>NC_132923.1:127485828-128085828 GCF_047675955.1 Chlorocebus sabaeus
AGATGCCTCGTTCCTCTCTGGCCTCACCATCCCCTGGGTCCTTCAGGAGGGAGAACAGGGACTCCGGGTTGGGGGAGAGATCTCACTGCATTGTCTATCCCATCCTCTCCACTGGCAGCCCAGGAAGAATTCTTTTTTTTTTTTTTTTTTTTTGAGACAGAGTCTTGCTCTGTCACCCAGGCTGAAACGCAGTGGCGTGATCTCGGCTCACTGCAACCTCCACCTCCTGAGTTCAAGTGATTCTCCTGCCTCAGCCTCCCGAGTAGCTACGATTACAGGCGTGTGCCACCATGCCTGGCTAATTTTTGTACTTTTAGTAGAGACGGGGTTTCACCATGTTGGCCAGGCTGGTCTTGAACTCCTGACTTCAAGTGATCCACCTGGCCTGGCCTCCCAAAGTGCTGGTCAGGAAGAGTTCTATCCAAGGAGGAGAAGGTAGCAGAAGATTTGAGCCTCGTTCAAGAGAGAAGTTTCTTTCTGCCGTCAAGAACCTCCTTGGCCTCTGGAAGGGACCAGAGAGGCCAGGGAGAGCAGCCTGGTTTGGGGTCAGGCTCCTAGGATCAACCAGGCCAGGGGCAAGGCAGGCTCCTGGCTGAAAACGGTACTAAAGGAGCCTGCGGGGGTGCCTGGGCGGTAGGCCATCGGAGCCTTGGCTGCCGGGAGAGAGTCATGCTGGGTCGCTTGTTACTAGGGTGCCCAAGTAAAGGAGATAAAGAGAACCCAAAGGAACCCGGGGTGGGGGAGGCCGCAGGCTCCCAGACACAGGGAAATCCAGGAATCTCAGAGGGCTGGTCTCCCCGTTCAGTGTGGGACCAGCCAGGCCAGGCTCTGCAGTGGGGCTGGCCTCCAGCTCCCTCTCAGCTGGGAAGAGGCCCCCGGAGACCCTGTCCCCGGGGCGGCCAGGCCGCCAGGAAGTTTGGTCCTGGCAGAACCTTCCCATGTGGGAACACTTGGTGCCCCGACCCCCTTATCTCAGGGGCCAGGTCATGCTTCTCGCCCTCCCCTTTCTGATGTGAGACAGAGGGTTCTTTTTTTTTTTTTTTTTTGAGATGGAGTTTTGCTCTTGTTGCCCAGGCTGGAGTGCAATGGCGCGATCTCATCTCACTGCAACCTCCACTTCCTGGGTTCAAGCGATTCTCCTGCCTCTGCCTCCCAAGTAGCTGGGATCACAGGCGCCCACCACCACACCCAGCTAATTTTTTCTATTTGGTAGAGGCCAGGTGTCACCATGTTGTCCAGGCTGCTCTCGAACCCCTGACCTCAGGTGATTCACCCACCTCGGCCTCCCACAGTGCTGGGATGACAGGCATGAGCCACCGCGCCCAGCCACAGACAGAGGGTTTTGATCTCAGGGGCACGGTCATCTCTTCAGAGACAGGGTAGGACTCCTTGTGTCCAGTGTCTGCAAAACCATTAGAGCGGAGGTGTACCCTCTGCAGCCTGGAGGGCCGCCCTGGTTCCAGAAAGTTCTGTGAATACTGTGACCTCACATCCATGATCTCCCAGGAAAACCCCATTTTCAAGCTCTCAGTTCCATCTCCTCTCCTGGGAGCCACTGGAACCTCTAGGACTCCCTCTATGCTGCTGCAGAGGGGCACCCCGTGGCTTTGGGGTCTGCGCCTCAAGCTGCGGGAGGAGGAGAGAGTTAGGTCTAGTGTGGCGCCAGTGTGGCCTTCCCTGAATTCCCCTCTTCCCCAGCCTCCACAGGAGCATTTTCTGAGCTGTAGGAAGGCCGGGCCGAGATGGCTCTCAAGGTCAGAGCTACAAGGAGTAGGGGTGAAGAAGACAACCCCCATCTCTGTCTGGATACCCCCTCCAGCTTGGTGCCCAGGAACCTCTCCATATTCTCAATTCCGCAGGGTCTTGTGGGCACAGAGGTCAGCTCTCTGGGAGGACGGGGCGCGAACTACTTTCTAAGGGAGCTAGTTCATGTCATGCTTCCTGCAGTGAGCCCCTCCACAGTCCCCCTGCCGCTCAACTGTCGCAGCAGGGAGGACCTTTCTCCTGGGATCTCGTCTGTCATGGAAGATCCGCCCTCTTTCCACGTGTGGGAGCAGGTGGGAAGAGTGGGGAGGAGGCTGGGGGAGGGAGGGGAGGGTGGGAGAGAAAGGTGGCGGGGAGGGGTCCTCTAGCAGGTAACTGAAAATGCTAGGAGGGACCGTAACAGGGAGGTTGAGGGGGGAAGAGGCGAGGAGAGCAATACCTCAGAGGGGGAGAAAGGGTGAAGTGGGGTGAGACGGGGAAGGATGGGGAAGGAGGGGGAGGGAGAGGAGGGAGGGGGAGGGAGCTCTCAGGCTAATAAACCCAGGCCTGAACACACAGAATGCCTGTCTCAGCGAGACCGGAGATCAGTTTTTTCTGAAATGGGCGAGATAGTAAATGCCTGGCTTTGAGGGCCAGACAGTCTCTGCTGTTGTCGCGCAAAAGCAGCCACAGACGGGACATAAATAAACGCGCGTGGCTGAGTTCCAGAAAACTTTATTTATAAGGACAGGCCGGCCTGGGGTCCGCCAGCCAGAGCTTAGACAGGGCCCTGCGTCGACTCCACTTAAGACACAGCCCTGTGGGGCTGGGGCAGGCATTAGCCGGATGGTGGTGCGGGGGGGTCCCTGGAGGCTGGGCCAGCCTCATCCCAGAAACAGCCACCAGAAAAGGGTGGCTTCACCCCGACGTGGGACATCCACTGTCTGTCTGTCCAGGTCTGTTCCACAAGCTCTCCTAGTTCTGAGATGCCATCACCTTAGGTGGCCCAGCAAGTCCTCAACACCAATGCCGGGCTGAGCTCCCTAAACCTAACCTGAACCGCCACCCCTCCACCTCCACCCACCTTCCCCCCACCCCCTCACCCGGGCCCAGGCCTTGGACCACATGGCTGTGAGGGGTGGGGGTCTGTGGGAGGGAGGGCCTGGGAGGAGGGAGGCTGGGGAAAGAGGGTGAGGCGTTTTCCCTGGGCAGGGCAGGGCAGGGCAGGCAGGTAAAGGGCCTGCAGCACTGTGGGGTGACTCCCTCACAAGGGCACCCCAGGGAATGTGGCCCACCCACCCGGCCACTTCTGCCATCTGAGTCACCACCCAGGCGGTCAATCACTGTGGTGGCCCTAGGGCTACTCTTGACTCATCTGTCACCCACCCTGTGTCCAGGCTATGGTTAAAGATGACAGTGCCTTCCCACCTTCCTGTTGTCCACACCTAGCCACCTCCTTGCTGTGCAGGAACACTGAAGCCATCCATCTGTCCTCCTCCTTCTATTTTAAAATGTGGCTGCACAGATCCACCCTTCCTGTGGGTCCCCAGGAGCTGGACTCGCCACCTCCCCTGGAACTACAGCCCGGCGGGCGCTTCCCCAGCCCTGTTTCCTGAAGCTTCCAAGCTCATGCACCGAGACAGTAGCTCCAGCCACCAAGATCCACCCCGAGCTTCTCCAAGCTTCTGCTCACTCATCTGTCACACACTTACCTAAAACTCAGTGGAGACAGTGTTCCAGAGGGGGCTGGCGTCACTGCATTTCCACTTTCATTTATTTCCTAGCCTGTGCTCCATTCACTGAACAAAGATCACTGTTCTCCCGTCTTCCTGGTCACCACATCTGGCCCGACAGAGGGACACTGCCTTTGGGCCAAGACCCAAGGACTTGGAAGGTTGGGTTAGGGCAGACCAAGTTTAAGGCCCCTTCTAAACCAGGGGTCAGCAAACTTCTTCCATAAGGGGCCAGATAGTAACTATTTAAGGCTCTCCAGACAATATGTAAATGAATGGGCATAGGTGTGTTTCAATAAAACTTTATTTACAAAAATAGACAGTGGGCCAGATTTGGCCCAGGAGCTGTAGTTTGCCGACCCCTGTTGTAAACCCATGGAAAACTGCTAATACAATCACCATAATTCCTGGACATGGCGCTCAGGACGGGGGGTGTGTACCACAGGTGCCGAGTGACATTCACAGGTGCCTGGATGGCTCCTGTTAACACTGGACCAAGACGGACATCCCTGGGCCTGGAGGGCATCCAGCACTGGGCACCACACTTCAGGCAGGAGCTGGGAGAACAGTACAGGCCCCCGCTCTGGGACCACCCCCACTTACTGCTGCTCTGAGAAGCAAATGCAGATGTCTAGGCCTTGTGGGGCCCAGCAGCACCAGAGAAGCTTCGGGGCCTGGCATTGCTGAGCAGTTGGTGAGTTTCCAGGAGGTAGGAGGACTCAGCCTTCATCCCCACCCAGGAGGAGCAAAGTACAAGCCACAAAGGGTGTGGCTTGTACTGCCCTGCAGGGCTGGAACAGGAGAGCAGAGGACAGATGTGGCCCTGCTGCTGCCACCACCACCCCCCACACACATGCAAGCACCCATGCCTACATGCACACACGTGTGTACACCCATATGCACACGTGTACACGGTGTGCCTGCACACTGAGAGTAAGGGCAGCAGCTGAGACTAACAGAGGCGTCACAGTTCAGGCAGTGCCCTGGCCGGCGGCGCCTGCTCTCCACTCCCTTAGTGAAAGTTTTTATCCCCAAAAGCACATTCTTGCATTAGCCACCATGTCCCCAGGACTGCACCTGCCTCCTCCTCTGCACAACTGTCTCAGCCAAGCCCCACAACAAACCAGTTCCTGGCCTGTACCCCTCCTGCCCCACCAAACTCTACTCACTCTAAATAATGACAGTTCTCACTGCACGCAGCCCTCAGGCTGCAAGGGTCAGCTGTCGCACGCGGGGGTCCAGTGTCTGGTGCTTCCTGAAGACCAGGCTGTTACCTCATCACAGGCATGAATGCCGTGAGGGTATTTCAACCAGGAGAAAGAGTGTGTGTATGTGTGTGCATGTATGGGCGGTATGCATGTGTGTGTGTGTAGACATGTGAGGCGTGTATGTATCTGTGTGTGTGGTGTGTCTGGATGTGTGTAAATGTGTGTGGTATGTCCTCATGTGTACATATGTGTGTGCTGTGTGTGCGTGCATGTATGTATATGTGTGTGCATGTATGTACATGTATGTCATGTGTCTGCGTGTGTGGAGTGTGTCTGCGTGTATACATCTGTGTGTGCAGGAACTCTAACTGCAGGACCCTCCTCCTCATGGGCGGCAGGGAGCTCACCAGTCACTCTGGGTCAGGAACTCCTAGCAACATTTTCCCATAAGATCAGATTAAAGTAAAGATCAAGAACGGTCAAGAGAGAAAAACAGCCATAAAACGGTGGCTTGGGAGCTCCCGAAAGGACCTTCCTCACACAACTGGCGCAGAGGCCGTGAGTCACGGAGAACAGCTGCATCTCATCTGGGTCGAAGAGCCGATGCTGGTGGCGGATTGTGTGTGACGCGAGTTCCCTGACACTTGCTCAGGACATGTCCTGTGGAGAGCTTCCTCCGGAGGAAGGCAGGCAAGCCGTCCACACACCCACGCTCCTGCACGCCTCGTGTCAGAGATCAGCTGTCAAATCTGACGAGCATCTATGGCGCTGGCACCAAGGCCTCAGCCTCTCGTGCTCCATGTCCCTCAGCCTCGCTGGCTGAGCTCAGCTGGGACAACCCCCTGACCCCACACTCACCTACCCCGAGTCCTGGCCCGGCACAGCTTGGGCCCCATCGTGCCACAAGCAGGTGGGGGGATAAAGGGAGAGGACACGTCACCAATATCAAAGTCAAGCACACGGCGGGAGCGTCTGTCTCATGCATGGGAGGGCTGGGCTGGCGGAAGCAGAGAGGAGTGCAAAACGGGATGGAGGCAGGAACCACCGCCCAGACCCTCAGAGCCAGAGAGCAGCCACCGGCCCTGGAGTCACCGTGGCTTCCCCTGTAGAGGGATACACAGCCTGGAGGAAATTCTGCCTTTCCTACAACACAGTGAAGGCCACTAAAAGCTCTGGAGGAGGGGGAGGGGCTACCTGCAGGGACACAGATGACATGAAGCCCTCGGGCTTGGCTTCAGTGAACTTCTTCCCCCAGCAGGAGGAACACCCCACCACTATACACACACACACACACACACACACACAAATTCTTGCATGAGTGAAAGGGGATGTCCCTTACACCCTTTGAGGGCAAAAGCCCTCAACCCAGTGTCTCCAGAGCAGCCGTGGGACGGGGGTGGGTTGGGGTTCCAGACACCCACCACAGTTGTATGTCTGTACTGGATTTCCCGGCGGCAGCCTGGGCTCTAAGCAGATGAGCTTCCCAAAGCCCCTACTCCCTTGGCCAGCTTTGAACAGCCATTTAAGGTTGTCTGGGTCCAGGGAAGAGGCCATCTTTGGATTTGCTGGGGGCCCCAGACCTTAGTAGGAAGGAAGAAAAGAACCTCGCAAAGCCTCCAGTTTCGTGGGCTCCTCCACGCGGGGGCAGCCAGGTCTGCAGACCCATAGGGAAGAAAGCCTGGAAATGAATGCTGATCCCCAGCAGGTGGAGAGGAGTCAAAAGCATCCCCGAAGTGCACTGTCTGGGAGTCCTAGACCCGGGACAGGTGAAGGGCACCTGTCTTCAGCCTTTAATGATCTAGGGAAGCCATTATCTCTGAAGGCCGAGGCAGCCTGGAGTGGTAGGAGAGGCAAGGCAGGCCCCTGTGGTCGGAGAGTGCCTTCTGGATACAGCCACAGTTTGCTTTCATTATGCATGGCACAGAAGAATGTGACGCTAGACACAGCACTACCACCGAGACAGGAGCGACACAGTGCTGTGGCATGCACAGGGTTAAAAACAGTTGCCGTGGTGGCTCATGCCTGTCATCCCAGCACGGTGGGAGGCCGAGGTGGGTGAATCACCTGAGGTCAGAAGTTTGACACCAGTCTGGCCAACGTGGTGAAACCCCATCTCTACTAAAAAATACAAAAATTAACTGGGCATAGTGGTGGGTGCCTGTAATCCCAGCTACTCGGGAGGCTGAGGCAGAAGAATCGCTTGAACCCAGGAGGCTGAGGTTGCAGTGAGCCGAGATCGTGCCACTGCACTCGAACCTGGGTGACAGAGCGAGATTCTGTTAAAAAAAAAAAAAGTTGCAGGACTGCAAAGGATGTGGGGAAAGGACATTCCTCCACAGCGTGGGTGTGTGTTGAAGGGGGACAGACCCTGAACTGGGGCAGCCTTCAGGTGTGCAGATGCAACGAGGCAGTCCCTGTCCTGTCCACGTGCGAAACGTCCAACAATCACCCAGGGCTCTTGTCTACCAAACCCTACAGGCCTGCACAGGGGCATGAGGATGAAGATGCTGGGGACAGCATGAGTCCCACCTCGTCCACAGCATGGAGCTCCATGCAGCCCCTCCAAAGTGGTGACGCAACAGAAAATGTAACGCGATGCTGTCACATTTTTAAAAGCAAATCGCAGAACAATACGCAGATCATGATGCCGTTTCTGAAAGAACAGAATTTTAAAAGATTCTCTCTGTGCACATTTATCTGTAGGTACAGAGAAAGGTCTAGAAGGATAAACATCAAACCTTTCACAACGGTTAATGCTGGTGGGTGGGAGGGAAAAAACGCTTTGAATTGAATTTTTTAAAATGCATGTATTCCTTTTGAAACTAAAAGGATGTTTAAGCACACAAAAGAGAATCAAAGGCTGAGAAACAATGATTTCACGCACTCCGTTTGCAAGAACAAGTTATCCCCAAAGCAATTCCTACAGGTTCTGCACCTGTGTTGCTTTTATAAAGCAAGCACAGCGTAATGTGTAGGCACTATTGTCCTGAAGGCTTCTTCCATGAAGGTATGTGTTAAGGATCCATAACTGGCAGAAGGGCATTTAAAATGCTTTTTTTCCTTTTAAAGAGACAGGGTCTCGCTATGTTGCCCAGGCTGCTCTCTAACTACTAGGCTCAAGCCATTCTCCTGCCTTGGCCACCCAAAGTGCTCAGATAACAGGTGTGAGCCACCATGCCCAGCCTGGCAGAAGGGTATTTAAATAAAGGATGAGAATCCTGGGGAAGCTTTGAGGCCATGCCAAAGAGGGACATTATGTCTACAGCGATCTAACCCAAGACTTCCGGTTATACTGCTTCAAAATTACAGATTTGGATTAGCCCAGTAAAAATGGGGCAGCTATCTCTCTCTACTGACCCAGAACACAAGAAGAGAACAGCTGGTCTGTCCCCGTACCCAGCCAGGTGGCAGCTGCACAGCGGCTGTGCACGTGGCAAAGGCCAGGTGAGGCAGCCCCATCCGAAACACTGGTGGCTGTTCCAGCCCCGACAGACCCACTCCAGGGAAGGGGAGGGGAGGAGGAATGAGGCTCTGAGAGCAGACCCTGGGAGTGGCTGAGACAGGCCAGACTGCACAGCACCTGCCTGCAACCCCCCAGTGGCATTTCAATTAAAGCCACAACCCTGCAGACCCCACCTTCCCCCAAAATGCTTTCAGATCAATTGTCCCAGAGCCTCGCTTCCACTAAAAATTACCTGTTCGTGGTGGTGTTTAGGAAGTGGTCTGTTGAAGGAGCGGCTACACCCTCTTTTGGGGATGTAGCCAACGCGACTGGGGACAAACGGACAGAAAGGGCAGGTAAGGGATGCACAGAGGTGGGTCGGTCACCAGGGAGTGGCAGACACTCACGCTCCTCCTTACGCCCGGTTCCCCCCCAGTGTCTAACCCCAGAACAGTGAGACCATTGTTTTGCCCCAAGATGGGGAAAGAATGAAATTCAGGATGTGGAACAAGGTGACCTATTCATAAAGCCTCCTTTCACCTGAAGATCACGTAACTTCCCTCCCTCTGCCACCCGTCTCACACACCAGTGGTGGCAGCCCAGGATTCTGCAAGAGAAACATGCCCCGAGCAACCTGCTATTTTATCAGAATGAACCTCTGCAGCCTGGCTCAGCCACTGCCTGGGCTCTGCCTGCTCACTGGGCTCCTGTGCTCCCTCCAGCATCCTGAACATGAGTGGCAGGGACACTCTTGGTAGTGGAAGGGCTCAGGGAATGCTCCGTGCTGGCTGGGCCACGGAGCCCCTGGCAAAGGGGCCACCGCCAGCAGGGCTTGTGACACGTGGTTACCACCCTCCACCCCTCACCCTACCAACCACCAACTTGAGGAGGGACCCCTCAAACAGGGATATAAAAATAAGTCTGTGCCCCTAGAAGCAACAGGATCCTTCTGGAAAGTTCTGACAAGTGATTTTGGAGAGAAAATCCCACACGGTCCAGAGCTCTAGCCCCTGACCTCAAAAGACCCAAAATGCACCTGCTGTAAACGCCTATGGAAGGGCCCAGATGACTCACAGCACTTTCAGAGGGCTCGAATCAGTGGAGCCACGGCCTGGGAAACCAGCGTGATATTCATACAGAGACTGAAAATTACAATAAATCGCAGCTGTAGCCTAGGCAGGGTGACGAGGACAACGAACTGTGCCTGGTGCAGACGAGAAGCCAGTTCTTGGAGGGACCCCAGGGACAAACAGCAACCTTCCCGAAAGGTGACCCAGATAGCAGCAGACATGCTGTCCCACGGCAACGGGAATAAAACGGAGACTATGGACCACCAACACTGCCTGGCCTCGGGGGTCACACACTGGGTCCACCTGGTTCACACAGGCGGTGGGGTGCCCCAAAGAGTAGAGGCAGAAAGCCAGGGCCAACAGCAGCCCCACGGCCATCTCCAAGAAAAGAGCCACCAACAGGATACCCATGGGACAGGCTCAGAGACCTGGTGCTCCTCGCCCTCTGATCCCTGGCAGCTCCCCAGAAGGCAGGAGACAGGAGCTCGAGGCAGGGTGGATCCGGTGGGCCCAGTGACTCCCAGGAGGGGGCTCTGCAGAGAAGCTGGTTCTCTGGAAGGGCCTTGCTCCGGCCTAGCCTCCCGAGGGACTCCAGAGCTCAGGGTTGCCTGGCTGAGAGGAGGAGGCTGGAGTGCATCCAAAGTCTGCCACTTCCCCCCAACAAGGCAGTCTCCTGGACACAGGGGATCCAACCAAACCCAGGCTTTCAGGGTGCCAAGGCCTGAATGGGAGGCGGTGACACACTGACCTCTCTCTATGGGATGTGCCAGCTGGCAAAGGTCACCTCTGGGTGTGGTCCTTGGGTCACCCTCATGTCCCTCCAGGGATAATAAGCAGCAGGGTGACCAGGAAGGGGCTGGGGAGAGGATCTGAGGACTCAGGAAGCATCAACCCAGAGAAATTTCAGGGGTCATCACCCAGCCTACGTGAGAGTCAGGGGGCCGGGCATCCACGCGTTCCCCCCTGAGGCCCAGGTGGCTGCCCTCAAACCACCTGGGGGAATAGGAAGGGCAATGTTCATGATTTCACCACAGAATCGCCTAACTAAAGCTCCAGGCACAAAGTAGGAGCTTCATACATGCCGCTCCCTGCCCTCCCCTTGCCGCCTCTCAACACCTGAGGCTATCGGGGGATACCTGATAGCTTGGAATCTTGAATGCCAAGTGCAGGAGAGCACTCAGCCGGGGAATGCCATGGCAGGTGCTGGTCCTACAGCTCACAGGGGTGACCCAAGTTGCTTGGCCCCGTCACCAGACCCACAGGCCTCCCTCTATCTGGCAGTGAGGAAAACAGGAAAGGCCCTGTTTTACAGGAGTAGTTCTCAAAGTGGGGTCTCAACCCACAACATCAGTCAGCATCACCTGGGAACTCAGAGATGCAAATTCCTGACCCCGTTAGACTTTCTGGATCAGAAACTCCGTGGGGTTGCCTGCATTCTAGAGCCCTCCAGGGGACTATGATGAGGCCAGAGATTGAGAACCAACGGTTTCAAGGAATGATGGCTCAACAGTTTAGAATCTCAGATCTCTATTAAATGAAAACTATCAGGATTACACTTGTACCAGAATTTTAAAAAACTTATCTTGATATGAAATATTTCAAATGTTAGACATTCTCATAAGAAATCTCAATACAGAAATGTAAAAAGCATAAAGTGTTTCCTCTCACACACTGCCCAGGGAAGCACAGAGGTGTGTCCTTCTAGAACATTCTGGTGCATATCAGAATAGTCTATTTACAGCAAAAGATCACACTGCAGATATGAATCCACAGTTTGCTTTTTCCATCATAATATATTAGCTCCTCCATCAATTTTATGTTAGTGGCTACATAATATCCTATTATGTGCTATTATAATTTTGGTGACATTCCCTCCTAGATGGACATCTAGGCTGTTTGCTGTAATCACGGTCATGTGTGGGGAGTTAATTATTTCTCCATAACAGGATGGCCTTAGAGCAGCTTCTTTTAATTTAGTTCACGGCCACCTCTCCTCTTACCGCTCTCAAAATCTTGGACCTCGGGACCATCCGCCCCACCATCCACTTTTAGAAGAAAATCAAGTGTCCAAGCAACCCACCTCCAGGTTCCTGATCTTTGCAACTGACTGAGGCAAGCCCAGGGAGGTGGGGAGTGTCTGTGGAGATAGCTGGACTGGAGGTTTCTCAACTGGACCTTGACTGGATCTTGGCCAATGAACCTGAGAGGATTCTAAAAGGACTTAGGCTATGCGCCTCCTTGTGCAACCCAATCACCATTTCCCGTGTGGGATTTCACGGAACTGAGCAGGATGCCAATGGAGGGGTAAATCCCGGGGCCTCCCAGGCAGGTGGTGAATAAAAACAGGACTTCAACATACTTTTCAGGCCACAGTAACCTTCGGGCACTTCCTCTTATATGCCAGAGGTCTCCCTCCTCCAATTCCATCAACCTGGAACACATGGGTCAACACTCAAGAGGGGAGGGTCCCAGCAAGTTCAAAGGCAGTGAATAAATTCATCCTCAACTTCCCAGGCAAGTAGAAAGGCCTGGGGGCCAGAATGGCATGGCACCAGCTCGTCACATATAGGATAAGGCAAGGAGTATGGAAGTGCCTCCCCAGCTAAAATGCTAATGGGGGCTGGGTGTGGTGGCTCACACCTATAATCCCAGCACTTTGGGAGGCTGGGGTGGACAGATCTCTTGAGCCCAGGAGTTCAAGACCAGCCTGGATAACATAGGGAAACCTTGTCTCTACAAAAAACACAAAAATTAGCTGGGTGTAGTGGTACACGCCTATAGTCTCAGCTACTTGGGAGGCTGAGGTGGGAGGATTGCTTGAGTCCAGAAGGTTGAGGCTGCAGTGAGCCAAGACTGCGCCACTGCACTCCAGCCTAGGCAACAAAGTGAGACTCTGTCTCAAAAAAACAAAAAACAAAAAACCTGCTAATGGGAAGGATCTCTGTACAAGAGGGTGAGGGAAAAGGTTTCCTATGTCAAGTGAAAAAAGGGTCATAACTGCATCTGCCCTGAGACTAAAACCTAGAAAAAACTGTATTGGCATCCCCAGGAAAGAGGTAGAAAGGAGCCTGGAGAAATGAAAATGTCGCTGTGTTTAGAGTGATGAGCTTATGAGTTCCCTCCCTTTTAAATTTCTTTACTGTTGTTTTGTTACTGTTGCATAAACATAAATGGATGAGCCCGAATGTCCATCGATGGATGCATGGATAAACAAATTGTGGTATACACATTCAGTGGAATATTATTCAGCCATAAAAGTACTAGTGCATGCTACAGTGTGAATGAACCCCAAAAACTTTAGATTAATGTGAAGGAAGCCAGATATTAAAGGCCACACATTGTATGATTCCCTTTTGATGAAATGACCAGGATAGGCAAATCCATAGAAACAGAAAGCAGACTGGTGCTTGCCTGGGGCCAGGAAGCAGGGGGACGGGAAGTGGCAGAGGTCTCTTTTAGGGGTGATCAAACTCTTTCGGGACTCGAGCCTCTTTTAGGGGTGATCAGACTGTTCTGGGACAAGACAGAGGTGGTAATATACCATATTGTGAATGCACTGAATGCCACCGAATTGTACTCTGAAAAAGATGAATGTTAGGTGAATTTCAGCTCAATTAAAAAAAAAAAAACCATAAATGGATGAAAAATGTCCACCTCTCCAAGATCCACACGGACAGGGGGTGGGTGTGGATGGGGGTGCAGGGCAGAGAGAGGCACAGAGCTTACAGAGACCTGGCTGGTTGGACTGGGCTTATTAGCCCAGAGTTACACAAAAGGATACCCTTAATGACGCTCAGATGTGGGGAGTAAAGAGCCTTTGAGAGCAGAATTGCTGCAGGCCAGGCCTCTGCCCCTCCCCTTTCTGTTCTCCAAAGGAAAAAGTGCAGTGCTGTGGTTTGGCAGCCCTTGCTGCCCCGAGACAGCACCTGTAGATCGAGTTTCTCCGGAGGAGTTCGGGATGCGTGCCTGCATCTCCACCCCTGGGCCCAAACTGTGGTCTGGGGAGGGGATGACCCTGCAGGCTGGCGGGGGATGAGGACACGGGAGAACCGATGTCAGGGTGATCCCTACCCTGGGAACAAGGCAGGATGAGGCAGGAGAGGAACGTTTGGATTCCTAGGCGCCTACTTTCTCACTGAGCAGGTCGACACCCTGAGGCAGCTCCAAACTGGCAAAGGCCCTACCTTCTGCTATCAGGGAATCACCCAGCCCCCGGGATCCTCCGTGCTCTCCCACGGATGATGCTGGAGCCTGACCACCACTATCAGCTGTACCATGGAGCGTCTGCCCACAGCTAGGGGTGCCCCAGGCTGATCACAGGGTCTGTGGACTTGTCACTATGCAAACTTCTTCTCATGGGCTGCATTTCTTCATTCTCAGGTGGAGGGATCATCACTCACAGGCCTGGCACAGCCGTGCCCACGGATCCTCTCCTGGCCAGGCTAGCTCACACGGAACATGGGAAGCCGGCTGAGAACTCGACCATCCAAGGCCTGTGCGCTGAGTCACTTGCTCACCCATCCCACAAGTATCTGTTAAGCCCCTAAGACAGGTTAGAATGAGCTTTTCAAGACCTTGCTTTGTTTCTCAGTCCCTAAGTGCCTCAACAAGGTGGCTAATTAAAAAACACAGGCCAACTAGGCTGGGCACGGCAGCTCACACCTGTAATACCAGCACTTTGGGAGGCTGAGGCGGGCGGATCACCTGAGGTCGGGAGTTTGAGACCAGCCTGACCAACATGGAGAAACCCCATCTCTACTAAAAATACAAAATTAGCCGGACGTGGTGGTGCACGCCTGTAATTCCAGCTACTTGGGAGGCTGAGGCAGGAGAAACGCTTGAACTCGGGAGGTGCAGGTTGCAGTGAGCTGAGACTGCACCATTGCACTTCAGTCTGGGCAACAAGAATGAAACTCTGTCTCAAAAAAACAAACAAACAAAAACAAAAACAAAAACACAGGCCAACGTGGTTAGTGTTCAGGAAGGGAGAACAGGCCTTCCCCTGAACTGCTAGAAAACATCTTCCCCAAGGGGAAACTGGAAGGAACAAACAACATGGACAAGATGTCACCGGCAGAAGTGACCCAACCTGAGAGATGGTCTGGCAATGTTCAGCTGGTGAACAGTGGGAAAACACCCAAGTCCAAATAATGTGCCTCAGGGCTGGAATTCATTCCAAAAGTATTAAGCACCTACTGGATACACAGAACAGGCAGAACTTGCTGCCCTCAGGGAGCTTACTGTCTAGTGGGGGGAGGCAGGCAACATCCAATCATTTGAACAATGAGTGCAAAAGCTTCAGGGGAAGGGGCTGCTGGCGGTGGTTCTGCCCGCCTCTCCGAACTCTCCCCCAGTGACTCCCCCATGCCCTTGGGAAGCGGTGGCAGCTTGGGCATAGGTCTGCAGTGTACTGGTGGGGAGGGGTCTGTGCGCCCTGCTTCTCTGTTCTGAGGCCAGAGGGCCAGGACCTAAGCACTGCGGGAAGTTTCTCAGAAAAGTAACCTGGATCTGGGGTGTGCCTATTCCATTTATCACATTTTGAAAACACAAGGGGAAAAAAGGGGAACTGGAAAAAAGGGAAATTGGCCCAATATCCATTGAATGGGCTAGTCCAGGACAGCAATCACCGCCGGAGGAGGAAGAGACAAGAACAGAGGCACTTGCTTGTCCTGGCAGAGTCAGCCCAGTGTTGGAAACTGAAGCCCAGGACTGGCCTTTTGAGCTAGACAGTCTTCTCCCATTCCCACTCTGCCTCCCCGCACCATGGCCAGGTACACATGAGGACTACAAATGTGCATTTCATGTGCTCGCCTTGCTGGGCAGAGCTGCTCTGCGACATCAGACAGGGTGCCTTGAGAAAGGTATTTCCTCTGCGAGCTGGACTTTCCATAAAATAAAAAACAGCAGCATGTTACCTTTGCAGGCAGAGGGGCGAGCAGGGGACGGTTGCGTCCCACGCCCCTCCGTGGCAGGGAAGGCCAGCCACATCACAGCACAGGCAGCTCAGACCACAGACCCAGGTGCTGTGGGGACCCTCCCCAGCCCCACAGGCTGCCGTCTTCCCGCCAGGCGTGGAGTTTCCACAGCTGGAGGAGGACCAACGTCCTCTGCGCCGAACACACTAACTATTTCTAACATGGTCCCAAGTTTCCGTTCCCATATCAAAAGCGCCTCTTTTCTGCTGAGGCAGCAAGACCTGCCAACAAAACAAGCCGCTGGGACCCACGTTTTCATAACACGACGCCTTGCCTTGAAATGCACTACAGTGAATCACTGAGGTTTAATTGTGTCGGCAGCTGGGCTGGTGGCAGGAATCCGTGTGAAAGTTAGACCGCGGGCTCGGGCCAGTCCCCAAACACCAGTGTCCCTGCCCTCCCCACCAGGCCCCTCCTCTGCTGATTGACAGCACCCCTTCTCTAGGCCCCCAAATGGAAAACCAGACAGGAGTGAGAGCCTGCCCAAGGAGAGTCTGTCTCCTTTCTTGAGAACAGTTCCTGTAGGGGCGAGGGAACTGGTCACGCTGTGTGCCCTGCACCCGGTGACCCTAGGGCAGCCCACAGACCATAAGCCAGGAGCTTGCTGGAAATGCAGTCTCGGGCTACCACCCCTGAATGGCACTGGCCCCAGACCTCCGGGTGACCCGCGTGCCCAGCTGGTTCAGCGCTGTCGGTGGGAGTCCTCCCGAGGTGGGAGACTGGAGGAAACACACATGAGAAGGAAAAGGCGGAGGGGCTTCCATCCTTCTCCAAGTCAATCCTAAAATACAACTGACCTGAACCAGCCACATCTAGAGGCCGACCTGTGCCACGGAAGGAGCAGGCAGCATCCCCTGTCCTGCCGCCAGGTCCACAAGAATGGGGGGCGGGGCACATAAACAGGCTGCGATCCCCTTGCCCAGACCCTGTAGAAGCTGTCAATCACTCAGGGTCTGGGAAGACAGAGGTCAGGGCAACCCTGCTGGAGGCCCCTCCCCTCCTCACAGGCTCCCCACTCTCCACCCTCCAAGCCCCTGACAGGCCCTCTCAACTTCTCCAACGGTCCCTTAGACACGAGTGGCCACACCAGCCCTGCTAGTTCTTAAGAACCACATGAGTTATAACGACGTGCTTTTCACTTCAAACAACCCCACCTGACAGGAACCCCATCTGTGTGGGATCTTCCAGCGCCCCCTTCTCCACGGAGCCTTCCCTGGTTAGCCTCCACTGCCGCCGTCTCAGAGCACCTCTCCTTTGGCTCCAAACTCGCCCCAGAATTATCTCAGGACCCTGGGTCCTGCCAGAACGTGGCCTGGCGGTCAGTCATGGCCCTGAGTCCTAGTTGAAGTCCGCGTCCCACCCGAGACCACCCACATGTGGCTGGCCAGTGAGCGTTCTCACGGTGTCCCAGATACCTACTGGGGGATCTGGAGTTCTGGAATGTTCCAGGCAAGTGCCTGGGAAAAGACCCAGGAAAAAAGCCCCACAGGTCCTCACCACTGGGGGAAAAATGACAGAAGAGGGGTGAGGGCAGCACCTCCAGAGCCCCCGCAGTAGGGGGGCCTCCCTGCTGTGTCCCCAGGCCTGCCTTGCCTGGGCTGGGTCAGCCCTGGCCCGAGCAAGCTCCACCGTCTCCAAGGGGAAGCGGCCCTTGGTTACCACTGGCCTGGAGAACCAGAAGGCAAAACAAACACTGGAGGCCGCTCCCGGGCCCAGACGCGCTCCTCACTGCTGGGAACAATTACAAGGTAATCAGCCAGGTTTTCCAGAGTTCTCCAGAATGGGGCCAGGGTGTCCACACTCCTGTCCTGCGGCTGCTGCGCCCTCCCCAAGACCCGGAGACCCCCTCGTCCCATTCAGGAAAGCACAGCAGAGCAAGGCGGGTGTCCCTGAGGACGCTGGGGCGAAGGCGGAATTGTGGCCCGCGCCACCCATGTTTCACAGCCATGAAGTCACATGGGGGAAGTGACGCCCCCCTCAGACCTCAAAAGGTGGCACTGAAGACCCCAGCCCTGCCTGCAGGGCCAGACTCAAAGGTGAAGCCGGTACAGTTCCCTTCCCAGACCCTTTTCCAGCCGTGGCCAACTCTCTGGTTCCCAGGCAACTTGTCCTGAAATGAACAGAAACTCACAAGCAAAAGAGAAAGTACACTTCCTCCTGGGAGAGGCCAGGGCTGGCAGGAGAGTGGCCAGGGCAGCATCTGGCTGTGCCCCCTGCCCTCCCCAGCAAGTGCTGTCCTGGGGGGCCTTAGGTGCAGTGACCCCCACAAGTGCTGTCCTGGGGGGCCTTAGGCGCAGCCAGGATAGCCTGGGCATGGATCCCCAACTGCCTCCTGTCACAGCACACTCAGAGCCCCCAGACAGTCACGAACCTCCTCCCTGGGGACAGGGTCTTCCCCTGGGCAGGGGCACCCCACAAAGGGGTCCCAGGAAGCCCACAGCCAGGGCCTTGGCTATGTCCCAGGTCTCCATGAGCAGAAGCCTGAAGAAACGGGGTAGGGGAGAGCTGTGTGATACCCCCCTACCAACCTCCCTGTCTCCACGTCTTGTGGGAGGAGGGAGGGGACAGGGGGCCTGCAGGGAGAGATGTTGGCCCCTCCCCCATCTGAGCACTCAATGTCTTCCAGGAACCCATTCACGCCATGCTCTCTCTTCCCTGCACCCCAGCTGAGGAGGTGGGAGCATCTCCATCCCTGCCTTTCTTCAGAGACAGGTTGCTGACCTTGGCCAGAGTGTCAGCAGCAGATCCACAGCCCTTCCGCACAGGAAGAGACACCAGGTCACTCTCTTAAGTTACCCCTCCCGCCCCTAAAGGCACTCTTAGGTCCGTTTTTCCCTGTGCTTGTCTCTGGCTAGAGCAGCTGCCCTGGTTTCATAGGGCCTCCTCCCAGGAGAGAGACAGAGACAGAGTTGGGGAGCAAGAGGAGAATGAACGGAGGCAGGGAGCAGGGAGGTTCATCCTTTCCAGTGGCTCTGCAGCCTCCACGGATGTTGGCTCAGGGCCCCAGTGGCCAGGGTGTCCCCATCAGGAGGGTGGCCTGAGGCTCTGAGTGGGTGCCACCCCCGGAAAGGCACCTAAGTGGGGACCCTACCTCCGCAAGGCTGGAGGCACAGCACTCACAGCCAAAGGGGAGAAAAGCCTGCAGAGGGCTGGGGTGTGAGATTAGGGTGCACCTCTCCCCTACCCCCAGCCTTGCCCTGTTCTCCCATCCCCCCAAAGAGGGCTTCCTGTCCCCAAACCATGGAGGCCTTAAAGTTAAAACGAGTGAACAGTCTCACTGGCTAGGTGGGCAGGTGGCTGGCCAGGCATGAGGTGCCCGCCCTGGCCACACTCCTCCCTTGAGTGTCAGGAGTCCTCTCCTCTTCCCCCCGCTGAGCCCCCATCCTTGACCTCTTAGAGGGTCTTCAGAGCCAACTCCTGCCCTCCACGCCACCTCAGAGGGGGAAGGCCGTTGAGTTGGAGCTAATACCGGGGATTAGAGGCTCAGATCCTGACTTTGATGTGCTGGTAACATAAATGGACCGTTTCTAGGATAACCAGATGGAAACAACCAGAAAGCACCCCTTCCCCTCTCGTGTAGGCCCCTCATCATCTCTTTCCATCAAGCAGAACTGATGGAGGAGTTTCTTAGAATGCCATGAGCATTTGGGGCAATGATGCCAGAGAGAGCTAGAAACATGGTCTGCAGCCAGATGCCAAGGGCCTTGAGTGCCACAATAGGGAGTCAGGCCCCAGCGCTGCAGAGCAGCCCCTCAGTGGGGACCAGCAGGCACCAGAAGGGGAGGTGGCAGGTCAGAAGGCTCCTTCCCCAAACTCACCCGCACCCCCCTGGGTCTCTGGACAGGGACTGTAGAAAGAAGTATAAATGGAGATGGAGGGTTAGGGTCCCCCTCTTTCCAGGGAGCAGTGCAGTTTCACCACCTAATGATAAGACAGCGAAGGGCACTGGTTCCCTGAATACAGCAACCGATGCCCTTTTATTGTCTCAGAGTGAGGGACCTGCCCGAGCCAGCCAGGAGTTGCGTCCTTACTAGCCCAGTGCTACGGGTAAACCCAGGCAGTGGCCCCTGCCCCAGCCCCAGACTCTTCCTTGAATGCACACAGGCAGATGATCCCCACTCCTCTTTCTTTTGCTTTGCGGGAAGTAGTAAAGAACCAGGAGGAAAAATTAGAAAATTGGTTTTCAGTAAACAGAAAATTCAAAGTGAGTTAACAACCCAAGAAATAACATTTCAAATCAACAGCATGAGAAAGCGCTGCTCATTTTTCACCTACAGAGATGAGAACAATAAATGCCTACCCTGGAAGACTGCGGAGAGCCTCAGAGAAGAAAATGAACAGACACGAAGAGTCTAACAGTTCCCAGCACACAACAGGTCCTCAAACAGTGCTGGGTGCTTACACAGCTCGGCATGGGGTACCCCTGAGTACCTTGTACTTGATATATATTAATGGATTAGGTGGTGGCTATTGTGTGCACATGACATTCGGAGGGTAGAAACTCCAAAGATCATCTTCTAGCCACTGACCAAGGGACTAGGGAGCGACAACATTCTTTCTTTGTTTTTTCCACGGACAGGGTCCTGCCCTGTCGCCCAGGCTGGAGTGCAGGGGCGCAATCATGGCTCACTGCAGCCTCAACCTTCTGGGCTCAAGTGATCTTCCCGCCTCAGCCTCCCAAGTACCTGGGACTACAGGCATGCATCACCACGTTCAGCTAGTTTTTGAGTTTTTGTAGAGATGGGATCTCGCTCAGGCTGGTCTTGAACTCCTGGACTAAGTAACCCTCCCACCTTGGCCTCCCGAAGTGCTGGGATTACAGGCGTGAGCCACTGCACCCAGTCCCACAATGGTTTTTTTTTTTTTTTTTTTTTTTTGAGACAGAGTCTCGCTCTGTCACCCCAGGTTGGAGTTCAGTGGTGTGATCTCAGCTCACTGCAACCTTCGCCTCCTGGGTTCAAGTGATTCTTCTGTCTAAGGCTCCCGAGTAACTGGGATTACAGGTGCTCACCACCACACCTGGTTAATTTTTGTATTTTTAGTAGAGACAGCGTTTCACCATGTTGGCCAGGCTGGTCTTGAACTCCTGACCTCAGGTGATCTGCCCACCTCAGCCTCCCAAAGTGCAGGGATTACAGGCGTGAGCCTATAATTGTCATTTCTACAGGCCCCGTAGAAATCAATATGGCAATTCCTAAAAAAACTCAAAATAGAATTACCATATGACCCAGCAAATCCACTTCGGGGTGTTCACTCAAATAAATGCAAAGCAGGGCCTTGAGCAGATATTTGTACACCCATCTTCATAGCAGCATTGTTCACAAAGGCCGAAAGGTGGAAGCGACCTGTGTCCATGGACAGATGAACGGAAAAGCAAAATGGGGCCCATCCCCACAATGAAATTTTACTCAGCCTTAAAACGGAAGGACATTTCGATACATGCTATATGAGTGACTCCTGAACACGGTATAGGAAGTAAAGTAAGCCAGTCACAAAAAGACAAATACTGTATGACTGCACTTACACGAGGTACCTAAGACAAGCGGATCCATAGAGACAGAACGTTGAATGGCGGTTGCCAGGGACTCCGGGGAGCAGGAATCGGGAGTCAGTGACTAATGGGCACAGAGTTTCCATTGGGGAAGATAAGAAAGTTCTGGAGATGGACAATGCGGATGGTTGTACAACAATAGGAAGGTACTTAATGCCACTGAACTCTTAAAAATGGTTTTAAAATGGTAAATTTGCCTCTAATCCCAGCACTTTGGGAGGCCGAGACAGGCGGATCACTTGATGCCAGAAGTTCGAGGCCAGCCTGATCAACACGGCGAAACCCTGTCTCTACTAAAATTACAAAAATTGGCCAGGCACGGTGGCTCATGCCTGTAATCTCAGCACTTTGGAAGGCTGAGGTGGGCGGATCACCTGAGGTCAAGAGTTTGAGACCAGCCTGGCCAACATGGTGAAACCCTGTATCTATTAAAAATATAAAAATTAGCTGGGCATGGTGGCGGGCGCCTGTAATCCCAGCTACTCGGGAGGCTAAGGCAGGATAATTGCTTGAGCCCGGGAGGCGGAAGTTGCAGTGAGCCGAGATCACACCACTGCACTCTAGCCTGGGAGACAGACTCTGTCTCAAAAAATAAATAAAATAAACTGTTAATTTTATGTTACATGTATTCGCTACAATTGAAAAATGCTTTGTTTTATATAAAAATAAACAGAAACCTGAGATATGGAGATTAGGTGATGAAAGGAGTCCCTCTGTCCTGATGCCACTGAGACAAAAGCGAAAAAGTGTGAAGGAATGTGGCCGAGCATCCCTGGCCAGGCCCCACCTGCCTCTACGCCAGTCAACAGCCAGGTCGTCTCTACCTTCAGCTGTTTTCCCAGGAGCCACGCTGGTGAGGAAAACCAGCTGGGCAGACGGAGAATGTTGCTATTTATTTGGCTCGTGGGCTCCTTGGGCCTCTTTGGCAACCTCCTCTCCTTTCCGTTGGGATTAAAAAAAAAAGGACTGTGCTCTTCCCTGGGCCGCTTTGGGGGTCAGCCTATAGTGGATGAGGCTGTTCAGAGCAGGCTCACACTGCAGGCACTTCAGGAAGCTGGCAAGGAGGGCTGGGTATGGTGGCTCACGCCTGTAATCCCAACACTTTGGGAGGCCGAGGTGGGCGGATCACCTGAGGTCAAGAGTTCAAGACCAGCCTACCCGACATGGCCAAACTGCGTCTCTACTAAAAATATAAAAATTAGCCGGGCATGGTGGCGTGCACCTGTAATCCCAGCGACTTGGGAGGCTGAGGCAGGATAATCCCCTGAACCTGGGAGGTGGAGGTTGCAGTGAGCTGAGATCACACCACTGCACTCCAGCCTGGGTGACAGAATGAGACTCTGCCTTAAAAAAAAAAAAAAGAAGCTGACAAGAAGACAGAACTGGCAGGAAGTAGAAGTGGACTTGAAAAAGGAGATAAATGCATATAAGACCAGGCCCTAGATGGCTAAGAACTGGGGACGGGCTGCTGTCCAGAAAGTGACACATGGCTGTGCTGGTCCCTCTGGGAGCAGACACTGAACGGGGCAGACCAACGTTCTCACCGAAGAGGTGGGTTCCATGTTTCTGGCCATTTTTCCGTGGAATATGCACCTGGGAGGCTGATTCTTGGACCCTGGGCGTTTGCTGGGTGCCTGACGCAGCCCATGAGGGCAGGAGCTCAGTCAGCACTTGTTGGTGGATAGCACTGAAACCAAGTCTCAGCACTGAAACCAAGTCTCAGCCACGGACCCCAAGATGGGGCCCAGGCCAGGACCACCCGCGGCCGATGCCCTCTCCTGCTGCCACCACACTTCCTGTGGTCTCCGTCACCCTCCATGCATTCAGGCTGCAGAAGCAGCAAGTTGACCTCACGCCTAGACTCTGCAGGGAAAATGCTCTTGCAAAATCATGACCTCCTAATCGATAAATTGAATGGGCCTAAAAAACAAGCATCCTCTCTCTACCTCTCAACTGTATCTGAAGATACCACCATGCCCTTGGCCTGAAATGCTCCTAGCTTTGTGACAGTATGTGACTCACTCTCTAAGGTTCTGTCCCAGCTCCTCTGCCTGTTCTTCCTGCTATTTACACACAGGTGTTTTGGAGGGTCTCTCCCTCCACAGGGCCTCCCTCCGTGGGATCCTTTGCTTTCATGGCGCCAGGGAGTGTCTGCTTGTGAACTTGACGTGTCCACCAAATACCGCTCCCAAATAGCGGTGACCCTGCCTCCACTCATACATCCCTGTAGACTCAAACGGCCCCCTCCTGGCCTCTACAATGCTGCCAATTTCTATCATCAACCTCCAGTTCACCCAGATTCAAACCCCTCATCTCCCTCGATTCCTCCTCTTCTTGGCTTTCCACATTAGCACCGAACGTTGTAAATTGCTCCCCCCATAATTGCTCACTCCCACCTTCACTCTCACGGCTTAAGTCATCGCTTGCAAGGCCACTGCAAGAGTCTCCAAGTCCCTTAGATCTCAGCCCACTCAAACAGATCTTCCTAAAACGCTCCCATTGAGACTTTTTTTTCTGGGGGGGGGGTAGAGATGGGGTCTCACTATGTTGCCCAGGCTATTCTCAAACTTCTGGCCTCAAGCAATCCTCCCGCCTTGGCCTCCCAAAGTGCTGGGATTTATAGGCATCAGCCACATCGCCTGGCCAAGGCTTTTTTAAATTTTGAAAATCTGTAATTCAAAGATGTACAAAAGAGTCACATATTTTCAACACTCAAAACAAACTGTCAACAGTTTGGCACATTTGTTTTCGGTCCTTTTATTACACAATAGTCAAATAGCCAGAGGACTGGAACAGACAATACAGAGAAAAAGTAAATGCAAACAGTAAGTAAACTTGCAGGAAAAGAAGCTCAACCTCCCAAGGAGACAAAGGGACATAAAAGAAAAGCGGTAATGAGATCGCATGTTGCACCCTCCAGATTGCTACAGAGTCAATACAGAGATGGTGCCTCCTGTCTACAGGAAGCAGAAAGCAAGTACCAACATGGCTGGTGGGATCTGAATCCAGTATCTTCGGGGAAATGAACGGGCAACTGATCCAACAATTCCACCCCTGGTGCATGAACCCATAAGAACAAGAGTGCCGGTTGGCCACGGTGACTCACGCCTGTAATCCCAGCAGTTTGGGAGGCCAAGGCAGTGGATCACCTGAGGTCAGGAGTTCGAGACCAGCCTGGCCAACATGATGAAACCCCGTTTCTACTAAAAATACAAAAAATTAGCCAGGCATGGTGGCGCACGCCTGTAATCCCAGCTACTCGGGAGACAGAGGCCAGAGAATCACTTGAACCCGGGAGGCAGAGGTTGCAGTGAGCCGAGATCGTACCACGGTACTCCAGCCTGGGCAACAAGAGCGAAAGTCCATCTCAAAAAAAAAAAGACAAAAAAAAGGCCAGGTGCGGTGGCTCACGCCTGTAATCCCAGCACTTTGGGAGCCTGAGGCGGGTGGATCGCGAGGTCAGGAGATCGAGACCATCCTGGCTAACACAGTGAAACCCTGTCTCTATAAAAATACAAAAAATTAGCCGGGCGTGGTGGCGGGTGCCTGTAGTCCCAGCTACTCAGGAGGCTGAGGCAGGAGAATGGCATGAACCCGGGAGGCGGAGTTTGCAGTGAGCCGAGATCGCACCACCGCACTCCAGTCTGGGGGACAAAGCGAGACTCCGTCTCAAAAAACAAACAAACAAAAACAAACAAACAAACAAAAAAACAAGAGCACCAGTAGCAGAAGGAGATCCATAAACAGGTGTTTATGACAGAGGTGCGGCCACTTCCGGCCACTCCAAATCGAGTGCACAGTCATTGACAAAGGTCACTCAGGCAGGCCGCTCTGATATGTCTACACCATGAACTGTCATTATGCAGCAATAAAAAAGACGAGGTAGAACCACATCAGTGAGCCTGGAGACACTTCCACAAGCATTCAGCAGGAAGATCATGAAAGAATATGAAAGGAGAGCCCATTCTAATAAAATAATGGCATCCCCAAAGATACAGACATACAGGTCAGTGCAGGCAGGGAGGTATGGAACTATTCTGGGTGTATCATCCTTCAATAAAAGATTTATGGGGTTTTTTTAAGTATGTAAAAAAAAGACACAGAAAATTACAAGTGTTGGCAAGGATGTGGAGAAACTGGAACCCTTGTGTATCATGGATGGAAATGCAAAATGGCGTAGCCACTGCACACAGTAGGGTGGTCCCTCAGAAAACTCAGAATGATGATTGCACGATCCAGCGATGTACTCCACACTACTGAACTGCACGTCTTAAATGGTTAAGATGGTAAATTTTAGGTTTTTGTATAGTTTACCACGATTAAAAAAAACAGTTCAGAAGGACATGTTCCAGTCTAACATCAGTTTGGGAAGGGAGAGAGAAAGGAGGGGAGGAAGGGAAGATGAAAGGTAAACCCAAAATACTCCCCCGAATGTGTCAGGTGAAGTTAGGCATATGTGTGTCCACGTGACAAGGTTGGCTGGCAGGACGTTACTGTGGTTTCCTTGGGGTGGTAGGAGTGAGGAGACTGGCAAATCTTATATTATTATTATTATTATTATTATTAGATACATATATATATATATATTTTTTTTTTTTTTTTTTTTGAGATGGAGTTTCACTCTTGTTGCCCAGGCTGAAGCACAGTAGCACAACCTTGGCTCACTGCAACATTCGCCTCCCGGGTTCAAACGATTCTCCTGCTTCAGCCTCCCGAGTAGCAGAGATTACGGGCATTCACCACCACGCCCGACTAATTTTGGATTTTTAGTAGAGACGGGGTTTCACCATGTTGCCCAGGCTGCTCTCGAACTCCTGACCTCAGGTGATTGCCCACCTCACTCTCCCAAAGTGCTGGGATTACAGGCGTGAGCCACTGTGCCCAGCCTGGTACACCTTTATGTGTACGTATCAGGGGTCATTCAAATTCTCCTAGATGTGCAATCACCTAGGAATTATTTACGCCACTGATCCCGGACAAACTACAGTGAGAAGAGACGCCTTGTGTCCTCAAAATGGAGGTAAGAGACCCAGCAGATGGTCAGGTTTCCCTTTTCCTCTTTGCAAAAACGTGCAATCACCTGCTCCTGGGCCACTCTGAACCCGCTGTCCTGTCATCCACAGCAATTTTCTCCCTGGACTCTAGGAATCAGTCCCAGAAAAGATTCCAAAGGCCTCATAGTATCCAAGTTTTGAGAAGAAAGGTCTGCAGAGCCACACTACCCACAGAACGTTCTCTTCTACCTCCACACCCAAGCCCGCCATCCCCATGGCCCCACCGCCATCTGTCCGACGACGAGATCTGGGAGGTCTCCTGGACTCCAGCACTAACTTCTTTCTTTCTTTTTTTCTTTCTTTTCTCTTTGTTGTTGTTGTGGTTGTTTTTTTTGGAACGACGTCTCACTCTGTCACCCAGGCTGGAGTGCAGTGGTGCGATCTCAGCTCACTGCAACCTCCCCATCCTGGTTCAAGGGATTCTCCTGCCTCAACCTCCTGAGTAGCTGGGACTACAGGTGCATGCCACCACGCCTAATTTTTGCTTTTTTTTTTTTTTTTTTTGTAGAGACAGGGTTTCACCGTGTTGGCCAGGCTGTCCAGCACTAACTTCTGAAGGGTGGCCAAGCCCATCTTCCCAAATGCTCTCCCCTACTCCCTTCCTCGATCCTCTCACCTGATCTACCCACCACCGTGTGTCACCTCCCCTGACCTCTCCATCACTGCCCTCCAGCCCTCAGCATGAAGTTCCTGGAGCGAGACACCCACACCTGTCCACCCGTCCACCCGTCCACCGTCCACCTGTCTACCCGTCCACCCGTCCACCCGTCCACCCGTCCATCTGTCCACCCATCCACCCGTCCATCTGTCCACCCGTCCACCCGTCCATCTGTCCACCCGTCCACCCGTCCACCTGTCCACCCGTCCACCCGTCCACCCGTCCATCTGTCCATCCGTCCACCCGTCCATCTGTCCACCTGTCCACCCGTCCATCTGTCCACCCGTCCACCCGTCCACCCATCCACTCATCCACTTGTCCACCCGTCCACCCATCCATCTGTCCACCCGTCCACCCGTCCACCTGTCCACCCATCCACCCGTCCACCCGTCCATCTGTCCACCCGTCCACCTGTCCACCCGTCCACCCATCCAGGATCTCGCCTTTCCTCCCTCTGCAGCTGCATCTCCTCCCAGCCACAAACCCCTCAACCGGCGGCACTCAGGCCCCGTGCAGACTGAACCACCTGCAGTGCTCCTCACGCTGCTTCATACAACTGCCCTTAGGTATCTTCAAGTCTCCCACTTGGGAGGCCGTCCCTGCCACCCTGTCCCCCAAGCGAACTCCCACACATCTGCCAGAGCTCTGGCAAGTCTTTCTGCCCTTTACTGGCAAACTCCAGCAAATGCAGGGTCCGCCCCTATTAGGGCAGAGCAGTGGTTTTCAACCAGGCTGATTTTACTACCCTGCCTCCTTTACCCCAGTGTACCCCAGGGGATTTGGCAATGTCTGGAGACACATGTGGGGATCACAAGTTGGGGTGGCGTCTGGTGGGTGGGGGCCAGGGATGTTGCTAAACGCCCAGCAATGCCGACAGGCCTCACATCGACAATTCCCCTGCCCTGTGTCAACAGTGCCATGTTGGGAAGCCCTGATGCAGAGCGAGCTTCAGCTGAAAAGATGCCGGGTATTCCTGGGACAAAACCAACTTCACATGCCCAGAAGCACCACCTAGGACCCGACACCTGTGGCCCTGTGTTAGCTCCACGGCTCTCCCAGGCTAGAAGGGAGGTAGTGAGCTGGAGCTCGGTGCTCATCCCAACGCGCTCATCAGCCTCTGGGTTACCCCGAATGAGATGTTTACCTCTCGGGCCTTAGAGTCCCTGTTTATAAAACGGAGCATTGAAAAAAACCAGCTCTTCCCCGAAGTGGCCTTGACGGATTCTTAAGGCACCTGAAATCATATCTGAGCCGGGAAAACATCACATCCCTCCTAAAGAGTCCCAAACCCATCAGCATCTTAAAGGCTCTGAGAAGTCCTGCAGCACAGAAACGCAAGGGTTCTGTTGAACTCTAGCAGTTTCCAAACTTGAAGAAATGGGACATTCTTCCCAGAGTACATTTTTGCACAACATCATGAGGGATGACAGTTTGGAGGACCTCTGAACGTCTTTGGGCTCAGCTGCTTTGAGATTCTATTGATGGGCCAGCCCTGCCTCCTCCCTCAGCCCCTGTACTGAATCCTTCAGACAGCCACGTTCGTCTGGCTCTAAAGGAGGGGGCGCGAAGGTGTGCGGCAGAGCTGAGATGTTTCCGGTGTGAGGTAGGGGGCTGTTCATCACCTGCTCCAGCTAAGCAAACTCTCTGAAACGTCCACGCCACAGCCCCCAAATCCTCCCAAAGAGCAAGTGTGACTGGAGCCCCCCATTCACCAATCCCAGGTCAGGGGCTTGCACTTTGGTGAGAAACTGAGGCTGGTCCTGGGCCCCGTTAGGGCCTGTCCTCTCAAATCTAGACCAAAGTTGGGCAAATTATGCCCAGGGGCCAAATGTGGCCCACCGTCTACTTCTGGAAGTGAAGCTTGACTGGCACACGGCCGGGCTTACGTGTTGTCTGTGGCTGCTTTCACGCTACAAATAGACTTGAGTAGTTGTGGCAGACACCATATGGTCTACAAAGCCTAAATCGTTACCATCTGGCCCTTAAAGTTTGCTGACCCTTGGTTGAGGCCTTAGGAAATGGTGAAGAAACGGGTCAAATCTCTCCCCCAAACTCCCCCAAGACTCTGTCCTACTGGCTCAGGTGCCTGCCTCCTGGTGCACTGGGGTGGCCAGCTGCTCCCCAAGCACAGACAAGCACTCAGATCCTGCCATCTGCCCAGCTCATGCCCAACCCTACCCTCCCGGTCTGCCTGCTCTGCCTCATAAGGTGCATTCCCCATGGCGCAGCCTTTCCTGGGCCCCCGGTGACACCCCCTTCCCTTTATACCCCAGAACCTCATTTCCAGAAGCTACTATCCTGCTTCAGTTATGCACTTGCCTGGCGATCGACTTTTAAGCATGTACCCGCCAAAGACATATATACCCATGCATACGTGATACTCACATGCTTCTGTATCAATAGATTATATACGTTACAAAACACACATCCCCAAAATAGAAATGAAACTGGGTGAGATAAAAATAGCTGCCCACACTTGGGTGGATCATCCTGTGAGTGGCCGCTCCGGAGGCCGTGGGCTTAGAGGACCATCCTGGGACCCCCTAGGACGTGCTGCCCATGGGCATTGGGGGTTGTGCAAGTCTCTTCCCCAGGAAATGACAGCAGACGCATCTAAGAATGAGGAACCATCCCAATGCCCTGCCCCGAGCACCTGCCCCTAAGCCAAGACCCCCAGGTGCAAGGAGGCTGGGGTTCTCGGGACCCAGGTGCCTTTCCAATCTGGAAGACTGGAAAAGGGTGGCAAGCAGGAAAGAAGGGGTTAGGGTCCCCCCTTCCACCTAAAAAAGGCGCCAGCTGCTCCCTTGGCAGCAAACACTCTGCTGCATCCACGGGGATTTTTGTGTTTTGACTCAGAGGCAATAAGCCTTTCCGATTAAACCAACACAGACTAAACTGCAGGAATGAGGACGGCCCCTCAGCAGCGGCGGGCTTACCATTTCTGCTCGGCCAGGGGGAGGGAAGACGGCGGATGGTCAGGCTGCTGTTTTTCTCTGGAGGCAGCTGACCAAGGGTGGCTCAGCCTCAGTGGCTTCCTTCTGGAAGGTGGCACAGGAGCCACAGCAAGGCCTCTGGTCCCCCAGCTTCTTGGGGCTCTCGGACTCACACCCCATGTCCCACTCGGAGCCCACCCAACCCTCCCTGACCAGTCCACCAGGGGGAACATTCGGCCACATGCAGACAGTGACGCTGGCGGGCTCGAGGTGAACCTTCTGCCTCCCCATTCCCTCCGGTCATGCCTTTAGCCACTGTGCCCAGGCAGTGTGAGGTGACTCCTCCAACACCACCCACTGACTTTTCTGTGGCCCCTTCAGAGACTCCAAGAGCTTCCATGGGGCCCAGTCTGAGTGGCCCCTGGGTGTCTCTACCTCCAGTGCACAGGGAGAGTGAGGATCAGAAAAGCAACCTGCCCAGGCCTCGGGGTGGTGCTGATCTTTCCAAGAGTCCCAGGGGATGGTTCTTTGTTCTTCAAGAAGTCTTCTCATGAGCGCCAAAGCCCAACCAAAGAAAGGCAGGGAAGACTAAATTCAGCCTCACCGAGAGCATTCCACCTGACTTTCCCCCACGGTGGCCGGCCCAGCCACCCTCCTGGGGACAGATGAACTAAGGGACATGCAGGGGTGGAGTGGGACAGGTCACTGTGACCTCGTGGAGCCCACATTCCTCCTGGCCAGGACCCAGGACACTCTGTCACCTCCTTCCCCCATTCTCTCCCGCCTGCCCCACTGGTCTTCTGGCTGTTCCTGGTGCCTGACAAGCTCCTGCCTCAGGATCTCTGACTTCCCAAGTCCTCTGCCTGGCCCTGGGCACACTGGGCCTGAGGCCCCAGGTGGCCGTTCCCCCACTTCCCTCACGGCTCTGCTCTGAGGTCACCACGTCACCGAGGCCTTTCTCAGCCATCCTGCCCAAATGGCAAACGTCCTTTGCCCCCGTGCCACGCTCTGAGCTTCCCCATGGAACTTCACAATGGCGTTCACTTGGCTATCTGCTCAAGACCTGTCCCCCTATGAGAACACAGGGGCTGGAACTCAGTCTTGCTCACACTGTGCCTCAGGGCCTGGCACAGTGCCTGGCACAGAGTAAGTGCTCAATACATGCCTGCTGAGTGACTGACTGTTCCACGGTGCCACCGGCCCACACCACCATGCGCTGCAGAAATGCCACTCCCATAGAAGTAGGGCCTAGGGTTTCCCACATCACCTTCCCAAAGAGGTGGGCAGGCATCCATCTCTCTGTCCCCGACCTGCTATGGAACCTTCCCCACTGGATCCAAAGCTCTCCTGCCCCAGGTCTGCCCTCCAGGCCCCTCATTCCTTGAGAACTCACTCCCGAAAGGTGGCAAGAGCTCAATCTTACACAGCCCAGACTGTCCCTAGCGTGCAGGGCTGGTGAGGACCCAGGGAGCGGGGAGAGCTCTCCGTCTGCACTGGTGGAGGCAGAGTACAGGTCTTCTTGGATGCCCAGCGCCCCGCTGGGGGAAGCCCGGTCTGCAGTGAGAGCAGAGGAAGCTTCATCCAACTCCACGTGCTCAGCTCTGGAGTCCCAGCTTCCACTGAGTGCGGCCACTGCATCCGCACCAGCTGTCCGTTCAGGAGGCAGCGGCAGCAAGACCCAGTACAGACCTGCTCACAGGCGCCTCCGATCCACCAGCCCGCCAGGCCGGGTGTCCCTGCTCCCCCACTCCACTCCGTTTTCCAAGAAAGCATGTGTCTGGTCTGGATCCGACAAGACCATGCTGGCTCCACGGCCAGGCAAACAGACTTGTCCCAAACACGACTGTCTGGCCCGGTGGCGGCTCTAGGAAGTCCAGGGCCACACGCGTTTTTGTCAGAGTGCGCCGTGGCTCGGAGGTGGTCGCGCTCCTTCCCAGAGAGAGTCTGGGCTCCAGGAGACGCTGGCTGGCCGCTGCCTCCTGCCAGGAGCCACACACAAAGTGCCCTTTATAGGAACAAGACAGGCCGGCCACTGGCAGTTTCAGCCTCAGGGAAACCCAGGTTTGGGTTTTCTCCGAGGGCACAACCAGGCTTTTGTCTTGACTCCCCCTCCCCACCCAAGCTGGTTTCCTCATCAGGCACACCGAGTCCCGGGCCCATGGCCCTCTGAGCCGACCCTCCAGAGGCTGGGCACAGACAGACACCAGTCCCGGGCCCACGGCCCTCCGAGCCGACCCTCCAGAGGCTGGGCACAGACAGACACCAGTCCCGGGCCCACAGCCCTCCGAGCCGAACCTCCAGAGGCTGGGCACAGACAGACACCATGGAGGACAGCCAGGGACGTGCACCCAGGCACCAGATGCCCCCGTGCTCATCACAGCCTCACTGAGGACCTACCATGTGCTGAGCCACAGGATGGCAGCGGAACTCACTGGAGCAGAGCCGCAGATGGCACACCACCAACAGCTAATCGGGGCACAATTCTTCCACACCATGAAGAGCTGAGTCCCACTACGTGCCGGCTCCACATGGTGATAAAGACAAAGTCCCTCCCGCCTGGGCCCATTCCAGCCACGTCAGAGGCGCCCACTTGCCGGAGGAGAAAAACAGGAGATTATCTACCAGAAATATGGTTCCCCACTTTGGCATACACAAAAAAGATACGGACCGAAAAACCTAGGAAAAAAGGTGGGGCCATGACAGATCAATCAGGCTCAGAGCAACCAGGCTGGCCCGAGGAGGGTTCCGCAGCCCGAGTTTGGGCTGTGAAGGAGAGCTCCGGGTCTGCACCCTGGCTCTCCTTCCTGCAGGAAAAGACCCCCTGAATTTCCCACGGGCCACCAAGAGGGCGGATCCAAGAGGAAGGGATGGGAGAAGGCCCTGGTTCCAAGGTACCACATGGCGCAGCCCCTGCCGTCCATGGGCAACAGCAGAAGAAATGTATTCTTCATCACCCTGGAAACTGGCAGCAAAATGGCACTGTCTCACTAAGGCCTGGAGGACCAGCCACCTGGAGGACCTCCAAAGGCCAAATCCCCAGAATCTGCCCAACATGGGCTCTCGGTGCCTGGAGATGCACGGGCAGCCATGTGTGCGAGACCATCTCCATGCAGGGAGGCGCGTCTGCCATTCTCCCTTCTCCGCTTTGTTCACATCTGGATTCCACAAAGATTAAACACTGAGCTTCAATGAAGTCCCTGCCTGTGGAAAGGGCTCCGGGCCTCCATGAGGGCAGCACAGTCCACCACTGACTTCTGACCTTCAAGGTCAGCCTTGGTACCCAGCGCCAGGCTGAGCACCCTCTGAGATCCCCTGAGATCTCTGCCAACGGGCCCCGAGGGAGGCTCCACAGCCAGCCAGGGGGAGATGTGGAAAGTCCCCAGCGACTCCACGGAGGGCACATCCACTGCTGAGTGCCCCGCCAAGGGGCTGGGGCCAGAGAGGGGCCCAGTGGAGCCACAGCCCCCCTCGGCTCAGCGGGAACTAGAATGTTTCATCCAGACACTCAAAGCCACCAGCCCAGCCAGGGTACTTCATGAGAGCGAAAAGGCTGAGTGCTGGGACAGAGGCCCTGTGGATACCCCTCTCCAACACGGCAGCGGGAAGGAGTGTCCGGCAGGCGGTTGCAGAGGTGGCAAAGTCCTCGAAGGCCGGAGCTGGGGAGGGGCGGCCGCCTGGCCCGTCCACCACTGGCATCAAAGAGTGACAGCCAGACGCTGTCACTGTGGGGAAGGTCACATCTGGGTCAGTGCTGGCGGCACGGGAAGGGAGTGACCTATTTCCAAGACCCATTCAGGAACCTCCTTGCGAGCCCAGACGGCTGACGCAGCCAGACAACAAAAGAAACGGGCTGAGAAGAGCGTCCGGGCGGGTGGGGTGGGTGCGGGCTGGAGGTGTCTGGTGACCTAACGGCGCTTCTCTCCACATCAGGGCTGCCTGCCCCCGCTGACCATCAGACCTGCCAGAGCAAGACCCAACCTCCGAGTCACCGTCCCTCTCCGACACCTGCCACCTTGTGTGCTGGCTCTCCTCAGCCTCCAGAATATTCCAGTCACAGTGGAACCTGCAGGTGGTCCCGGTCTCCCCAGAATCTGGCCCAAGATTTCTCCCCAGCCCACCTCCCACCTCTGTCCGCAACAATGCCACTTCTCAGGGGCTTGAAAGAAAACTCATCAGCTACGAGCCCTGAGCCCTCATCACGATTGCCATCCCTCCTCAATTAACCATCAGATTAGGGCTTTAAATGCCTCTGGCCAAGAGCCCAGTAGGTGACAGATCATGCAGGTGAGCAGGCGCCTTTCGGGACAGGAATAACCAAAGAGAATCTGCTGAAACATGCAAAAATGAGAGCTAGGCACGGACTTTGGAGCTGACAACCCTGGGTTCTAACCCCAGCTCTGCCCTGACCCAGTTATAACCTGAGAGACTTTCTGAACCTCTGTTTCCCCACCTGCGAACCGAGGTTAATAGCCCTGTCTCACTGGGATGATGTGGGGATTAGAGGAGACGATGCCAGTACACTACTCAGCCTGGTGCATTTTTAAGTGCTGATTAAAGAGAAGCCACAGAGATGAGTCCAAGACAAAGAGGTAGCCAGCCTCGATCACCAGGAGCTAAGTCCCGGGAATGTGGGTCATTAATAAAGAACTATTCAAGCCCCTTACGGGATGGGTGCTCAGGAGCGCACATATTTAAATCACCTGCCCTGTGTGATTCCCAGGTACACACCACCTGGGGATGGTTGTGGTCCATCTGTAAAACAGACATTGTGGTTGTCCCCTGCAGGGTTATAGGTGACTGGAGAGCCCAGAGCAGGATCACTCCTCAACGGCACCTACGGGTATTAATCTTGCTGCTGTCACATTCCCCAGCCCCACTCTGCCCATAAGGCACCACCCGAGATACTTGTGCCACTGAAGAGTCTCTCCCGTGAGCTCTGCAGTGCCCCGGCCAGTCTCCCAGCCTCTCAGAGTCCTCCTCCCCACCGACTCAGAGTCATGTGATTCACATCTTAAGATCTCTGCCATCAGCCTGGCCCTAGAGTCAAGGGCACATGATAGTGACAATCAGCAGTATTTTCTTTTTTTTTTAAAAGGTGAAGCTCACGGTCGACAGGTCTCAGATGTGATGAAATACAGCTTTAGCAAGTTGCCTATGCATCTGTCTCCCTCACTGACTCATCAGCCTCTCACACGCCCTCTTCCGTGTTCTGAGCGGAATCCCTGGCACACAGTAAGTGTTCAGTAAAGGTCTGGAGAACAGAACTGCGGAGACACTTCTCTATCAGGCACCAAGGTGATGAATAACAGGTCAGGACAAGTTTTGTAAAATCACACAGGATCTGCTCTCTCCCAAGAATGGGCCCTGGAGCTCGGCGCCCACCCCCTGCCATCGGGCTGTCTAGAGCTCCACCACACACACGTGCTTTCTCCGTAAGTTCTTGCTTCATCCTGGACGTGCCATCAACCCAGAAACTCGACGCTCGAAAGACTCAGTTAAGCCCAAAGAATGTAAATGTTTAAGGCCCACCGCCTGAGACGCCTCTGCAGACTAAACTAAGAAGGTTTAAGAGCTTTTTCCAGCTTTGTGTTTTTGGGGGATTTTTTGGTTGTTGTTTTCTTTTTGGGGGAGGGGAAGGAGGAAAAGGCTGAAAGGGAAACAGGACTATTTCCAGTACCTGTAATTACACGGCTGCCTTTTCCAGCCAGAATCCCCCGCAGAGCAACTCCCACTGCCTTGGCCTGGAGAGTGACAGCCAGGGACTCAGGAGCATCTTAAGCAGGGGAGGGGGGCCTTCCACTGGAGCCTGGGGGGGTCGGCCTCTCCCCATCAGGCCAGCGTTTCATGGCCAGAGCTCACTCTAACTCCATCCTGCTAAACCTGGTACAGGACATTGTGGCTTCCAAACCAGCAGTGACATAAAATAAAAATCCCCCACCAGGAAACAAGAAACACAGAGCCACCCTCCAGGTACCTTCAAAACGAAGGTTGTGGCCAGCCAGAGCTGAAAGAGGCAAGCCCAGGGTGCAGTCACGACCCTAAGTCACCGGGATAGGGCAACGTCTAGAAAAGGATCAGAGATTTGGGGCAAGTCAGTTTCTCCCGCTCCATTGCTCCAAATACTCGTAAAATGGAAGAGAGGGCTGCACGCTTCCTCTGTCTATCAAGGAATAACTTAGATGCACGGAGCAAGGCCACTATATACAAAACACCCCAGTAGCAGCGTGCTGTGGAACGCCAAGGGAAATGGCTTCTCCCAGCCCTCGAGAGGCCTCCCAATCAAATGGGGGAGATGGGGCCACCCCCTATCTGCACACACCTGGGGCAGGGCAGGGGGAGGAAAGGTGAAAGGAGCAAAGTCCCCAGGAGCTTTCAGCCATCTGGCTGGGGTGGGGGAGGTGACACAGACACAGAGGACAGTCCTGGTCCAAGAGGCAATAATGGCTGATGACCGCCCTGCTGTCTGTCTTGGTCGAGCCTCAACCCCCTGCCTAGAACAATGCTTGGCACACAGTGGGTGCTCTGCAAATATTTGTAGAAGGAAGTTTCTGCCATGCAAATTTAGGAGGAAGGCAAAGAGAAACTATAGTGGGTGGTGGGGCCGGTGAGACGCAGAAGCCTGGACACCTGGGGTCCCTGGCGGCCTGCCCTGAGCAGGTGAGTGTAGCTGCACACACACCTGGCCCAGTGAGTTCGAAGTACAGACTCCCCTCCACCCCTCTGAGAAGTTGAGGGTCCTGCCTCTGACCCCGGGGATCAGGCCTGCAGGTGGCCAGCTCAGGAGCCAGCTATGGTCCTCCCAGGAGGTCTGGGGCTGGATAGGCGGGGAGGCTGCCTCCCACCTGAAGCCAGGAGGAGAGTGGCTGGGCCAGCAGCTCCAGCGGTCACAGAAACAGCAGGTGTGGATGTGAGGGCTCACCCAAAGACTCATGGAACCAGTCACCCGCCACCCCAGGCCAACTTCCCTGCAGTCCCCTCCCTTCACTGGAGCGGACCTTTGGGGGCTGCTCTGCGTTGCAGATCTGGCCAGGCCAGATGAGCAGGCTTGGCCTCCCGCAGCATCCTCTGCATCAGCCAGAACGGAACAGCAGCCTGGTACAGAACATCAGCCACCATAAGACACGGCACACGCAGGCCAGAGGGCCTGACCTAAGTGCTCCCCACCTCCTCCACTCAACTTCAGCGGGGAGCACAGGGCCCAGGAGTCCCACAAGGAGGGCACAGGGACAGCAGGGCCTTGGGGCCTCCTCCCACCCTTGTACTTTGAGATCCTACAGGAGGGAGGAGGAGGAGGGAGGAGGAGGGAGGAGGGAGGACGTAGGAGGGAGGAGAAGCAAAGCACCTGACCCTCGAGGGCTGGGTGTGTTCCCCACCTTGGTGAGTAACATGCCACAGCCAAGGCAGCGCACACGTGTACACACACTGACCTGCAGCCCACAATGCTGCCTGCCTTGGTGCCCTCCCTGTGCCACCCCCCCGGACCCCCCACTTCCCAGGTCCTACCTCCTCTTTTGTTGTTGTTGCTGTTGTTTTGTTTTGTTTTTGAGATGGAGTCTCACTCTGTTGCCCAGGCTAGAGTATAGTGGTATGATCTTAGCTCACTGCAACCCCAGGTTCAAGTGATTCTCCTGCCCCAGCCTCTGGAGTAGCTGGGATTACAGGTGTGCACCACCACGCCCGGCTAATTTTTTTTTTGTATTTTTAGTAGAGACAGGTTTTGCCGTGTTGCCCAGGCTGGTCTTGAACTCCTGACCTCAGGTGATGTGCCCGCCTCAGCCTCCCAAAGTACTGGGATTACAGGTGTGAGCCACTGCACCCGGCCCTACCTCGTCTTTAGGACTCACTGCAGGACACCCCAGGCTGGATTCCTCTTTTGTCACCCTGTGTTACAATCACCAGCTCATGTGACTGTCCCCGACTACATGCAGTGAGTCCTTGGAGACAGGGACCCTGTCCTGCTGTATGTCCAGAGCCTGACAGAGGCCCTGATCTGAGTGAGCTGCCCAAATTGCTGAATGGATAGAAGAACAATCCTCTAAATGGTAGAAATAGCTGCCTCTGAGGCACTGGCCACACAGTCTAGCTTTGGTCAATCTGCACGATTCCGCAAGGTAAGTCTCACGCCCGTTCTTACAGACGTGGAAACCAAGGCTCAAAGAGGCTGAGTAACTTGTCCAGGATCTGGGTCGGAAGCCAGATTCCAAACTCAGGGTCTTCCCTGGATGCTGGAAACGTGGGAGTGGAAGAAGGAGGGTGGCCTTGGGGACAAAGAGGAACATGGCAGGGGGGCTTCATGGGCGATAGGACAGGACGCTGTCCCCATTCCCTGTCTGTCCCCAAGGCAGCCTGGAAGTGTTGTGCCTCAGGCAGGGTCCTACCCTGTCAGCCAAGAAAGCAAGGAAGCAGAGGCTGGAGAGACTGACCAGCAAGGGAGGCGTAGGCGGGCAGAGACCCAAGCGGGCGGAGGACCCATCACTGTTCTGCTGCCGGCTGCATCCCTGGTGGAGGATCTGGGGGCATCATGGGCCTCCAGGTGCCCACACCCACCTTCCCCCACTGCCCACTGTCAGCCCAGACCCCAGGGCCCCACCCTCACTGGGCCACAGGAAACGTCATCTCTCCCCAAGCTGCAGCTTCCCAGAACAATTGCTACGTTTCCCCAACCTGCCCGGAAAGGGGAATGAGCGCAGCTGCTTCCTCTCCCCACCTGGTGCGTCACCAAACCTGTGACTGTCCACCCAGCTTCCTCTGGCTCCACAGATGCTCGGGCTGAGCCTGGCACACAGGGGCCCTTAACAAACTTGAGGAGAGAATGGGGGGCCAAGGAAGCAAGAAACTCCCACCGAAGCAACCAGCCAATCTAAGGGGCTCAAAAAAAAAAAAAAAATTGATTCCCTCACCACCGGAAATCACCTACATAAGGCTCTGAAACTGTCTTTTCTGGCCAGGCTTGGTGACTCACACCTGTAATCCCAGCACTTTGGGAGGCCAAGGAGGGTGGACTGCTTGAGCTCAGGAGTTTGAGACCAGCCTGGCAACATGGTGAAACCCCAACTCTACAAAAAATACAAAATACAAAATATAAATATATATATATATGTGTGTGTGTGTGTGTGTGAGTGTGTGTGTATATTAGGCATGGTAGTGCGTACCTGTGGTCCCAGCTACTCAAGAGGCTGAGGTGTGAGGATCCCCAGCCTGGGAGGCAGAAGCTGCAGTGAGCTTTGTCCCCAGCCTGGGTGACAAAGCAAGACTCTGTCTCAAAAACAAACAAACAAAAAACCTGTCTGTTCTCACCTGGTGGTCTGAAAATCTCTACCACACGCCCCCACACTCCTTCTCCCAGATACCTAAACCAAATCCTGGAGTCGGATTGATTCTGGTGATGAATTTTATCAAGCACTTACTATATACCGGCTATCATCAAAACTCCCAATGGTTTTGCATACACGTGCCACCTTCCACCAGTGACATTTACTCCCTTCTTCCCTTCCTCCAGTGCTTCTACATCCTAAGGCCCAGTTTCAGCATCACCTCCTCCAGGAAGCCTTCCCAGATTCACTTGCTGAGAGTAAACCCTGATCCCCAAGGCCAGAACGTTGCCGGCCTCTGATCACCTTTATCACCCTCTGCCTAGAATAATATATTATTTGAGAGTTCTCTCTTTCCTTCCCAAGAGCACAGGAAGCAAACCCTCACAGGCCAGGTTAAGGATTCTAAATTCCACAGTGTTTCCACTTGGAAGCAGGAAGGTGCATCCGAGGTGAGGCCGGGCCCTGCCACAGGCCTGGGATCTCTGCGACCAGAAAGAGCATGAGGCAGCCCCCTCCACCCGGGGGGACTCTTATAGCCCCATTTCACAGATGGAAACCGAAGCTCAGAGAGGTCACACGGCCCGGCCAGGTAATAGGAGCAGGGAGGACCGAGGCGGAAGGCCAGCCACCTCTCGAGCTGGGCTCGAAGCTGCTTCGGCCCCCGGACCTAGACCCAATGCCGCTTCTGGGGCGGTCTCCTCTGGAGAAGCAGCCACGGTCCTGACAAAGGCCCGTGCCGCCCCACAGGAATCGGGGAGTCACGGCTGACCGCCTGCGCCTGTGCCCCGAGGTGGCGGGAACAGGTGGGCTCCAAGGTAGCAAAACGCTACCAGCCTTTCGTAAATGGCAGCCCCTGAACCCGCTTTGATCAGCCCCCACCTCCTCACCATCTAGCACCTCAAGGGGTGATGCCTGGCCCAGCAGCAGCCCCCTAGGACCCTGCCCTTGTGCCCATCAAAGTGTGCTCTGCTTGGTGAGTACCAGTACCACCTGGTTGAGCCCGTGTGGGGACACACACCCAGACACACACACAAGCACATATGCACACACATAAATGCAAGTGCATACATGCCCCTCCCTTGTCCCCCAGGGACTGTCTCTCACCTCTGCCCTAGCACAGTCTAGCATGCCAAAGGACACCCCCATCTCCAACTCACCCGAAGCAGGAGACTCGCCCACAGGGAGGGTCTCCTTCCCAGGCCAGGTCTCTTGGGGGTGCCGGAGCCCCAGGGTCAGGGAGGCCGGCTGTCTGACCTGGCACCTTCCTCTTCGCCCAGGTCCCCGCCCCCTGCCAGCCCAGGGCAAGGCTAAGTCAGGAAGAACACAGGACCACCGTGGTTCCCTCAGCAGGACCCGGAGACCACTGTGCCGCTGCGTCCCCACCACCTCCCTGACCTTGGGCACCTGGTCCCGGCTTGCAAATGACTAAGCAATTTCCACCTCCGAGCCCGTCTGCCAGGAGGCCCCGCTGGCTGCAGAACTGCACCAGGATGCCCGGAGCCGCACGCGTGAAACCCGTAATTGGCGAGCCCTCTTCTTGGGAAAGAAAACTCCATGTTTTGTTTTGTTTTGTTTTCCCCTTAAATGAAACAAATCCACCCACATAGTTACTGGAAACTCAAGCATGTGAAACTGAACCGTTTGCAAAGAGAATTAGTCAGCAACCTTGTGAGCAGTGCGGTCCCTCCGTAGGTGGGGCTGCCCGTGCTCCTGAGGCCCCCCACCAACTCCCGACTCAGTGTTCTTTGCTGCATGTGATGCCCTGGTAGAGGGTCGAAACGAGGCTACAACCCACAGGTGGAGGGCAAGGTCACTGGCATCAGGCCGAGGGTGCCATGCACATCTCCCCGTGGGCCTCAGAGTGTGCATCACTCGATGGTTAGAAGCTGTAGCTCAGGAGTCACATTCACATTCAACTCCCACCCCGTCATGTGACTCGGGCCTCTCCAGGTCTCGGTTTTCTCATCTGTAAAACGGGGAGAGCAGAAACCACAAGGTGTGTGTATTGTGTTGTAAAGACTGCAAGAGACAATGACGCAAGATGCTTTGTGCCTGGCACCCAAAAGACAGCCACAAAGTCCTGGCTGCTACTGAGATGCCCTCCTGCGGGAGAGCGAAGGTGGGCGGGTGAGACTGGCACAGGGCTGTGTCCCTTGGAGCTAGTATGGGGTCTCTTGTCACAGTGGAATCTGCTGAGTTGGTTCCCAGCCCTACTGCTTTGCCCGTGATGTGGCATGGGGAGGCAGGCAGAGAGCCAGGCCAGGTGCTGGCAGCTACAGCTCTTGTCCCAGCACCACTGAGCTTCTCAGCCTCGCCCTCCTCACCTCTACAGAGAGGGGAGATTCATCCCACAGATGTTGTATTTTAAACCAGTGCAATGCTGTGTCTTTAAAAACAAACAAACAAAAATCCCACTGCATTATCTGCCAACATTTTAAAAAGTCTGGATTCTTGACTTCAAAAGGGATACTACAGAGTCAAGGATTCCACTCCCCCTGGTAAGAGAGGCCACTCCTGTGTGCAGGACATGCCGTTCCCCTTTGCCGCAGTCCTCTCCCTGCCCTGGAGTCTCCTGCTGGCTGCCTCCCTCATTTGTGCCTCCTTCCCGACCCCTGGGGGCACATGAGTTTGTGACCCAATTTAAAACCCTACTTTTATTTAGGGGCACAATCTCAGCCACTTGCCACTAGAAATGGCCTCAGGAAGTGTCCCTTGGGAATAAGTAATTCAAGTGTGACACTCAAGGCTGATTCTTCCTGGAGAAAAACAAGACGATGTAAGAAGATCTATGCCCCAGTCTGGCCCAGGGAAACTCAGGGATGAGGCTGCTACTTTCTGCAATTCTTCGTGTGATTTACTAGATGAAGAGCAGAGGCAAATATTTGGGGTCTTGCTCTTCCTTTCGCTAACCTGCCTCTCTCTCCATTGGGTGATGAACGGCCTCGTTGTGTAGATCTCAGCCCTTTGGGTCCGCAGAAGGTGGGGGGGCAGTCGGGGTCTAGATGCTCACAAGCAGGCAGCCCAGTGCCCGTCTTCCCACCAGGAACGTACCAGGATAGCTGACTGCAGAACAGGCAGTCCTCCGGCTTTCCAAGCCAGACAGTCGCCTTGTATATTTGGGGGTGGGAGGGAGGAAGGATTTAGTGGGGCATGGCCGGATCTACTCCCCGCCCAGCAGACGCTGAAAATGTCAGGTGGGCATTTGGGGGTATTTTCCAGTTGTCTTGTTCACTTTTTTTTTTTTTTTTTTTTTTGAGATGGAGTCTCAATCTGTCGCCCAGGTTGGAGTGCAGTGGTGGGATCTCAGCTCACTGCAACCTCCGCCTCCCGGGTTCAAGCAATTCTCCTGCCTCAGCCTCCCAGGTAGCTGGGATAACAAGTGCCCGCCACCACACCTGGCTAATTTTTGTATTTTTAGTGGAAAAGGGATTTCACCATGTTGGCCAGGCTGGTCTCAAGCTCCTGACCTCAAGTGATCCGCCCACCTAGGCCTCCCAAAATGTTGGGATTACAGGCATGAGCCACTGCACTCGGCCAGTTGTCTTGTTCACTCCTACAGGGAAAAGCAGGAGATTCGAGATCCCCAGCCATCTTGCCTCTCCAATAACACTCCTCCATTCATTCAGCCTTCACTGAGTACCTGCTAAGGGCCAGCCACTGAAGCACAGTGGGCAGGCTGGACCGGCCAGGCCTTGGCCCCTGCTGCAGCTTCCTGTGAATGTTCAATCTTACCTCTCTGCCTATGCTCACTTGACCCCTCCCCCAGGGTACCCTCCCATGCCCTCTCCTTTGCCTGGCTAAGGCTTCTCTCCATCAGAAATTTCTCCCCCAGCAGCCCGGACCCACCCCTCCCAGAACTTACATCCCAGAACCCTCCCACCCCAGATCAGAAGCCTGTTCCCACTCAGAGGCCATGTGGGCAGCGGTTCGGAGCACAGATTGCCTGGGTCTACATCCAGCTTGAGTTCTTGGTTGTGCAGCCCTGGGCAAGTTTATTTTATTTTATTTATTTTATTTTATTATTTTATTTTATTTTATTTTGTTTTGTTTTATTTTATAGATGGGGTTTTGCTCTTGTTGCCCAGGCTGGAGTGCAGTGGTGCAATCTTGGCTCACTGCAGCCTCTGCCTCCCAGGGCCAAGCGATTCTCCTGCCTCAGTCTCCCAAGTAGCTGGGATTATAGGCGCATGCCACCACATCTGGCTAAATTTTTGTATTTTTTTAGTAGAGACAGGGTTTCATCATGTTGGTCAGGCTGGTCCCGAACTCCTGACCTCGGATGATCCACCCGCCTCAGCCTCCCAAAGTGCTGGGATTACAGGCGTGAGCCACCGCGCCCAGCCTTGACTTTTTTAAACTTTGGTTTTCCTTTCTATAAAATGGGCACAGTAATCCCCATTACACAGGGTTCTGTGCAGCAGTCGATAAGTTAATGTGTGGGAAGTGCCCAGAACAGTGCCAGGCACAGAGCAAGCACTCAGTAAACATCAAGCAAACTGGTCTAGTTCTAAGGCCGGTGGGAAAAGGTGTGTCTGTGGGGGACACATGGCCTTGGGCCTGGCTTTGGACAATCGGCACGCACTGCCTCTGGCCACCTCACCTCCACTCCTTCCACACAGTTCCAAACTCCAACCAGGCAGCCTTCCCTAGGCGCCTTCCAAAACTGTGACCCTCTTGCAATAAGACTGACCAGGTTGAAAAAATCAATTAACAATAATAATAATGAAACCCAAAGAAAACCAAAACCGCACCAATTTAATGAGATGAGTCCATGCACGATCATCTGATCATTGCAAAATTCAGCTCATGAGCTGCTCGTCCAGCAAAACTCCGAGCCGGCACCTGAATGTGTTACCATCAGCACTCAGGAAACTTGGGAGAATGCGGCCCTCCCCCAGTCTCTGCCCGCAGAGCATGCTGAGGTAGGAAGAAGAAATGAATTCTAGGACGGCGTCCATGGCTGCCTGACCATATGTGTGCACTAATAATCATCAATGTACACTTACAACAGGTGAACTGCATGGCGTGTGCATAATTCCTCCACAGGGCTATTATGAAAGAATCTTGTGTTAGCGCTTACTGCCTACAATATTCAGGAAGGTCAGGGACTCCCTGCTTTGTCTCATAAAAAACCAGAGAGACCGGGCACAGTGGCTTGTGCCTGTAATCCCAGAGCTTTGGAAGGCCAAGTTGGGAAGACTGCTCGAGCCCAGGAGGGGTTCGAGACCAACCTGAGCAACACAGTGAGACCTCGGCTCTAAACAATAAAATAGGAGAATCGCTTGAACCTGGGAGGCGGAGGTTGCCGTGAGCCGAGATCACGCCACGGCACTGCAGCCTGGGTGACAGAGTGAGATTCTGCCCCGAAAAAAAATTAATTAATTAAAATAAAATAAAAATTAGCCGAGCATGGTGGCGTGTGTCTGTGGTCCCAGCTACTCAGGAGGCTGAGGAGGGAGAATCACTTGAGGAGTTCAAGGGGCAGTGAGCTATGATCACGCCACTGCACTCCAGCCTGGGCGACAAGAGGCAGGCAGGGCCAACGGTTACACCAAGACAAAAATGTCATCCCCATGAAGGCTCCTGTATCTCAATACTTAGCCACTGGCTTAAGGAGAGAAAACCAGTCCCATTCTCCTGCTTTGTCTGAGCATAGCTATTTCATCCGGCAGAGGATGAAACAGGGCTCAGTGCCACCAAGAAAATTCATACCCCCTAGGGATGCACTAAACCCACCTTTCCAGGGAGAAAATAGAGGTCCCATCCCAAACACACAAAACGTGGTGGATAAAACCACGTTTCACGTCTACCACTCGGCAAACCCTGGCAGAAACATCCTGGGTGCTGACCCTCATCTACGCCTGCTGTTTTCCAGAAGCAGCGGAGTTCCATCTTCTACGGAGTGCTCCTCTGCCCCGCAAAAAAAAAACAAAAAAAAAGGCCGAGCGATAAGAGTGAGACTGCTCTGGCTCCAGGGCTGGTTCAAGTCTGACCCTTTTCCAGGACTTTGATGCTATTTCTAAGCCCGATCGGTCTTTCCAGAAGGAAGATGTCCTGTGTGTGGTGAAGAGATGAGTGAACATTACTGGTGCTGGGTGGTGTGGGTGTGGGGTTCAGGACGCCAGTCGCTCTACTCTGCCCTGTGTTTGAAATTTTCCATTCTAAAAATCTCCATAAATGCAGACAGCAAAGCAAAACCTCAGCCGCACTGAGACCCATCAAGGGGAAGAAAGAAATCCCCATTCATGGGTCAGGACTCGGCTCGGACACAGCCTCCTGGGTCGGCCCTGTCTGGGCATGGCTCTCTCGGCATAGGCACTGTGACAGCCAGGACAGAGCGGGCATTCAGGGAATACTGGCTGAATGATGAAGGCATTTTTTTAAAAAAAAAAACCCTTTATCCCGCGCTGTCTAGACACCCCTGAGAGTGGCGTGGGGGTGAGGACTTGGCTTTCAGGGAGCCTGGGAGGCTAGAGGTAGGGGAAGAAAGGGTCTGTTCACACTGAACAGCTCAAAATTGTCCCAACAGGATGCAACTAGAAGAAGGGGGAAAAATATTTAACTTTTTGAACATTCCAAAGATGGCGAAGTGCTTTTAGAAGAACCCTGACATTTACATATAATTTACATATTACAGAATTAGAATAAATTAAGCATGCTGTGGCCCCCTTAGGATGACGTCCCCAAGCTTCACAAATGCAAGGCGACCTTTCTCATTAGTGCTTTCTTCAAATCTCCAAATGAGAAGACCATCAGACAGGAGAAACACTCATCTCCCCGACCCCCATCTGCAGAGGGATGAGATGACAAGGTTTTGCTGCCCAGGTCTTTTTTTTTTTTTTTTTTTTTAAAGACAAGGTCTGACTCCCATTGCCCAGGCTGGAGTGCAGTGGTACGATCACAACTCACTGCAGCCTTGACCTCCCAAACTCAAGTGATCCTCCTGCCTCAGCCTCCAGAGTAGCTGGGATCACAGGCATGCACCATCACATCCAGCTAATTTTTCTGTATTTTTAGTACAGACGGGGTTTCACCATGTTGCCCAGGCTGGTCATGAACTCCTGGCCTCAACTGATCTGCCTGCCCCAGCCTCCCAAAGTGCTGGAACTACAGGCATGAGCTACTGTGCCCGGCTCCTCAGGTCTTCTTGATCTATCCAGGAGCTCATCCCTTAGAAATCCAGGAAGGTGCCCCAAGAAACTCACAGGAGATGCCTTGCCCCTCACAAAAACCACTGTTGTCTGAGTCCTGTGCTTAATCCTGAGTTTGCATGAAGCTTCCTGGGATCAACCTAAGAGGCAAGTCCCACCAGCATGGGCCCTAGACTCTGTGACCTTCCCACGGCAGGTGCAGAGGCATCATCACAGATGGTCCCTAGACTCTGTGACCTTCCCATGGCAGGTGCAGAGGCATCATCACAGATGGTCCCTAGACTCTGTGACCTTCCCACGGCAGGTGCAGAGGCATCATCACAGATGGTCCCTAGACTCTGAGGCCTTCCCAGGGCAGGTGCAGAGGCATCATCACAGATGGGCTTAGACTCTGCGGCCTTCCCAGGGCAGGTGCAGAGGCATCATCACAGATGGGCCTAGACTCTGCGGCCTTCCCAGGGCAGGTGCAGAGGCATCATCACAGATGGCCCCTAGACTCTGAGGCCTTCCCAGGGCAGGTGCAGAGGCATCATCACAGATGGGCCTAGACTCTGTGGCCTTCCCAGGGCAGGTGCAGAGGCATCATCACAGATGGCCCCTAGACTCTGTGGCCTTCCCACGGCAGGTGCAGGGGCATCATCACAGGCCCCTCACCATCCGCCACCTGAGGAGAGCTTCAGGGCAGCAGGCAAAATTACCCCAGCCAGAAGCCCAAGACCTATAGCCAAACTCCCAAGAAGACAGATAAGAGCCCCAGGAACAGCCAAACAAAAGGACCAGGAGGTTCAATTGGGTCTCCCAAGGGAGACTGGCCAGGGCCCCCAGTTACTTCTATCCTATCCTATCCTATCCTATCCTATTCATTTGAGACAGAGTCTCTATTGCCCAGGCTGGAGTGCAATGACACGATCTTGGCTCACTGCAACCTCTATATCCCGGGTTCAAGCAATTCTCCTGCTTCAGCCTCCCAAGTAGTGGGATTACAGGCCTGCATCACCATGCCCAGTTAATTTTTGTATTTTTAGTAGAGGCGGGGTTTCACCATGTTGGTCGGGCTGGTCTCGAACTCCTGACCTTGGGTGATCCACCCGTCTCGGCCTCCCACAGTACTGGGATTACAGGTGTGAGCCACTGTGCCCAGCCTGATTACCACGTTTTAAATGCAAGGGAGAGCCTGGGCAACATGGCAAGACCCAATCTCTACAAAAACTTTAAAAAATTAGCCAGTTATTGTGACATGTACCTATAATCCTAGCTACTCAGGACGCTGAGGTGGGAAGATTGCTTGAGCTCAGGAGTTCGAGGCTGCAGTAAGCTGTGACCGCACCACTGCACTCCAGCCTGGGTGACAGAGAGAGAACCTGACACACACACACACACACACACACACACACACACACACTCTCTCTCTCTCTCTCTCTCTCTCTGCAGGGGAGCACAAAGGAACTGAAGGGGGAGTCTAGCTTATCTGCACATCTCAGGAACAACTTTGGAGGTGAATGGTGTGGAAGTGCAAGGACACTCCATGCCCACTGATGACCCCTGGGCCTGGCATTCGATGCCCTCCCTGCTACACAGCTCTGCAGCCTTCTCCCGGTCCTCCTCATGGCAGCCAGTCTCCTGGTCCCCTACCATGAACCCCCCAGCCTAGAACCAACCCTCCTGACAGTCCCAGGAGGCCCTCTGTACCCACGCAGACCTGGTGCCAGCTCAGCTCCTGGCAGGGAGCTCATGTCTCCTGCATGCCCCTGCTGGGCCACAGGCTCTCAGGGGCCCGGAGGTGCATCACACACCTCCCTAGCTGTGCTTGGCAATAGCAGGTGCCCAGTCAACAGGACAGGCACGTTCCACTGTCAGAGTAGAAAAACAGGCCCACCTTCCAGCACCCGGGGAGCCATGCCACCTCCTTCAATGCAGAACACCTCTCTAAAGAAAAGTCCTTCTTTCTCACCTATAAACTGGGAGGTCACATCTAACTCACAGGATTGTTTAAGGGGTTAAAAACCCACCTATAGTGGCAAGCATAGAGCCTGGCTCATGGCACACATTCAGTCAACACACGTGAAGGCTATCTCGGGCAGGATCACACTCACAGCAGATGGGATCTGAGACACCCTAAACTAAACGCCAGCCCCAGCATGGGAGGGAAGAGGCAGGAACAAGTTGTTGGGAGTCGAAGGCCCCTCAGCTGATGACAGCTTAGGTTTCCTCTTGTGCCTGGGGCAACCCCACCCGTCTCCTTTCTGCAAACTGTCCCCCAACCCACAGTCAGTGCACTGTGGCTCCAGGGGGCCCTGGTTATGCAGAACCTACTGCTGGAGTGCCCATGACCCTGCCAAGGGTGGGCCCAGGGCAAACAGCCCCCTTGCTAGGTGCCACCAGTCAGCGCAACTGCATCACTGCCCCAAGAGCACAGGCAGGAAGCTCCTAAGCACACTTCTGTCACACTCTCTGTCAAATGAAAGACAGTCCACCCCCTTCGGGGCCTGATATGCATTGGAAAACCGGAAGGAAAGGAATTAAGAAAGCAACTTGCTAAAGCTGAAGTTCTGGTCCCAGACAGGTTAACAGGATTTGGAAGTGGCACCAAATTGCAACCCTGTCAGCAACTAATCCTGGAAACAGCTCCTGCCCCCCAGGAGGAGGAGCGCCATGAGTTGCAGATCCCCAGCCTCAGGGTCAGTCCCCATGGGAATACCTCTGGCATCACAGTTGAGGTGGACCACGGCGAGGAGGGAGTGGCACGGGGTAAGCCTAGGAGGGGCCACATGCACCCCAAAGACCACGTCACGGATTTGCAAGTTCACCGTAAGAGCAATGGGAACGGCTGATGGGCTTCAGAAGGGAACTGACAACAGGTGGCATTTTTAATAGATCAATGAGGAAAAATATAAATAAGTAACAAGATCACTGGCTGCCAAGAGGATAGTGGCTGAGTCTCTGGTGACGAGGGATATGGAGAAAAAGACAGGTGGTCGTGTTTCCCAGCCAACCTCTTAACAAGCTGTTTGGATCCAACTCTTCCATCCCACCTTCACGTGGCCTCTACGACTGAGCCAGGACGGGAAATCCAGCTTCCACTTAGGAAACGCTTCAATCTTCTGTGCAAAACTTAATTAGCCAGAAGTCAGATGCAGAAGGCCACGCAATGTATGGTTCTGTTTATATGAACTGTCCAGCACAGAGTCAAACCCGTTGAGTCAGAATACAGATCGGTTCCCAGGGACTGGGGAGGGAGGATGGGAGGTGACGCCTAATGTGGATGGGGTTTCCCTCTGGGGGGATGAAGATGTTTTGGAACGAGACAGAGGGGATAGCTGCACAACACTGTGAATGTACTAAACGCCACTGAACTGTTCACTTTAAAATGCCTCGTTTTATACGATGTGAATTTCACCTCAACTGAAAAAAGACGGCTGGGCGCAGTGGCTCACGCCTGTAGTCCCAGCACTTTGGGAGGCTGAGGTGGGCAGATCACCTCAGGAGTTCGAGGCCAGCCTGGCCAACACAGTGAAACCCTGTCTCTACTAAAAATACAAAAATTAGCCATGGTGGCATGTGCCTGTAATCCCAGCTACCGAGGAGGCTAGGGTGGAAGAATCACCGGAACCTGGGAGGTGGAGGCTACGGCGAGCTGAGACTGTGCCACTGCACCCTAGCCTGAATGACAGAGCGAGATTCTATCTCAAAGAAAATAAGAGAGCAAAAGCAAAAGAAAAAAGACACCCTAATTAGCCAATATCACAGAGCACACCTGCATATCCAGAACATCTTGCAGCTGACTCGACTTTCTCTCCGTTTAGCTCAGACACCCATCCCCGTGTACCTGGGACCACTTCTGACTCTCAGCAGCCCCTGCATCCTATTTACCCAGCCACAGGGACATCCGCTCTGTTGACCTGTCTCTCGGATCGCTTATTTCTTCCTCGCTCCTTCTTTGTGGCAGGGAATGGTGGTGAAGAGTAAGACTGGGAGCCAGGTTGCTAGGGCTCAGCTCCCAGCTCTTCCCCTGGGTGGCTGGGAGGCCCGGAGCCATCCTAGTTTTTTTTCATCTGTAAAATGGGTAGTACCTGCCCTATAGGTATCACTGACGCTATGACGAATGAATGACTTCACGCACGCACAGCACCCGGAAGCGTGCTCAGATGTGCCGCATCCGGTTGGTGGCTGTTGTCACTAACCCCACTATAGACGGACCCCAGCCCATGTACCTCCCACAGCCCCCTCCACTCCATCCATCTCCACCTCCTCCAGGCTGGGCATCACAAAGGAAAACTGGTATCCCTCCCACCCCAGCTCTGCTGTGCTCCAAAGGCCTCCGTGGTGGAAACCGTAGAGCGAAAAAGTCGACTGCTGTAGGACGTGGCTAGGAAGGCCCCGGGCTCAGCCATCCCTCGACACACGCAAAACAATGAAGGTGATTGATGGCAACAGGCAATCGTCCGAGGTGCCCTCAGTCCCTGCCCTGAGGGATCAAGGGCAAGGCTCACCCTCTAGGAGCCCCCAGGTCCTGGTCCCTCCCGCTGTAGGAGCACACCTGGGACCCAGCCTGCTGACTGATTCTCAAAAACCACTGCTGTGTCCCCAACGCGTCTTCGTTCCCTAAAGCACGAACCCCTCTCCCACGTTACTTGCAGTTGCACAAACGTCTCCAGGTCTGTGGGCCCTCCTGCCTCTCTGCGCTCATTTCGGCCACACACCAGCACCCTTCCTGCCTTTCCAACCTGGCCGCCCCCGCCACCAGTGTCCTCTGATGCCCTGAGCGCTATCATCAGCAGAGATGGGCCTGTCTCACCCACTAGACAATGAAAGCTTCCTCATTCTTTTTATCCTCGGCCCCAGGAGACTGGCTGCATATAGTAGGTGCTCGGCAAATGTCTGAATGAAAGCAAGAATGACAAGTGGTCCACTAACCGCTCCTGAGAATGGAGGCTTGTTCAGAGTTCCTGACCTGCCACGGGGGCATGGAAGGAAGTCTCGTCTGCGAACAGAACACCTGGCAGTCCAGCTCCGTGATGGGGAGTCCCCACCCCCAGAACCCATACCCCGAGCCCACATCAAGCTCTCCCAGACCCTGCTAGGATCCACTATGCCACCGGTCTTCCTGTTACTCCTTCATCCAACAGGTGTCCAAGAACCTACCGTGGACCTAACTACTGGGGACTCAGCAGTGAACAACGGCCACGTGGCCGGGTCCTGCCCTCCTGGAGCGCACAGGTCACTGGGCTGCCCACAACAGCAGCTGTCCCTGGCACGGCTGAGGGTGCCTGTGTCTGTGTGACAGGGTAGACCATGGATGGCAGGGCTACCTGCTGAAGGGGACATCCCTGGGGAGAGGGGAGGTGTGAGGGGACCCGGTTTTGGAAAGGGAAGCGAGAGGGGTGTGGGCCAGCTGGTGGGAACAGGCAGCATGAAGAGTGTGAAATGGGGTCAGCAGAATACAGGTGACAGTGACTGAGGCTACAAGGGCGGAGAGGGACTCTCCTGAGGGGGCATATGGGCCACAAGGGCGAGAGGGAGAGGTGGGAGAGGCCCCTGTAGGGAAGACAATGCCAGATGGGTCTGGGCGCAGGAGGCAGGTGCAGCCTAGGGAATGGCCAGAGCTTTCTAAGCCAGGATAGGGCAGTGGCACCCAAGCGGCAGAGGGTGAGCTCATGTGGCTCATGCCCATAATCCTAGCACTTTGGGAGGATTGCTTGAGCCCAGGAGTTCGAGACCAGCCTGGACAACATAGGGAGATCCCATCTCTATGAGAAATTTAAAAATTAGCTGGAGGTGGTGGTGTGCTCTGATAGTCCCAGCTACTAGGGGGGCTGAGGTGGGAGGATTGCTTGAGCATTGTGCCCAGTTGCCAGACATGTCCACTCGGACCACTTCGACTTGGGACAGGTTCAAAGCACCTCCTCGGACCTACTCCCCTAGCCTGTAGGTCATCATTCACGATGACCCCCAAACTAGCTGGGAACCCGAGGCATCTGCAGTTCTTCACCCTTCTCTACACCCCACATTCACCTAGTTACCGAAGCCTACCCACACCACCTTGGAGATGCCACCAGCGTCCATCCCAACTGGCAGGTCAGGGATATGAACCGCCATCTCCCTGGGCTTCCAGCTCCAGCCTCCTCTCCACCAGATTCTTAACTGGTCCAGCCCATAACTGCATGAGCCAGGATTCTCCGGAGACGCAAAACCCGTAGGATCGAGAGGGAGAGATAGATGAGAAGGGATGGGTTAGAGGAACTGGCTTGCTCGGTTATGGAGGCTGAGTCCCACTACAGGCCATCTGTAAGCTGGAGACCCAGGGGAGCCAGGAGTGTGGCTCAGCCAAGTCTGAAGGTCTCAGAACCAGGGAAGCCAATGGGGTCATTCTCAGCCCCAGGCCAAAGACCCCGGGGACCACTGGTATGAGTCCCAGAGTCTAAAGGCCAGAGAACCCAGAGTTGTGACATCCGACTGCAGGAGAAGAAGGACGTCCCACCTCTGGGACAGAGAGCCAGGATTCGCCCTTCTTCCAGCTTTTCGTTCCATCCAGGCCACCAGCTGATTGGACGGTGCCTGCCCCCATGGAGGGCAGATCCTCCTTGCCCAGCCGAGTGACTCAAATGCCGAAAACACCCTCACAGACACACCTGGGGTAGCCCGATCATTCTACACAATGCCAAACCACTGGGTTTCCCTTTCCGCAGAAAAGGGATTGGCTCAGTGTATACTGAAGCATTGAGAATAATCAATGCTTTACTATCTATCCAGGTATTCCTTAATCTAGTCAAGTTGATATCTGAAATCAATCATCACAGGTTCACCCCTTATCAACTGGCACCCATAGGCACCCATTGGCATCTCCTTAAACCATACTTAATCTCCAAGGACAATATCAAGGTCCTAGTTCCACTTATCATGACACTACTATGCTACATACCAAAGACACATCAATCCCTTCTCCAGAGAGGGGGTAGAGTCCTTGAGTGCCATTCACTCCTCTCTCCTCTGATACTCAATAACTTAAATACTATGATGTAAAATTAATACCTAAATACTGCTCTAGACTCAACACATGTTCTAAGAATAAGGAGTAAGAGAGGAAAGAAAACAGATACTTGCCTAATATACAAATAAATGCATACAACCGTATTCTGAACAAAATAGGGAGGAAGTACTCCCGGCAATTCTGCCCTTGTTTCTGTAACTGGTCACGTGGTTGGAGCTGGTATTTATTTTAATTACCTCCCTCTGTCCTGTTCTGTGTTCCTTTCGTCTGCAACAAGCACCTCAGCTGGCTGTGGTTCTTTAAGTGGCAGAGTGACCCAAACATTCATTCCTGAAGGGTCTGAGTCATTCACAGTCCTGCCTGGATTGTATCCTTGTAATTTCCCATTGACTTAATCACAGGGCATGGTAATACTAAGAGATGCCCTAGGGAGTATCCTGTACTCCAGACACTCTTCCTTACCTCCATTGTGGAGCAGTCCAGATTAATTTCCCCTTGGTAGTCCAGATCAATTTCCACAGCCAACACTATCACTCCCCTCTCAGCCTGCTGACCCAGAGGCACAGGGAGCCCAAAGTGGCCAGGTGGCAGCCTTTCCCCCAGTTCAATGGAATCACTGTTGTGTCTCCTGGGAGGAGCATTCCTCCCTCTGGAACGAAGACCTCCAAGCCAGCAGAGCATAAAGTCACAGGAACAGGAAGTAAAAATTTTGCTAGTGGGTCCCTAGGGGATATGATGCACGGTGCCACTCCCATTTCCTCCCCTTGATTCCTGGACCTGTGAATCCTGGCTATGGTAGAAACCAGCACCATATATTGGATGCTGATACAGAGTACATACAGCCTTTTGAAGACCCCTGCCCCAGCCCTACAAAGTACTGTCACCTAGCTGGCGTTGTAATTGCAACTTCAAAAGACTCTACTGCCCTTCTTTCAAGTCAGCTGCTTCGGGATGGTGGGGAACACGGTCATTCCCAGTTCCAGGTCAAAGACCCCGGGGACCACTTGTACGAGTCCCAGGGTCTAAAGGCCAGAAAATCTGGAGTTCTGACATCCAAGCACAGGAGAAGAGCGTCCCAGCTCCGGGACAGAGAGCCAGGATTCGCCCTTCCTCCAGCCTTTTGTTTCATCCAGGCCCCTGCTGACTGGATGGTGCCTGCCCACATGGAGGGCAGATCCTCCCCACCCAGTTGAGTGACTCAATTGCCAGTGTCCTCCAAAAAAACCCCTCACAGACACATCTGGGGCAGCCCGATCATTCTACATAATGTCAAACCACTGGGTTTCCCTGTCAGCAGAAAAGGGACAGGCTCAGTGTGTACTGAAGCATAGAGAATAATCAATGCTTTGCCATCTATCTGGGCATTCCTTAATCTAGTCAAGTTGACATCCAAAATCAATCATCACAGGTCTACCCCTTATCAACTGGCACCCATAGGCACCCACTGGCATCTTAAGTCATACTTAATTTCCAAATAAAGGCAATAACAAGGTCATAGTTCCACTTAGCATGATAGGTGAAACCAGTGGGCTCGTGCTCACCCGCCAATTCCATGCACATGAGCCCATTGCCACACTTCTTTGGTTGTGAAGTGAGTTCCTTGGAAACAGTGTTATGTGGACAGCATGACAGTGGGTATGGTGTTCTGTGGATCAATGGATGGTGACTTTGGCAGAAGCACTGTGTGCAGGGAAGATGAATCTGTATCCAGAATAAGTGCCTGGTCCAGTAAGGACAAAATGCTGCCCCTTCCAAAATAGAAGTGGTCCAATGTGCCTTCGACCAGGTGCAGCGATCATCCTGGCGAATGGGGCCATATTGGAGCTCAGTGTTAGTCTCTGCTGCTGGCAGACTGGCACCCAGTGGTAGCCATAGCCAGGTCAGCTTTGGTGAGTGGGCTGTCCATGTTGCTGAGCCCACGCATCACCTCCATCTCTGCCACCATGACCACTTTGTCCCTGAGCCCATCAGGCGATGACGGGGTGGCTAAGGAAAGAGGCTGACTAGAATCCACGTAGGTCATCCTACCCACATACCTCATGTCCTCTGCCCACTCAGGAGGTCTATCCATATACATCTTCCCCCAGTTTCTTTTTTGTTTGGTTGGGTTTTTCGATACAGGGTCTCATTCTGTTGCCTAGGCCGGAGCAATCACAGCTCACTGCAGCCTCAACCTCATAGGCTCAAGTGATCCTCCCACCTCAGCCTCCCAAGTAGCTGGGACTGCAGGCATGAGCTACCATGCCCAGCTAATTTTTAAATTTTTTTTAGAAATGGGGGGCGGGGTGTCTCACTATGATGCCCAGGCTGGTCTCGAATTCCTTGGGCTCAAGCAATCCTCCCACCTTGGCCTGCCAAAGTGCTGGGATTACAGGTGTGAGCCACTATGTCAGGCCACCAGATTTCTTTGTCACCAATCTTCCAATCATATTCTTTCCAAGTCCCCAAGTCCCTGACCATCCAGCCAAATCATCAGGCACAGCCCAGGAATCAGTATATAATCACTCATCTGGCCATCTCTCCTTCCAAGCAAGGTGTACAAGCAGGTGCACTGCCTGAATCTCTGCCCAGGAGGATTTCCCTTCACCCCTGTCCTTCAGAGACGTCCCAGCAAGGGGCTACAGTGCTGCAGCTGTCCACTTTTGGGTGGTGCCTGCATATAGTGCAGAGTCATCTGTAGCCATCTGTAAACCAGGCTGAGTCTTCTCTTCCACTGTCAACTGATCATAGGGAACTCCCCAGGAGACCACAGGTACAGGCTGGAGAGAGAAGGCAGTGGGCAAAGTAAGAACCATGGGCCTTTGGACCACTTCCTTATGTCACTTACTTGTGCCTTCAGGACCTGCTGAGACCTGATCCCATATATACCACTTCCACCTGACGGGAGCGTTCTGCCGTACATGCCCAATGTATGGTTTGGTGGGTCAGATCACAGACAACACCCATTTCATGATGGGCAGCTCAGGTCACATGGCAACTTTGTGGCTGATGGTCAAACATTAAGTTTCTACTAGGGCCCAGTATTAGGCCAAGAGCTGTCTCTCAAAAGGAATGACGTTATTTGCAGATGACGGCAGGGCCTTGCTCTAAAATCCCAAGGCTGTACTGCGATTCATCTACAGGGGCCTGCCAAAGGCTTTAAGCAGCCTCCCTGTCTGCCACTGACCTCAAGTACCACTGGATCCGCTGGTGGTCCAAGTGGCAAAGCAGGTTGCACAGCAGCCTGGACCTGTTGCAGTCTTCTGCGATGGGCCCCACTCAAAACTAGACACGTTAGAGTGACTTAGCAAATGGGCTGGAGTAACACACCCAAATGAGGAATGTGTTGTCTCTAAAACCCAAATAGGCCCACTAGGCATTGTGCCTCTTTCTTGGTTGTAGGAGGAAAGCTGTAACAACTTATTCTTCACCTTAGAGGGGATACCTTCACAGGCCTGACACCACTGGCCCCCGAGAAATTTCACTAAGGGAGAAGGCCCCCAAATTTCTGTCGAATTTCTTTCCCATCCCTTGACATGTAAATGTCCCACCAATCAGTACAGAGTGGTTGCTACTTCTTGTTCACTAGGTCCAATCAAGCATAATGACATCAATGCAATGAACCAGCAAGATACCTTTTTTTTTTTTTTTTTTTTTTTTTGGAGACAGGGTCTCACTCTGTTGCCCAGGTTGGAGTAAAGTAGCACAATCACTGCTCACCGCAAGTCTTGACCTCCTAGGCTCAAGGGATCCTCCCACCTCAGCCACCCAAGTAGCTGGGACCACAGGCATGCACCATCATGTCTCGGTAATTTTTTGAACAGTTTTTTTTTTTGTAGGGATGGTGAAACCCCATCTCTACTTTAAAAAAAAAAAAATTGACTGGGAGTGGTGGTGCGCACTTGTAGTCCCAGCTATTTGAGAGGTTGAAGCAAGATAATCACTTAAGCCCAGGAGGCAGAGGATGCAGTGAACCAAGATCAAGTGAGACTCTGTCTAAGATAAAAAATAAAAAAAAATTAAAAAATTATAGAGATGATGTCTCACTATGTTGCCCAGGCTGGTCTCAAACTCCTGAGCTCAAGTGATCCTCCTGCCTTGGCCTCCTGAAGTGCTAGGAGTGCTAGGATTACAGGAGTGAGCTACTGCGTCCAGCCCTAGCATATCTGTGGAAAGGAAAGGTGATCAAGATGACTGTGAAGTAAACTGTGACATAGGGCTGGAGAGCTGATATACCCACGAGCCAAGACCGTCAAGGGGCATTGCTGGCCTTACCAGCTGGATGCAAACTGCTTCTGGTGGGCCTTATGGACAGGTATAAAGAGAAACGCATTTGCCAGATCAACAGCTGCATGCAGTACCAGGGACCAGAGATGTGTGAATTTTTGGAGTCACCACTTGGTTAAGTTTACAATAATCCACTATCAGTTTCCAAAGTCCATCTGTCTTCTGCGCCGGCCCAATCGGAGAGTTGAATGGGGGTGTGGTGGGGGTCACCACCCCCTTCATCCTCCAAGTCCTTGATGGTGGCGTTAATCTCTGCAGCTCCACTAGGGACGCAATGCTGCTTTTGATGTACTATTTTCCTAGGCAGAGGCAACGCTAACGGTTTCCCTTTGACCTTTCCCACCATAATAGCCCTCCCTGCACAAGTTACGGAACCAGTGTGGGGATTCTGCTAGGTGCTAAGTATGTCAATTACAAACCTGGAACCAGGAAATAACCCCAGGATCGGTTCAGGGATCCACTGGAGCCACCACAAGTTGGACTGAAGCTAAAACTCCATTGATCACCTGACCTCCATAAGCCCCTTCTCTGACTGGCGGGCCGCAGTGATGTTTTCGGTTTCCTGGAATCAGTATCAGTTCAGCGTCCAGTTATCCCTGAAAAGTCTAATTATTTCCCTTTTCTCAATGCATATTCACCCTGGTAAAAGGCCATATGTCCCTTTGGGGGAAGGCTAGGAGGAAGACTAATAGCATAAACTTGCTGTGGTGTACTGAGGTCCTTCTTCAAAGGGACCCAGCCTCCAATTCATTCGTTTATTCATTCATTCATTCATTCATTCATTCATTCATTCAGGGGGGCTTAATTGTGTAAACTGGCTCAAGCCTGGGAAGCTGATTGAGGGCTGTGATTTTTTGTTTTAATTATTTTTCTGTTTCAATTATTCAAGTTAAGACTTCTTTTCATTTGACCTGTAAGTTTCTGCTTATATAGAAAACTTCAAAGAATCAAGTAACTTGTAAGATCAAGTAAGAATTTCATAGGTTTCCTGTGTATTTCACTTCTAAGAACACTACAATTAACTATCCAATGCCATAGATCCACACAAGTCAGACTATTCTGATTGCAGCTTTGCCTCTGCAGTCCATTAGGTAACCACAATGACCTTGCCTTGGATGGCTGAGTACTGCCACTTGGCCCCTGCACTCCAAATGCAATTACTCCCGTTGCATTTAAGTTTTCCATTTGAGTGACTGTACTGTAAGGGCTGGATCACGGAGCTCTTCAGGGATGTGGGGGCCCCTCACAAATCTCTCTCTCAACGTACTGGTGAAAGATCTGTCTTCTGAATCTTCCCAGTGTGGGTGAGTAGCTTTTAAGTGATACATCCACTCCAGCATTCCAATGTCCTTAAGCCTTTGAATCCCTAACTCTATATGAAACCTAAGCCTATGAATCCCTACTCTACATTAAACCAAAGGAGACCCAGCAGCTCGAACTCACTCACAGCAGGTCATCCTTTGATCCATGTTCCAGTCAACCAACCAAATGGATCTCTTCTTAACTCCCTGAGCTACAACATTAAGTGCAGAATCTCTGCTTAGTGGGTCCATATCCATAAATTCAGTTGGATCCAACTTCATGTTGGTTCCACATCCTGATATCCACTCCCACACATGCTCCCTTGGTATCTGCTTGTATCAGTTAGACAACTCAAGTGGTTCTCTTGGAGTGCAGTGCAGCTCCTCACTCTGACCTTGGAAAGGGCGTGACCAGATCGGCCACACTCAGACTGTCTGGCAAGGGGTGTTCACAACTGGGGCACCTGTCCAGCCCTTGTCACAGGTAGGTTTTTCCAACCCTGGAATCCTATATTCCTACTCAGCAGTCATTTCTCAAGGGTGGGGTTTGCATCCTAATACTTTCTTCATCTTGCGCTCAAATCACCCAATGGCTCCCTAGTTTTCCAAGAGACGCCCAAAGGTGGCAGAGGCTCTTGGACTCCTCCACCCATCGCCTACGCAGTAAATTCAAGAGGGGCAGGCTCAGTTTCAGGTCAGATGCAGAAATTGTTGACAAACCATTCTCACAGTCACATCTCCTGACAGCCAGCCCTGCCACAAATCCCATGCCTGCGTTGCACAAGGTCTGGACCTCAGTGGCGGGCAAGGCTGGGCTGTGCCTTGGCGGATTCTCTTCCCCATCTCCAAGAAGGGCCCCGAGAGCCTAAGCCTGTTGTTGATGTGGTCTGTCTCATGACCGCTGGACTCATTTATTTTTAACGTTGGGCAATGAACAGAACTTTTAAAACACAAAGCAAACAGGCGGCTTCCCAAAGGTTCCAGGGGGTTGGCAGCAGGACAGATCCCCCAATGAGCTGTTGGGTTTTGCCATCCTCCCTTTGTCCAAGCAAGGAAGGAGCCTCAAGTCCAAGTCAGAATGGATGTACATCTCCTGACTCTTGCCCTGCATAGAGTAACAGTCAACCTCTTTGAGACTTGATGCTTCCTTTAAATGCTTCTTAGGAAGAAGCTACGGATGACCTGACGTCTTGTACTCGCTTCAAAATAATCCAGCGTGTGTGTGTATGTGTGCATGTATGTGTGTGCATATGTAAGTGTGCATGCATATGTTTGCGCATGTGTGCGTATTCTGCCAGCGTAAGTATGTATGTGCATAGGTGAGTATGTGTGTGCATGCAAGGTGAGGAAACCTGGGGGCTCATTATACTCTGCTTCTAACTTTGGTATGTTTGATATTTTCCATAATAACAAAAAATTTCACTAAAAAAATGAGTATAAACTTCTTGAAGAAAAGGCTCAGGTGGTGGAAGTGACAAACTGTACTGGCAAAGGATTCGGGTGCCAAATCTGAATTCGAGTTTTGGCTCCACCATTCCCTTGCAGCGAGACCTTAGCCAAGTTACCTGCCCATTCCAAGCCTCAGGAGAATGGACACGGAGGCAGAACCCACTTCCCAGGGTCCTCAGGAAGCCCATGAGTCAACGTGTCAAGGACTCAGGTCAGAGCCAGCACTCACATGCACCGTGAAACCAAGAAACCATTTCCCACTATTATTATGCTTAGGACTCAAAGTCACGTCCATAAAGCACTCTGCAGCACAGAGCCTGGCACCTGGCTGCCAGTGGAACTTTAGACTGGGGGAGATGTTATCAGATAACTGGGGGAGGGGAGAGCACTCACTGAAAGTCCCAAATCAAAGTGCCTTAGAGTCTGAATGTCGTTGATCAAGTGTTGGGGGTTGGGGAGAAGGTAACACACCCCTGGGCAGACTGAGGCACACCTGCACCTGACCTTGTGCTGTCGTCTGATAAAATTTTTCAGAACAAAAAGATAAACTGAATCATGCACACCAGCCACAACCTATTTCTTGAGAAGAACTGATGCAAAATGCCCGGATGAACTCATGAACACCATGAGAATCAGAGGTTTTGCTAAATTTGAAAATGCATCTGCAGGCAAGTTTCCATCCAACCAGGAGGAGGGGCAGGTGCAGGAAGGGAGCACGGCACACACCATGGGGGTGGGAGGACAGCGCTGGCTTCCACGAGCTGGGACCCCACCCCATTCCCCAGCTCTGGTGGAGAAATTAAACATCTGTGATGATTCCAAGGGGGTGAGTTTTTTGCAGCAGCCCAGAGGAACCCACTGAAGGGTGGATCCAGCCTTACTGGAGCAGCCCAAGAAACAGCCTCACCCAGCTCCAAAGTGACATCACCAGGGCCCCAGGCAGGACCACTCCTTCCTAAGAGCCCTGAAACCCACTGATTCTTCCCAGGGCCTGGCCTCCCTGAAGCCGGCATGGCACCGGGTTTGATCCCTGCTCGGGGCTGTCTGAGCCACTGGGGCCAATGTGCTACTGCTTTTGTTTTCTCTGCTGCTACGGTGGTAGCCAGGCTGGAAAAGGAAGACTTGTAAAGTGATTGCCTTAGTCCACTCCACACCTCCCAACCCACAAACACACACACACACACACACACACACACACACACACACACTCCATCTACTGGGTAAAGTGCTCCCTGCAGAAGGAAAGCAGCTGTAAGAGAGCAGGAGTGCTTTAAATGATCTAATCCAGCCCATCACTTCACAGCTGGGGAGATATGAAGTGCCTGGCCCATGACCTCAGTGCTGGGGACAGTAACCAACAGCAACAGTTTCAGGACTGGGGAGTCTTGGTCCATAGCCCTGGCTGTGCAATCTGGGTAAGTGAACCACCCTCTCTGGGCCTCTGCCGGGAAAGGGCAGGTTGGCCTAGACAGTAAGACAGGGCTTCTCTGACTCCAAAATTCCTCAGTGGGGAGAGACCACCACCTGTGCCGCTCATGCTTAGCCCAGGGCTTTCCACCACTGGGAGGGGGGTCTGAGGAGGGGGCAGGGCAGAAGGGAGAGGCCCTCATCCCCTTCCTTGCTTGCTGTTTTCCTCACACCCCACAATGAGAAATGAAGTTGTGGGCCCAGACCCCCACAACAAGAAAATTCTTCCAAGGACACCAAACCTTAGTCACCAGGGATGGCGCTTTTACCATGAACACCTGTTAAAACTCAACTCATGACCAGTTTCTGATGCTACAGACTGGAGTGTTTAATTAAATATTACTCACTCAGGAAGCAGCCCCTGCCAACTCACCCCCAAACTGTGTAGTTCATTTTCAGAGAAATGGAGAGAGGAAGAGCCTGCGCTCTCCTCGGGGGCACCAGCAGGGCTTGTCTAGTGAGGTGTCTGTGGCCAGCACGCCCAGCTATCCAGAACCAAGCAAAGAAATCACCACGAGAAGCAGTACCTAGGAACCAGAGGTCCTCCTGGATGGTCCCCACACACTCACAGAGACACACACACACACAGACACACTCACACACACACACACTCAGACACCCACACATACACAGACACACTCAGAGACACAGACACAGAGACACTCACAGAGACACACGTGTGGACACACAAAGACACACAGAGACACACACAAAGGCACACACACACACAAAGACACACAACGACACACACACACAAAGACACAGACACACATTTGCAAAGACAGACACACAAACACACAGAGACACAAACTTGCAGAGACACACAGCCAAAGACATATACACAACTCACACACACTCACAAAGACACACACAGACATACACAGGCACACACAAATACACAGAGACACACTCAGAGACACACACACAATCACTCAGAGTCTCAGGCACACATTGACAGACACAGACTCACTCAGACACACAGAGACGCATACATACACAGATGCACTTAGAGGCACACACACACTCACATGAACACACAAATACACTCATACGCAGGTACATATTCACAAGGACACGCACAAACACACACGCAGATGCACTCTCAGAGACACCCGCTCTTCCTGCAGACTCGCACCCTCCCCTGGGGGCCGTCCTGTCCCGTCCTCACCCCTCACCGGAACCTGGACGCCACGAGCCCCGCACACGCCCGGGGACGGTGACCCATCCGCGAGTCCTCCCGCGGGCCCAGGCCGCCCTTGTTTTTCTGATTTAATCGATTTCCTGACAACTCTCCGGCTCTCCCTCCGCTGCTGGGAGAAGCTGTGGCGGCTCCGGGGCGGCGGGGAGGGCGGCGCTCGGGTGTCCCCGGCAGGCTCCCTGGGGGAGGTGCTGCGGGAGGGTGGGGGCACCCTGACGGGGGACCGGGCCGCGCCGCCAATCCCGACTCGGACTGGCGGGAAAAGCGAAACTAACTCAGCCCAGCGGGGTCCCGCTGCCCCCGGGCTAAGGAGGGGACGGGTCGACTGCCCCGGAGCGCCCCGGCCCCTCCTCGGGACCGCAACTCGTTGCGACGGTCCCCGCGCCCTGAGACCGCCGCCGGGCCTCGCCCCGGGACCCCCTGCCCTGCAGCGGCGGCAGCGAGGAGCGGGCCCGGGCCCCTTTCCCTGGATCCGCGGCGAGGGAGGCGCTCCCGAAGCCACCGCGGGAGGAGCCGCGCCCCGAGTCCCCATCCCGTACCCCACCCGCTCCCCCGCGCCCGGCCCCGCACCACCCACTCGGTCCCCCAGCGCCGCGATCCCCGCGTCCGCCCCCGCCCGGGCCGGACGCCCACCCATCGGGTCCCAGGTGCCCCGCGCCGCCTACCGCGCCCGGGGTGCCGCCGCCGCCGCTGCTCTCCAAGGCCGAGGAGGCTCGGGCGCCCGGGCCGCGCCCGCCGCAGGGAGCGAAGTCGCCTCCTCCCCGCGGCCCCGGCGCCGGCGCCTGGAGCCTGGTTCCTGCTGCGAGCGCGCAGGCTGCCCGAGCGCGACTTCTGTGCGGAGGAGAAAAATCAACCGACGGCTTTAAAGTGAAAAAAAGAAAAGCGCCGGTGGGTGGGGCCGTCCCCGTCCCCGCCCCGCCCCGCCCCGCCCCCGGCCTCGGGCGCACGGACCACTCAGCACTGCTTGGAAGGCCTGGGGCGCGGGGCGCGGGGCGCGTCAGCCCGACGCTCGCTCTGCCGCCCCCTGCGCCCCCTTAGTCCGCCGCCCTCTGCCGAGCCACCGCCTTGGTGTTGCCAGCCCGAAGCTCCGGTCCCTCCGGAGGCGTCTTTGGGAAACGCGTGGCGCAGGGCCTGGGTTGCAGCCGCGGGAGGCTGGAGTGGGGGCGGGGGTCTTACGAGAAGCAGAAATCTTCTCGGAGAGTGGGGTTGTCCCAGTAATCCCGAGCAAGGCCTCGCCGGCTTCCTCTGAAGTGCCCAGCGGGGACAGGTGGGCGGCCGCCAGGGGGTCCAGGGAGCCTCCTGCAGCGCTGTTTCAGCCCCGCACGTTTCTGTGTCCACGGGGACGGGGGCCTCGGACCTCGAGAACCTGAGGGCGCGGGCACCTGGCATCCGCAGGGGTGCTCCCTGAACAGGTCCCAGCCTCTGAGGACTTGTCCTGTGGCTCTATCTCGTCCAAGGAATGTTCCTGCCCCTTCCCCGAACAGAGCAGTCACTTGGGACAGGGAAGATTTCAAAGACATTGTTGTTTTGAGAGCAACATTTTCTTGCATTCCCCACCCCTCGCTGTGTAGTGTCCATTGAAAACCGTGAGGAGTTAGCCTTTCTGGGGAAGTCGAAACAAATAGCGGGGCTACCGTAGTTATTGCGTCTTTACCATAACCCAATACAGTGAAGGGGGTACTAGTGTCACCCTCACTGTAAAGAGGAAACAGTGCCTGGCCCGAGGCCAGCTGTCTAGAGCTTGGAACCCAGCTGAACTGTGAGATTACAAAGTTTGATGTCTCCCATCTTACGATGCTGAAAATCAGTTTAGTTTAGCTTTGTTTGAACTCAGAATAGGAATACGGAGACTCAACCGACTGCCCTGGGCTGGGCGGGCCTGAGTGGGCATTCTGACTTTCCAGGTGCCAGCGGTTTAGGAATGCTGAACCCAGACTGGTCAGGTGGGCAGCCATGGCCAGCAGTTTAGGGATGCTTCCCAGTTAAAAGAGCACTTGAGGGTGGATGTGGTGGCTCTCACGCCCTTAATCCCCACACTTTGGGTGGCTGAGGCAGGCAGATCACTTAAACCCAGGAGTTCAAGACCAGCCCGGGCAACAGAGCAGGACACAGACTCAGCACAAAAATTAAATAATAATAATAATTGGCCGTGCACGGTGGCTCACACCTGTAATCTCAGCACTTTGGGAGGTCGAGGCGGGTGGATCATGAGGTCAGGAGATCGAAACCATACTGGCTAACACAATGAAACCCCATCTCTGCTACAAATATAAAAAATTAGCCGGGCATGGTGGTGGGCACCTGCAAAACCCAGCTATTTGGGAGGTTGAGGCAGGAGAATGGCATGAACCCAGGAGGCGGAGATTGTAGTGAGCCAAGATTGCGCCACTGCACTCCAGCCTGGGCGACAGAGCGAGATTCCGTCACACACACACACACACACACACACACACACACACAAACACACACACACAAAAGGAGTTCAGGACCAGCCTGGCCAACATGGCAACACTCCATCTCTACTGAAAATACAAAAATTAGCTGGGTGTGGTGGTGCCGTGCCTGTAATCCCACCTACTCGGGAGGCTGAGGCAGGAGAATCTCTTGAACCCAGGAGGTGGACGTTGCAGTGAGCCAACATTGTACCACTGCACTCCAGCCTGGGCAACAGAGCGAGACTCCATCTCAAAAAATAAAAATAAAAGTAATAATAATAATTTTAAAACAGCATGAGTCACGCCTGTAATCCCAGCACTTTGGGAGGCCGAGGCGGGCAGATCACAAGGTCAGGAGATCCAGACCATCCTGGCTAACATGGTGAAACTCCGTCTCTACTTAAAAACAAACAAACAAAAAAATTTCCCAGCTACTCCGGAGGCTGAGGCAGGAGAATGGCGTAAACCCGGGAGGTGGAGCTTGCAGTAAGCTGAGATCGAGCCACTGCACTCCAGCCTGGGAGACACAGTAAGACTCCGTCTCAAAAAAAAAAAAGAAAAAAAAAAAAAAAGGGAGCATATGACCCCCTCCAGCCACTCTGTAGTTTGAGAACTGTTGTTTACTTGGGAGTCTGGTGAGAGCCTCTGGGACAGGCCCATGGGGTGCAGCCCACTGCAGTCATTGCTGAAAATCACAGCTGCCTCTGATGGGTTCATTTCTCTTCCTTGGGAGAGTAGCCCTGTTTGGTGGGTTGGTTATTCACTGTGTGTGTGGCCTCTACCAGGCAGTCATCTCATGGGGCTGGTGCTATGGCCACGTGGTCTGGGGCCATGGTGGTGTCACCTTTCCTAAGAGGATCTCCTCCAGGACTCACCTCTTACCATCTGGGAAGCTTCCAGGGTAGACTGGGGCACTTTGGAGCTAGAGACCCGCTTTGATATTTAAGGCCCTGAAAGACAGTTCCTGATGAAAAGTCTTTAGCACCCTCACCCCACCCCGCTTCGGCGTTAATCTGGAAATCTCAGCTCTGATCCAGTTGAATAATTAGATCCTCCTGACCTAAATTTCCCAGAAGAACCCCTGGGGAGTGGACCTCCTCTCCTCCAGGTCGCTGGGCAGGTTGGCCAGTTGATGGAAAGCTGGTCAGCCGGCAGTGACTGCTGCGGCCTGGGGCAATGTTGAGCAATCCTGGAGGCCAGGTTATGTATCAGAAGGGTCCAGAATCACCGTAGCATGCTGATACTATTGTTTGTTAAAAAAAAAAAAAAAAAAAAAAAGATACGCAATCTTGCAACATTGTGACATAAGCTGATAGATACTATCCAAAAGTTTGAAGGGTGACTCAGGACTTCTTCAAGGATCTGTGTACTGCAGGGGTGAGTTGGGAGGGAGGTGGCTCTGAGCTCCCAGTGGTATCACCCCCAACCCCCCCAACTCCACCCCACCCCCACACACATTTTATCACTTGCATCAGCACAATTTGCTCCTGTCTTTAATCTGTCTCCGGGAAATGGTGAAGAGAAACTGTTAGATGGTGAATTAGCATCAGCTACTTTTTCTGATGATGGCTCTGAGCTTTGAGCTCTTAGCGCAGAATCCTCCTGCCCTCACAAGCATTAAGGGCTGCCATCTTCTCTGAGTCCCTTTAGCCGACTGGAGCGAATGTGCAAAGGATTTGGTAATAGACAAACACAGTGCAACCCCCAGCTCTGCCATTCATCAGCTGTGTGACCTTGAGCAAGTTACTTAACCTTTCTGAGATTTCCTGTTCTCATTTGTGGAACTGCTCTACACATTTCCCCAGAATTTGGGGAGGTGGTGCAATCATTCAACAAACATTAATTAAGCACAATTAATTGTGCTGGAATGAAATCAAGGATTTTGAGAATTTTCAAGATAATAGATTTTTTTTTTTTTTTTTTTTTTTTTAAAGAAAAGCCTGGGATCCACAACACAGAATTGTAGCAAGATCCACCAAAACATAAAGAACACTGGAGCATATTAATAAAATTTACATCTATTATGCATCCTTAGCATAAGATGTATACTTATCTCATGATGCAAAACAGAAGTAGAGTGCTTTATATGTTAATTTAAAAAAAAAAATAGAGGCAGGGTTTTACCATGTTGCCCAGGCTGGTCTTGAACTTCTGGGCTCCAGTGACCTTCCTGCCTTGGCCTCCCGAAGTACTGGGATTATAGGCATGAGCCATCACAGCCAACTACTTACAGAATTTTGATCTCATAATATTCCCTAATTTAGTACATTAATTCATTTTGTAGATCATTTGGTCATAAACTACTGTAGTGCTCACACCGGATCACATATTGTACTACTGTAGTGCTCAACCGGATCACAGATTGTCAGACAGCGACGCCTTCTGGCAAAGCATGATATTGCACTATAGCTCTATCAGACATTGTTAATCACGAATAAAGGAAAAGATTCAGAGCAAAGTTTTGGGGAGATTTAAATGAGACATTAGATGATAAACAGTCTTGGAAATAGTTCCTATGACTTTGTGAAAAAAATAATAAAGAGATGATCTTGGGTTTGGGACAATAACTATTGCAAAGTTCTTCAAAAACACAATGAAGTAATAGTGAGCAGGCTGTGATATTGGTGCCTATCTTAAATCTTCACCAGTTGCTTTTAACAGTATTTCAGTTTATCTTTATCCATGGGACATCTTGAATATACCTTATAATATAATTAACTAATTTTAGTAGTATTAATGTAGTAAAACTCCATTAAACAATCAAAGCAAAATCCCCTCCAAGTATTTATTATTTGATCCCTCAGTATTTATTTTTATTAAAAATTTAGGAACCTAATAAATAAATATGGAACAGTGCTATTCTGCATGCTGGAGAGTGATAAACAATATGGACCAGGCTCTGGGCCTTAGAGAATTTCCATTTCAGTGGGAGAGACCAATAGTAAACAATAAATGAGATCATTCCAGATGGTAACAGTGTTAACAAATAATCATTTTATATAAGTTTGCTGTGGTCTTTTTTTTAAAACTTAGAGAGAGAGGGAGAAAGACCTGTATTCAGTGGCTTCAGTTCAAATTTTAAGGGTCTATATAAATATTCTAGAAAAGTTCACCTTTCTGTCTCAAATAACAGATCAGAGACTTCCAATAGTCAGGGACACATCTCACCCTCCTGTTCCCCACCACAGAGCTTGCAGTGTTTGGTCAACACCTTGACCAAGAGTCCAAACCGACAGGTCCAGCTTCTCTGCTCCATCCTCATCTCAAGATGCCCCTGTCCCAAGCCAGAGGATCAACTGCCTCATTCATTCAGCAAGCATTTACTGGATGTAAGTTGTATGCCTTGCTCTGTGCTGGGAGGTTTTAAAGTTAGCGTTGATCCCATGAGGGACCAGTTTGGAGAATGAGAGTGAATCAGCTCCCATTCTGCCTCATTCCTGGAAAAATACCCCCAGGAGCTTGGAGTGTCAGTCCTGCCACCCTTCTTTTTTCTCAGATGGAGTCTCCCTCTATTGCCCAGGCTAGAGTGCAGTGGCATGATCTTGGCTCACTGCAACCTCCATCTCCTGGGTGCAAGCGATTCTCCTGCCTCAGCCTCCCTAGGAATTGGGGCTAGGGGCACCCGCCACCACGCCTGGCTAATTTTGTATTTTTAGTAGAGATGGGGTTTCACCATGTTGGCCAGGCTGGTCTCAAACTCCTGGAGCTCACGTGATCTGCCTGCCTGGGCCTCCTAAAGTGATGTGATTACAAGTGTGAGCCACCGCACCCAGTCTGTCCTGCCACCCTTCTGCACAGAGCTTGGCACATTCCAGCTGAAAACTCAGTGAGGCTGACTCTGGGAGGGCTGTTTCAGTGGGGATGTCCTGGATCTTTCAGAAGAAATAATTAAGGGTTCCAAACCCATAGAATGACAATAGATGTTTTCAAAGCTAAAATTTATTGAGTGCTATGTGCCAGACACCATGCTCTGTATGGTACAGGGACCATCTCATGTGACCCTCCTAGGAGGTAGGTTCTATGAGGTGGGTTCTATGATTATCTCCACTCTACGGTGGGGAAGCTGAGATACAAAGTGGTTACATAGATCTCCCAGAGTCGCCAAGCCAGTAAGTGGTAGGGCCAGGACTTGAACCCCTGAACGCAAAAGCCAAGTTGCATGTTGGCCCAGGTCAGATTGAGAGTGACTCTTCTGAACCAGAGCACCAGGAGTACCAAGTGGCAAAGAAAAGGGTAGGTGCTCCTTTCGCAGCCCCAGTGACGCTCATAGGCAGAACAATAGCCAAATAAAGGATCTGTGCAAGTCAGGGACAAGCCTGACCGCACAACAAGGAAATGAGCAGACGCTGACTCTAAGGAGTGGCTCCGTGGCCAGAAAGAAAGGTCAGAATGTGGTCAAGAAAAGAATAGGGCACCAGATGGCCCACCGGTGGCCCCCTCCCACATTCCATTCATTTCCCTTCCTCAAGTAACCCCCAACACTGTCCACCCTGTCACATCCTCTGCCCCCACCCCATGCCACTCTGTACTGGGTTGAAGAGTGTTCCCCCAAAATTCATGTCCACCTGGAACCTGTGAATACGACCTTATTTGGAAATAGGGTATTTGCAGACATAACCAAGTTGAGATGAGGCCATACTGGATTAGGACAGGCCTTAATCTAATGACAGGTATCCTTTTTTAAGAGGAGGGAGATTTGAACACGGAAACACAGAGAAGAGAAGCAGAGATTGGAGTGATGCGTTACAAGCCAAAGAATGCCAACGATTGCCCACAACCATCAGAAGCTGAAAGTGGCAAGGAAGGATCCTCCCCTAGAGCCTTCAGAGAGAGCACAGCCCTGCCCACACCTTGACCTTGACCTTGTCAGCCACGTACCACCATCGCCTCTCACCTAGTTGACTGCCGAGCCTCCTCATCCACCTCCTGGCATTCACAGCCCTTCCCAATCTGTTTCCCACTCAACAGCAGAAATGATCTTTGCAAAATGCACATTTCAGACCCCCACCTACCGCTTTTAAAATAGAGTCCAAAAACCTTCTGTGGCCACAGACTCTCTGTGGTCTGACTTGCTCACTGCTCCTATGGCACATGCTCCCATGAACCCCCTCATTGCACTTGTCATGGGGGTGATTTTCACACTTACTTGTCTGATTCTTTCGTTAATCTACATCTCACCAGACTGTTCATTTCATGAGGGTCTGCCTTTGCTTGCCACTGAACTCCCAAGGCTTATGTGGGTGGGGCCTTGACCTGTGGTAGTCCCTTGTGTCAGTCATCCATTGCTGTGGAACAAACCACCCCCAAACTCAGTGGCTTCAAACCATTTGTTCTCACTCTCATTTCTGCAGGGTGGCTGGAGGGGGCTCAGCAGGTCCCCCGGGCTTGACTGGGTGACTGCTTTGGCATGGAGGCTGCCTGGGCTTGGCCCACAGAATGGCTCTGCATGTGTTCGTCCTGGAGCTTGGGCTGAAGGGCGGTGGGAGGCCTGGAAGCTCTCCCTGCGATGGTAGAGGAGAAGAAAAGCCCGTTAGAGCAAGTGCATTTCAATTTGGCTTCAGTCCCATCCATTCACTTCCAGTGGCTTTGCAAAACAAATCCTATGGTCGAGTCCCAGGCCATGGGGTGGAGAAGGACACTGCTCCACTGGGTGGGGGGACAGTAAACATCTGAACACTAATGTAATCTTCTACTGTCCTCAAACAATGTTTGTTGAACAAATTGAGACATTTCCTTGAGCAAAACTGAGTCAAGTGGAAACAAACAGACAGCAGGTGAAAAACCAAAGGAGGACCTTGGGAATCTGTAGGTCTAATGGGCCCCAGCCCCGGCCTCCTGAGGTGGCCTTCAGGAAACCGTCTCCAGGGGACCTGCCAAGGTTAGCATTAGGCTCCTGTGGAAGGATATACACGTACCTGCCCACCTTCACTATGGGGCGACACACGCTGGCCCTGCCATGGCCACAGAAGAGGATTCTGGGACAGGACCCTCTGCCGCTCACTTTCCCCACGGTTCCCATGGGCCCCCCTCTGATCACACCGAGTCACACACCTTTCTACCTTTGTACCCTCTGATCCCCAGTTGATCCTTCGTATCATACTGCTTTCGTATATCGCTTTCTTTCTCCTCTGTATTTAGACTCTGTACCACCTTCTAACGCGGATTATTTCTACTCACTGAGGTCACAGCTTAAATATCACTTTTTCAAGTAACCTTTGCTGATCTGCCCTTTGCCCTAGTAAGATTAGGTTCCCTGTCAAACACTCTCACTTTTCCTATACTGCACTTACCACAATTATTAATACTTATTTCTTTTACTGATTTGTTTAATGTCTATCTCATTTATAAAAATATGTTAAGCTGGGTGTGGTGGCTCACGCCTGTAATCCCAGCACTTTGGGAGGCCGAGGTGGGTGGATCACGAGGTCAGGAGTTCAAGACCAGCCTGACCAACATAGTGAAACCCTGTCTCTTCTAAAAATACAAACATTAGCCAGGCATGGTGGCACATGCCTGTAGTCCCAGCTACTCAGGAGGCTGAGGCAGGAGAATCGCTTGAACCCTGGAGGCTGAGGTTGCAGTGAGCCAAGATCACACCACTGCACTCCAGTCTGGGTGACAGAGTGAGACTCTGTCTCAAAAAAAAAAAAAAAAAAGTTAGCACTAGCACAATTAAAAGTATGCAGTATGTATCCATAAATATTAATTGAATGAATGAATTTCCATTCTAGGAAGCCAGACTCAACCTGGACTCTATGTTGATTTCTAGTCATGCCACAAGTGTAGAATGTGTATATCATATGTATACTGGGCATCCCTGTTTATTAGAATATATGTTTTCAAGTGTATTGCCATAAAGAAGTTTTTCATGGTCTATTCTTTCGATCTTTATATTTTCTATTGTCTCTATATTTAGCTCCCATTTTTCATTTCTAATACTGTTTGCATTTCTCTCTCTGTTTTTCTGTCTTTGTAGTTGATCAAGTTTGCCAAGTGTGAATGTTCTGTTTTAGTCTTTAAAATCATCATTTTTTGCTTTATTGATCTTCTCTACTATTTCTTCATGTTCCATTTCATTGTTTGTAATATTTTCTATTATTCCTTCCTTCTACCGTATTTGGATTCACTCTGCTATTCTATTGATACCTTTGCAGTTCACCCGAGAGCTGAAAGGCAGGAGGAGTGTGTTCTCTGTCAGCCCTGGACCCCAACATCGACTGCCCTCCCCTCCCTCTCCTTATAGCAAAAGAACCATACATTCCCAGCTTCTGGAAGTTTCCTTACAGACCCCCTCCCCAGAGGCAGGCAGCAGTGGACCAATGCTTCCCCTACCCACCTGGAACATGAGCTGGGCAGCCCCCAAATCACAAAATCCTCCAATGCCAGCACTTGGGGGAGTGGATGATCCTGAAACACCCATGATGGCTGAGTGGGGAAACTGAGGCATGCAGACCTAAGTGACTTGTTCAAGGCCCAGAACTAGCGGGCAACAGAAATTAGAAATTAGTCTTAGTGTTTTAGGTTTAAATTCCAAGACTGGAAGTAGAACTGTTCGTAAAGTCTCTCTCTGTGCCATGGACCCCAAGCAAACTCATGTCACACAGGGAGCCCCTCTCCTTCCTCCAGAGTGAGCCCCAAGCTCAGCCTCAACCCCTATGGGAGTCCATTATTTTGATTATGATTTCTGCCATGCAGGCAACTCACAGTCAGGGCAGCCGATTGCTTTTACTGGAGAGAGATATTTGGAACTCAGGATTTGGGTGCCCATTCAGACTGGCCCTTGGCCATGCTGGACCCCTGCTCAAAGAGGCATCACAATGGGGAGGAGGAGGAGGCCAACAGGCTCCAGAAGTGGAATCAATGGGTGACCTTATGTACTGGTTATATTGACAGAAAAGTCACAATTCTGTCAGTGATTTGGAGGGAAAAACTCATGTTAGGAAATTAAAAGACACGGCAATAATTACATACAGGAAAAACAGAGCAAAAAATAAACTAGAAAGGAAATTTAATCATAGTACACTACATGGCTCAGCTGTAAACAATATTTATATACTGATAATAATATGATGAATATTGATTTAACCAAAAGTTGTAATACAACCATACCATGAAGTTGGAAGAAGAGTGTGACTCCTCATCTCTCATACCTGGAAGTTAATAGTAATAATAATAATAGTGCCAACACTTAATTGAGAGTTTATTATGTTCCAAACACAGAATAAATACTTACATGTGTAAACTCCTTTAATCCTCACATGAGCCCTATGGTGTAGGTACTATGATCCCATGTCATAGATAAGGAAACTGAGGCACAGATTAGTGACTTGTTCAGGGTTGCACAGCTAGTAAGTGGCAGCGCCTGGAACTGAACCCAGGTAATCTGGCTCAGAAGTCAGCATCTTAATCATTATTCTATGTAGCCTGTTAGATTTCAGACATTTAGGTAATGCCAGAAATGAAAAGATTATGAAACAGAAGCATAAGCAGACTATTGAGAAATAACAGCAGTAAATATCAGAACAGCTAAAAAGAATAGGAAGTTGTCACCTCTTGGGTGTAGCAGTTGGGTGTGGGAAGGGGTGGGGTAGGAAGTGGTTGGGGTTTTTTGTTTTGTTTTGTTTTACTTGTAACACTCTGACATTTAAAAAACTATTTGTATGTGTCTTAGTCCATCCAGGCTGCTGTAACAAAGTACTGTAAACTGGGTAGCTTATAAGCAAAAGATAAATATATGACATAAATTTTATTTCTCACAGTTCTGGAGGCTGGGAAGTCCAAGGTGAAGGTGCTGGCAGATTTATTGTTCCCTGAGGGCTGGCTTCTTTTTGTGTGACCCCACGTGGTGGAGGAGTGAGGGAGCTCTCTGGGGCCACATTCACAAGTGCACTAAATCCCATCCTAAGGGCTCCACCGTGATGATCTCATCACCTCCCAAAGCTCCTCACTCCTAATACCACCACCTTGGGGGTTAGGATTTCAGCAGAGGAATTTGGGGGTTGGGGGGAACACAAACATTCAGATCTGAGCAGCATGCATTATTGGATGAAAAGGCAAAACAAATCGAGAAAAGGAGATTCCGACAGTATAAAAGGAATCGCCATTCCCCTCTCCAGTGGTCACCCTCTGGCCAGCTTCCTGGGCATTGCCTAGAGCTTTCAGACCCGTCTGTGTTCTCCAAGATAGGTACCTCACACCACACACAGGGCTGCCTCTTTCCTCTTTCCTCAACAGCCTGACTTGAAGATGGCTCCCGTCAGCGCGTCAGGGTCTCTCCTTAGTTCCTATCGCGTGGCTGTGCCTCGTTATCAAGTAGGGCTCCCAGCTGCAGGGGCCTGTGTGAGCTCAAGGGCCCTTATGAGGCCAGCCACAGATGCAGGAGTAGAGCCACCGGGCCCAGGGGCCTCTCCTCTCAGGCAGAGCTCACGGCCTTGGCACCCAACCCAGAAGGAGATGCTCCTGCCCTGGCCACTGTCCATTGACTTGCTTTTCATACAGGCCCAAGTAGGGATCTGGGGCAGGGAAAGCTCAGTAAGCCCTGGAGATCTGGGCAAGGCCTGCCTGCTTCAGGCATCAGAGCCTCCCTGTCACCCTCTTCCTTTTCTTTTTTTTCTTTGTTTAGAGGCAGGTTGCAGTGCAGTGATAGAATCACCCAGGCTGCAGTGCAGTGGCATGATCCTAGCTCACCGCAGCCTCCAATTTCTGGGCTCAAGTGATCCTCCTGCCTCAGAATCCCAATTAGTGCCTGTAGACTACAGGCACATGCCACCATGCCCAGCTAGCTTTTTTTTTTTTTTTTTTTCCGTAGAGACAGGGTCTTTCTATGTTGCCCAGGCTGGTTTCAAACTCCTGGCCTCAAGGGATCCTTCCACCTTGGCCTACCAAAGTTTTGGAATTCCAGACATGAGCCACTGTGCCTGGCCCCTGTCACTCCTCTTGTTTTATGGATCATCTGGTAACCGTGACCACCTCATCGTCTGATTTATATATGCCACAGAGACATCCCATTCCTTAATCAGAGGCCATCCCTCTCTGGATGAATGGGCTTTGGGATATCCAGCCAGCCTCACTCCCACCGTACCCCAGGAGACCTCTCTCAGGAGTGGACAAGCCCCACTCCCTCCTGCATCCTAAATGGCTCCATCCCTCCGAACTGAGGTGGCTCAGTGAGGGGGCGGCTGAGTCTGGGTGAGGTCCCAGGGTGCCCACTCAGAATCCAGAAAGAGGAGCACTGGGGTGGAGTGAGCGAGTTTCCTGTCTATTTAAAGAAAAACACACGTCAATATTTTTAGGTGCCAGCTAAGAAGTTGTTTCCTTTGCAGAGGGTCTGTTGTGTGGCCAGAGGTCGTGGCTGACCTGGTTACAGAGTTGGAAGGGGGAGAGGAGGAGGACTAGGAGGGGGAGGGGGAAGGGGAAGGGGGGAGAGGGGAGGAGGAAGGGAAAGGGGAGTGGGAGGGAGAGGAGGAGGAAAAGGAGGGAGCAGGAGGCCTCTGTCTCCCTAGGCTGGTTCAAGACAGATGCTGACATCTGGTTTTAAGTGAGGGGTCTGTTATTTTCCACACTCAACTGGTGGGTTTGCCTGGAGCTCTAGAGGAACTTTCAGGAAATTGGTGGCAATTTGAACCCCGGGCTCCTTCTGGCCTCTGGATTTCATTCCGATACCAGACCACCCAGGCAGCTGGCACTTCCCAAGATGGGCTGAGCTCTGTCTGGAAGCCGCATCAGGCCGTCAGCCTGTGCTCCTCGGGTCCCAGGCTGAGGACTGCAGGAAGGTTCACAGTGGTTCTGCAACTCGGCCGGATCCCATCTGGCTCCTGGGCCAGCTGGGGAGGGCGCGGAGCTGCAGCAAAGGCCAAGAGAGAAGCTCTGCCTCCTCTCAGAGGGCCCTGGGGCCTGGGGCTCAGGCTGGGAGGTGGAGTGTGCAGCTGTGGCAGGAATGGGGCATGCAGGTAATCCCAATGCAGAGGAGGTGTGCTGAGCAGGGCCCGGCCCTTGGCTGGACTGCTGCTAATCTCCTCCACAGCCTTGATTCCTACATTGACAGAGCCCTGAGCTTTCACAGGGCTACCAGGTTATCAAGTAGCAGGAGATCCTCTCGGCCCTTGGGAATGTCATGGGTGTCACATCCCATCAGAGCCACCGGAACCTGAGAGAGCAGAGCTCCAAGTCCCTCTGCTTGTGGGTGAGGAGACCAAGGCCCAGAGAGGGGAAGCAGCTGGCCGCATGCCACACAGCAGCACTTTCCTCATCTTTCTGCTCCCAGCCGAAACATCTTTTCCATCAGGATGGAATCATGTTCTGTGCTGATCCCCAGGGCCGGCGGGTGCCCCTGCCAGGCAGTCCCCCAGCATCTTCCACATGGCCCAGCCTGGCCCTGCCCCTTGGGGCTACCATCACTTTCCCCACCAGGCCAGGAGCCCCAGACAGGGTCTTCCTTTGTGCTACCACCTTATCTATCCCAGCACCAAGCACAGTGCCTGTCACACAATAAGTGCTCAATAAATACTTGTGGTGGGATGTGAAATCAGTCAGTGGCACTTGCTGAACTTCTAATTTGAGGCCCCCACATGATGGAGATCGTTCCTGACTCCCCAATCTCCTTCCCTCACCACAGAACTGCAGTCTCTGCCCACAGCCCTGTGGTTCCGTCCCAAAGGCTCTCACGACATCTGCCACCCCTGAGAGCGCTCCTTGCCTGTCACTTCCTGAGTGCAGGGCCATGTCTTGGTCATCTTTGTAGAAGACAAAGCCCCTGGCATGTGAGAGCCTGCGGTGAGCAGATGAACAGGTGCACACACAGACACATGGCCCTGTCCCCACCAAGCGGTGCTGCGGGTCTCTCGCTCAGACCCTGGGAGCTCATCGTGGGCTCTACGATAAAGTCCTCACTGTGCGCCTCTTTCCTGGAAAGCAGGGTTTATTCTTCAGTTCACAGAGGAGGAACAAGCTCGCAGCGGTGAAACTGCCCTATGCCACTCTCAGCAGAAGGGGTGGAATTTGAACTCAGACCTTTCTGACTCCAGAGTTCAACTCTTAGCCTTACAGGGTGCTGTCTCCTCCCAGGTGTCCTGGAAAGGCCAAGGACAACAGGGCTCCCTCCATGTGCTTGCTCCTTCCCGCCTACAGAGAGGGTAGAAAACGTGCCACAGGGAAAGCCCAGCACCGGCGTGTGTTTGGACACGCCTGGGGCTCGAAGGAAACCGCTCCATCTGCGGGTTGGATGGAGCAGGGGGGTGGGCAGAGCGAGGGGCAAAGTGAGCACGCAGAGGCAACCCCTGGGCACGGGGATCCTGTATCCGCTGCTGCTGATAAAAAACACATGAGGAGGAAACGCCCACAGGCAGCAGCGCTCAGTCCCGCTGAGCCCTGACAACCGCGGCTGATTCAGTCGTTGACTCAGTCGACAAGCACTTAGCCAGAGGGAGGCCAGGGGATGAGTCGTGGGTCCTTGCCCGCTGCCGGGGGTGGGGCGGGGCGGGGCGGGGAGCGGGGGCGTGCACGGATCAATCACGGTCTGGAATGGAAAGGGAGGGCAACAGGCAAGGACTCACGTGTGCATGGCTGCCTACCCCGCGGCTGCCATTTGCTGAATGAATGAATGAAAGGTTGACTTGAGGAGGAGCCGCCGCTCCTCGCCCAGCCCTGCCTCACTGACCATCCCAGTGTAACCAGGCCTGACTGGACCTCTCCCGAGGGAGACACCCTCTGATCATTGCCCAATGCCCAGGAAACGACTGTCAAACTCTTCCCCAAAAGCACCCTCACCCACCTCAAGTGGGAATAGCTTTGAAGTCTTGTGTCTTCTGTTTGAAAGGGATGGAATTTTGCATTCTGCTCCAGAACGTTTCAGAGTAAAAATAATAGTTCCCTTCAATTCTTGGGGTACGGTTTTTGCTCTGGGGAGATGGTGCCCCACTGGCCCTGTGGCTCCAAGTCTCAGCACTTCTTGGCTTGGTCAACTTCTTGGCTGACCTTCGAGGCCTCAGGGTCTGGCCTTGGGGAGTCAGGCCTCCGACAGGCCTTCATGCTAGCTCCCTCTCACTCTGTCTCTCTCTCCCTCTCTCTCTCGCTCTGTCTCTCTCTCTCTCTCTCTCCCCCCTCTCTCTCGCTCTGTCTCTCTCTCTCTCTCGCTCTCTCTCTCTCCCTCTCTCTCTCGCTCTCTCGCTCTGTCTCTCTCTCTCTCCCTCTCGCTCTCTCTCTCGCTCTGTCTCTCTCTCCCTCTCTCTCTTGCTCTGTCTCTCTCTCTCGCTCTCGCTCTCTCTCTCCAGGGTTCAACACAGCCCTGGGGGGTGTGGGGGAGGCTGATGCTGGGACCCTGGCCCACAGTTGGCCTCTGCTTGACCTGAGGCCCAACCCTTGGCACCTCCCACCTCGCATGAGCAAACTTTCGGCGTCTGCAGAGCTCGTGGCTCATCTCCTGGCATCCGAGTGGGCCAGGAATGTCACTTGCTTCCTCTTCCCTGGAACCTCTACACCGCATTTTAGGACTTGGTAAAAATCCCCCACAGCAGCACATGAAGTCTTAATATTTACAAGGAATCGAACCATGGCTGAGAGTGGAGAGGCTGCGGTGGCCCTGAGATTTCTGAGGCATTCAGGGTCATTTTAGCAGCCTGCGGTGGGGGAGCTGAGGAAGCGAAGCACTGCGGCCCGTGCTGATTTTCGAGAGCAGGAAGATGCTGCTTCCCCTCCCACCTCAGTCTCCTGCAAACTTTGCTCTCAACACAGGTGGGCGTTGGAGCCGACTCCCTGTGAGGCTGTTATAAACGCACCCCTCGGCGTGGTTTTCTTGGGGCATGACTTGCTTCTGAAATAACTTTATGATTAGAAAAACTTTTGGGTGGATATTTCCTTCCCTGGAACATGGAATCACAACTGCTAAAGTTGTTTTTTCTGTTCACTAGACTCCTGATTTCTATGGCCTGGTAGACGCTTAGTGACAAGTTCCCGGGATACCTCAGAACTTTCACCTCCAGCCCCTGCATGGATCCGTGTGGTTCTGTGCTCAGCATTTCCTTCTGGGAGCATCTCACCCAGGGCCGTGCAACACCCCAGGGCTGGACAACCGGCCCCCATCCCCATCCAGCAAGTGATCGCTTCAGACGTGAACCCTACCAGAATCCCCGTGGGGAGGGGTTCTGGGCAGAATCCGATTGGAAGAGGGAGCACAGCCAGGCTTGAAATTGCCTTGGCACAGCCCTTGACAAAGACTGAGAAACTCTCAACTAGTCCTACCCGAGAATTGGTGTGGGAGGGAGGAGGCTGCTGGGGTTGGGGGAAGTGAGAAGGCACCCCAGGGGCTTCCCAATGTTGCAGCCACAGCATCCACAACAGACCCAGCCAGGGCCTCCCTGGGATGCCCAAGGCGCAGCCATGCAGCTGGATGGCCTCTCTTCCTCTGGCATCTTGGGCCGTCAGGACGCTGAGAGCTGTTTGGAGCCGTTTTCCCTTACAAGAAAAGCCAAACGCAGGAGGCAAGAAAATGGCCGATACATACGGTAGAGTTGCCAGATAAAACAGGGGACACCTAGGAACATTTGAATTTCCAATAAATGGCAGATAATTTTTAGTATAAGAATGTCGCAAATGTTGCAAAGGACATACTTACATGAAAATTGTATTTGTTCTTTACCTGAAATTCAAACTTAACTAGGCATCTTGAAGATTGACTTGCTCAATCTGGCAACACGAATGCAAAGGGAGCTGAACTCACAGTTTCCTGGCGACGTTGCTTAATGTCCCTGGACCCAGCTCTGCTGAAGCTGTTTCCACCCCTGGGGCTTCCAAGGAGAAGGGCCAGGACATTTCCTTTTTTTTATTTTTATTTTTTCATTTTTAAATTTAGTTCGAGTTGGGTTTCTGTCCCTTGCAACCAAAGGAGTCCTGGGAAATATAGAAAGTAATGGCCAAAATTCAGGATCAAAGTGAGGTGTGGCATGGAAATCTAGTGGCTTGGAGAGGGAGAGTTTAGAACCAGGGTGATATGGTTTGACTGTGTCCCCACCCAAATCTCATCTTGCATCGTAGCTCCCAGAATTCCCGAGTGTTGTAGGAGAGACCCGGTGGGAGGTCACTGAATCATGGGTGTGGTCTCCCCAGTACTGTTCTCACGGTTGTAAGTCTCACAAAAGCTGATGATTTTATAAGGGGTTTCACCTTTCACTCGGCTCTCATTCTCTCTTGCCTGCCACCATGTAAGATGTGCCTCTCGTCTTCTGCCATGATTGTGAGGCCTCCCCAGCCACGTAGAACTGTGAGTTCATTAAACCTCTTTTGCTTTATAAATTATTCAGTCTGGGCCTGGTGGGGTGGCTCACACCTGTAATCCCAGCACTTTGGGTGGCTGAGGTGGGCGGATCACTTGAGGTCAGGAGTTTGAGACCAGCCATGGCCAACAAGGTGAAAAACTAGCTCGGCGTGGTTGCACACACCTGTAGTCCCAGCTACTCTACTGGGGAGGCTGAGGCAGGAGAATTGCTGGAACCCGGGAGGCACAGGTTGCAGTGAACCAAGATCACACCCTGCACACCAGCCTGGGCGACAGAGTGGGACTCTGTCTCAAAAAAATAAAATAAAACAAGACAAAACAAAATAAAATACACAATCTCGGGTATGTCTTTATCAGCAGCATAAAAACAGACTAATACACAGGGGCCCAAATCTCCTAGAGGAGAATTTCGAGGTCTGGTGTCGTGGCCTCCAGTCCAGGGCAGCCTTTCTTTTCTTTCAAGGTGGGTGCCCTGCATCCCTGCAGCTGCCTACATAGCAAGTGACCTGAGGTTTACTCTTTTCTCATGACCTAAAGCTTTTCTGGGCCTCCACCTGTGCCTGGGCTATCTTGAGTCTTCTAAACCCTCCCTTCCTTTCTTTCTTAGGCCATTGGCTGTTATTGTGATTTGAATTATATCAGCATTTGTCTTCCATTACAAAGAAATTTGTACTTACTGGGTCGTTTTATTTTTATTTTATATTTTTCTCATTAGAATATTATATATACATATATATTTTATTTCAGTAGCCAACAAGTTGTTTTTGGTTACATGATTAATTTTTTTGTTTGTTTGAGACAGAGTCTCACTCTGTCACCCAGGTTGGAGTGCAGTGGCACAATCTTGGCTCCCGGGTTCAAGCGATTCTCCCACCTCAGCTTCCCAAGTAGCTGGGACTACAGGCATGCACTACCACACCCAGCTAATTTTTTGTATTTTTAGTAGAGATGGGGTTTCACCATGTCAGTCAGGTTGGTCTCAAACTCCTGACCTCAAGTGATCCTCCTGCCTCGGCCTCCCAAAGTGCTGGGATTACAGGTGTGAGCCACCACACCCGGCCCAAGGTAGTTTTTACACATAAATAGAAATCCAAGGGGAGAAAATTCACCCTTAACAAACTGCCTTCCCTTTGGGGTAGAAGTGAGAAGAAGTGAGAAGGTGGACAAGCCTCAGCTATGTGCCCCCCATAATTAAATTCACAAAGAGAATAAAGCAAGAGGACAATAGAGCAGCCCAGGCAATAAAAATAAAAGTTACCCCTCCGCTCTCAGGATTGGCAGCCATTGTTTTCGTCTCCTAGATTTGGTGGCAGCCAGCAGGCCTTGGTGACAGCTCCTGCCCCAACTGAATGATACCGTCTGCTGTGGCTCAGTAGGTAGATGCTTCCTGCGGGAGAAGCCAGAGCCGGGGAAACTGGATCCCAGTCTTGGTTGGAGTCATGACCTGGGGACCCTGGGGGCCTGATACAGACTGGAGATGTAACACAGCGTCCGGCGATGGGTCGGCTGCTGCTGGCTGGAGCTGCGGGTTTGCCCAGTGTCAGCTCTTCCTCTGCCTGGAGCAGCTGCTGGTGAAGGGAGTGCACCAAGGGCTCCGGCAGACTCCAGCAGCGTTGCCACTTGGCAGCTGTCATCTCGGGCAAGCTAGGTGACTTCTTAAGGCCTTGGTTTTGCATCTGCAAACTGGGAGCCTCTTACCTGAGCTGTTGTGGGAGTGGTGGCCTCTTACCCTCTTGTGGGGGCAACCTCCAAGCTGTGGATTTGGGAGCAAATAAATAATTTGTTATGTGTAGGGATGGGTTTTAGCCATGTTGGCCAGGCTGGTCTCACACTCCTGACCTCAAGTGATCCACCCGTCTTGGCCTCCCATAATGCTGGAATTACAGGCGTGAGCCACCGGGCCCGGCCCCAACTCTGGATTTTTTCTCACTATTCTCCAGGATCCTTCATTGTTCCTTCCTTGTTTACTCTGTACGATTTGCCCCCTGTGGGCTCCCACCTGGCTGCCTCCCACTTCTAACGCCCGAACTCAAGGCACCGTCTCCTGTCCAGGAGGATGGAGGCGTGACCACGTCTCATTTGTCATCCTGCCGGTAGAGCCCCCTTCTTCTCTGTGTCCTTCTCTTGCTGAGGCCAGGGCTGCCCCATATTCTGGCCATGTCCATCTGTCCCTCATGCATGTGGATGGGCAGGCTGACCACACAGCCCTGCACCGCCCAGCACGCGGGGCTCACGTCCTAACAACTGTTGACTACTGGCTCAGGGCTGGGCACTGTTCCAGGGGATACCAAGGAACCAAGACCCCATCCTCCCGGGCTGTATGCTTTTTGTTCTCTTGAGTCTTGCTTTGCTCCCTTATTTGGGGTTCGCCCACCCATCTTCAAAAGAGTCTTCCTTACCCTCTGCTGTCCCCCGCCAGCTCTCACCCTTTTAACCCACAAAAACTTTAAAGACGATTGAAGGCACTATCTCAGCGGCCACCACTGCCCTGCTGCAGGACATATCCACAGCTCAGAGGCTGCGCCCACAAGAGGGTAAGAGGCCACCACTCCCACAACAGCTGACTCACAGCTCAGGTAAGAGGCTCCCAGTTTGCAGATGTAAAACCAAGGCTTTAAGAAGTCACCTAGCTTGCCCGAGATGATAGCTGCCAAGTGGCAACGCTGCTAACTAAAAATACAAAACAAAACTTACCCAGGTATGGTGGTGTGTGCCTGTAGTCCCAGCTACTTGGGAAGCCGAGGCAGGAGAATCACTTGAACCAGGGAGGCAGAGGTTGCGGTAAACCGAGATCGCGTCACTATTCTCCAGCCTGGGGTGACAAACTGAGTAATCTCAAAAAAAAAAAAAAAAAAAAAAAAAATCCAGAGTTGGAAGCCAGGCAACGGGAAGTGATGGAGAATCAATGTCCACATTTGTCAATAGACACCCCCAATCAAAACTGATTTGGGAAGTTAAAAATCACATTAAAATCCATTAAGGACTTCAGACTTAATGTTTCTTCTTCTTCTTCTTCCTCTTCTTCTTTCTTCTTTCTTCTTCCTTTTCTTCTTCTTCTTTTTTTTTTTTTTTGGAGACAGAGTCTTGGCCTATCCCCCAGGCTGGAGTGCAATGGCACGATCTTGGCTCACTGCAACCCCCGCCTCCCGGATTCAAGCGATTCTCCTGCCTCAGCCTCCCCAGTAGCTGGGATTACAGGCGCCTGCCACCACGTCTGGCTAATTTTTGTATTTTTAGTAGAGACAGGGTTTCGCCATGTTAGTCAGCTGGTCTCAAACTCCTAACCTCAGATAACTGCCTGCCTCGGTCTCCCAAAGTGCTGGGATTACAGGCGTGAGCCACCGCGCCCGGCTTTTCACACACTTCTAATGTTAAAGAGAACTTTTGGGAAATGATATTGATTGTGTGACAAAATATATTTCTGAAGTCCAGCAATTCCTTCAGTTTCTAGTAAAATTATTAATGCACTATTATTTATTAAGATTAAAATTAGCACCAAGAGGAGGATTCCATTTTTACGAAATATTTTTGATCTTCTGTTTGCTTCTGTGCCTCGAAGGCTGTGCGCCTGATGCTGCTGTTGCTAATTTGTGGAGGGTTGGACTACAGAGATTTTCTTTACACACATTTGTGTACTTTTCTTCACTGCTTGAATGCATTTGTAACAAGCATGTGTGATTTTTACAAAAACGTGTGTGTCCAGGTTTTTGCCGTCAAAAAATATATATTTGTGTTTTTTCTTTTAAAAAAGCAAATATAAAAAGACCTCGTACAGTGAATGCCGAGGAGGGCAATCTCCATGGATTAATATTTTCATCTGAGTGCTTACTGTATTTTTTTTTTTCAGTAAAAAAATAAAGACGTACAGAGTAGGAGGAGGGCCTGACTGACAGCATGAGCTTAGTTTGATAATTTTTCCTCCCAACGAAGCTTCTTCAGACAAACAGAACTCATGAGGTTGGGTTTCCGCAGTCAATGAGTGGGGACGGGGGAGAGGAAAGGGCTGTAGTGAGGCCTCTCCGGGGGGCAGAGCGGCCCTAGGCTGTTGGGGGGGCCCCCCAGCTGCCATCCCTTCTGCAGCATCCGGCAGTAGGCACTGACCCTGGCTTTGCTCTCCATCAGCAGCCAGCAGGAGCTGTCAGAAGTGGGGGCCAGACCTTGCCCTGCTTGAGTGGCCCTCCTGTCTCATGGTGCCAACAAGGGTGGTGGCCTGCGATGGCTGGACCACATCCATTGCACCCCTAGGCCCTGGCCCACTCTGGGCACAGGAGACTCATGTGCTCAGAACCTCCCTCCCCTAGAGAAGATGACACATGCCAGGCTCACCGCTGGCCCCACACCTGCTCAGGCCTCCACCCCTCCAGCCGCTCTGCTGACCACTCTCTTATGGAAGCCCCGAGCCCGACCCACCAGTTTTTCTTTTCCTCATCCACAGACACCGGGACTGGTGCTGTGCCACCTGCCTTGGGTCCCACTCGCAGATCCTGCCTGAGCCTTTCCTGGTGACTCACCCCTAGGTTGTGAGCACTGGTTGAGCAGCTGCTGGCACAGCTTCCCCAGGTGACCAAGGAAGCAGCCCCGCTCCGTCTTCCTTCAGAAGACGGCACAAGGTTTTGGCGTCCAGAGCATCAAACCCTACAAGTGTTTGGATGACCTGTGGACGATCACACCGGGACAATCCCAGACCTCTCCCAGCTGGAGACAACAGTTCTTGCCTTGCTTTCATTATTGCCGTTCACTCACTCATTCACTCATACATTCACTGCAGGGTGGCATGTAAAGTATCAGAAACACGAAAATGAGAACACGTGGAGTCTGCCTTCGTGGTCCTCAGCCCGACAGGTGAGTGGGAAGATGGGGCAACAGAGGGCACAGGTGGAGTGGCATCCCCTCCCCTTCTGCTGGGAGCTGGCGGCGGGGAGGGCGGCTGGCTGACCCCACCTGGGCTCTGGCTGCCTCTAAAGAGCTTGTGAGACCCTGGAGAAGGTGGACTCAGGCCAGCAGCCCCTGAGCTTATCTCCACCACGGTTTCTTTTATGATTTGCTCAACTCTTCCCCTCCTGCCCTTCCATCTGTCCCTGCATCTCCACAACTATGGTCTCTCAGGAAAACTCTTCCAATTAAGCAAGAAGAAACCGAAGCTGCACAGTAGGGGTCACCCAACTGGTATTGCCACACTGGCCTGATGAAACCCTGACCCGAAACAGAAGGATCTGTCCTCTTGGTTCACGCGAATCACCTTCTTACTCAGGTCAGTGTAGGGTTTCTGCTGGGGTTCTGGAAGTACGTAACAAAGCTCGTAGCTCCGGTATCTGTTAGGTTCTGCTGCTACAAGGTAGTTTAGGCACCCAGAAATGAGGTCTGCAGGCTGATTTCAGGAGACTGGAATCAGGTCCCAGAGATGGCCCCCGAAGTGGGATCCTGGGGCTCCCCTCTCCTCCATGCCGGCCTTGGCCTTAGGCCCCCGTGGTGCTGAGATGGCTGCTGCAGCTCACCAAGGCCTGAGTCCAGAGCAATGGTGCCGCTTCAACCTGAGTCCTTGGGGTCACTCTGATTTAACCAGGTTGGGCCCTGAGCGCTCCCTGATCCCATTGCTGTGGCTATGGGCATTGGATGTCCTGATCGGCCAGCACTGGGTCCCACGCCCCATGGCTGCCGTCAGAATTCCCCAGAACACATGTACAGGAGGGTCCCCAAACGGGGGCTGGGCACCAGGTGATTCTCCAGGGTGCCCCTCACAGATGCTGGCTGGGACCCGCAGTCCTGCCCGCCATGCTTCTGTGAGGACTGCAGAGCTAGTAGCCATCACCACACGGAAGCAGGGAGGGACACTCTGGGCTACCCCCAGGGAAGCAGCACATCCCCCACGCACTTCCCATCTGAGGGACAGGCGGGGACGGTCACTGCAGCTCTGGTTTCTGGCCTTCGTGACATCTTCCCTTGCAGGTTCTGGGCATGTCTCACCCATCTCTGTCCCCTCTGCCGTGGGGTCCCTGCCCAGAGCTCACCTATTTCGAATGGGCATGCTGCTCCTTTTGCCACCTTGTGCTGTCACCGAACCTGCGTGGCTCCTGCATGCCACTGGTGACAACCTGCAAACCTCTAACTCCTGTACCTCAAGTGGTCCTGAAATCCTATTTGACTTCCCCAAAACACTTACATTCCTCGGAGTGTGACACAGCTTTGAGGGAAGACTGGCAGGGGACAGGAGAGAAGACAAATGAAGGCATCAGGCTCCGGTGTCCTCAAAGACCCTCCCCTCCTGATATCTCCCACACAGGGGTGAGTTCCTTCCCCTCCAGTGGGCTGCGGGGAAGGTTGGGGGACTCTTCCCAGACTGCTTGGGAGTCTATGAAATGCGCTCATCCTGCCCACTGCTGTCTCTCCCATGAGGTCCGCAGACCCTCTTGCAAATGGAATGCACTGGCTTGCTCAGACACACTTATACTTGCAACAGGCATGCGGCTGTCCTCGGTTCAGGGCCCTCACTCACCCCAGCCCTCCCCTCCTCAAAGAACACACACAGCACGATGCTGGGGCCCACAAACCCCTACACCCCATCCCCCAAATAAACAATTAAAGCATGGATTTTGGCAAATCAATTTTATTGTTTAAAAAAATAAATGTTACATTTGACATAGAAAAAGGCATTTAAAAAATGTTTTTAAAAGGTTTAAAAAGGCATTTGTTCTGGCCAGGCATGGTGGCTCACGCCTGTAATCCCAGCACTTTGGGAGGCTGAGGCAGGTGGATCACCTGAGGTCAGGAGGTCGAGACCAGCCTGGCCATGGTGAAACTCCATCTCTACTAAAAATACAAAACTCTGCTGGGCATGGTGGTGTAATCCCAGTTACTCAGGAGGCTGAGGTAGGAGAATCACTTGAACCTGGGAGGCAAAGGTTGCAGTGAGCCGAGATCACACCACTGCACTGCAGCCTAGGCGTCACAGTGAGACTCCGTCTCCAAAAAAAAAAAAAAAAAAAAAAAAAAAAGCATTTGTTCTGAATGTGCCTCATCATCCCAGGCAGCTGTAAGTTTCCATTGTTTCCATAAAACCAGTGGGGTTCCCCTCTCTGAAAAAAAGCACCAACATTCTTCCCGCTTGGCAGTGGGTGGCTCTCATGCCCACGCCTCTCCACCCAAGGGAACAGTCTCTCTGCTCCTCACCTGGCAGAAGCCCAGACCCTGAGTCCCTAGCGCGGGGCAGAGCGCAGAAACATGATCTAGATGCAGCAGGCCCTGCCCCTGTCTAGTTCTCCTGCAACAGCCTCTTAGCACTGCTCCAATCTGACCTGCCCGGCTGGAATCACAGTTCTCACTCCGACACAGGTAAAGATGAGCTCCCAGGACCCAGCAGGGCCTCTGCCCCTAGGATCTGCTGCCAGCTGCCTCTTCCCGGCGGACAGAACTAGGAGGGGCAGGCTGTACCCAGCACATCTCAGAGAGATGGAGGCAAGCTGGGTTCCTGATGATTTCCAGCTAATACAGGTCCTTCCTCCTGCGTGTAGGCAACCCGTTACGCTTTATAACAGACGCCTCTAGACTTCTGTGGGGGTAAAGGACCCAAACTGACACAGGTAGTGTTTGTTCACACTTCCACTTTCAAAGCTAACTACTAGCTGTTCAAATATACTCCATACAGTTTTCAGCAACTCAAAGTGTTTACCTCTCCCACACCAAGGGAAGAAAAGATGCAGACTGCCTTTAAAGCACCTGACAGCAAGGCGAGGGTTTTAGAGATGAGCCTTGAGAATCAAAGCAGCAGCAGAAGTATAATTACCCCAGTGCTCCCCCTTCCCGTGCGTGGGTCACATCCCCAGTGCTTTGCAAACAGAAGCACTCCCAAAAATTGGCTAGAGGGAACGCTTCAGCAAAGGGATCATTTTCTCCCTGGCTTGCTGGACTCTCGGAAATGCATCTGAAAGCCCTTGCCACCCTGTCTTGTGCTGATGACAGCATGAGCCCGGCTGCACCTGGCTCAGCAACAAGCTGCGAGATCCTCAGCTTCTCTCTCACACCCCACCTCGAGCTGCTGACGGCAGCCTGGAGAGCTATGTGTGTGGCTGTTCCTGGATGACATCTGCTGTCACTAGTCTTCCCAGAACATCCGCTGCCCAGGGTTCCTGCTGTCTTCCCCAGTGGACAGATTTTGCAGGGAAGACTGAGGAAATGGGAGGGGGAGCTCTGCTCTAGAGCACAAGGCACAGAAGGTAGGGTTTTTGTTTTATAGGTAGACTGCCCAGTGCATTGCAAAAGGAAAACCAAGAACAGGGAGTGTCCAACTCATCCCCTCTGCATGAGCAAATGAAGATGGACACTGGACTGGGCCAGCTGACCCCGGGACTTGCACCTGGTCAGTGGACAAGAGATAAAAGCAGGCAGAATTATTACAGGAATCAATCTGCACTCCAGTGAGGCAGCTCCCATGACTGAGTTACAATGCTTGGAGCCCCTGAGGGCAGAGCGGCACCAGTTGGGAGGTTCGTACTGCATCATGGCTTCGGATGCCCTCGCAGGCTCTGATTCGCTGCTAGGTGCTGGTGAGTTTGGAAGAACTTCCTTCCTTCCTGTGTACAATGCAAACAGCGCCGCTTCAAGTGCCACCCACACGGGTGCAGCCTCATGGGAGAGTTGCACAGAGAGGGAATGCATTCAGTTCAGCCAGCAGAAGGCCAGGGGTAAGTGGTCCCTACTGGGCCACATGGCCTGTGACATCTGGAGGCTGCCAATCTTCGCCCTCTAGAGTCTCATATGCAGGGTGGACGGGTGCTAGGGTGTCGTCTGGTCACTGTGGCCACCTCACCCTCGTCACCACGGGCTTTTCCTGCGCTGTGCTCACTCTCACACTGAAATGCTGCCAGGCAGCTTTTTTGTTTGTTTTTGTTTGTTTTTTTAAACCAGTGGAGTAAGTTCTAAGGGAGCCCCATGTGCTTAAGATAAAAATGTAGCTGGGGAAAGCGGATGCAGAGGCTGCTTCTGTGAGGCTGCATATATCTTACACAACAAAAAGTTTTGTACCTGAAAACCAAATTCTGGGGAACAGCCCTGCAGGTTTTTGGGAAGCTTCTCCCTCCCTGTCGTGAGTTCCACCTGGGCCCTCTGGGGGAACAGGGACAGGAGAAATGCAAGCAAAGCAGACAGGGCTGGAGTAGGGAGCCTGAGCCCTGCATATTTTGGAATCAAAACCCTCAAGGAACAGTTGACCAAATGGCAGGAAGCTTTGATTACTCTGCCAATTTGGGGGCCCAAGAGTAGGGTACAGCACTGTCTGCAGAGAAACAAACAACAGGGAAATTCAATTAGAAGGGCCTATTTTAACTTGCAGTTAGCAGAAAAATGTTCCCCCAGATTTTGACCTAGCAGAAATCTAGCTTAAAGTTCCATGATTCCTTCCCCTTCCCCTCTACACATGGTAATCCTGCTTGCCCTACAGATGCTGACCAACAAGGTCTCCCAAAGGAGGGGCACTTCTGCCATTTACGGGCCCCTGAGTGCACCCGTGGGCTTCCACGCGGATGGAATCACTGGTCCCCACCAGGGAACCTGGACTGTGGTAACTGCTGCCACCATAGGACCCAAGGGCTCCCAGGCCAGGAAGAGGCAGGCGGCCTGCCTAGGAACACAGGCTGGAACCTGGAACCCTACAGACCTGGGTTCTGAGTGGGCTGCTCCCTGGGCTGCTGTCATCATTCTTTCCTTTTCTTTTTTTGAGACAGTGCCTCACTCTGTTTTCCAGGCTAGAGTGCAATAGTGTAATCACACCTTACTGTAGCCTCAGCCTCCTGGGCTCTGGTGATCCTCCCACCTCAGCCTCCCATAGTGCTGGGATTACACGCATGAGCCACCGCACCTAGCACAATTTGGTGAATTTTAAGAAGCATTTTTAAAAAATGAAAACTAAAAAATAGAGGGTATCTGAAGTCCTAAGGGTTAAGAATTTCTTTATGAAACTTGCTTGGAACACAGTTGTAAACAAATGAACTGATTTATAATGGAAGGCACGTTTCTTCCTGAAGAGCATGGTCTGAAGTTCGAAAGCCACCAGCCTAGAGGGTTCTGAGAACTTCTTCCTAACACAGGGAAAGGGGTGGGCAGGGGCAGAGGCACACGGACATCCCCAGGTTTGGACTTTTCCAACGTATTTGCGGAAGGCACTTGATTCTGGAAAGCAGACTTTTGGCATTTCGACCCTCACCCACGCTCCCACACCCACTCCGCACAGATCTGTGATACATCCAAGGCAGGACTGAGTTAGAACAGGATATCCTAGGCTCTATGGCAGTGACTATTACTCAGAAATGGTGACATCAAGGGCCAGTTTGCCCTTCATCCTTCAGGGATGAAGCAAAGCAGACAGGCCCGGAGTAGGGAGCCTGAGCCCTGCATATTTTGGAATGAAACCCCTCAAGGGAACAGTCTGGAATAGTAGGCCAAATGGTAGGAAGCTTTGATTACTCTGCTAATTTGGGGGCCCAAGAGTAGGGCTACATCCTCAAGGAGGGACCCCACCTCCTTGGGCATGTGGAGGCCCCTTTCTCTCTGGTGTTGCAACCGAAGAGGACTCGGTTCCTGAGGAACAGATGGGAGAGTGCTGGGGCCAGGCACCCGGGTAGAGAGGAAGGGAATGAAAAGAAATCCGGCACAGGAGCTGCACAGGCAGCGGGGCAGTCAGGCGGCGACAGTACGGTGCAAGGGCTCCCCCACGCGGCCAGCTGTGGAACTTCCACCGCGACCCCCAGTTCTCTCCTGAGCCTGCCCATCACGGGTAGCAGCTCCGATGTGGGCGCCAGGAGGATGGCTTCCTGGCTCTGGGCACTGTGGTTCTGTCCTAAGAGGGGCGCTCTCTGGGTATAAAAATAGATGTTCTAGCTGGGTGTAGTGGCTCACGCCTATAATCCCAGAACTTTGGGAGGCTGAGGTGGGTAGACTCCCTGAGTTCAGGAGTTCGAGACCAGCCTGGGCAACATGGTGAAACCTTGTCTCTACTAAAATACAAAAATTAGGCAGGCGTGGTGGCCGGCGCCTATAGCACCAGCTACTCGGGAGGCTGAGGCACGAGAATTGCTTGAACCCGGGAGGCGGAGGTTGTAGTGAGCCAAGATCTCGCCACTGTGCTCCAGCCTGGGCGACAGAGAGAGACCGTCTAAAAAAAACAAAAAGAAAAAAAAAAAAAAGGCTTGGGTTGTTGGCGGCCAGAGTAAGTAGTCTGAACAAGAGCCCCAGCTTGGGAACCATGTCTCAGACTGGTATTGAAAATGAAAGCCAGGATTCCTTTAAATCCATAGCCTTCAAGTATAAACAGTCCAGAGGAGAGAAACTGACTTCGCCATGCTCCCTCACCCATGAAAGCCCTCTCTGAAAATGCGGTAGAAATTTTCTATCTGCCTGATCCAGAGAGCAAGTGTAAGGTGGGGGAGAAGCCAGACAGAAAAATCGACCTTAACCAAGAGTTCTATCGCCCAGCCTTGAGTTGTGGGATGTTGAACAAACAAAATTACATGTGTCCTGGGAATTTTGCTTTGTGTTGTTTTTTAAAAGAAATGTCAGAGCCCTCCTTGGGGGTTTCAGAAAAGCAGGTATGGCTGGCCCATGGCTCTCAAGATCACAGTCCCCAACCTATGCGCACCGAGAAGATACCCAATCACTTCCCCAGTCTCAGGCAGAGAGTTAGTGGTGAAGTGAGAGGTGGCAGGAGAGACCGGCACACAGGAAGTCACGGGGGGGTCACCAAGGGGCAGGGAGAGAAGGCCTGGCTGCAGCCCTGTCACCCGCCAAGTGAGTCCCTGAAAAGGCTGTGGGCAGCCCCCTGCCAGAGAGGCCTGGCTCCTGTCTGGTGGGAGCAGAGCCACCTGGATGGCCCAGTGTCACTTGATGCTGCATCTCTCTCCCGGCTAATGAGCTGTCACCTCTGTGGGTGATTTAACTGGATCTTTCCTGGTAAAACAAGAGGGGCTCCTGAGAGCAGAAACACCTACCTGGGAGTCCGCCGAGATTGAAATGACCCTCTTAAATTGGGGCTCCCCGGAATGGCCTGATTATCTGCACCCAGTGTGTTTCATGGAGGAAGGCTAGCAGGACAGAGGAGCCGCGGAGGGCAGGGGTCCTCCCTGAGGAAGCTGGGGGAATGAGACCTCACCTCCCCACGCAGAGCAGGTCATGGACTGAGAAAGGCAGCTCCGAACAGCACTGAGATTTCTGGGGCTGGGCGCAGCAGCTCACACCTGTAATCCCAGCACCCTGGGAGGCTGAGATGGGAGGATCGCTTGAGCCCAGGAGTTTGAGACCAGCCTGGGCAACAGAGCAAGAGCTCATCTCTGCAAATATTTTTTTTAATTAAAAAAAAAAAAAAATTCTGGAACCCTTTTCACAGCCTAGTCTTTGCTGCTGTATTCGTGTTACCAGCCCTCATTCTCTATAAATGGAGTCTGAGAAACAGCAAAGACACAGGGAGGAGCCTGGCATTCCTACCGCATAGCCAGGATGGAGGAGAAAGGGATGGCAAGTGGGAGCAGGTGGAGGCAGTGAAGAGGAGGGCCAGAGGCTAGATGTGCAGGGGTTCTAGAAGAACAGGCAGCTGGGGAAGGAGAGGCTTGACCCCCTCAGGGTCTCAAGACAGTCCCCAGTGCCCCTGCTTTGCACAGGGTAATGTACTCCCCTGGGCGCCTCTGCACCCTTCTGTCTACCAATCATGCTCTGAATGTTCCCCGGGAGCCAGTTCAAGGATCACCTCCCCCAGGAAACCTTCCCTGATTAACCTCAGCCCACCACGTCTCCTCTTGTGAACACCGGAGTTTGGCCGCTATCCCGTGTTGTGCTGGTTGATGTGGATGTGTAACTGGCTAGAGGTCTTTTCTTAAGGCTTCTCTTCTGGCCCGGATTTGAAGCTTCTCATGAGCAGATTCCATTTCTTCCTTGTTTCTGCATCTACCCACCACTAAACAGAGCTGCCTGTCAAAGGCATCGGGACAAGGCCTTGTCCTGTCCTCTGCGGCCTGACTGTGGGGCAGCAGGTTCTGGAGAGCCAGGGCACACTGGGCAGGTGGTGGAGCCAAGAAGGGAGGGAAGACACGGGTGAAGGAAAGCACAGGAGCAGAGTGGGCAAGGGGCACAGGCGCCCTCATGCCAGGAAGGCATCGTAGTCCATGTACCACACCAGTTGGCCAGAGTGCGGCAGGACACCCGAGATGGGCCACTTCTTGGGCTCATAGCCCACCCGGCTCACCAGCGCGGTGATCTCACGCTTCATCCTGCCCATGACTAGGACTGCCACCTTCTTGGCGCGGTTGATGAGAGGCAGGCTAAGGCTCATGCGGCGGTGTGGCTGGGAGGGGCTCGTGGTCAGCACGACCAGCTGCTCGCCGTCCAGGCCAGTGGGCGACTGTGGGAAGAGGGAGGCTGTGTGCCCGTCGGCACCCATGCCCAGCAGCACCAGGTCGAAGCTGCTGTTGGCCACCAGGGCGGAGATCTCCCTGGCGTAGATCTGGGCGCCCTGGTCCTCCTCGGCGCAGAGCCGCTGCTGCAGGTGCACGGGCATGGGGTGGATGTTGTAGTAGGGGACCCGCACGTGCTGCAGCAGGTGGGCCTGCAGGCCCTGGAAGTTGGACTCCGGGTCCGAGAGCGGGACGCAGCGCTCGTCAACCAGCCACAGGTGCGTGTGGGCCCAGGGGAAGCCGTAGTGCGCCATGGCCAGCTGCTGGAACAGGGCCACGGGGCTCGAGCCCCCTGACAGCGCCAGGTGGAACTGGCCAAAGCGCCGCACGGCCCGCACAGCAGTGGCCTCAATGTCATTAGCCAGCTTAGAGATCAGCTCCTCGGACCAGGCAGAGACCAGCGGGCTCTCTCGGTACTTGGCCCTGAGGACCTGGAAGTCACTGGGCATTGGGGCCGGCCCTGGCCCTGGCACTAGCTGCTCCGGCTGCTGCTGGGAAAAGAACAACCGGCCGCTACTGAACTCAAAGTCCAACAGACGGCCGTTCTCAGCTCCTCCAGGGTAGAGGCGTGGGGTCTTATGGGCCAGGCTCTCCAGCAGAGGGGTCCAGAAGCCCCAGGAGGCCAGCAAGTTCTCTGTGGTGATGAAGGAATCCTTCCGGCCATGGAAGATATGGGATAAGAGGACAGAGTGGGCGTCCCGCTCCTGCACGGGGCTGTAGGCGTAGTAATCGGACAGAGGGCTGCCGAAAAGGCGGAGCCCAGGTGGGCCCTCCATTTCCTTCCAGCTGGAGGGCAGGGAGGGCCTGAACAGGTTCCTGCTGACCAGCACGGCGGGGCTGCCCAGGTCGCCGTGGCCGATGTGGAAGATGAGCTGCCGAGGCAGGCACTGGCTCTGTGATGCAGCCCAGTGCTTTTCGCTCTGCACGCAGCAGGCCTGGTTCTTGAACAAGATCCGAGCGTAGCCCACTCTCTCGTCCAAGGCTTTGCCAGACATCAAGATGAAAGGCACGCCCTCCCAGCGAAGATTGTCGACGTGCACGAGAACGGCTGGGGCGAGGGAACAGCAGAGGGTGACTCTCTGGCACAGACCAGGACTCTCCGGCCAGCCCTCTCCTCTCCTCGCTGGGCCCTCTGGGCGTCCCCCTGCCTCAGGGAAGCCCCTCACCTTGCCATGCTCACCCCTCACCTGGCATCTCTTCCATGACCTTCTCTTCCCAGTCCATGCTTGAAAACCGGCCTCTGGGGCTATCTCTACGGCTTTGACACCTGCCTTCCTTGAGGCCCCTCTTAGAGTTATGGTCCGCCAGCAAAGGAGAACCGGGCTGAGAACATCCAACCTGGAGACTCTAAAGGACGCCCCACAGTGGGGGCAAGTGGGGTGGGGGACCCTGACTCTTAGGTGTCTGAGGGGGCGGGGGTCCTACAGAGAAACGTGCTCCCCTCCTGTTTGTGAAGCATTCAGGATGCACCCGACGCAGGGTCAGAGGTGCGGGGTGGGGAGACAGGCACCCCAGCAGAGGCCCGTGGGTGGAGTGTTGGCGAGGAGGGGCAAGGCCTGGTGGCAAGAGCCAGGGGCTGACACTATTCCATGCCCAAGTTCCAAGCCTGGTTCATTTTGACGACTTCACCGAGTCTTATGTTTCCTTGCCTATAAAACGGGGCTGATGGCCCCTGCCTCGTGGTTGGTGCGTGAGGCTTGTATGAGAGGCATCTATAAAGCACCTGGCACACGGCGCATGCTCAACAGGCAGCTGTGGCTCTCACTGCCTGGCTGCTACCTGGTGAGGAGCCAGCCCCTCCCAGAAAGCCCTGGGCCTCTGGAACTGCCCAGAGGACAGCCCTGGCATGGCACTTGGCCGCTGTGTCTCTAGCTGCGGCCAGGCAAAAGGCATGCGGCCTCACTCAGGAGGCCCTATGAGGCAGGAACCAGGTCTGTCTGAGCCTCACACGACAAACCCTTGGGAGGCATCTGGGACTGAACTGGGGCTGACGTGAGGCCACAGCCATCGGGATGTCCTTTGCGCGGAGAGCACCACCAGCTGGCCTGCCGCTTCAGGCTGGTAGGAGGCCAGGGAGACAGGGGAATGCCATCCTTGCCTCCAAGCACCCTGGGGGAAATCCCACCTCAAGTCCCCTCCACCCCACCCAAGGGCATCTGCTTTGGAAAGCTGCCCCCGGCGAAGTGGGCAGCCCAGTGCCCCATGCCCGGCCCCAGGGCCCACCTGCGAAAGTCGGCGTCAGGCTGTGGAAGCTGTCTGGCTTCTGCAGCTCTCTGCGCACCTGCTCACTGTAAGACTGGTACTGGCCCACGACGGCACTGCCCCTCTGCAGGCCCCGCAGCGCCTGGAAGACCTGAAGCTTGTGCTGCAGCACAGCCTCCGCACTGCTGACATTGAGGGGCAGCTCCATGGCCACAAGGGTGAGGACCTCCGTCAGATGATTCTGGAGGACGTCGCGAATGACACCATACTCCTCATAGAAGCTGGTGCGGCCTGGTGGAGGGAGGTGGAGAAGTGGGGAGGACATAAAGAGAGGCCAGAGCATCAGATTTCCCCAAGGTGCACCAAAACCCCAGCCCGCACATTTGTCCTGCATCCTCTTCCCCCAGTCCACAGGGCCTATAAAAGGGTGCACACCAAAACCAACCTCACCACGAGAAGGGACGGAGGAAGTCTGGGAGCCACCTCTGTCAATGAGAACTATTGTAAGAGAAGGTGACAAATCCGTGAGCCTCTCCAGAAATCCACATGAAAAAAGTTCTATTCCCAGCAAAGGACAGATTGCCTCTGCAGATATGGCCAGCCCCTCACCCTGCCCTGCCTGGCCACTGCCAGCAGGAGGCTCAGCACTGTGGCGGCTATGGCACCACGGCGGGGGCTGCGGCACCAGAGTATGACTGCCACTTACTAGTGTGTGATCTTGGGCAAGTTACTTGACTTTTGTTCCTGCGTCCTGCCCTTGGATGAGGCTAACAAATGCCACCTCACTACTGGACGCACACCTGTGCCAGGCAATGTGCAGGGGAGTGGGAGGGAGGGAATGTGGGAAGAGAAAAGGAAGTAAACAAAATTAGAGCAGTTGTGACAGCAGGTAATGAAAAGGCCCCTCCGAGACCTAAAGAGCCAGCCTCGCAAAAACCCAGGGAGAAAGCATCTCAGATGCAGGGACCCTCAGGTGCCAAACCCTGAGGCAGGAAGGAACTTGGTGTGCTGGGCCCAGATGGAGGTGAGGAAAGAGTGGGGACAGTGGTGAGGCTGGAGAAGAGTTCAGGGGTCTTGCAGGACAAGGTGAAGAGGCTGGACTTTCTTCTAAGCTCAGTTGTAGGGAGGACACTGGAGGGTTTGAGGCAGGAGAAGATGAGACCTGACCTATACTGGAGATCGACCCCTGGCCTTAGGGGGAGAATGGGTGCAGGTGCAGGCAAGGCAAGGAAGAGGCTGCAGAGCTGCCCAGCAGAGACGACCGGGCCCGGACTAGTGGGCAGTACAGGAGCTGGAGGGGAGGGAGAGGCACCTCAGAGTCAGGATTGACTGGACCTGCTGACAGATGGGGTGGGTGTGAGCAAAATGGAGGCCCCAAAGATGAGCCCTGGAAGTGGGGCCTGAGTGGAGGGACGGGCAGTGGAGGCGCTCACAGACATGGGGAGGTGGGAGCAGAGGGGTTTGGTGGAGGGTTTAGGTGTGTTTAGGCTGAAGACTCCTAGGCGCAGATGTCCAGTTGTCAGGTGCACGGGGTAACTGTGAGAATAAAAGGGAAGGACACCTGGAGAACACGGAGCAGCACGCCCAGCGTAACAACAGCAACATAACACCACCAGTGGAACAACATAACACCAGCATAACAGCAGTGCAGCAACACCAGCGTAACTACAACAAAACAACACCGACGTAACAACAGCAATGTAACACCACCAGTGTAACAACATACCACCACCAGTATAACAGCAGTGCAGCAACACCAGCATAACAACAACATAACACCAACACAACAGCAGTAACATAACACCGGCGTAACAACATAACACCAACATAACAGCAGTAACATAACACCGGCATAACAACATAACACCAACATAACAGCAGTAACATAACACTGGCGTAACAACAACATAACACCAGACTAACAACAGCAACGTAACAACACCAGTGTAACAACATGACACCAGCACAACAACAACAACACAACACCGGCATAGCAACAACATACCACCGTAACAACAGCAACATAACAACACTGGTGTAACAACAATGTAACACCGGTGTAACAACAACATAACACCAGTGTAACAACAACATCACAACACTGGCCTAACAACAGCAACATAACACCACCGGCATAACAGCAATGTAACACTGGCATAACAACATAACACTGGTACGACAATGACATAACACCAGCGTAACAACAACATAACACCGGCATAACATTAGCAACACAACACTGGCGTAACAACAACATAACAACCCTGGCATAACAATACCGGTATAACAATGTAACAACATGGGCATAACAGCAATGGAACAACACTGGCGTAACAACACCAACATAACAACACCGGTGTAACAACAGCAACGTCACACCAGCGTTAACAATACTGATGTACCACCACCACCACAACACTGGCATAACAACACTGGCATAACAACACTGGTGTAACAATAGCAACATAACAACAGTGGTGTAACACCAACATACCACCACCACAACACCATCAACGCTGACAACAGCCGCAGCCCGCACTGGGCCCGCGCCGCTCCTCCCCATACTCACAAAGACCCTGCACACAGGCACCATGATCACTCCTGCTCCACGAGGGAGGAAGGAGACAGGTGACCAGGCTGGCGGGACAGAAGCAGGCACTGCTTAACCGCGAGCTCCACTCCACTCCCTCCTCCGAGGCTCAACCCCAGTGAGCACTGATTATCAGTGACCCAAATACACAGGACAGGCCCAGAGCTCAGGGTTCCAACGCATACCACCTCGCAGGAGAACTCCAATGCCCAAGTCTCCTCACAACCTCACCTCCAGAGACAGCCTGGCCTCATGACACGAGGAGCCATCGTTTCTCAAAGGCTTCTGCATGCAGGACCCCTAACCTGGGATTTGTTTGTTCACCCAGCAAACTCCCACTCATCCTTAAGGGCTCGGCTTCTAGGAGCTTTGGCCTACCCCTTCTGAGGGGCCCTGTTTCTCCTGGCCCAGCTGACTGTAATTCAGGCCTGTTTCTCTTTCTTCCCTTCTACAAGGGAGGCTCCATCTGAGTGGTATCTGCCCTCTGCTGCATTCCCAGCCCCTAACACAGCACTACGTTCAGAGAGTGGACAGCAGAGAAAATGAAGATCCACACGTCATCACGGACAAACCTCCAAAACCTAATGTGGTGAGAAAGCAACATGATTACTTTGATAAAATAAAAATTAATTTGAAAATAGGATATAGGCCAGGCGGAGTGGCTCATGCTGGTTATCCCAGCGCTTTGGGAGGCCAAGGCCGGAGGATCACTTGAGCCCAGAGTCCAGGAGTTCAAGACCATCTTGGGCAACAAAGTGAGACCCTGTTTCTACAAAAAATAATAAAAAAAAAAGTTAACCAAGTGTGGTCCCAACTATTTGGGAGGCTGTGGTGGGAGGATTGCTTGAGCCCAGTAGGTCAAGGCTGCAGTGAGCTGTGATCGCGCCACTACACTCCATCTGGACAACACAGAGTGAGACTCTGTCTCAAAAAAAAAAAAAAAAGAAAGAAAAAGAAAACAGGATATAAAGTGACCAAAACAAACAGAACTTCAATCAATGAAAAATGTAATTGGAAATTAGAAATTCAGTAGATGGGCCTTACAGATGAGAAACAGCTGTACCGAGTCAGCTAGCAGAAGACAGAGCTGAAACAATTCTCCCAAATGCTGGACACAGAGACAAAAGGATCCATGCTTGGACACATACAGGATGACTCTTGTTCAAAATTAAACAACAGGTTGTTTAGGGAACGAGGCGTGCATGGAAACATAAGGAGAAGTGAGGGGATAATCTATCCGCAACTCGGAAGCGTGAGATGAGGAAATAGGTCAGAATGTGGGGAGGGACACGCAGGAGAATCAAATTCTTTTTTAAAAACGGTGGTAGGTGGATTGGTGTTTGTTATACCATAGTTCTATATCTCTTCCATGCATTCTGTAAACTTCAATTTTACCTAGGACCTAGTTAACATTTAATTCAAACAGACAAAAAGCAGCGGATTCTAAGTTCAGGCCTGCTGAGCCCAGCATGCTCCCTGCCAGCAGCCACTCTGGGTCCACGGCACCAATCCTGAGCACCTGCCCTGACCGGGTTGCTGGTGTGCACTCTCGGGTCAACTAGACAGCAAGCATGCCCAGGTCACGGCTGGGGGAACAACCTGCCCTGAAGCCAGCCCGATATGCCATTCCTGACAGCAACACCAGTGTTGGGGGCAAGAAATGAAGCCGGCAGCCACTCGTAGGAAGGCACCCTGTCCCCGGCCATAGCAACCAGAAGCTAGAGGGTGCAGCTCTGTCCAGGGATACTAAACCCTGAAATGAACAGGAAGTCCAGCCCAACTGTGCCAACCAAAATGCCAAGAGTGGTCCCCACTGGGAAAACAATGGCTGAGGTCCCCCAGCTCTGTAATGTTATGGCCTTCAAAGTTCTTGTGCTGTTGTTGAGAAGACATCCAGAAAAAGAGAATACTGATGACAGCAATGTCTGTGGATCAGTCCATTTATCCTCAGAATAACAACCTATAAGGAGGCCCTTCTATTTCCCCTATTTTAAAATATAAGGAACCTGAAGTTCAGAGAGTTGATAACTTACCCAAGGTCACACACAGCTGGTGAAGAGGTAAAAATGAGATTCAAACCCAGGCAGTTGGCCCCAGAGCCTGCAAAACATTTCCCTTTTAATTACCTACTACTCAACCCTACAACAGAATGGTGTGAAGTTAAGTGGCGTGGGCACCACTGGCCTTTAGAAACAGAGCACAATGAAGAAGCCGGCTGAGCTTCTGGAAGGAAGGGTCTCGGGCAAACATCAGAGATTCCAATGCCTACCGGAGCCAGCAAAAGCAAAGAGGATGGAATAAGGCTGGTGTCTCTCAGAGGGACAGTTAAGTACCTCAGCTGCATTCAGGTGGTGCCTCACAGGAGTGTGGGCCCAGGGTGACCAAACCTTCCAATTCTCCTTTTCGGGAGAATGTAAAAAGACAATTCTTCCCTTCCCCTGCAATAGTAGAACAGGAAAATTAGGAACATCTTATATTTGAAAGGGACCTAAGGCCTGGCACAGTGGCTTATGCCTGTAATCCCAGCATTTTGGGAGGCTGAGTCAGCCAGATCTCCTGAGTCCAGGAGTTCAAGACCAGCCTAGGCAACATGGCAAAACCCCATCTCTACAAAAAATACAAAAATTAGCCGGGCATGGTGGTATACATCTGTGGTCCCAGCTACTTGGGAGGCTGAGGTGTAAGGATCACTTAAGCCTAGGAGGTCGAGGCTGCAGTGAGCTATGATTGCACCACTGCACTCCAGCCAGGGCAACAGATCAAGACCCTGTCTCTAAAAATAAAAAATAAAAAATAAATAAATAAGAGTTCTTGGCCTCAAACAGTTAAACAGAGTCATGATCCAGCAACCCCACTCCTGGGTTTATACTCAAGGGAAATAAAAATGCAGGTCCACACAAAAGCTGGAGCATGAATGCTCATTGCAGCATTATTCATAATTGCCAAAAAGTAGAGACAACCCAAATGTCCACCAACTGGTGACTGGATAAATTATGGTATACCTATACAACAAGATAATATTCAGCAGTAGAAAGGAATAAAGTGTTGGTACCTGCTAGAACACGGGTGAACTCTGAACACAGGATGCTAAGTGATAGAAACCACACACCATATGATCCTATATGTACAAAATATCCAGAACAGGCAACCCCACAGAGAGAATGCAGTTCCGTGGTTGCCAGGAGCTGGGGGGAGGGGGAAGTTAGGGGATGACAACTAAGGGGTACAGGGTTTCCTTTCCCGTGATGAACATGTTCTAAAATTGATTGTGGTACTGACACACAACCCTGTGAATACACTAAAGCCCACTGGCCTGTCCACCTTAACTGAGTAAAGTGTAGCAGGATTTGTGAGTTATGGCTCAATAAAACTTTTTAAAAAAGGTTTTAGAACAGGGAAGCAAAACCACGAAAGAGGTACTTAAGGCAGATGAAGCTGTCTGCGACCCACAAGAGGAACAGGATGGGACTGGTGGTAGTGAAATCAACGAGGCAGCCTTTGCTGCAATCAAAGGAAGTAACAAAGGTAGGAGGGAGCAAAGTCACAGTGAACTGCAAAGAAGTTATTATAGATGAATACAAACTACTTGGTGGCTGGCTGGATCTGTGAACGGTGGTGCACAGCTGTGATCTGGAGTGTGGTCTCTGGAGTCAGGCTGCTCCAGTATTTTATTTTATTTTATATATTTATTTTATTTTATTTTATTTTATTTTATTTTATTTTATTTGAGATGGAGCCTCCCTCTGTTACCCAGGTTGGAGTGCAGTGGCGCGATCTTGGCTCACTGCAACCTTCGCCTCCCGGGTTCAAGCATTCTCCTGCCTCAGCCTCCCGAGTAGCTGGGATTATAGGTACATGCTACCACACCTGGCTAATTTTTGTATTTTTAGTGGAGATGGGGTTTCACCATGTTGGCCAGGCCGGTCCGGAACTCCTGACCTCAAGTGATCCACCTGTCTCGGCCTCCCAAAGTGCTGGGATTACAGGTGTGAGCCACCATGCCCAGTTGGCCCTGGTTTAAATATGGGCTCTACCATCTTTCAGGCCTGTGATCTCCAGTAACTGACATCACCTCACGTGTGAACAAGCAACAATCCCCGCACCTCCCTTGCAGGGCTTCTGGGGGCCTTCAGGAGTGAATATCCATACAGGGCTTCGAACAGTGGGTAGCACATAGGAAACACTGATAAATATGGGTTGGAATTTTTCTTATGACAGATGCTGTAAGAGAAGGGCTACCGGCCTGGTCACTCAGAGAGCACTGTTCCCATTTGAAATAAAGAGGTTAGAAAAAGCAGTTGGTGTTTCATGAGAAAAATGCAGTGGTGGTTTTCATTCTAAATCTGCTGAATCTGAAGTGATGGTGCAGCTCCCCGTGGAGCTCTCTAAAAGGCGGCTGGAGGCATAAACTAGGGCCTGGGGAGACAACAGACACTGGAGAGAAACTGGATTTCATCAAACCTGAAATGCCATCAGTGGTGGAGGCATCGCTGTTTTATAACCCCTAAGAAAGAAAAGGGTTTCCAGTTCCACTGTGTCACCCCATTAAGGATAAACCCAACTTCAGAGATGTCCAAATATGAAAAATATGTGTCTTTTGATCAATGAATTACAGATTTATATGTCAACAACATAGTTAAAGCTTTAAAAACAGATGAATTTTTGATGAAGGGAACACAACAGAGTCCCTAAAAGCCCTGTTATCTGCTTACTATTCATTAATGTAGCAAATCCCTAAGCGGCCCCTTTCCTATTTTTATCCTCTCTCAATTCTCAGAAAGAATGCATTCCACGGGTTTACTACCTGCTGGGTAAAAGAGAGCTTCCTTTATTCCTTAATTTCAAGCTTCAGGGGGTGCGCCTGTGTTTAACACGGCCTGTAGATTTATGGACTTTGCTCCTCTCCTGGTTGGCTCTGTCTTTTCAGAGTTTAATGCAGTGACCGGGACCGTGGCCTGGCACCTCCCCGGGAAGAGGCCATGCGGCTGAGTGCAAGGACAGGAGGTGAGGGGCTGGCCCTCCTGCTGATGCTGATCTTTTCTAGTTACTGCCAGTTATTGTGGACTGATTTCTCCTAAAAATGATCTATATTGGCTCCTAGTATCTTTTCCTGGGTTGAAAGTTGAGGGTTGAAACCCATCAGTATATGAAAAGGATAGAGAAAAGCATAACCAGGGTGGACATTGGGAAGAAAGACCCCCTGTAAACTTGGCTCCTGCCTGTGCACATCCAGAGCCCGTCCAAGGTCAGAGGATGACAAAGCAGGGGGGCCATGACTGCGCCCGCCGGCTCTGCTGCTCAGTCTCGTAACAGAGAGCAACAGCTAGAAAGCACTTCTTCCCCTTGGCCCAGTCGTTCCACTGCAGAAGCATATACTTACAGGGAAGATGTTTCTTTAAAATGCTCATAAATGTTCTCGAATTAGATAGTAGTTGCATAACTTTGTAAATACACTGAAAACCACTTAATTTTATAATTAAAAAGCGTAAATTTTGTGGTATGTGCATTTGTATCTCAATTTTTTAAAAAGCTCATAAAGTAATATCTAAGATAGAAGCCAGGGGAGGCGGGGCACTCCTGTAGTCTCAGCTACTTGGGAGGTTAAAGCAAGAGAGGATCACTCGAGACCAGGCGTTCAAGAGCAGCCTGGGCAACATAACAAGACTCCATCTCTAAGATTATAATAAAATGGCAAAACACCAGAAACAACCAAAATGCTTAATAAAAGATTTTATAACACATATTCTGTGGTATGAACAGAACTGAACAGAAATACAAGTATTAAAAGGTATATATTGTGCAGACTGCTAATACATAGAGATTTAAATACATATACAACTGTGTATGTATATGTGAGAGAGAAATATGACATAAAGAATGGACCTCAAAGAGTATGATAGATCAATTTACAGGATTTATATAATAATCCAATATAAGTCACGTGGAACTCAGACACACTGCCGCTGCCTCTCCTTGCAAACTTGGAAGAAGAACAACACTTCCATTTGTAACGTATTTCCGTGTGCATTATCTGATTTAATTCTTAAAACTACCCGAGAGAGAGGTACCAGGGCTATCAGCATTGTACAGAGGTGTGCTGAAGGTCACAGCCTTCAGAACCCGGACCAGAAACCCCCTCCTCATCGCTTCCACATTGTGGGAAATCCAAGTTTCCCCAACAAAAATAGATTAAAAAAAAAAAAAAAAAAGACAAACAACTAAGAGCCAGCTGCAATCCCTATCAACACCGTCTGGGATTACTAAAAATAAAAAGAGGTGAGGGCCAAGGAGAGCGCGGTGTGCTGGCTGGTGCTCTCTCTGGACAGGAGATCCAGCAGCTGCCCCGGGCTCACCTCGCAGACAGCTCTGCAGATGGGGCGAGAAGCGGAACTGGCCCTGCTGAGCGAGCTCCTGGCCCCTTCTGGCACACCAGGATGGAAGGCGGGACAGCTGGTGTGTGCCTGGAAGGACCCTGGCTGCCCTGGTCCCTCAGTGAGAGGCACTGAAAGGTCACTCCAGCCCTCAGAGGTGGGGCAAGCATCAGGCTCCTTTCCCCATGTCAGGACAGGGACCCTCCCAGCAGTGACATCCTCAGGAAGTCTCCCTCCTTCTTTCTAACAACAACAACAGGCCTTCTACACAGAGGGGAAACTAGGGCAGCGGCGAGACTGGCCCTGAGTGCGTTCCAGCAGGGAGGCCAACTGCTGAAGGCCTGGCCAGCTTGGGAGGCTGTGGAGCTCAGTGGCTAGAGGCTTGGGCTCTGAGGTGCCCGAGACCTCGGTTCCAATTCCAGCACTCCCGACAGAAAAGGCAGCCGGACCCGGACAGCTGAACACAGCCCATTAATCACATGGGCCCGCCTGTCTGCAGAGCCCTCCCGATGCCATGACGAGGGCCAGCCAGGGTCATCTCTGGGATGAAGGAGGCTCAGCAACTCTCCTTCTATGGCCCATGCTGCTTCAGAGACCCCAGCCAGGGTACCCTGGGTGGCTGTGCCTCTCAGGGGCTCACAGACTGGGACACACAGGAGGAGCACCCCAGGTCAGGCTGAGGGGAGCTGGGTACCAGATCCCTTCTTCCTTTCCTCCTCCCCACCCCCTCCGGCCTGTGCAGTAGCCTTGACTCTGCAGCAAACTCCTCTGGGCCAGAGGCTGCCGCAAGAAAAAAAAAAAAGCACTCACCCAGCATGGAGGATGGAGGATGGAGGATGGAGGGGAGGGAGCCGGGGAAGCCGGCTTCCACCCACTTAGATGTGTGCGATACGGATGGGGGAAGACATCCAAACGACCTTGCAGCTCAGAAGTCCCTTTCCTGGGGCCTGCGGCAGCTCTGGACCAGGAATGCTCCATTTCCCAGGCCTGGCTTGCAGCCTCCTCCCTTCCCAGCACTCAGGGTGCTGGCTTGGGTTACGCAGGTGCCATTCCTGCCTAGGGAGTCAGCTAGGGTTGCACCACTGTGGGGGTGGAGGGCAGCTGGGATCCACTGGAATCCTTGGCAGGGGCAGAGCACAGGGTGGGGAGTGGGGGAGAATGGCCTGTGGTGTGTGTGGGGTGGGGAGTTGGGGATAATGGCCTGCCGTGCACTTTGCCCCTCTGCTTAGCAGTCAGACCACGGGGCTCTGAATCCTGCCTTGGAAACGTTCTGCCCACGCTGAGCCCCACTGCAGTGGCGCTCGCCTGCCAAGTCCACCAAACTCCAGTAGAAGGCAGCATTTCCTCCTGTCTGTTTCCTGTCCTCACCCGGGGCAGCAGTGGCAGCCTAGGCCCTGCTGTGCTGGGCACAGGGCTCCTGGCCATGCTGGGGTGTGCTGCAGGTCTGCGGTGCCTGTCCCCTCTCTCCAGCCTGAACTACAGACGGGGGCCCCCTGAGGGACTGGCTCCAAAGCAGGACCCAGAGAAGACAGCACAGAGCAGTGCTTGGGCCAGCAGGGCTGTACCAGGCCACCTTCTTGGGATGTAGAAAGAATGTGTCCTCTGGCACGCAGGCACACAAAACTGAGAGAGACAGCAAGCAAGCTCATTCTGTTGCCAAAGCACCCTGTGTCCAAGGCCCACTTGCTGGGGGGCTGGGCACAGCAGCAGGCAGTCCCTCCCTGCTATGAGTTAGGCAGGGCCTGCCAGTAAATGGCAGGTAAACAAGCCAATGAGTGAGGCCCAAACCCCAGGACGGCTGCAGTCCTGCTGGCCACTTCTGACAAGAAGCATGGACTGAATGAGCCCCACTCTGGCCTCAGCAAAACAGGCTGCAAGCCTCCAGGACTAGTGGATCCCCCACTGCCTGTCCTGCGCTGAGGCTCCCTTTGCCCCTGGGCTGAAGGTGCAGGGCCCAGTTGAACTAAAGGCCTTGGACTCTGAAGCTTAGGAGCAGCGGACCCTCCCCCAGAGCACCACATGGCAGGCAAGGCTGGACCTCCTTTAGTCCCCGCAGCTGTGACAACAGGGCTCCAAGTGGCTCTCCCTCCTGGACCTTGAGGACAGCCAGCCCAGGCGGCTGTGTTGCTGTTCAAATTCAACATCCTCAGACTGTCTTGGCAAACAGACCCGCCCAGAGCTCCGCCTGTCTTTCTTTCATATCTTCCATGTTTCTTCCTCCAAAATCCAAAAGTACCTTTGCTAGGATAATCAGGCCTGCAATCTGCCTGGTCCCTGGCTCCACGGGACCTACACAGAACCCACAAATGGACACTACATACCAAGAAGGAAACGGTGGGAGGGTTGGAAGAACTAAGAGGCAACAGCACCAACAGGTAACGCCAGACATCATGGCTCTTCCCCAGCCCAGGGCGGGGACAGGAAGGAGTTGCCAGAAAGGGGAGAGGAGAGGAATCCTGGTCTCCCAGCCTTGCTGGGGATGGGGCCAAGTCCAGGTAGAGAAGGGCAGGCTCCACCCACTGGCTGCAGCAGGGGCAGGGCCCCCTCCCATTGTGCTCCAGGCTTTCTGCACCAGGTGCAGCTCACTTCTCTGAAGATGAAGCAGGGATAGGCCCAGCACACGTGCCTGCTGGGATATCAGGCACAGACAGGCCTGGGGGGAAACCCATGATAGGCGCCCCGTTGAGGACTGGGAAGGAAACTTGGAAGGGCTGGAGGACGATTCCCTGTGACCCACTGCAGGGGGCAGGGCCTCTTTCCTGCTGTGGGTTCTGGAGTAGAGAAACCCAGTGCCTTCTCGAGCCCAGCAATGTCCTTCAAGGCCTGGCTCGGGAAGTCCTACCTGGAATCCCACCCACCCCCGACATTGTCCCCCGACCACGCTGCCTGCCTGCAACACCCGTCACCCATTTTGTTTTCTTTTTCAAAGACAGGGGCTCACTATGCCGCCCAGGCTGGTGTCCAACACCTGAGCTCAAATGATCCTCCTGCCTCTGTCCCCGAGTTTCTGGGACTACGGGTGTGCCACAGCGCCCGGCTGCATTTTGGAGTTTGTCCCGCCAGCCAGTGTGATGAGATCATCACCCCCACAGCACCCGTGAATCTGGGCAGTATGAGGGAGCCATATCTGAGAGGCTGAGTTTTGTACCTCACTGTGGCACCTCAGCCCCGCAGAGAGCTTCTGGCACTAAATACACATTCGGAGAGGAACGGAGAAACAGCTGAAGAGAGAAACCAAGGTGGGGGAAAGAAAAAGAGAAAATGGCCCAGAGAAAGAGCAAGGTAGACAGAAAAAGAGAAACCTCCTGGCCCATCCCCGGGCCTGCCCTGTGGCGGGCACGCACTGCGGGGGCTGGGGGGGGCAGTGGCCTCGGGTGCTCCCGCTGCAGCTGCAGAAAGCGGCTGTGGGGATGAGCTGGCCACTGACGCAGCGCTGGCAGCACGGGGCGGCGGCGCCAGGCCTGAGTGCTGGGGCCAGACTATTGCCCCCAGGATCAGGCTCCACCACCTTCTACTGTGGGGCTGTGGGCTCACCACCATCTTCATTTGTAAGGAGGCTAATAACAGCGCGCACCTCACCCGGCAGCTGGGGGACTGGGGACACAGTAAACTTTGGCTGTTATCATTACTGGGCAAGAGCCGGTGCTTTCCATCTTCACGGTCAATGCTCCAAAACTTTGCTACCATCACAGAATGCCAGGTCCCAAAGGGACCTTAGCTGTCCTCATTGACAGGACATGCTCATCTCACAGCTGCAGGGAGTGACATGCTGAAGCCACCCAGCTGAAGGCAGAGGTGGGCCTGACGCAGGGCCCCCCACCTCCCGGGTGTTTACTCAGCGTGTCTGAGGTGTGTGGCAGGTGCCGGAGAGGCGGTGTCCTCCTGGAGCCTACAGGCTGGCAGGAGGGACAGGGTGGAAAAGGACGAGGCAAGGGTAACACCATACAGGGCAGGGGAGGGAGGTGTGTGGTGCCATGCGGGGGAGGGGAGCAGGTCTGCAGGGCTCAGAAAGGCTTCCTGGAGGGCCATGGAGCTGAGATCTAACAAGCGAGAGAGGGGCCAGGAAGTGAGGGGGACACGACAGGGAGTACCCCAGGCAGGGGGCGCCACGGCTGCAAGCACCACAGTCGGAGAAACCCTCACGCAGCTCCCATGGTCTCTACACACTCAAAAACTCAGGGGGTCTCAGGGGGACTCCAGCCTCTACTGCGTGCCAGTGGTTTCCTGCCTCTGTGCCAGGTCTACTTCTCTGGACGATACGCTCCCCATGGGCAGCAATGGCTACTTGGGCTTTGCCAGCTGACACCCTGGGGTTTAGCCCGGTCCAGAGCTGGGCACATGGCAGGCTCGAAGGGAGACCACAGGCCCACAGAAAACCTCCCTCTGAGAAGCGCCCCACGCCTCACCGCAGACAGCGGGCAAGCAGAGACTGGGGGACCGAGGGCGCCGGGCCAATCACACACCTTCGGCATCCACGGTCTCTTTCATGATGATCTCCACCCGCTCCACGTGGTGCCGGTTCCAGAGGCTGTCCAAAGCCTTGCGGTTCTGGTCTCGGAAAGGCAGGATCTGTGCCACGGCCTGTCAGGAGGAAGACTGGGCATGCTGCAGGTTCCTCTCGTGATGGAGGAGGAACCCTGACTCCTGGGAAGGGCTCTGACCTCTCTATTCCGTGCTCAGAGCAGAAGATGCCCTCCGAGCAGCAGTTCTGGACTTCAGGATCTCACAGGCCAGTAAAGGTTCCAAAAACTTGCAAGTGACCTCCAAACGGTTACCAGATTTGTATTTTGCCAAGAAAAGAAATAGTTAAAATTACCTATCTTCTATTACAATTTTTAATAAAATAAAGATAGGTTTAACACCAAAAATGTAGCAAGAAAAGCTTCGAATTGAGCACATTCAGTATTTCTTCTCATCTTGCCATAAACAAGTGAAAATCTCCTCAGGACTGGCCCAGTTCTGAGGACCACTACTTAGGAATCCTACTGTGGGCAACTCCAGGCAGGGTGAGATGGAAAGCCATGTCTCTGTCCTCAGCAACTACCTATGCCCACCAGCACCATGTACCAGAACACAGGGCTGCTGCGCTCTCTGCTGGGGTTCCTGGGACAGGACGCGCCCAAGGGCCTCCAAGGCATTTTGAGTGAACCGGTCAACGCACGTGTCACCCAGGAGGTTACCCCATGCCCCTGCCCAGGGCTTACAGTCCTACTACTCCCTGGTTTAAGCTCTTGTTGCCAACCTTCTAGCTCAAAACACAACTTAGGAAGAAAAAGATTTTGAAAAAAGGTAGATGGGGTAGGGTGCCGTGGCTCACACCTGTAATTCTAGCACTTTGGGAGGCCGAAGCGAGTGGATCACTTGAGGTCAGGATTTTGAGACCAGCCTGGCCAATATGGTGAAACCCCATTTCTACTAAAAATGCAAAAAATCAGCCGAGCCTGGTGATGCGTGCCTGTAATCCGAGCTACTTGGGAGGCTGAGGCGGGAGAATTGCTGGAACCCAGGAGGCGGAGGTTGCAGTGAGCCGAGATTGTGCCACTACGCTCCAGCCTGGGGACAGAGCAGACTCTGTCTTTAAAAAAAAAAAAAAAGGTGGATGGGTGCAGGAGAAGAAAGCTCGTTCTAATTCCCACAGCACACCCAACAGGAAGCCAGGTCCAGATACCAGAGTTGCTGGGCCACCTCCACAGAGGATGCAGGGCAACCGTGAGAAGCCAGAGCCCAGACTGGGAAACAAAGAGAATGGGGGTTTTTGCAGAGGACAAAAGAGGCCAGACACATGGACAAGGACCCAATAGTCCTGCCCTGCTGCTGTCTTTCTTTTACCCCCTCGCCTCCTGCCTACCTTCAAGGAGACCAGGGCAGCTCTGAGTTCACAATGCCCTGGGGCCTAGCTCCACAATGAGTGAGTGGCCTTGTTGCTGGGGTCTACCAGCATCCAGCTCACCCTAGCCCTGGCAGGCTCCACGCTAATGCTCACCTGCTTGCCCAAGTAATGGTCCACCCGGTACATCTCCTCCTCCTGGAAAAAGCTCCCGAGTTCTGTGGCCAGCTGCTGGGCTGAGAAGTGGTCATGGCCAAAGGGTTTCTCAAGGACAACCCGCAGCCAGGCGCCTGGGCCTGGCCGGCAGCTGCTGTTGATGTTGCGGGCAATGTCTGCATAGGCAAAGGGTGGCACTGAGAAGTAGAAGATCCTGCCAGCCTCCCGGAGGCCTGCGTGCTGGAGCTGTGCCTCGATGTCCTTGTTCAGGGCCTGATAGTCCTCGGCCGTCTTCAGTTGGCGGGTACCGGCTCAGCTGCAGGAACTGATCCTTTTCCTCTGCACAGTGACTTGGTGCCATGTCCTTGGGGCAGGAGAGGGATTCCAGGGCCTTGGCCATGAGCTCTTGGCCCTGCTTGGGGGCTGTCAGAGCAGCTCCATGGAAGCTAAAACTGTGGCCCCTCCCCACTTCATCCAGGTACAGCTGGAACAGTCCCTGCCATAAGTACTTCTTAGCCAGGTCCCCGGTGGCTCCCAGTAGGATTATGGAGACATGCTCCTGGAGCTCCTGGGCCTGCAGGCAGCCCAGAAGGGCCACGCATATCACCACTATGAGCATCTTCCACATGCCTGGGTGCCTGGGGTGCACAAAGAGACAGACGAGGAACAAGGAAGGATCAGACACGGTTCAGGTGGCTATGATGTGGAAACAAACATTTCCTGCCTGGCAAGAAACCACCACGTGTTTCTTGAGAAAATGTTATAGGCCCAGAGCTTGTCCCTCCCTCGTGGCGGCCTGGTTTCTGTTCCAGGAAGCCAGTGGGTAGGGAGCCTGCCCTGCAGACAGGGACTCTGCCTGAGAAAGTTAGAGACCACTTGCTAGAGATGAACCACTTTGCTGCCAGGAGCATAGGAAAGTGGCAAAGGCCACCAGGACGGGCAGCAGGCCTGGGAGTAGAGCTGTCCACTTTATATGACCAAGGCCAGTCTCCTCCAGGAGCACAGGTCACCTGGACGAGCAGGGCAGCCCCAGCCTAGGTATACTGGCGGGTCCTCAGGTGACAGCTGGAACAGTAAGAGGGTAGGACCACCTCCTCTCGCCTCTCACCTGCCTCTTCTCCATGTCTACTGGGCTCCAACTACAAAATGATGACTAATAACTGGGATGGCATAGTGACAGGAAACATGGATTCCAGACCAACTGCCCGAGTCTGAATCCCAGCTCAACCCCTTAGTAACTGCACAATTATTTAACCTGGCTGCCCCTCAGCTTTCTCACCTGAAATAGAGGTCATAGTGGTACCTACACCACAGAGTTGTGATAAAAATAAAAGGAGTTCATGCTTGTAATGAGCTTAGGCCAGTGCCTACCACCTACGAAGCACTGAGTGGTAGGTGTCATCCCGGAAGATGATACCAGCAAACACTTAGTGCTGGCACTGAGTACTTATATGCCTTAGAGCTCAATGAATCCAGACAAGAATCCTGGAAAGAACCACATGGGGTGGGTTCTGTTATAGTTCTCCCATTCTGCAAATGGCAAAGCTGAGGCTCAGGTCAATGAAGGTCCCAGGGTAAGAAAGCAGGGGAGCTGGGACTGACTGTGCAGTCACTGCATGACACGCCCAATGACCTCTCCACCATCGCTATACAGAGGAGACCAAATCTGCCTCCTGACCCTGACTTCGACCCCCTCCTCCACCGCCCCCTCTGCCTCTTCCTCATCGCTCTCGAGATCCATCTCCAAGAGGGTCCTAGTGAGTGACCAACCCAAGGTGAGGACCCAACAACAGTGTCTGAGCCAGAGTCTATAGGACACACGACGCGTCCATCACTGGAGCTTTAACTAGAGGATCGGGGCCACACGAGTGACTCCCCAGCCTTCCTCTCCCACTCTCCCTGTATCTGCCCTCACCCCTAAATACACACATGGACCACAGGACCATTCTGCTTTTTCCTCCTGCTTTCCAGTCCCTGTCCTTGGTCCTTCAAGCATTTTTTCCTCAACCGGCAATCGCCCGTCTGGAGAGAAGGAGAAGCTGCAAGGTCAGTGCAGGAGAGGGCGAGTGAGAAATCTGAAGCCCAGAGAACAGCCTGGAGAAGGAGGAGCCGCCAGCTGGCAGGCTGTGCTTCAGAGCTGCTGATCGGATCCGGGTAGCCAGGGCTCTGGACGTGCCTGGTACAACGGGAGGAGCTAAGCCCCCAGAGTGCTGGCATGGGCAGGTGGGGGAGCCCCAAGGACCAGCACCTCTGTCCCCACCCCAGAAGACTGCAGACAGCTGTGATGGATGGCCACCTGGCCTGAACTGACTCCTGGTCCTCTATTTAATCCTGTTCTGACTCTGAGATTTGCCACAGTCCTCCCTAATGAGTCCTGTTCTGGGTCCCCGGTTCTCAGGTTGGCCTCCCTTATCTGTTATGTTCCCAGCACTTCTTTAAACAAATCCAAGATACTGGGTATTACAACATGATTGTTTACTCTGTGTTTGCAAAACAACTAGAGAACAACTCTTTCCTAAATGGGTGTGGGTGCTATGTGTGGATATTTGGTTTTTTATTATATGTTTTTTAACCTTTACAGTGTTTCTCAAACTTTAATGAGCATTTGAATTTCCTGGGGATCTTTTTAAAAGGAGATTCTGATGCAGAAGGAAGGGGACCTGAAGTGCTGACAGCTGGTCCAAGAGCACACTTTGAGCAGCAAGACTCTGGAATACTGAGCAGTGCGTACCAGAGCAACGATTCTCATCAAAGGAGGGCATCAGAACAAACACGCGTGCCTCACCTCCTGCTGCCTTTCTCAAGACAAAGACATTCTGATCCAGAAGGCATAGGGTAGGTCCTAACACAGGAGTTTCGAAACAGTCTCAAATGGTTTCATGTGTCCATCCCCTTGTAAAAACTGGTTGTTCCTGAGTCCGATAATAATACCTGTGTTAACCAAGTAGTCAGCGTGTGCCAGGTGACTTAAACGCACCGTTCCAATCGTTCCTCACAACAGTCTTGCGGAGGGGGTTCTGTGAGGAGTCATTCTACAGACAAGGAAACTGGAAGGTGAAGGAAACTGTCAAGCCACAAAGCCTGGGGCCTCAATCACGATGCTAAACAGCTTCCTTAGTCAAGCAGAAGAACGAGGCATTTGGGTCCAAGGACCTGGGCTCAGGACCACTGCCTAGCTTCGTGGTCTAATTAAGTCAGCTAATTAAGCCAGGCACAGTGGCTCACGCCTATTATCCCAGCACTTTGGGAGGCCGAGGCAGGAGGATCACTTGAGCCCAGGACTTCCAGACCAGCCTGGGCAACATAGCGAGACCCCCATCTCTACAAAAAATATTTAAAAATTAGCTGGGTGTGGTGGCACATGTCTGTAGCCTCAGCTACTCAGGAGGCTGAGGACTGCTTGAGCCTGAGAGGTCCAGGCTGCAGTGAGCCATGATCGCACCACTGCACTCCAGCCTGGTGACAGAGAGAGACCCTGTGTCAAAAAAAACAAAATAAATTAAATAAATAATTAAATAAATCGGCTAATTAAATCAGGGAGATGCCCTCCACCTTTCCATAAGGGCAGGTAGGTATTTAGAGCCTTAGCACACACATTTCCTCATCTATAAAACAGGGCAAATACCATCACCCAAGGCAGGGGGTGGGGGGTGGGGGCAGCGAAGACTGAGATGATACATGTGACAAAAATGCTATACAAATGTTAATTAATTAATTAAATGCAAAGTTCCTCCTGGCCCCCAAGGGTGGTATAATACCATTGCTCTCAGGAAAAAGACTGTGAACCTGCCTCCTCTCCTGGGGCTACAGAGCCAGGCCCTGCAGCCAGCACTGGAGATCAAACCCTGGTTCCCAACTCAACACTCCCGACTAGTCTGGAAGCAGCAGGAGGAAGGCTGGCTTGGTCATCCTCCCTGCTGTCCTGACAGGGAAATAAGCAGGCCCAGAGAAGTCCAGTTAAGTCAAAGTCAGGAACAGAGGGACCCCAAACTCTGGAGCAGAGGCACCCACAGCTCTAACACATCTCCTGGGCTTCACGCCTCCTCCTTATGCTGCAAGGCCCTGCTTCAGAAGGTTTTCCTCTGAAGCACTTCTCCCCTCTGCCTCCTTGCCTACTCTGAGAGGAATGGCCTATGAAATATATCTTCTGAAATTACATACTTGAAGTTAGTCAAAGAGCATGGAAGTAGCCTTCCAAAGGCTTATCCAACTATGAATCACTTCTTTTCAAAAAATGAACAAATCAGTGAGAAAATCTTTAGTGAGAAGTTTGAGCAGCTGTAAGAGGAGGGGGCATCAGACTGGGAACTGGAATGTGCGGTGGCTCTTGTCTAGGCCCTGCCTCTAAACAACCACATAACCTTGAACAAGTCATTTAGCCTGGCTGGGCCTCAGTTTCCTCAACTAGGAAATGGGAGGGTGAGATAAAGGATCTGTGTGATCTTTTAGTGTCCCTAAGTCCTGTTTTCCGAGGAAAGGAGATCCGTACCCTATTATCTGGGAACTGCCCTCCACTTTTCTATAAGGCAAATGAGTGCTTCAAGCCTTGACCTCTGCAGCCAGGCAGGGAAACAGAACTAAAATATGAAGCCAAGAGCTGAGAACTGTGCGTCATTCAGCAGTTAAGACAAAAACTCTTGAAGCTGTGACTTACGTGTGTGGAGGATGCAATTTCATTTACAATTCTTATTTAAGATACTTGCCAGAAATACACTCACTACGAAACAAAGTGCTGTGGGGGCATCCTGTAGGGAGGTGGAAAAGACCTTCTTCTGATGGTTCATCTTAGAGCCAGGGCCGACTGCAGGCACATGACCCTGGCCTGGGCATCCTTCACTGTCTCCAACTCTACTCCTGAGAGGCTCCTACCAGTCATCCTGGGAGAGACTTACCAGTTAAAAGGCTCTGCTAACATCCCAGAAGGTGGGAGCACTGGCTTGGCCAGCCAGGGGGTTGGGATCAGAATCCAGGTTCCGGCCTTTGTTCTCACCCAAGCGGAAGAGGCACGCAGCTGTCCCCAACCAGACCCAGCATAGACAGACCCAGCCTGTGCTGAAGCTCCAGCCGCAGAGCGTTTTCTGGTAAACCACAGAAGGAAGCAGTTCTAATCCTCTTATGCCCAGCCGACAAGGGGTGGGAGAGAGGAGCTGGGAGGTAAAGGTCAATGTCTGCTGCTGCCCTGTTCCCTTTCCTGGCTTTTGACGTTACCTTCTGTGCGCCAGGCAGGAGGAAGGGAAATTTTCTTCAAATCATGACCCATGAGTTTGGAATTTTTTAAAAAGAACATGTGGGAGTAAAACAAAAGTTCAAACTAAAGATCATTTGAAACTAAAGCACACGGCGATGTGCGTAGTCTTTTTACAATAGCCAACCCAAGGTTTTTGGGGTTTTTTTGTTTGTTTGTTTTCTTTTTCGCACTCTTCCTGTTCTAGTCCATTTATGCTGAACCCATCAATGCAGATAAAAATCAAGCCTGCTATCAATGACCTCTGATCTGCATTCACTGCCCTCGTGGCCAGAATGGGGACAAAAGCTTCCAGATCGGGCTCTGGAGTCCTTGTTCCACTCTCATCTCAGATAATCCTCATTCCCATCTTTAGGTACCTGTCCTGTAATCCCAGCACTTTGGGAGACCGAGACGGGAGGATTACTTGAGCCCAGGAGATCGAGACCAGCCTGGGTAACATGGCAAAACCCCATTTCTACTAAAAATACAAAAGTTAGCAGGGTGTGGTGGCAGGTGCCTGTAATCTCAGCTACTTGGGAGGCTGAGGCAGGAGAACCGCTGGAGGTTGCAGTGAGCAGAGATCATACCACTGCACTCCTGGGTGACAGAGCAAGACTCTTGTCTCAAAAAAAAAAAAAATTAAAAAGGTAATAAATACTGAAAACTCATTACTTCCTAATCATCTGACTGCATTTCACTAATATCTATGCTCTTGATATTATTTATATCCACTGCATCTATGAGGTGAAGATATTCCATTTTAGTGTATTTGAAGTTGGCCAATGTGGGAATATTTATACCACAGATATAGGCAAAGGCTATAAATCAGGTTCCCCACTACCAACCCCACCCCTCACAGAGTCAGTTGGTAAACATTACCAGCACACAACTGCCTATCTGCCCAAGTCATTATTTACAGCCCGAACTTCCCCTAAACTCCAGACTCATGCAGTCAATTGCTATTCTGAGAGCATGAGTGGGATGTTTGCCAGACTTAATATGTACAAAACTGAACTGATTTCTCTCCCAACCTGCTTCCAATGTAGCTTTCCCCATTCTCAGTAAATGGCAACTGTATCCTTCCAGGTGTTCAGACCGAGAAACCCTGAGGTCATCTGATCTGTCAGCAAATCCTGTAGTTTCTATCTTCAAAATTATGCAGAATACAACTGCTTCTCACCACCTTCCACCACTCCACTCCAGTGCCAGCCACCGTCATCTCTGTCTGGATTACTGCAGGAACTTCCTAATTGGTCTCCTCTGTCTATCCGGACCCTCTATGGTTGAGCCTCAACACGGCAGTCAGTGACCTTTTTATAGCTCCAGCTGGATCATGCCATTCCTCTGTGCAGACGTCTGCAGAGTCTACACATTCTGGCCTTCCACCCATTACCTCTTTGAGCTCTTCTCTTACCATCCTGCCCGTCTAGGCTCTGGACGCCCAGCCTCCTGCCTCAGGGCCTTTGCACTTGTTCTCTCCGCCTGGCCAACTCCCCTATGTCCCCCACCATGTCCACATGGTTTACTCCCTCACTAACTTCAGTTCTTTGCTAAAATGTCATCTTCTCAGTGAGGCTTACTCAGACCACTCTAAAATTGTAAACCGCCCACCCCCATCCTCCTCTCCTGCTTTATTTCTCTCTGCAGTACATCGCTTTCTAATATACTGTATGATCATTACATTCATTTTGCCTATTGTCTGCCATTCCTTCCCCCAAGAGTGTGCGTGCCAATGAGGACAGGGACTTTTGTTTGTTTTGTTCTCCGCAGTACCTCCAGTATCCAAAACAAGGCCTGGCATACAGAAGGCGCTCTATAAATATCTGCTGAATGGACAAATAAATCCCATTTGCACAGGACCACTGTCATTTCTGCATTTGAAATATGGACAAAGGAATACATCTCTAATGGTGACTTCAAGCACTGTGATACAGCACACATTAGCAGCAGCTTACTACTTGGAACAATACTTTTAATAATAAAAGAGCTATTTATGGAGTATTTAACTATATGCCAAATGCTAGGCTATCAGTGTGACATGCATCATACCATTTAAATCTTGCCACAACCATATGAGGTAGGTCCCGTGATTATCCCCATTTTAGCAGTGAGTAGAGAGGAAACTAAGGCAAAGAGAAGTCAAATAATGTGGCCAGGCGTGGTAGCTCATGCCTATAATCCCGGCACTTTGGGAGGCTGAGGCAGGAAGATCACTGGAGGTCGGGAGTTTAAAACCAGCCTGGCCAACATGGTGAAACCCCGTCTCTACTAAAAATACAAAAATTAGCCAGGCGTGGTGGCAGGTGCCTATAATCCCAGCTATTTGGGAGACTGAGGGAGGAGAATCACTTGAACCCAGGAGGTGAAGGTTGCAGTGAGCTGAGATCGTGCCACTGCACTCCAGCCTGGGCAACAGAGCGAGACTCCATCTCAAAAAAAAAAAAAAAGAGAGAAGTCAAATAACTTACTGAAGGTCAAGCGATTAGAGGTGATAGGTTTTGAATACAGACAGTCTGGTCCCAGAGCTAACCTTCCTGTAAAATGTGACTACATCCCTGAATGGCAAAATGAACACTGTATTAGTGTAGATACTGAACAGTGGTTTAAACCAGACAGGCTATTTCTCTGCTCCATGAAGTCAATTTGTTCCGAACACTACCCGCGGTAACCAGCCTCGACCTCCCGGGTTTGCTTTGCCTTTCACAGTTCTTCCTTCTGACAACAGGAAGACATCATGCGTAGGCCTCAGTTGCTTTGTTGAAACCTGGAAGACCTTCAAGGGCTAGTTTTTGGAGAACTGGTTACATGAGAATATTCTGGATTCAAATCCCTGCCACTCAGTAACTATGTGCCCTCAGACAAGTGATTTAACCTCTCTGTACCTCAACCACAAAATGGGAAAACAAGTCAGTGGGAAGCAAGGCACTTAGCACAATGCCTGGCATACAGTAAGCACCCAAGAAATCCTAGCTGCTTTTTTTCTTTGAGATGAAGTCTAGCTTTGTCATCCAGGCTAGAGTGCAGTGGCACAATCTTGGTTCTTTGCAACCTCCGCCACCTGAGGCGGGGCAGTTCACGCGATTCTCCTGCCTCAGCCTCCCCAGTAGCTGGGATTATAGGCATCCACTGCCCCCAGGCCCAGCAAATTTTTGTATTTTTAGTAGAGACAGGGTTTCACCATGTTGGCCAGGCTGGTCTTGAACTCTTCAAGTGACCTGCCCGCCTTGGCCTCCCAAAGTGTTGGGATTATAGGAGTGAGCCACTGGGCCCGGCCAGAAATGTTAGTTTCTATCATTAAACCATTAGCATCACGAATGAAGGCCTTCTTGCTAGCTTCTTGAACTGCTGTTAAAACCAACTAGCTGGGCACAGCCTGTAATCCCAGCACTTTGGGAGGCCGAGGCGGTGGATCACCCGAGGTTAGGAGTTCAAGACAAGTCTGGATAACACAGTGAAACCCCGTTTCTACTAAAAAATAAAATTAGCTGGGCGTGGTGCCACGCGCCTGTAATCCCAGCTACTCAGAAAGCTGAGGTGGGAGAATCGCTTGAACCCGGGAGGAGGTTGCAGTGGGCCGAGATCGTGCCATTGCACTCCAGCTTGGGCAACAAGCGTGAAACTCCGTACCCACCAAAAAAAACCAAACAACTAACCATCCACCACAGAAAAATGCCAAGGAAAAACTCAGACAGCTTATCATGACCTTCCAATCATAATGATGAAAAATTAAAGGGATATGATGCATAATTTAAAATATGCTATCTGGGTGCGGTGCTTCACACCTGTAATCCCAACACTTTGGAAGGCTTAAGCAGGAGGATCATCTGAGCCCAGGAGTTCGAGACCAGCCTGGGCAACATAGTGAGACCACTGTCTCTACAAAAAGCCAGGCGTGGTGGTGCGCACCTGTGGTCCCAGCTACTCAGGAGGCTGAGGCAGGAGGATGGCCTGAGCCCAAGAGGTGGAGGCTGCAGGGGGCCGTGTTTGTGCCACTGCACTCCAGCCTGGGCAACCGAGCAATACCCCATCTTTTATAAAAAAGTTAAAAAAATAAAAAATAAAAAATATGCCCATTTGACACCAGTTTTCCCTCATCTGCTGCCTTTCATGGTCCATGGGCCTGTTGGGGGTGCAGGGGGAGTGGGGAAGGACACTTCTTTCCAGAAGTTCTCTCTTCTGGCTAAGCATTCAAGGTTGGGTGAACTGATTTTCAGAGATCCAGAGAGGTTTGCCTCTGGAAAACCGTTCACTGGATCCGGGTACGGGAAACGCTATGTGAAACCCGAGGGTCAATCAATGCCAAAGACTAAGCAGGTCCCGGGTCAAGCACGGAGTTCCCCCTCTCCTGTAACTCAGTTCCGGGAAGCCCAGGAAAGGACCGCTCGGCCGCTCGGAGCGACCCTGGAGGGACCCTGGCCGCCTCCTGAGCAGCCCCAAAGCCGCCAGCCAGGCTCCGGGGTTCGGCGCGGCCTCGGGCCCGGTGGCAGCGCGGGTTGGAGGCGCTGGGGCGGGGGCGGGGGCGGCGGCGGGGCCGGCCGGGGGGCGCTTACTTCCTTTCGCGCGGCGGCGCGGGCCGCTCCTCCGGAACGGCCGGGGCGGCGCTGAGGGCCCGGCCCGCTCCCGAGGGCTTCTCTGCGCCCCGGACCGCACCTCCTCTTCCGCAGGGCCCGTGGCCCCGACAGGTGCGCGTGTGACGCGGCCACGCGCCTCACGACACTCCGATACCGCCCGCGGAGGCTGCGGCGGCCACAGGGGAAGGCGCGAGGCCAAGGCCAGCCCGGCCACCGCCCCTCCCCAGGCCTCAGGCCTCCGCGGCCTCGCGCGCAGCGAGACTACGGCCCGGGCCGGGGGCGCGCGCGGCGGGGGCGGGGCGGGGGCGCCGGCGAGGCCACGCCCCCCCGCTGGCGGCCGCCGGGGCGGGGCCTCGGAGCTTCCGGGGCGAGTTGGTAAGTCCGCTCCGAGCCTCCGCCCCTGCTCTTCCCTTCGGCCGCTGGGTTGCCGTGCGTCCTAGAGCTATCCTGCCGCGTCCGAGACGCGCTCAGGACCCAGAAGTGGCCGAGGGACGTGGTTGTGTCATGGAGGGAACCAGGGGTGCTGGCGGCTCCCTACGATCTGGCACCCGCTCTGGGACTCCCCAGGCCTCGCTTTTCCCCATCTGTAGAATGAGCGGCTCGGTCCTTGCCGTCTTCAATATCCAGAGTAGGGATTTAGGAGTTGGAGCGCACACGCTGGCCAGGCCTCCGCGCACAGCTTCAGATCTCTGCCACCCCTTATCACTTGTGTGACCTTGAGCTCAGTTTCTTCATCTGTACAGTAGGGACAATGGGAATACCTGCCTCCGGGGTTGTCTGGCACGTGGGTGCTTAGTAAGCGGAAGCTTGGACCCGTGTGACAAATGGAAGACGTTTGCTAAGACGTTGCTAAGAAAGACAGCAAATGGAATCAGGGCTTCTCTGTAGGGTGAGAGGTATTTAAGTGAGAAAACGGGACCAGCTGCCTCTCAGAGCCCTCAGTCCCCTTCCTGTCCCCCACCATTATCAGGTAGTATGTGGCCCTCCTCCTCCCCCCCAACCCGCTCCCCACTTTTTTTTCTTTTTCTTTTTTTTTGAGACAGGGTCTCCTTCTGTCACCCAGGCTGGAGTGCAGTGGCGCTATCACAGCTCACTGCAGCCTCCACCTCCCCGGCTCGAGTGATCCTCCCGCCTCAGCCTCCCAAGTAACTGGGATCGCAGACGTTCGCCACCACGCCTAGGTTTCCAACATTTTGTAGAAACGGGGGTCTCACTTTGTTGCCCAGGCTGGTCTTGAACTCCTGGGCCCAAGTGTTTCTCCCACCTTGGCCTCCCAAAGTGCTGGGAGGAGATTCCGACCTGAGAGAGAAAATGTGCTGCAGCTTTTTATTTCCTGATGGTTCCATTAGAGGTGGGAGCATCTGGAACTAGCAGAGGGAACTTGGCAGTGGCCGGCAGGACTGAGTGGGGCCAACAGGCATGATTACCACACAGGATGTTAGGCAAGGGGTTCCGGGAAGGCTGGGAGCCGAGGGGGGCTGGGCCTCACTGTCACCAAGGCCAGGGGGCATCCGGGCGCCCGCAGAGGACTGCCAAGCCTTGGCAAGGATTTAGGTCACACTGAGTGGGCCTGGCGGAGGGGGGAGTCAAGGAGCCAGGCACTCTCTGGGCTACCTCCACAGCTGGAAGTGAGCAGGAGGGCTTAGGGCAGGAGCCGGCCAGAACTGACTCAAATGGTGCCGGGACTCTTGGCCTAGAGCCCTTCCCATATCTGTGGCCCTGAGTGTGTCAGGCACCCACATAGCTCTGAAAACGGGGGCCCAGGAAGGCACAGATAGGAGTGGGCAGGTGTTCAGAGGATGACCTGGGGGTTGTTTCCCACATCTCCATGTGGCCATCAGAGGGTGATCTGCTACCTTGAGGGCTTCTTTAAAAATAGCCCCAGGCCAGGTGCGGTGGCTCCTGCCTGTAATCCCAACACTTTGGGAGGCTGAGGCGGGTGGATCCCCTGAGGTCAGTAGTTCACGACCAGCCTGGCCAACGTGATGAAACCCCCATCTCTACTACAAAAAAAAAAAAAGCCAGGTGTGGTGGCGTGCCTGTAGTCCTAGCTACTGGACTGACTGAGGCACAAGATTCGCTTGAATCCAGGATGCAGAGGTTGCAGTGAGCCGAGATCGCGCCATTGCACTCCAGCCTGGGCAACAGGGTGAAACTGTGTCAAAAAACAAAAAAGCCAGGCGCGGTGGCTCACGCCTGTAATCCCAGCACTTTGGGAGGCGGAGGGGTGTGGATCACCCGAGGTCGGGAGTTCGAGACCAGACTGACCAATATGGTGAAACCCGGTCTCTACTAAAAATACAAAATTAACTGGGTGTGATGGCGGGTGCCTGTATTCCCAGCGACTCAGTAGGCTGAGGCAGGAGAATAGCTTGAACCCGGGAGGTGGAGGTTGCGGTGAGCATTCCAGCCTAGGCAACAAGAGTGAAACTCGGTCTCATAAAAAAAAAAAAAAAAAAAAAAAGCCCCAAACTGAGTCAGTTGTAACCTGCTTACTAAGAAAACATTCATCTGATTAGGTAATGTTGGGATGAGGTCTGAGGAGGGAATTAGCCTAGGGTGTCACGATGTCCTCCTAACCCTATGTCCACTCCCACACCACCGTGAGATGTTTCATTTCTCTGCCTGTCTTTCCTCGCCTTACCTTCACCTCAGTCTCATGCCGCCTCTGTATCTTCCAGTTTTCTCTGGGCAATCAGTTGCTTTGCTTTCTTTCCATCATGAAGACGATTAAGTCGTGCTAAGCCCCAATCATCCTGGTGTGAGAGTACTGCCACCCAAAACAGAAAAATCTAAAACCTTGTCCCTGTGGGCCCTGGCATTGGTTTCCGCACCTTAGCCTGTCTGAAGCTCTTCTCGTTTCTGTGCTAACAGCAGCTACAAGGGACGAGGTGTGCCCAAAACCCCGTGAAGGAAGCCAAGAGAATGAAGGAAGCAGGGAGAAAGGAATGATGCCCCATGGGTGGGGCTGGGGGTGTCCTGTGGCCAGAATTCTGTCTGTGGTTTATCTCTTGCTTTATAAGGAGCACCCTGGGGCTCTATTTGGGGGGATTTTTCTTCGTAGCCCTTTAACTGTGGGGTAGGCAGAAGTCCGGGTGAATTCGGCCTGCTTTACAGACGTGGAGAGTGAGACCCAGAGAGATGAATGACTCACAGAGATGCCTGTGGAGTTAGAAATAAAATCCCGTTGCAGCTCCTATTTTCAGGTGTCACTCCCTAAGGCAGCTCTGCTGGCTTCCTCTTGCTTCTCGCAGGAGGTGGAGAGGGAGGGGAACAGGTAGAGATTTTTCAGCCACTGGTAGATCTTTTCATCCTCAGACATGAGGAGCCTCTTTTTAAATTTTTTTATTTTATTTTTTAAGACAGAATCTCACTGTGTCACCCAGGCTGGAGTGTAGTGGCACGATCATAGCTCACTGCAGCTTCAACCTCCTGGCTCAAGTGATCCCCTTACCTTAGCCTCCTGGTACCTGAGACTACAGGTGTACGCCACCATCCCTGGCTAATGTTTTTCTTTCTTTGTTGTTGTTGTTGTTTTTGTAGAGATAGGCTCTCACTATGTTGCCCAGACTGGCCTCTAACTCCTAGGCTCAAGGTATCCTCCCACCTCAACCTCCCAAAGTGCAAGGATTACAGGCACGAGCCATTGTGACAGGACTTTTTTATTTTTAAGATTAGCTTCCTAAAGTCCACATGAAGTAGTTATGCAATGGTTTCCATTGTTGCCATAACAATATACCACCATTTAGTGGCTTAAACAACGCAAATTTATTATCTTACAATTCTGGAGGTCAGAACTTGGGTCTTACCAGGCTAAAATAATGGGTCAGCCTAAATTCCTATCCAGAGGAGCCATTTCTGGTCAAGGCATAATTCAGTATCTTGTGGTTTTAGGACGGAAATCCCCGTTTCTTTGCTGACTTCAGCTGAAGGCCATTCTCAGCTTCTAGAGGGTACCACACTCCTTAGCTTGTGTCCCCTTTCTTCCACCTTCAAAGCCAGCAATGGGAGGTCCAGTGATTTCTCTCTCCCCTGTGCCTTTTTCAGGGTCATCTCTCTGACCCAGCTGGGGTAGTCTCTCTGCTTTCTTTCTTTTTCTTTTTCTTTTTTTTTTTTTTTTGAGGCGGAGTCTCGCTGTGTCACCCAGACTGGAGTGCAGTGGCGCAGTCTCAGCTCACTGCAACCTCCGCCTCTTGGATTCAAGTGATTTTCCTGCCTCAGCCTCCCAAGCAGCTGAGATTACAGGTGCCCTCCACCACGCCCGCCTCATTTTTGTACGTTTTAGTAGAGATGGAGTTTCACCATGTTGGCCAGGCTGGTCTCGAACTCCTGACCTCAGGTGATCTGCCTGCCTTGGCCTCCCAAAGTGCTGAGATTATAGGCATGAGCCACTGCGCTGGGCCCACAATTTTTCATAATAGCTGTATTGAGAGAAAACTCACCTACTATGCAACCTACTCATTGAAAGCGTGCAATTCAATGGTTTTTAATGTATTCACAGAGTTTTGCAACCATCACCACAATCAAGTTTACAATATTTTTGTCACCCTGACAAGAAACCCTATACCATTAGCAGTCACTCCCCATTCCCCTCCCACCCTCTAGGCCCTAGGCAATCACTAATCTATTTTCTGTCTCTATGGATTTGCCTATTGCTGACATTTCATGTAAATGAATCATACAATACATGGCCGTTTGTGGCTAAATATGTTATATACAGACACAGGCATATATGTGTGTCTATATAATGTTTTCAGGGCTGATGTATCGTGTATCACTGCTTCGTTCCTTTTTTTTTTTGAGACAGCCTCGCTCTGTCGCTCAGGCTGGAGTGCAGTGGCCTGATCTCGGCTCACTGCAACCTCTGCCTCCTGGGTCCAAGTGATTCTCAGCCGTCAGCCTCCTCAGTAACTGGGATTACAGGCATATACACTATGCCCAGTTAATTTTTGTATTTTTAGTAGAGACAGGGTCTTGTCATGCTTACCAGGCTGGTCTTGAACTCCTGGCATCAAGTGATCTGCCCACCTCAGCCTCCCAAAGTGCTGGGATTATAGGCGTGAGCCACTTCACCTGGCTGCCTTGTTGTTTTTCATTGCTAAATCATATTTAATTATATGGATATACACCACATTTTGTTGATCCATTCATTGATTGGTGAACATTTGGGTTGTTTCTGCTTTTTACTGTTATGAATAATGTAGTTATGAATATGTGTGTATATGTTTTTCTATAGATGTTTTCATTTTTCTTGGGTGTGTACCCGTGAGTGGAGGAACTGGGTCAGCTGGTAATTCTTTTTTTTTTTTTTTTGAGACAGTCTTGCTCTGTCACCCAGGCTGGAGTGCAGTGGCGAGATCTCGGCTCACTGCAACCTCTGCCTCCCGTGTTCAAGCAATTCTCCTACTTCAGCCTCCCAAGTTGCTGGGATTACAGGCACCTGCCACTGTGCCCAGCTAATTTTATTTTTTTTTTAGTAGAGGCAAGGTTTTACCATATTGGCCAGGCTGCTCTCAAACTCCTGACCTCAGGTTATCCACCTGCCTCAGTCCCCCAAAGTATTGGGATTGCAGGTGTGAGCCACTGCGCCTGGCCCTTCACCTGGTAATTCTATGTTTAGCCTTTTCAGGAACTGCCAGACTGTTTTCCAAAGTTACAGCACCATTCTCTGTTCTCAACATCAGTGTACAGGGGTTCCAATTTCCCCACATCCTCACCAACACTTACTATTGCCTGACTTATTTTTTCTTTTTAGACAGTGTCGCTCCGTCACCCAGGCTGGAGTGCAGTGGCACGGTTGTGGCTCACTGCAACCTCTGCCTCCCAGGTTCAAGCGATTCTCCTGCCACAGCCTCCCAAGTAGCTGGAATTAAAGGTGTGCAACACCACGCCTGGCTAATTTTTTTGTATTTTTAGTAGAGATGGGGTTTCACCCTGTTGGCCAGGCTGGTTTTGAACTCCTGACCTCAAGTGATCTGCCCGCCTTGGCCTCCCAAAGTGCTAGGATTACAGGGTGAGCCATCACACCTGGCCCCGACTTTTTTATTATAGCTATCCTAGTGGGTATGAAGTGGGAGTTAATTGTCATTTTGCTTTCACGTCCCTGATGGCCTGTGGTGTTGATCATCTTTTCATGTGTTTATTGGCCGTTGAGTGTCTTCTTGGAGAAATAGCTAGTCAAATTCTTTGCCCAGTTTTATTTATTTCTTAAGAGAAGGAGTCTTTTTTTTTTCTTTGTTTTTGAGACAGAGTCTGGCTCTGTCACCCAGGCTCGAGTGCAGTGGTGGACTCTCTGCTCATTGCCATAGCAGCCACCCAGGGGGCTCAGGCCATCCTCCCACCTCAGCCTCCATGGTAGCTGGGACTTCAGGTGCACGCCACCACACCTGGCTGATTTTTGTATTTTTTATAGAGATGGGATTTTGCCATGTTGCCCAGGCTGGTCTGGAACACCTGAGCTCAAGTGATCCACCCACATCGACTTCCCAAAGTGCTGGGATTACAGGCATGAGCCACTGCACCTGCCCCCTTTTTCAGTATTTTTTTTTTTTGGTCTTTTTTAATTGAGTTGTTAGAGTTCTTTACACATTCTAGATACAAATCACTTACCAAATGTATGATTTGCAAAAATTTTCTCCCGTTCTGTGGATTGTCTTTTCACTTTCTTGATGGTGTCCTTTAAAGCTTAAAAGTGTTTAACCGCCATGATATTCTATTGATTTTTGTTTAATCCTGATGATGTTCAGTGTATCTATTTATTTATTTTCATTTTTTTGAGATGGAGTTTCACTCTTGTTGCCCAGGCTGGAATGTAATGGCGTGATCTTGGCTCCCTGCAACATCCACCTCCTGGGTTCAAGTGATTCTCCTGCCTCAGCCTCCCAAGTAGCTGGGATTACAGGTATGTGCCACCATGCCCAGATAATTTTTGTATTTTTAGTAGAGATGGGATCTCACCATGTTAGTCAGGCTGGTCTGGAACTCCTGACCTCAAGTGATCCACCTGCCTCAACCTCCCAAAGTGCTGGGATTGCAGGAGTGAGCCACTGCGCCCAGCCATCTATTGATTTTTGTTGCTTGTGTTTTTGGTGTCATAGCTAGTAAAGGCTTTGCCCAATCCAACTCATGGAGATTAATGCTTGCATTTTCTTCTTCTAAGAGTTCAGTGGTTTTGGCACTTGCATTTAGGTTTTTGATCATCTTTAGTTAGTTTTTGTCAATGATGTGAGGTAGGGAGTCCAACTCCCTTCTTTTGCACATGGATGTCCCATTGTCCATGGGGACAGCCCAACGATGCAGGCTGTTCCGTGGCATGCTCCAAGAGCCTTTGCTTGCATAGACATGCAACACGGTATGCCCAAAGTGCATCCCTGGTCCAGAAGGCAGACCCTGGAAGACCAATGCCTGGCAAATAACAGGCCCTCAAAAACTATTTGTCAAATGAACGTGGTGTAAGCTGGGGAGCCAGAGCCACCGCATCCAGGTGCTGGAGTCTCATTCGTTCTACAGAGGCTCTGAGGGACTTCAGCTTGGCCGCAGTCTGTTGGTGCCCCTGGGGAAAAGGGACAAACCATCAGTGCTACTACTGCCTGAGCAGGATCTCAGGAGAAGGAAAGCCCCACATTTTGTACTGAGGCTGCCTGGGGGAAGGAGAGTCGAGGGAAGAGAAGAGAGGAGATTGGGGAGCAGCCAGCCTGGGTATGAACCAGGACAGGGGACCTTGAGTAATGAAGAGGGAAGCTCCTGTACTCAAGGTCGATGTTTCTTGCCTTAAACTTCAAGAGGCAAAGGCAGGGAGAAGCTCTTGGCTAGCAGATAAAATGGGAAGATGAAAGTGCTGGCAGCCACCCCAGACATCTCTGCACCAGCAAAAGCTGCATCGTATCCTTTGGGCCAAGTAGAGACGCAGCCTGGGGACAGCCAGGCGATGGATGAGCCTGGGGTCTGGGGGAAGGACAAGGCACCCTCGGAGGGGAAACATGCCGGTCAGCAGGACCTCACCAGACAGTTACTGGCTTCCCGTTGGCTTCTCCAGGAAGCAGGCACTGTCTGCCTTTCCCTAGCCCTGACACTGCAGTGGCCTGGTCTGGGGCCAGAAGTTTGGAAGCCTCTGGTGAGGCAGCAGTTCCCAAGTGGCTGCAGGGTCACAGCAGGAGACAACCGTGCATTGGTCCAGCCCTGGCACCTCTCCGCTGTCCAGTCCTGAATGAGGTAAGGCACCCCTCATTCATGGAACCAACAAACATGCACAAGGCATGTGCCAGGCTCAGGGGGCACAGCAGCAAACCAGGCCTCTGCTCTCAGGGAGCTCAGATTCTACTCCAAGTAGGCAGGCGTGGTGGGGGGACAGACAATAAACAAGTGAGTCATGACAGAGAGTGGCAGATGCCACAAAGCACATAAAACCGAGTGATGGAAGAAAATGTCTGACTGGGTCCTTAAGAGTGGCCTCTCCAAAAGGTGACATTTGATTGACACTAGAGGGAAAGAGGCCAGTCATGCAAGAGCTGCAGGAGGAGCATTCTGGGTGGACAGAACAGCAGGTGCAAAGGCCCTGGGGTGGGAACAGGCTCGGCGTCGCTGAAGACCGGGAAGGAGACCAGCAGGCGAAGCGCTGAGCTGAGCGCCCAGCAGCAGATTGCAGGGCTGATACCTGCAGGGCCTCGTAGACCACAGTGGGAACTGTGGGATTCACTCTGATTTGTAACAGAAGGTTCTAGGGAATTTTAAATGAGAGAGTGACGTGATCAGTTTTCGTTTCAGCAAAGTCTTTCGGGCTCCTGGGTCATAGGCCTAGAGGAGAAGCACGCTGGTCAGGTGTGGAGGAGTCTCTGGGAGGGTTCGATGGGCTTGTTGCACAGTGCTGAGGTATTTTAAAGTGATGGCTTTATAGGCCAGACGTGGTGGCTCACGCCTGTAGTCCCAGCACCTTGGGAAGCTGAGGTGGGTAGATCACTTGAGGCCAGGAGTTCAAGACCAGCTTGATCAACATGGTGAAACCCCGTCTCTACTAAAAATACAAAAAAATAGCTGAACATGGTAGTACACACCTGTAATCCCAGCTACTCGGGAGGCTGAGGCAAGAGAATCGCTTGAACCCAGGAGGCGGAGGTTGCAGTGAGCCGAGACTGCGCCACTGCATTCCAGCCTGGGTGACAGAGTGAAACTCTGTCTCAAAATAAATAAATAAATAAATAAAGGTTTTATTATTATTTAGGTTTGACAAAGCCCAACAGATCAGGATACAAATGCCATTGAAGGATACTTGTTTAGACTCACAGACTCCAAGAAGAGGGAGCACGCTTGGCTGGGCATCGTGGCCCACGTCTGTAATCCCAGCACTTTGGGAGGCTGAGGCGGGCATATCACAAGGTCAGGAGATGGAGACCATCCTGGCTAACACGGTGAAAACCCATCTCTACTGAAAATACAAAACGTTAGCCTGGCGTGGTGGCGGGCACCTGTAGTCCCAGCTACTCGGGAGGCTGAGGCAGGAGAATCGCTTGAACCCGGGAGGCAGAGGTTGCAGTGAGCCGAGATGATGCCACTGCACTCCAGCCTGGTGACAGAGCGAGACTCTGTCTCAAAAAAAAAAAAAAAAAAAGAAGAAGAAGAAGAAGCACGCCACACCTAGGGGGTCCATGCGGAAAAGCACCAGTGTGGGTCATGGGGGTAGAGAAAGCAAGGGGCAAATGTGGCAGAGCTCTGACTGTGGTTTCTGTGGAAAAGTGGGTGAGGCAGGGCAGACTGGCCTAGGATTGGATAGCGTGGATGATTCCGGCGGGCTCTGGTTAGAGGGCTGTCCCCAGCCATCCGGTCCCTTGGCCTGGGGTGACTGGGGCAGTGGATGGGGGCCCTCCAGGAAGACCCTGATTGAGGAGGTGATGGGGTATGGGCTCTGAGTGGGTTGGCATGAAAGGTAGGCTCGCAGGCAAGACCTTTACTATCTCTAGAAATTGGCCAGCCCTGGGAGGGGCAGTCCCTCAGGGACAGCAAGGCCCCAGAGGTCAAAGCATCAGAAACACAGGGTTAACACACAGAGGACGTCTGTGTTCTATGGAGAGAGGTTAGGGAGAGGAAATGGATGGGATTTGCTGATGGATTCGATGTAAGTGACCAGGGAAGCGGAATAATCAAAGATGATGCCTTGGCTGGACGTGGTGGGTCACGCCTGTAATCCCAGCACTTTGGGAGGTTGAGGTGGGCAGATCACTTGAGGTCAGACCAGCCTGGCCAAGCTGGTGAAACCCTGTCTCTACTAAAAATACAAAAATTAGGCCAGGTGTGGTGGCTCATGCCTGTAATCCCAGCACTTTGGGAAGCTGAGGCGGACGGATCACAAGGTCAAGGGATCGAGACCATCCTGGCCAACATGGTGAAACCCTGTCTCTACTAAAAATACAAAAATTAGCTGGGTGTGGTAGCACACACCTGTAATCCCAGCTACTCGGGAGGCAGAATCGCTTGAACCCAGGAGGCAGAGGTTGCAGTGAGCCAAGATCATGCCACTGCATTCCAGCCTGGGTGACAGAGTGAGACCTTGTCTCAAAAAAAAAAAAAAAAAAAAAAAATTAGCCAGGCATGGTGGTATACACCTGTAATCCCAGCTACTGGGGAGGGTGAGGCAGGAGAATTGCTTAAAACTGAGCTGAGATGGCGCCATGCTCTCCGGCCTGGGCAACAGAGCAAGACTCCGTCTCCAAAAAAAAAAAAAAAAAAAGAAAGAAAGAAAAAGACGCTGTCTGGGCTTTGGTTCAAGCAGTTGAGTCCTCCCATTCTTTACTTTTTATTTTTATTTTTCACTGTTGTTATTTATTTTGTGTCTTTTTGGCTCCTCCTAATTCTTGAAGCATGTCTCGGGGAGCCAGGAGACATGACTGTGGCCAGGGAGCTTCAACTCTCACAGAGGAGCCCAGCTTCAAGTGGAGCAAGCAGGCCAGGTGAGGCAGCAGCGGTAAGCTCCGTGAAGCATGAGTGGACCTTGCTTTAAATAACAGAAATGTGGTTAAAAAGTAACGCAGAGTGCAGAAATTCATATTCACCATGTAGAAATACTGTTTCCCCCATGTACTTAAATTATCATTTCAGCAACCATGATTTCTGGTTAGCATTCCCTTATCCAAAGCCCAGGACGCTGCCATGACGGTCTCTGTTACTATAGCCCACGAATCGAATGCTTCAAGAAACAAATCTTATTTGTGTTAGAGGATCTCCTCATAGGAATTTAAGACAAGCCTTTTAAAAATATAGACTCTTTTGACCATGTAAATTATTACCTTCTAACATTTTTTGTTTTGTTAGATCTTTTCTTTGGAGACAGAATCTTGCTCTGTCGCCTGGGCTGGAGTGCAGTGGCGTAATCTCAGCTCACTATAACCTCCGCTTCCCACGTTCAAGCGATTCTCGTGCCTCAGCCTCACCAGTAGCATGTGCCACCACGCCTGGCTAATTTTTGTATTTTTAGTAGAGACAGAGTTTCACCATGTTGGCCAGGCTGGTCTCGAACTCCTGACCTCAGGTGACCCACCCGCCTCAGCCTCCCAAAGTGCTGGGATTACAGTGTGCCCAGGCCTGTTTTGTTAGATCTCATTTTATTACATTCAATTTTATGTAACAGTAAATAACTGGTTTTTTTTTGTTGTTGTTGTTTTTGTTGTTGTTTTCACAACTCACTGCAGCCTTGACCTCCTGGGCTCAAGTGATCCTTCCACCTCAGCTTCTTTAGTAGCTGGGAGTAAAGGCATGTGCCACCATGCCCAACTATAATTAAACGATACTTTTTGGTTTAGATAGGGTCTTACCATGTTGCCCAGGCTGGACTTGAACTCCTGGCCTCAAGTGATCCTCCCACCTTGGCTTCCCAAAGTGCTGGGATTATAGGCATGCACCACTGCACCCAGCCTATTATTGTTTTTAAAAATCAAGAATAAGAAAACAGAGCACCAATATAAAACACAAAGTAGGTGCTCAATAAAAAATGTTTTTGTGATTTGTTCTGATGGCACAGCCTCCACAAAAGGCAGAACTGGTGATGTTTTTATTAAGTCTATTGCAAAGCCACAAAAGAGCTCCCTGCCTAGAACATAACGTTGACCTGGTGAGAGACTAAATGAACTGGGGATATTACAACACCTAAACGTAATGCTCTTGAATTCTTGCTAACTAAGAGGTCACGCAGCACCTATTGTATGGATGGAGCTGTTGATTGCTGGTGAGAAATTTGGTTGTGCGTTTCAGGGCAGGTGAGGAAGACCTTGTGGGGCTTTCTCTGACCAGCCTCCTTGGACATTGGAGCATTCCAACCCATCAACTGAAATTCACACACGTGAAATCATCATAGGGCATCTACAAACATCATTGTTACTGTTTTTCAGCCTTTCTTTTTTGTGGGGAGTGTCTCGTCAACTAGACTGTAAACACTTTGCAGCCAAGATGTCTGGGAGCTACTATCTTTTTTTTTTTTAAGAGACAGGGTCTTGCTATGTTGCCCAGGTTGGTCCCAAACTCCTAGACTCAAGCGGTTCTGCCACCTCAGCCTCCCATAGTGCTGAGATTACAGATGTGAGCCACCACACCAGGCCAGGCTACTGTATCTTATTCATAGAGCCCTCCCCAGCATCCAGCACCAGGCTCTCCTTCTACATGTTTGTGGGTTCAATGGGTGAATGGATTAATACAGCATAGTTGTCACCTAGCCAATCTTTGTCAGATCAGTGATTATTTTTTACATATGCATAAAGTCACATTTGGTTATGCGTCAAACGACACCATCAAGAAAGTGAAAAGACAACCTGCAGACCAGGAGGAAATATTTGAAAGTCATGCATCTCATAAATAATTAATATACAGAATATATAAAGAACTCCTACACCTGAACAGCAAAAAAACCAAACAACCCAATTCAAAAACTGGCAAAAGACTTGAGTAGACTTTTCCAAAGAAGATACACAAATGGTCAATAAGCACATGAAAAGATGCTTAATATCATTAGTCACTAGGGAAATGCAAATCAAAACCACTAGGAGACACCATTTCATACCCCTAGGATGGCTGTGATAAACAACAACAAAAAAGAAAATAACAACTGTTGGCAAGGACATAGAGAGGAAACCTCCCGCATTGCAGATGGGATAGTAAAGCAGTACAACTGCTGTGGAAACAGTTTAGCAGTTCCTTTAAAAGTTAAATATGCTGGGTGTGGTGGCTCAAGCCTGTAATCCTAGCACTTTGGGGGGTGAGACGGCGCGCGCCTGTAGTCCCAGCTACTCGGGAGGCTGAGGCAGAAGAATGGCGTAAACCCGGGAGGCGGATCTTGCAGTGAGCTGAGATCCGGCCACTGCACTCCAGCCTGGGCGACAGAGCGAGACTCTGTCTCAAAAAAAAAAGAAAAAAAAAAGTTAAATATAGGCCTGGCTCTGTGGCTCACCCCTGTAATCCCATCACTTTGGGAGGCCAAGGTGGGTAAATTACCTGAGGTCAGCAGTTTGAGACCAGCCTGGCCAATATGGTGAAACCCCACCTCTACTAAAAGTACAAAAATTAGCTAAGCATGGTGGTGTGAGCCTATAATCCCAGCTACTTGGGAGGCTGAGGCAGGAGAATTGCTTGAACCCAGGAGGCGGAGATCGCACCACTACACTCCAGCCTGGGCGACAGAGCAAGACTCCATCTAAAAAAAAAAAAAGGAAAAGAAAAGAAGGTTAAATATAGAACTGCTGTGTGATCTGGCAATTCCAACCCTAGGAAGAACTGAAAGCATGGACTCAGATACTTGTACATTAATGTTCATAGCAGCAATATTCACAAAAGAACAGCCTAAATGTCTGTAAATGGATGAGGATAAACAAAATATGGTCTAGCCATACAATGGAATATTACTCAGCCATGAAAAGGAACGAAATTCTGACACGTGTTACAACATGGATGAAACTTGAAAACATGATGTTAAGTGAAAGAGGCCAGTCACAAAAAAGACAAATATTGTGAGATACCTAACAATATTTAATATTATGTGAGCTATGTGAGATACCTAAAATGGGCAAATTCATAGAGACAGACAGAAGAGTGGCTGCCAGGGGACTAGGGGACAGGAAATGGGAGTTAGTGTTTAATGGGGACAAAATTTCTATTTAGGAACATGAAAAGTTCTGGAAATAGACGGTGGTGATGGTCATTTACCATTGTAAAAATCCACCACTGGCCAGGCGTGGTGGCTCACACCTGTAATCCCAGCACTTTGGGAGGTTGTGGTGGGTGGATCACTTGAGCTCAGGAGTTGGAGACCAGCCTGGGCAACAAGGTGAAACCATGTCTGTCTCCAAAATATGAAAATTAGCCAGATGTGGTGGCACATGCCTGTGGTCCCAGCTACTCTGGAGGCTAACGGGGAGGATTGCTGGAGCCCAGGAAGTTGAGGCTACAGTGAGCCGTGACAGCACCACTGGACTCCAGCCTGGGCAACAGAGGGAGACCCTGTCTGAAAATAAAATAAATACATAAATAAGATAAAATAAAAATAAAAATAAAACAGTGCCACTGAATTGTACACTTAAAAATGATCAAAATCGTAAATTTTATATTTGCATGTTTTACCATAATAGAAAAATTACTAAAAAGGAAAGACGAGTCGCAGTTGGGGCCACATCCCATCAATGAGAAGCTACGTGCCACTTGGCTGGTGCAGTGTCATTTAACCCAGGATCCTGTCTGGCTCTCCTGCCTGCTGGGAGTAGGAGGAGCCCAGCCGCCAGCCAGCCATCCGTCTGCATTTGTATGGGAAGGGTTAGACACATGGAGGTTTTAATCACCGAGGCTGACACCTATCAGAGCTGGGATGGCAGCCAAGTCCACACGGTGAAAACAGGAGCCTCTTCAAGGGCCCAGGTCTCGTCTCCATTTCTGTATCAACGGCTCAACAACGCCTGTCCCATCTGCAATTTATTGTAAAGGGTAATTATGTGTCAGCTTAAGTCAGACACTTGGCCTTCGTTACAAGTCCAATATGGGAGAAGGTTAAGAATATTTAGGCCGGGCACATCTGTGGCTCATGCCTGTAATCCCAGTACTTTGGGAGGCTGAGGCAGGTGGATCGCTTGAGCCCAGGAGTTCAAGACCAGCCTGGGCAACATGGCGAAACCCTACAAAAATGCAAAAATTAGCCAGGTGTGGTGGCGCATGCCTGTAGTCCCAGCTACTCAAGAGGCTGAGTGAGAAGATCATTGAGACTAAGAAGTCGCGGCTACAGTGAGCTGAGATTGTGCCACTACAGAGGAAGACCCTGTCTCAAAAACAAACAAACAAACAAAACCAAACACTTAAAAGGCATATGGCCGGGCGCAGTGGCTCACGCCTGTAATCCCAGCACTTTGGGAGGCCGAGGCGGGCAGATCACATGAGGTCAGGAGTTTGAGACCAGCCTGGCCAACATGGTGAAATCCCGTCTCTACCAAAAATACAAAAATTAGTTAGGTGTGGTGGCACACGCCTTGGAAGTCTGAGGCAGGAGAATCATTTGAACCTGGGAGGTGGAGGTTGCAGTGAGCCCAGATGGTGCCATTGCACTCCAGCCCAGGTGACAGAGTCAAAAAAAATAATAATAATAAATAAAATAAAAATAAAAGGCGGGAGGCCGAGGCGGGTGGATCACGAGGTCAGGAGATTGAGACCATCATGGCTAACACGGTGAAAACCCGTCTCTACTAAAAATACAAAAAAAAAATTAGCTGGGCGTGGTGGCAAGCGCCTATAGTCCCAGCTACTCGGGAGGCTGAGGCAGGAGAATGTCGTGAACCCAGGAGGTGGAGCTTGCAGTGAGCCGAGATTGTGCCACTGCACTCCAGCCTGGGCGACTGAGCGAGACTCCATCTAAAGAAAAAAAAAAATAAATAAAAATAAAAATAAAAAAGGCGTATGAAAAATTCAAATGTATGCCGAGGTCTGTTCCCAGAACCCACGCAATTGGGTAGCATGCCAGTGATGTTCTCCTAACTCTTCTAGAATTAAGCACCCCACAGTTGAGGCCCCAAATGGGCACATCTGTACTAAGTTCCAGGACACTGGGTAATGTCAGTGTGAGGTTCCCAGGCACCTGAAACCCACATCACAAATAGAACATTAATGAGTGCTGCTACAGTTAGAACTGGCTGCACACACGCAGGTATTTAGAAGTGAGACAGGAAGTGTAAATGAAGCCCTAATTAATGGATGTGCTAATTGTGCTTCCCTGAAATTGGGAGATTAACCCTGGCATATTTTTAAAGCTTTTTTGTGTAACTGGTACATTGAACAAGTAGGACTCATTGGGTGCAGAAGAAAACACTTCATCTTCCCCCTACTGCCTGGCTCAAACCTGTTCAAATGCTCTTATTCATGCCTTGCATGAGATCTAAGGCAGACCCTTGACTCTGCTGGCCCCTCCTTCTAATCAGGATCTACAATGTGCAGCCCCAGGCGAGGCACGGTGGCTCACATCTGTAATCCCAGCACTTTGGGAGGCCGAGATGAGCGGATCACCTGAGGTCAGGAGTTGAAGACCAGCCTGGCAAACATGGTGAAACCTTGTCTCTACTAAAAATACAAAAATTAGCCAGGCATGGTGGTGGGCACCTGTAATCCCAGCTACCTGGGAGGCTGAGGCATGAGAATCGCTTGAACCCGGAGGCAGAGGTTGCAGTGAGCCGAGATCATGCCATTGTACTCCAACCTGGGTGACAGAGCAAGACTCCATCTCAAATAAATACAAAAATAAAATAAAATAACATGTGCAGTGCCATGTAAGTGTCAAACCCCCCCCCCCAAATGACAGCTTCTCCCCACCCCCAGCTCCTGGTGGGGAGGCGGCTGGGTGTGGGATACCGTTTTCCCTGTGGGGCATCCCTTTGCTTGCTAGCTGCACTTTCTGGCAGTTTCCTAGGCTTACAGTGGAGAAGGAAGAAGATACAGGGAGAGAACAGGCGCGGTGTAACTTGACGGGTAGGTCACAGGCTGGCCTCACTATCCCCTGGGTTTGATAGGAATTTAAACTTGTCACATGGGAGCTCTTTCGGGTTTTTGTTTTTTGTTTTTGTTTTGTTTTGTTTTGTTTTAGATGAAGTCTTGCTCTGTCGCCCAGGCTGGAGTGCAGTGGTGCGACCTTCACCTCCTGGGTTCAAGCAATTCTCCTGCCTTAGCCTCCGCTAGTAGCTGGGATTACCGGTGCGCACCACCACCACGCCTGGCTAATTTTTGTATTTTTAGTAGAGACGGGGTTTTACCATGTTGGCCAGGCTGGTCTCAAACTCCTGACCTCAGGTGATCCACCCGCCTTGGCCTCCCAAAGTACTAGGATTACAGGCGTGAGTCACCGTGCCCAGTCTCTTTCTATTTTTTTTTTTATTGAGATAGAGTTTCATGCTGTCGCCCAGGCTGCAGTGCAGTGGCGTGATCACTGCAACCTCCGCCTCCCAGGTTCAAGCAATTCTCCTGCTTCAGTCTCCGAAGTAGCTGGGACTACAGGCATGCACTACCATGCCTAGCTAATTTTTGTATTTTTAGTAGAGACAGGGTTTCACCACTTTGGCCAGGCTGGTCTGGAACTCCTGGCCTCAAGCCATCTGCCCACTTCAGGCAGTATCCCAATCCCGAAGTATTGGGATTACAGGCGTGAGCCACCGCGCCCGGCCCTCAGGGTCTTTCAAGACTCCTTTAACACAAGGATCTCACAACTGCTGTTCTTTTGATTCCAGTGAAAACACCTCCTGGGGCTGGTCTTTTATTCGTAATTCCGCCTCCAGCTCCTGGAGATGAGGTGTTAGAGTACAGAACTCTTCATCTAAATTCTTCTTTCACTCCAGGTGGTCTGGTTGGGAGGATCTCAGACTCCCATCTGGTCCACAAAATCTCCCAACTTGGACGGGCTGTCGGGGAAGGAATGTGACCACACGGCTGCTTTAGCCAGGCGCCCCCTCTTCACCTTCAGGTCTTTAGCCAGGCGCCCCCTCTTCACCTTCAGGTCTTTAGCCAGGCGCCTCCTCTTCACCTTCAGGTCTTTAGCCAGGCGCCTCCTCTTCACCTTCAGGTGGGAGATGCACGCCGGCCATTTTGTTCTGGGCCCCGGGATGTGTGCCTTCTCTCCATGGGGGCCCTCAGTCAGCTAAGCATAAAGAGGAAGCAACGCATCCCCGCCCCACTCTGCTCCTCCAAGGTTGGGGGAGGCATACTTGCAAGACACTAACCACTTTCTCTAAAACCACTTTCCCTAGTCACAGACTTTCTGGATCTTTTTTCTTTATCTTTTCTTTTTTTTTGAGACAGAGTCTCACTGTCACCCAGGCTGGAGTGCAATGGCACGATCTCGGCTCACCACAACCTCTGGCTCCCAGGTTAAAGCGATTCTCCTGCCTCAGTCTCCTGAGTAGCTGGGATTACAGGTGTGCACCACCATGCCTGGCTAGTTTTTGTACTTTTAGTAGAAACAGGATTTCACCATGTTGGCTGGGCTGGTATTGAACCCCTGACCTCGTGATCTGCCCATCTCGGCCTCCCAAAGTGCTGGGATTACAAGCATGAGCCACCGTGCCTGGCATCTTTTTTTCTTTTTTCTTTTTTTTGAGATAGGGTCTCACTCTGTCGCCCAGGCTGGAGTGCAGTGGTGCAATCATGGCTCATCATAGCCTTGACCTCCCAGGCTCAATCAATCCTCCCACCTCAGCCTCTTAAGTAGCTGGGGACCACAGGCACACGCCACCGCACCCAGCTAATTTTTGAATTTTCTTGTAGAGACAGGGTTTTGCCATGTTGCCTGGGCTGGTCTTGAACTCCTGAGCTCAAGCAATCCTCTTGCCTCAGCCTCCCAAAGTGCTAGGATTACAGGCTTGAGTTACCACGCCCAGCCATCTGGATCTTTTTTCTTTAAAGTGGTTGTTGAGCTAAAGGATACAGAACTGTCCTTTGACCCTTCCTTTGCACATTTGCCTGGTTGACCACACCTCACTCTGATACTGCTGGGAATAGTTGGTGTGTAAAGTCTGGGCCCTCAACTGAAATGAAGCCCAAGACCCCTGTTAACGCCCCATCACACACGCTTTTCATGACCCAGGGATTGAGTTGCAAAGCAAGGATTTCTTTTTTTCATATTTTCACAGTTTGTTTGGCCTAATACTAAATCTAAAAGGTGAAATATTCTCAGCAGAACGCAAGGGAACCAGATGAGTCACTAAGCAACTTCAGGAGGCCCAGAAAATTGCTCAAAAACACGAGTCACTGTTACGACTCCAGCAGTGGATAAAGGTCCTTATGGGCCCCATGGTGAATCGACAAACTGGAATCCTTCTCTGTTGGATGAGTTTTGTCAGCAATATTCACCATCTCAGGGGTGCCCCTGCTTCCAGGCACTGCAGCACAGGTGGGTCTCTTTCCTCGCCTAAACGAATTACGAAGGAGCTGGGCACCTTCTCAGAGCATCTCAGCACATATTCATTACCTCGGCAAGCAAGCGTGACAGGTACCCCTCACCCATCACGTCATCCTCACGCCCGAGCCTGGTGCCTGGCCCATGGTAGGATCTAGACAAAGCCCGACTTGAATTACAACCTAAGGATGAAATGGGGAGATCCTCAGAGACCAGGAATTTATTCTTCAAAGACTTTACTCTTCTCCTTAAAAACATTCTTCTTAATTAGATTTTAGATATAAAAAAATCAATCTGCTGCTTTATTTTATTACTCTTCTGTTATATTAGATTGTGCCCTTGGTGGCTTAGAACTATAATGAGTGAAGTCCATAAAACAAAATAGCAAGCACATTAAAATTGCCTATGTTTTTTAAAGAGTGGGCCCCTAACATTCTCCATTAGAAAGGGCCAGGCTTCAGGCAAGTAACCTTGTAACCTCTGAGTTACACTTGTAACCTCTGAGAGGCTGAGGTAGGCCAATTGCTTGAGCCCAGGACTTCAAGACCAGCCTCAGTAACATGGTGAAACTCCTTCTCTACCAAAAATAGAAAAATTAGCTGGGTGTGGTGGTGCGTACCTGTAGTCCTAGCTACTCCTGGGGCTGAGACGGGAGGATCACTCGAGCAGGGGAGGTGGAGGTTGCAGTGAGCTGTGATCAGGCCACTGCACTGTAGCCTACATAACAGAGTGAGACTCTGTCTCAAAAAAAAAAAAAAAAAAAAGGCCAGGTTTTCTCATTTATAAGGTAAGAGGACATTGCGTTTTATTGAGGCTACTTGCCTGGCCAATATCCATTCTTCTGTTGTTCATTAGTAACAGACCCTTGATTTTATTCAAAGTGGCAATGTACAGAGTTATAATCCTACATTTCCAAGCTTCTCTTGCAGCTGAGTAAGGCCATGTGACTAAGTTCTGGCCAGTAAATATAAGCAGAAGTTGTAAGATAGAATTTACCAAAAAGGGGACAGATGGCTGACACGTGCTTTTTTTTTTTTATAGTCTTCTTCCCCCTACCACTTGCTTTTTGCTTGGGATGCTGATGTGACAGTTGGAGCGCCAGCAATTGCATTGACTCATGAGGCAACTGTTAAGGTTAAGGATAGTAGAAGAGAAAGGTAGGAGGAGTCGGGGTCTCTGATGATGCTGCAGAGCCACCATAGCAGCCAGGGACCTCTGACCTTCTGGAATATTTTTATGTGAAAGAGAAATAAACTTCAATTTTGTTTAAGACTTTGTTTGTGGCATCTGTAATTTACAGTTTTGATTGGTTACGTCTGTTATAAAGGATCATTTAGGCATGACCCATTTTATTTTACCCGTTTTGGAAGGATGGCTCTCTAAAATGCATGGCATGCTCTCTTGGTCCCTTAAACCAGGCGTAAAAAGTGAGCATTGGGTTTAAGGAAGCAAGAGAGCATGGCATGCATTTTAGAGAGACATCCTTCCAAAATGGCTAAAATAAAATGTGCCATGCCTAAATAATCCTTTAACATACAAGATACCCAGTTAATTTTTTTGTTTGTTTTTGTTTTTGTTTTGTTTTGTTTTGTTTTGTTTTTTGAGAGAAAGTCTCGTTCTGTCACCCAGGCTGGAGTGCAGTGATGCGATTTCAGCTCACTGCAACCACCGCCTCCCAGGTTCAAGCGATTCTCTTGCCTCAGCCTCCCGAGTAGCTGGGATTACAGGCACATGCCATCATGCCCAGCTGATTTTTATATATTTAGTCGAGATAGGGTTTCACCATGTTGGCCAGGCTGGTCTCGAACCCCTGACTTCAAGTGATCCACCCGCCTCGGCCTCCCAAAGTGCTAGGATTACAGGCGTGAGCGGCTGTGCCCAGCCTAAATTGAATTTTATTACAAATAAATTCTTAGTAAAAGCATGTCCCAAATATTTCATACTTGTACTAAAAATAAAAAAATCAGTGTTTATGAAATTTGAATTTAATTGGGAGTTCTATAATAATATTCGCTAAATCGGCCAGCCCTAACTAAACAGACGCTTTCTGCAGTGTCCTACAGTCCTGTGGCTGTGATGCATACAGAGCCTATTAAGGCACATACAATGCTTAGTCCTTATATGAAAAGGACCCAGATTGCCATGTTCTTCATTCTTATATTTGTATTCTGCTCTTTGCTATGTTCCTGTCTCTTCCTTGGTCATTAGTTTACCAATTGCCTCATGTGCTGAGGCTCAAAGCATGCCAGCCTGCCTGTTGTCCCCTCCCCATTTGTGACATGCCCTGGAAATCTGTGGGTGAGCAGTGCTCAGAGCTCGTGACTGGAGCTGAAGCCCGGGTGGACTCTAGGTCCCCCGCTTTCCGCTCTATGACCTCGGGTGAGTCATTTGACCTGTCTGAGCTTGGATTCCCTCCCGTGTAACAGAAGAGAGAGTCAGAGCTGCCTCGTGGGTTACGTGAGGGTTAAATAGGTTTAATGCTGAGAATATGGCCAGGCAGCGCTTGGCCCTTAGTAAGCGCTGAACCAATGGGAGCAATTGACCTGTGGTGGGCTTAGCAACCGGATACCAGGCTGCATAAACAGGATCTAAGGAGAGGTCTCGATGAGTACAACATGAGCAACAGGGAGTTTGAGGTCCCTGGGAGGAAGGGGTGGGAGGGAGGCTGAGAGCTGGGCCCTGAAATCCGAGGCCAGCGGAAGAGTACAGGCCCAGCCAGCCCAAGATGGGGAGGCGGTAGGGGGGCTTCCTTCCTTCCTGCCTAAGTGGATTGCACGGGGCTTGTTAGGGGCTGAATTGTGTCCCTCCAAATTCATATATTGAAGCCCCAAATTCATATACTGACGCCTCCAAATTCATATATTGTGTCACCCCAAAATTCATATATTGAAGCCATAATTCAATATTGAAGCCCTAATCCCCAATACCTCCAAATGACTCTACTTGGAGATAGGGTATTTAAAGAGGCCACTGAGGCAAAAGAAGGTCGTCAGGGTAAGCCCTAATCCAGTCGGACTGCTGTCCTCATAAGAAGAGGCGACTGGGACACAGACACATGCAGAGGGAAGGCCCTGTGAGGACATAGGGAGAAGGTGGTATCTACAAGCTATGGAGAAGCCTCAGGAGAAACCAGCCCTGCCCACACCTGATCTTGGCTTTCCAGCCTCTAGATCTGTGAGGAGATGAGTTTCTGGTATTTCAGCCCCCTAGTCTGTGGAACTTTGTTACAGTGGTCCTGGTAGACGCACACAGAAGGAGGTGCAAAGACAACCACAGGCCGAGTGCCTGGAGCGGTCATTCATCCCCGTATCCAGCAGATATTACTGTTTTTATTGATGCCAGGTGCTCTCTTGGGCACAGATTGTTTATTGATGAGGGAAGCCGAGAAGCCCTGCCCTCAAAGTGCCGTGTTTTTATTTTTGTTTTTTTCTTTTTCTTTTCTTTTTTTTTTGAGACAGGGTCTTCTCGCTCTGTCACCCAGGCTGGAGTGTAGTGGCACAATCATGGCTCACTGTAGTCTCCACCTCCTGGGCTCAAGCAATTCTCCCACCTCAGGCTCCTGAGTAGCTGGGACCATAGGCACACACCACCATGCCCGGATGATTTTTTAATTTTTTTTCGAGACTGAGTTTCGCTCTTGTCGCCCAGGCTGGAGTACAATGGCGTGATCTTGACTCACCACAACCTCTGCCACCACGGTTCAAGCGATTCTCCTGCCTCAGCCTCCCGAGTAGCTGGGATTACAGGCGTGTGCCACCATGCCTGGCTAATTTTTTTGTATTTTAGTAGAGACAGGGTTTCTCCATGTTGGTCAGGCTGGTCTTGAACTTCAGACCTCAGGTGATCTGCCCGCCTCGGCCTCCCAAATTGCAGGGATTACACGCGTGAGCCACCGCACCTGGCTTTTTAAATTTATTTTATTTTTTTATAGAGACGGAGTCTCACTATGTTGCCCAGGCTGGTTTTGAACTCCTGAGCTCAAGCAACCCTCCCAGCTCAGCCTTCTAAAGTGCTGGGATTACTGGCGTGAGCCACCGCGCCCAGCCTACAGAGCTGTGGCTGACAGAGGCACACATGCATTGTTAGAGAAGCCAGAGACACACACATAGCAGATGCTACGGACAGGGACTGGCTGGGAATTGGGGTGGGGAGCAGAGATGGCTTCTAGAGAAGACATCAGATGATGCCTGTCTGAGGAAGGAGCGCAGGGCTGACACCTGGAGGGGACAAGGGGCCAGGTGGACCTTGTGAAGGACCCAAAGGAAGATGGACTTGCTGGAGCTGAGCAAGTGAAGGAGAAAGGGGGCCCAGAGGAGGCTGTGGGCAGAGGACAGCGGGCAGCAGTTGGACCTCTTAGCCCCATGGCCTTGGGAAGGGGTCTGCGCTTTATTCTAGAACAAGGGGCAGCTCTGAAGGGGGTAGAATTACAGAGGGGTGGGCTGCCCAAGTCAGCCCATCCACCCAGCCTGCATGTCGGGAATGGCAGGGGCAACTTCTGTGGGCCATGGTTGGGGGAGCTGTCATGCGGGCTGTGGGAGGCCAACTGTCACTTAAGGCGGGAATTTGAAGTCCCCCAGTGGGTCAGGCACAGTGGCTCACACTGGTAATCCCAGCACTTTGGGGGGCCAAAACAGGCAGATCACTTGAGGCCAGGCATTTGAGACCAGCCTGGCCAACATGGCAAAATCCTTTCTCTACCGAAAATACAAAAATTAGCCGGATATGGTGGCGGGTGCCTGTAATTCCAGCTACTTGGGAGGTGGAGGCACATGTATCACTTGAGCCCAGGAGGCAGAGGTTGCAGTGAGCCGAGATTGCACCCCCGCCCTCTAGCCTGGGCCACAGAGCAAGGCTCTGTTTCAAAAAAAAGGAATTCCCTCAGTAGTGCAGACCGTAGAGTTGCCTGGAATTGGTGAACAATTACACCAGGCCCAGATGGAGAAGAAAGGGATCGTATGCCTGCCTCCTTTCATTTACAAATCTTTATGGAGCCCGACTGCACTCTGGGCACTGTCCTAGTGCTGGGACGACGCAGGGAAGAGAGAGCCGACTTCTCTGCCTGGGGGACCATTGTGTTCTCGTGCAGGGAGGCAAATAATAATAAACTCCTTAAATAATCATAACTAAATATTTAAACAATAATAACTAAATAATAAAATAATTACTTTTTTTTGTTTTGTTTTGTTTTGTTTTGCTTTCTTTCGATATGGAGTTTCGCTTTTGTTGCCCAGGCTGGAGTGCAATGGCACAATCTCGGCTCACTGCAACCTCTACCTTCGGGTTCAAGCAATTCTCCTGCCTCAGTCACCTGAGTAGCTGGGATTACAGGCATGTCCCACCACGCCCAGCTAATGTTGAATTTTTAGTACAGACAGAGTTTCTCCATGTTGGTTAGGCTGGTCTCAAACTCCCAACCTCAGGTGATCCGGCCCCCTCAGCCTCCCAAGGTGCTGGGATTACAGGCATGAGCCACCACGCTGGGCAATAATTACTGTTATTTTAACAATGATAAGCAATAAAGAATAAACAGGCTGGGCGTGGTGGCTCATGCCTGTAATCCCAGCACTTTTGGAGTCTGAGGGGGGTGAATCATTTGAGGTCAGGAGTTCAAGACCAGCCTGGCCAACATAGTGAAACCCTATCTTTACTAAAAATACAAAAATTTAGCCAAGCATGGTGGCACATGCCTGTAATCCCAGCTACTCGGGAGGCTGAGGCAGGAGAATCACTTGAACCCGGAAGGTGGAGGTTGCAGTGAGCCGAGATTGTGCCGCCTCACTCCAGCCTGGACGACAGAGCGAGACTCTGTCTCAAAAAAAAAAAAAAAAAGAAGAAGAAGAATAAACAAATAAGTACAATGTCAGTTGCTGACACACATGCTTAGAAGAGAAAAAAGGCTGAGCAAGGGATGGGGTGAGAAGGAGCTGGGGTGCTGTCTTGAAGGAAGGACTCTGATAAGGGGATGTTTGGGGCTAGGCCAAGGGATGTGGGCTCCATGTGCAGAGATCCTCATAGCTCATGTCATGACATGACATCCTATGCATGTTGGGGATCCCAGGAAATCTTCCATGCAATGGAAATATTTTTCATTTGGCTGCCAGGATCTGAAAATTCACCCTTCATTCCTTTATAGTTAGCGTCTTCATTCTTCTGTTAAACAAGACTCCCTTGAGAAGAATCTGCACAGAAGTCAGTTACCCCCCAGCATCTTAGCAAAGACACAGGAACAAGCTATGCAGTGCAAGCAAAACTTTAGTTTGGTTCAGAGAAAAGAAGAAGCCAGCAAAGACTTCAATCAGCGTGGACTGAATTTGAATCTCTCCCCTGCTCTGCACATAGTAGGCACTCAACAAACACGTATGAAATGAACAAGTGAGAAAACCCAAAATGTGCAGATATAAGCTGGCCCATCTGATATTTGAACATTTATGGGTTTGCTAAATATACCAAGAGCCAGATTCGGTGGATGGGAGGTTGCCATCCCATGGCTGAGGATGCAGAAGCAAGAGGAAGAAAGAACGTGACTGCTTTGGGTGGAAGGGATTTTACGAATCATGAACTACATTTGACTTTGTGATCTTCGTAGCCTCACGTGGCTACAAACTCCAGGCAGTGCAGTTATCAACATGAGCTATATAAGACATTTAAGGCAGGGAAAGCCTTCATCTTCATCTTCTATTGGTAATGAAAGCCGCCATCTTGTTCCCCTCTCTGTGAACTGTGGTTTTGTGTTGGTGGAGAAGGGGCCAAGCACATTGAGGTCATCAGAGAAGGCTTTACTCATCCGGAAAGAAGAGTCACTATGATGCATGCAACTTTCTCCAGTCCAGATGTTTTACCATCCAGAGGTCAGGGGACTTTTTATGATTTAAGACACGGGGACTCTCCTGAATAGAATGGCAGTCTTGAGTTTATCTCGGCCAGCCCTCTTCTCCAGGCAGCACCATTTCCGGCCATTCAGGGGTTCTGCCTCAACCTTAAAAGGGAAAGACAGCCGTGCAGTGGCTCATGCCTGGAATCCCAGCACTTTGGGAGGCCGAGGCAGGCGGATCACCTGAGGTCGGGAGTTTGAGACCAGCCTGACCAACATGGAGAAACCCCCTCTCTACTAAAAATATAAAACTAGCCGGGCATGGTGGTGCATGCCTGTAATCCCAGCTACTCAGGAGGCTAACGCAGGAGAATCGCTTGAACCTGGGAGCAGGAGGTTGCAGTGAGCTGAGATCGCACCATTGCACTCCAGCCTGGGCAACAAGAGCAAAACTCCATCTCAAAAAAAAAAAAAAAAAAAAATAGGGAAAGACTGTGCAATTAACTCTAGAGGTAAGATTTTAGAACAACTTCCAGACAGAACACTTTCCCGAGGTTTAACCTAGTTTTCTCCTGCTGTTACTGAAAATAAAAGAGACAGTGGGATTGTTGCATATTAACCCCACAAAAGGGAGCCAAGGAAAACAATGTAGCTGTATCTACCTTCCACCCCATGTGTGCAAACTTCTCATTGCCACGATTGGAGGTGCAAACAGGAATTAGACTGCATACATTTAAAAAATCAAGACCTAAGTTGACAGGGATATTTGCACGCCAAAGCTGTGAGGATTTAGGGGCTAAGAAGAAATCAAACATAAGTTAGAATTTGCTCTTGAAGAAAGGGAAAGGATCATCAGGTTTGACAAAACATGGCTGGGAAAGGGGAGGTGAAAAGCAAAGACTTACAACCTTGACGGTATCCAAAAGCCTGCCAGTGTCCTTCAGTTTCTTTTTTCTTTTTGATTGAAAAATGAATGTTCATTTCCATTAATTATTGCCCCGAGAGACATTTTGTTAGTCACTCTGGTCAAGTTAGAGGTGCAACAACAAGTTTCCTCCATTCTTTTTCTTTTTTTTTTTGGAGACGGGGGTCTCTCAATGTTGGCCAGGCTGGTCTCTAACTCCTGGCCTCAAGGGATCCTCCCACCTGAGCCTCCCAAAGTGATGGAATTGCAGGCATGAGCCACCATGTCCGCCATTCTCCATTCTTAGGATGACTTCCTGTGCTGATCCACACGAGTAAGTTTGCTGAGTTTCCCCTGTGTATGCAAAGGCAGTAGAGACCATCTCTGGTAAGGACAGCAAAGGAGGATGCCCAAAGTTAGATCAGCACAGAGCACTCATCCAAAAATGTCCAATAAATATCAGCAAGAGACACAAATCAGAGACCTGGGTTGGATAGAAAATCAATGGCATAAAGTGGAGACAGAGAAGAATCTGCAGCCCTAGCATGATTAAGCAGAAGCATGGATAAGGGCACACATTCTGGAGCCAGATGGCCTAAATCCTGCCACCTACTAGCTATGTGACCCAAACCTCCTTGTGCCTCAGTTTCCTCAACTGTAAAATGGGGGTCATCCTGATAGCACCTGCCTTGAGAAGGTTGTATGATAATCAAATGTCAACACAAATTAAAATACTATAAAAGACCAATCATTCTATAGATGTAGCTATTAACTTCTTATAACCAAAGGGATCCATATTATAACCCTTCTAAAAATTAAGATAGGGAGGGGCCGGGCACGGTGGCTCACGCCTTTAATCCCAGCACTTTGGGAGGCCGAGGCGGGCGGATCAGGTCAGGAGATCGAGACCATCCTGGCTAACATGGTGAAACCCCGTCTCTACCAAAAATACAAAAAAATTAGCCTGTGGCGGGTGCCTGTAGTCCCAGCTACTCAGGAGGCTGAGGCAGGAGAATGGCGTGAACCTGGGAGGCGGAGCTTGCAGTGAGCCGAGATCGCGCCACTGCACTCCAGCCTGGGCAATGGAGCAAGACTCTGTCTTAAAAAAAAAAAAAAATGAGATGGGGTTGGTGGTCATCACATTTCACTGCTGTTTCCACATGAGACAGTTCTCATATGAAAATTTTCACTGGTTGATGTCGTGGATTGAAAGATGGCCCCAAAAAGAAATGTCTAGCTAGAACCTGTGAATGTGACCTTATTTGGAAAAAGGGTCTTTGTAGATGTAATTAAGGACCTGGAGATGAGATCATCCTGCAGTAGGGTGGGCCCTAAATCCAATGACAAGTGTCTTTATGGGAAGAAGACACGCAGAGGAGAAGACATCACAGGAAGATGAACACCAGGACTGGAGTGAAGTGTCTGCAAACCAAGGAACACCAAGGATTGCCGGCCACTCCCAGAAACTGGAGAGAGGCCTGGGACGGATTCTCTCTCTGGCCTCCAGAAGGAACCAACCCTGCCCATACCTTGAGTTTAGACTTTTGACCTCCAGAACTATGAGAGAATACATTTCTGTTGTTTTAAGTCACCAAGCTTGTGGTCAGTTGTTAGGGCAGCCAGGGAAACAAATGCAGATGACATTCTGGGTTTCAAAATTGGAGAAGACTAAAGAAACGCTTGCTTCGGACTTCAACCCTGTGCCTGTTCTCTGCTTCTGGCTACAAGAAAATGACTTGCTATTTTTCCTGGTTTCAGAGTTGAAATTTTTTGGCTTTGGTCTGCATATCGTCTATCACATCATCTATGGAGGGGAAACTGAGTCACAGAGCAGAGACGTAATTGTCAAGGTCATGGGAGGAAGCAGTAGAGGCAGACCACTTGCCCAAGAGGGTGCAATGACAGGTACAGTGAGAAAATCACAGGACAAAGAATCTGAAGGCCCAAATTCTAATCCAGGCGCTGCATGTCACAGGCTAGGTGACCTTGGGTGACTAAGGCCCAGTCGTTTCTCACCTTTCTATTCTTCCATCCATGAAATGGAAGGACTGGGTTACATGCTCTCTGGGGTGCCTTCCCCACTATGACCCTCCACGAGTCTGTGGTCTTCCCCTACCTCAGCCTGAATGTAGCCAGGAGGAGGAAGACAGCCTGATCACGGCTGGCCCTCGTCTCTCGCCGCCAGCATAGCGCAGGCTGCACAGCCTCCCCTGTGTGCCAAAGCCCTCGAGGGAGGGCGGGTGAGGGCAGCCGCAAGACACTGTGCCCACGTTGGTCGTGGTGCACTGCAGCAGTGTGGCTGTGTCCCAAGCAGGATGCGGGCAGCAGAGCCTCCCCTCTCACTCTGTTTAGAAACAAGTCACACACTCCTGGTCTTACTTCAGTAATGAAATGTACGCGGAATTGATGCAATTGGGCTTTCCAAACAGTTTATTTAGAAGGGGAGTTTTAGTCTCCTCACTCAGAGACACACACACACACACACACACACACACACACACACACACACTTCCTCCTTTATTTTCCTTTCTTGGGCTCTGAGTTTGTGATAAATTCAAAACCTGGAAATACCTACATCCCTGACCGCCTTCTACCTCTCAGTATATCTCTTCTTCCTAACCCCTTGTGGGTTATATTAGAATACGCTATCTTAACCATATCTGCATTTAAAGTGCTTCTCTCTCCTGGAATTTTCTCAATTAAATTCGTACCTTAATCTTAAAGAATATTAACTTTCACAGGAGCAGGAACAGGAATTTTAAGAATCACAGACGTGTCAGGACAAAATTGACACTTGGTGGCAATCTTGTACATTTCACATGCATGAAAAAATTTTAAAAGTGGTTTTCTTGAAGGAAAACAAAAATAGAGATTTCCCAAACTGTTGAGAATTTGCCAGTGGATGGAGAGGAATTTTCCTCTCCTCTTCACGCCGGGTCTACCTCTGCCCTTCTTGATAAAACAACGGTGTTGACTTGTCTGGTGCAAAGCAGACTGTCGGTTCGTTACCTCTGCTACTTCCTGGGCGTCAGGCTGCAATTCTCAAACTTCTGAACAAGTCCCACCTTCTCCAGAATTAAGGATTAAAGACTCTGCAGAGTCTCAATCTTCTGTTTTTGTTTTTGTTTTGGTTTGGTTTTTTGCAAGAAAAGCATCTTCAGGTGAACAAATCTGGGAGGTGGGGCAAAGCCTTGGACCTAGTTGTGTGAGAGCGTGGGGAGGGAGGAGGCTCACGGAGAGGTGTCTCTATAGGAGTGAGCATCCTGCAGTGTCAGGGGTTTAAATTCAACCGGCGGGGGGCGGGTGCGTGGTGGGGGAGACCATCCCTGCCGCCTGCAGCGTTGACTCCCGGCACCATTTGGGTGCAGGGACCCAGCTGACACTTCTTATTTCGGGTCCTGCCTCTCCCGAAGCAGTCTGCAACTTGCCAGTGTCCAGGCAGGACGGCAGCGGCTGAGCAGAGGAGAGAGGTAACTTTCAGGGTGTTGGTTTCTGGATGCTAGATCAGCTCATTGACACGCTCCTTGGACAGCCAGCAGAAAGATCCCCTTTCCTCTGGGTTTTAAAACGCTTTCTCCCCTAAGAAGCTGGAGTCCTCTGCCTGCACTTTGCAGAAACTCTGGGCACTAGGAACTCCATCCAGGTCCTTGCCCGATGGCTTACCGGCAGAGCACTGTAGGGAGAGCTGAGTCAGTTGCTCACAGGAGTAAATTTTTAGGAATATTTTTAAATTGCTGTTTGAATTCTTTTTTTGTTTGTTTGTTTTTTAAAGATTGGGTTTCTCTCTCATGTTGATTTTATGTTTTCACCTTGTATTTTAATTAAGCTACAAAGGGTATAAGTTTGTGGAGGAGATTTTGGTGAAGGTTTTACGATTTAAAAAAAAAATCTACTCCATTGCAGTCCCGCTGCAGTCCCAGAAACCTGGTTTAACTGCAGAGGCTCTCACGGTACAGCCTGCTTCTCCTCTTTACCCTTGCCAGAGTCTGAGCATCTGGTTCCCACCGGCCTGACTTCTCCAAGCCCCCCATCCCCATCTCCTTGCCCACCTACTCTCTGCAAAGGACCCCGGTAAGTTGGCTGATGTCGGTGACAGTTGGGGTTTGAAGGAGAATTTGGACACTGCAGCTTTAAGAATGCCGTACTGCGAAATCTTTCTCCTTCAAGTGACTGCAGACCGCAGCAGCGGCAGCAGCAGCAGAGGCAGCAGCGGCAGAGGCAGCAGCAGGAGGAGTCAGCTGGAGGAGGATGAGGAGGAGGAGGAGGACAGGGAGGAGGAGGAAGGAGAGGTGGAGGGAAGGAGGGAGGGAAGGGGATGCTGCCCACTCTCGGGTCAGCTTGTTGGGTACCTCGGACCAGGGAGTGCTCAGCCCTGGGCAAATCCAAAGCACAATCAGGACGTTGACTTTGGACTAGTTTCCCTCTCCCACATGCCGGGGGCGGAGACCCCGTGGACTTACTGATGAGTTGAGGCTTAGTCCTTGCCTCGGTCGCGTGCCATCCTGCCGCGTGTGTTTGCGTCTGGTTAACTGGCTCTTTCAGCCATGTGGAATTGGGCCGGAGAATGAGGGTCTGGTCTCTGTTGTGATCCTTCTCCAGCTTGGCTTGAAACCTGGGAACATTGATGCAGCCTTCATGGTCTTGTTCACTGGGGATGGAGGTTTTCTTCTTCCGGATTTACTGAGATGAGCTTTGGAGGGAAACTCGAAACAGAATGATTAGTGGCCGCCACGGCAGAGGCTGTAGCATTTGAGAAGGGGATGGACCTCTTCTGTGTTGGCAGCAGGTGTTAAATGATGGGAGCATTGGGTGCCAGGCAGAAGGGGAGGGGGCTCCATAAGGGGCTCGTCTAGATGGGATTGCACGAAAGCGGCAGGAAGCACACTTGGGGCAGTAGCTCTTTCTGGAGAAATACAGAAGCAGCCTGAGACACGTGAGCTATAGTCTCTGGGACCCAGACTCATGCGCCCAGCCAAAGGGTCTCCCCAAAGCCATTGGCTGCCTCAGTAGGTGCCGGCTGGAGGAGCTTCCAGGCTGGCACTGCTGGAGTGGCATTCCCTGACATGCAGAGCTCAGATCAGTCTGCATGGGGGGGGGGGGGGGTTGATGTTACATAGCGCCAACAGCGGCATCTGCCCAGGTGGTCCTGGGCACTAGAGGGCTGAGCTCCTTGTGATCCCTCCCAAAGCAAAAGGGTATCTTTTTACAAAAAAATCTTAGATCTCATCATAAATCACTCAAAGGATGTGCAGCAAACCTCTCAGATATAAATTATCCAGGCAAGCCCCTGAAACAGCAACTGGGCTCTTGGGAACGGCTGAGGCTGCTGGAGCCACATGAGCCCTGTGGGTCCCTGCACTGTGCTCTGGTTATCACTATAGACAGGAGCGTGAATTGAAGGCTCGTGCTTAGAGAACCTGCCTGTACCGTGGCAGGAAGCTGTTGGCATTGAAACTCCTTGGGGCATGCAAGGTGCACATACCAAACACTGCAGTCATTTGGGGGAATTTGGGCTCATAGACAAATATTTTACCAAGTTTTAGACCAAAACATCGCCTTGACAAGAAAAGCACTCTGCAGGCTGAACACAATCCCCTCCCCCAGAATTAGGAGTGACTTTCTACTGACTGCTTTCGAAGTCCCCGTTCCCTCCTTGTAGCCCCGTCTCTTGCTCCATTTGGAAATACATTCCCTGTATATTGAAAACCATCTTTGACTTCTGTCCATCAATCTGCAGCAACTTAGATTTTCCAGACTAACGTCCCTGGCCACGAATGATTTTGAGTCCAGCACCCCCAAATGAGTCATTGGGGTCCCACGTACCAGGGTCTTTTGAAGTCAGCATGGTAGGATGCTAAGAATGGAGCCTCACCCTTGCAGCAGGCTAAACCATAACCCACCCCAGCCTCTGACTCCCAACCCTGGAAGCTGCGAGGACCAGCTGTTTGTCTCTGGACTTTTAGTTTGCCCGCACCCATGGGATGGAGATGTCTGTGACCTCTCTACCCTGGAGAGGGAGAGAACAGACCTGGCCTGCCCACACACATGCTTCTCTTCTGGCGCCTCCCTTCCCAGCCTGGATGACAGATGAGTGTCCTTCCTGCCTGGAATTAGCCAAGGGAGAGGCCTGCTGTGTCACTGTTGGCCCCCAGCACTCTGTCCCTGCCCGCTGTCTCTGGTCCCCTACGGGGAGGTCAAGGGAGACAGAAACTTCACAAATGGGTCCCAGGGATGAGCAGATGACTCCAGTGGGGCTCATGTAAGGAACTACACAGGATGAGATGACAAGGGACGGCTGCCCTGGCCTTTACAGTCTTCAAACGGCCGGAGGCCTCCTTCCCTCAGGCAGGCACTGTCTGGGCCAAAGCCACCACAGGGTGTTTGGGAAGAGGAGGTGCAGCTGCCAAGGTGACATGAGACCCTCAGGGATGGGCAGGTGATGGAGGGATCTTAGCCTGGGACACCTTCATCTCTCAGGCAGCAGAATAGGGAAGTCGGCTGCTAAGTAGCTAGTAAGACAACAGCGGACCTGGGGCGGTGGGGGCTGCATTTCCCAGGCAGCAAATCCACTGCAGTGAATGAAATGATGACCACCACACCACCCAGTCACCCCCATGTCAGATCCACTAGCTTTGCAGTTGCCCTTGTCCCTGCCCACGTGTCAAATCCCCAGGGCCTTGTCTGTGACCCCACAGTAACATCTAGGGGGTTCCCCGGGCCTGGGTTGAGCTTGAAAGAGAATTCTCTCTTTCCATTCCCCCAAGGCCTCAGAGCAGGGTGCATTACAGTCCATCATCGTGGACGGGAAAACATGAGACTAGAGCTGGTTTCAGAATTAGATGGGGGTGCATGACTAGGGGGTGACACAGAGGGGCGTACGTTTCGGACACCCTGACCATGCCGTGGGCCAGGCTCTCCAGGACACCTCCCAGTGCACCAGTGCTGACTCAGGGGTATTTCTCCAGCTCGCTGCGCTCCCATCCCTTGCAACTGCCCCAGCCTTGGCCAGCCCAGCCCTTGCAGCCGGCTTCTCCCGGTCTCCTTGCGCAGGGGCAGTTAGAACCCAAGCTGCTGCAGGCCCTCCCCCGCCCTCCCCGCCCGCCTGCCCGCCTGCCCGCCTGCCCGCCGCCCGGGCCAAGTCAGCAGTGCTGAGCGCTGCGGGGCTGCAGCAGCAGCCGGCGATGCGGAGACCCTGCACCACTGCTCCGGGCGGCGCTCGCGTCCCGACGGCCACCTCCTGGCGGCTGCGCGCAGCCGGCGCCGAGACCCAGACGGACGCGCAGTGCTGATTGGTGCAGTGAGTGAGTCTCCGGCTTTATTTAGACCACCTTTTCTTGACGACTGTACTTCATTGGAGTTGAGGGCTGGGAGCAGCAGGCAGCCTTCCCCGTGGGAAGGATGACAAATGGGGAGTGCTGCTTCTAGGTGCTCGTACCAACTGGCTTCGTGCGTCCTGGGATGGGCGGTGTTCATAGGCGCTTCGGGGCTGAGCGCCCACCAAGTGTGGCGCGCGCTTTTGGGAAACTTCGTGGAAGACCAGGACCGACCCCTGGAGGGTTAGGAAGGCTTTGAGACCAGCCAGGGGGAGCTGTGTCCCGGGCCCTGACTGTGGATCTCCTACTCTGAACCACGGACTCAAGTTTGGAAGGCCAGGCTGCCTTTTGGACTGGGGGGTAAGGAAGGGATCCCCAGCTCAGGCAGCCTTTTGGGCTAGGGCAAGGGGACCTCTGGGACCACATTTTTGAATGCTCCTACCCATGATTTCTGGGACAGCTACTGGAGACAAATAGAGGCTCGAAGGTGTCGGGAGAAAGGCTGTGTTCCTGATGTCGTGTAGTTGAACTTGGATGTGGAGGAAGTCCAGCTTCCCTGCAGAGGAAAACCGAGCCAGCGAACGTGGGTGGGGGCCAGCAGCTGCCGACCCTCTTGGATGATGTGATGGGCTTAGGTGGTAGGAGCCAGGGGCCTGGGGCCAGAGAGGGCAGCCCTAGGGGGTCCAGACAGCACCTGCTGCCCAGAATGGCAGCCTTTGGTACAAGTCTTTATGCCAGTGGCACGAAAATGTCGCCTGACGAATCCCCAGGGGCCCATTCTTGGCAAAAGCCCTGTCTCCCAGCAAGATGGGAAGTGATGTCACACTGCACTCTCTGGCCCGCTCTTCTGGGATTGTTCGAAGTTGTGAGGTGGTTCGGTGACTGATGCCTCTCACTGTCCCAGACCTTGTGCTTCCGCTGGGAGACCCTCCACCCTGGTGGCTGCTTTTTCCTGTCCCCACGCGTTAACTTGAGTATCTCCACCTTGGAGGCTGCCCTTGGAGGCTGCACTGCGCTGGGAGGAGAGGGAGACTGGAGAGGGGGAGGAGGAGGAGATGGCAGCGGCAGTGGAGCCCTCAGAGCCTGTGCTGTACCATGCTGATGTCATCACTTTCGGGGACCTGCTCAGGCCTGTGGCTGCTCCAGAATCGGCACCAGGAGCCTCTTGCTCAGCCTGGGACAGGCACAGCACTGCGGCTGCCAGTCTCCCTGACAAGGACACGACCTGCACCCTCCAAGCAGAGCCAACTGGCCAGCTGAGGTCCTGCGACTCCTGCAGGGATGAGGCTATAAGGAAAAGTTGAGGGCCACAGGAACCGTCAATGGGACGCTGGCAAATTGGCAGCACCAGGCTCCAGAAGAGAGGGAGCAGCAGGGAGGCAGGCCGGAGACTGCAGAGAAAGGCGTCCAGGCACTGGCAAGATCCTAGCGCGTCGGCCCCAGATCCTGACTGTGGCACCTCCCCACTGACCATTTTCACTTTTCACTCAATGCAGTTGGTAGTTTGCTCTGCTCTTCTCATTCTCGGCAGTTCTGATTAAGGATCAGATCCCATTTTCCTTTAATGCCTTTAAACTTTAAGCCTGGCTGCCCAAGACAAATGCTCTATTCAAAGCTGGAAGATACTTAGAAATCATCTGTTACAAGTCTCCAAGCTCAGAGATGAGGACAGTGAGGCCCAGAGATTCACCGACTTTCCCAAGGACACAGGAAGCTCAGGGCAGACCTGGGATTCCCTGGGACATGTGGGACAAGGATGAGATCATCAGCGCTCAACCCATCAGGCATCCTGACTCAGACGCAGAAGGACAAGGTAAGGAAACTGGGGGCTGGGAGGTGACAGAGACCTGGCGCCCTAAGAACCATGGAAGAAACCAACGGCAGCAGGCAGTGTGCCCCGGGCACTGAACACGACCTTTGAGTGGGTCTGCAGCACCTCTGATTGACAGCTCTCACTGGGCAAAGTGCCAGGGGGAGAAAACATCAGGCTTCTTTTATGGTTCCTCTTGTTTTCAATTCTGGAAAATCGGTGGGCACTTGAGCCCGTGGCTGCCTGTTAGGTTATGAGCTCTGTAATTTAGGCTTCCTCCATCAGAGGGCTCCCGACAACGCGGGAAGGAAACCGAGCTGCTTCCTGTGGGGTGAAGTGGTTTGCAGAATGGGGTTTTCATTTTATTCGATCCCACGGGTTCAGGCAGAAAAGGTTTTCAGGATTAGACTCATAGAAACAGAAAGTTCGCCGTTCGGCATCTGTGTCATCTCCTAGGTCATCCTACATTCCATTTTCGCAATACAGAGTGTGCGCTGTGGCTTCTGCTGCTGGCTCTCATTTCTTAGGGTAGGCCTGATTAGTCATGTGTGCATCTGTTATGTGAGGAAATGTAGCAATTTTCCCAGGAGAGGCCGGCCATCCTTCAACAGGGTGGCTAAGGAGAGGTGGCGGCGGCCCACCAGCAACGATGAACTCAGCATTCTGATCCAGTTGCAAGATCTTGAAGCCATCCTTGGCTTTCAAGTCGGGCCTGGCGCCCACGTCTTGCCTGGGGAATGCTACTGATTGGCAGCACGAACCCAGCCAGGAGTCCCCACGGAGCAGCCACCACGGCTGGGTCGCATCCTTCCCCCTCTAGCCTTTCCCTTTGGGATGTATCTCTGTGTCCTTGTTCGGGGGTTGCTGTTCACAGTCTCAGTGCACTTTTGTGTCCAGTGAGTTCCCTCTTTCCTCTCAAATGGTTCCACTTGTATAATGCATACTAATGACCTTCAGCTACTCAGAGATGAATTGCTGCGGTGATCCAGAAGACAGCCCATTTTCTTGTGTCAGGAGATGACCTCTCTTCTGCATTGGTAAAGTAGAGATCACACGGTGTACACTTAGGTCGGTGCCCTGGCTCAGGCAAGCATGAGACTGTGTTGTCAGCATCTGCGTGTGTGCAGCAGACTCGTCGGGAAAATGCTGCAGAGCCGGAAAGCTGCCAGATCCCTCGTGGAGATTTAGGTGGTGTCTCGGTCAGCTTGACAGAGGTGGAGAAAGTTAGCCGAGAAATTTCACCAGGGTCGTCTCAAATGGGGCCAATAGGCAAAATAGAGGTGTTTTGTTTTTTTGACCCTCTGATGACGTAAAATTATATCTCCCAAATAATAATAATAATAATTATTATTATTATTTTTTGAGACAGGGTCTTGCTCTGTCACCCAGGCTAGAGTGCAGTGGTGTGATCTCAGCTCACTGCAGCCTCAACCTCCTAGGCTCAAGCAATCCTCCCATCTCAGCCTTCAGAGTAACTGGGACTACAGGCGCCCACCACTGCCCCAGGCTAATTTTTTGTACTTTTTGTAGAGACGGGGTTTTTCCATGCCGCTCAGTGTGGTCTTGAACTCCTGGGCTCAAGCGATGCATCTGCCCTGGCCTCCCAAAGTGCTGGGATTACGGTTGAGAGCCATCATACTCAGCCAAAGAATTCTTTTTCTTTTTTTTTCTATTTCTTTTTTCCTTTCCTTTCCCTCCCTTCCTTCCTTCCTTCCTTCCTTCCTTCCTTCCTTCCTTCCTTCCTTCCTTCCTTCCTTTCTTTTTTTTTTTTTTTTGAAACGGGGTCTCACTCTGTCACCCAGGAGTGCAGTTGTGTGATCATGGCTCACTGCAACCTCTGCCTCCTGCGTTCAAGCAATTCTCTTGCCTCAGCCTCCTGAGTAGCTGGGACTGCAGGTGTGTGTCTCTACGCCCAGCTAATTTTTGTATTTTTTAGTAGAGACCAGGTTTCGCCATGTTGGCCAGGCTGGTCTCGAACTCCTGGCCTCAAGTGATCCGCCCACCTTAGACCCCCAAACTGCTGGGATTACAGGCGTCAGCAACCGTGCCCGGCTCAAAGAATTCTTGATAGCACCTTCCTGATAATTCAGTTCAAGCCAACAAGAATTTATTGGGCATTCACTGACATAAGAATCAGAGCCTGAACCAGGCATGGTGGCTCTCACCCGTAATCCCAGCTACTTGGGAAGCCGAAGCAGGGGGATCACTTGGGCCCAGGAGTTCAAGACCAGCCTGGGCAACATAGTGAGACCTCATCTCAACAAAAATAAATAAAAATGTTTAAAAAAAGAATCAGAGCTGTAAGCGTGTACAAAAAGTATAAAGTATGCCTGCCTTTAAAAGTCATGGTTGGGCATGGTGGCTTACGTCTGTAATCCTAGCACTTTGGGAGGCTGGAGTGGGAAGATTGCTTGAGGCCAGAAGTTTGAGACCAGCCTGGACAACATAGTGAGACCCCATTTAAATAAAATAATAATAATGGTAATTTTTTTTAAAGAATAAAAATCAATAGCATTTTACTATAGGGGTAGCAAGAAGGTGGCAAAGCACTAAGATCTCTTGGGTACCACTTTTCAGTGACAAGAGTTGAGGGTTCAGTCTGTGCCTTTTTCTCCTTCCTCTTTGATCCAAATCAAGAATGAAACTTTGATCTAAGGTAAAGAATGAAACTCAGACATTTTGCCAGCTTGCCAGATCACTTGTGTTTGGAAGCATTGCTAGCTGACCTGTCCAATCCTGGGACTCAGATTCCTATTGCAGGCCTTATGTCAGTATACTGTCACTTATGGCCGGGCACAGTGACTCGTGCCTGTAATCCTAATACTTTGGGAGGCCGAGGTGGGTGGATTGCTTGAGCTCTTCTGAGCTCATAGTGAGCAGCCTGAGCCACATAGTGAGACTGCATTTCTACAAAAATTAGCTGGATATGCTGACATGCACCTGTAGTTCCAGCTACTTGGGAGGCTGAGGTGGGAGGCTGGCTTGAGCCCAGGAGGTGGAGGTTGCAGAGAGCCGAGATCATGCCACTGCACTCCAGCCTGGGCAACCTGACCCTTCTGAGACAGAGCCAGACCCTGTCTCAAAAAAATAATATCTATCTATCTATCTATCTATCTATCAATCATATATATCTGTGACTTGTTTCCTTGGGGTGTGTTGCTCTAGGGTCTGTCTGCTGGAGGTGGGGCATTTCACTGTGCTTTGTGTTCAAAGGGGCATTCAGATATGTTTATATCGTTACTAGTAAATGGCACAATTATATTGTGTTGCAGTGTGTGTGTGTGCATGTGCGTGCACGCGTGTGTGAGAAAGCATTCTGTCTTAAAATTTTAAATGTTTTAAAGCATGCATTTTTCCAACCTGTTTTGTTATTTCTTCCCTTTGCAAAATCCCAGGTCCCCTAAAACATGGTGGTGGCCTGTGTGTCTCATGTTCTCTGAGAGACCCTGCCTTGCCATATGCAAGCCATTGCCACTTCGTGGTCTGAAGGTCACCTTGCCTTGTAGCCCAAATGTTGTAAATAGTCTGCTCAAGGTCTCAGAGACATCAGGTTTCCTTCTGTGTAATAAATGTGCTTATTTCACAATAGGGAATGGATCAGGCATAAGAATCTTTTAAAATACAAATTTGGCTTTTCTTCAAAACGAGAGGGCTAAGATAGGGCTGGCTCACGATAATATTGTGAAATGGGCTGATTTGCCTTTGGTGCTCCTCTGCTGTCCTCCCTCCACTACCCTCCCAGGATCCCTCATAGGCTCAAAGGGGCCCCAGGTGGCCAAGAAGTCTCTGTGTAGCACCTTCCGTCAGCCTGGTGGCCCGAGAGCCTTGTTTGTGTTGTGTCTGACCCACGTCTGTCTTCTCCCTTAAACATTTGCAAAGCATGTTGGGGATCTGGTGCACATAACACCTCTCTCTGCTGAGGCACAAGGTCTCCCAGGCATTTCCCGGGGTCTGCAACACTTTTACCTCAAAGGAGGGGGTTCCTGCAGAGAGAGAAGGTTGGTGAGGGGCACTGTGTTTCAGCAGACCTGCCAGGTGGCCCACAAACTGCCTTGATGTGCATCTGGCCCTAGAACTGGTTTAGTTTTCATACCGCTTTGCCAGTTGGCTTCTTTAGGTCCCCAGAGGCCAGAAGTTGCAGCCTTCCCAAGAGGTTCCTTCAAGGCAGGTGGGAGAGACACAGCTCCAGCGAAGCAGCTGAGTGCCCTTCCCTCTTCCAGCCAGGACTCCAGGCGCTGTCAACACGCAGTTTTCCGAGGGCTGTTCTGAGCTTCCTTCCTATTTATAGAAAGACATGGGTGATGCTGAGTGCACAGCTTACTACAGTGAAAGGAGTGATGACTGCAAATATGTGCACAAACATGGCCACGTCCGTCAGAAGGATCGAGGGCTTAGTGCCGGTGTGACCAGGTAGAGAAGGGGTTCCACTAAGGACAATGACCTGCACCTCCCGGGGGCGCTACCCCGCGGTCCTCGCGTTGGAAGTATTTATATGTTCTAGGATCTGGGTGCCTTTCTTTTTTTTTTTTTGAGGCAGAGTCTCACTCTAGCGCCCAGGCTGGAGTGCTGTGGTGCAATCTCCACTCATCGCAACCTCTGCCTCCCGGTTCAAGCGACTCTCTCACCTCAGCCTCCCGAGTAGCTGGGATTCCAGGTGCCTGCCACCACGCCTGGCTAATTTTTGTATTTTTAGTAGAGATGGGGTTTCACCATGTTGGCCAGGCTGGTGTCAAACTCCTGACCTCAAGTGATGCGCCCACCTCGGCCTCCCTAAGTGCTGGGATTACAGGTGTGAGCCACTGCGCATGCCCGGCCATGGGTGCTTTTGCTTTCTCTTTCTCTTGATCTCTGCCGTCCTTTAGCGTAGATTGAACTTAGACGGGCAGTCCATTCCACCAATGACTCTGCTTCTTTAACAAGAACTCTGTTTATTGAGGGTTCCACTCATCCCAGCATTTCTACAGCCTTCTCCATCCCAGGACCTCAAAGCCCAGGTGAGGAATTCTCTTCAGCCCACCTTTCAGTGGGTGACCCTTTCTTCTATAGACCAATTCGTATAACCTGCTGGCATGGGTTCTCCTTCCCTCTTTCTCTCTTTCTTTCTCTCTTTCTTTCTCTCTTTCTTTCTCTCTTTCTTTCTCTCTTTCTTTCTTTCTTTCTTTCTTTCTTTCTTTCTTTCTTTCTTTCTTTCTTTCTTTCTTTCTTTTCTTTCTTTCTTTCTCTCTCTTTCTTTTTCTCTATCCTTTCTTTCCTTCTTTCTCTCTCTCTTTCTTTTTTATTAATAGACTAATGTAGTTATCTGCATGAGAAATGAAGTGCTTATGTTAACATTTTCTGCATTGGGAGGGGACGGTTACTATTCCCCTCCATGGTCCTTTGGCTGTAAGAAATGAGCACTTTCTTAGTACCACTCCTGCTGAGGTTTCCCTGGGGGCCCAGGATGGACACAGCCTTAGGTTCCATGTCCTGTTGCTGTTACTGACGGTCACAACTAAGGATGGTGGATGGCGGCCTCTCCTGCCCTAGTCTGTTTCATTCCTTTGGCTTCAGGGAGGGGAAGAGTTGCCTTCTCGGCAATTCCTTGTACACAGGAACAAGAAGCCAAAGTAGTGGGCCCAGGAGGGAGGAGAGCCAGGCTTTTGGAGACAGGAACTAGGCCTTCTGAACCCACGGGGATGCCACAGCCATCGCTCTTGAATGCTCAGGCATCTGATCTGCCGTTGTTATCTGATAGGTTCATTTGCCTGATGTGCCACAAGCCAGTATACCGAGACATCAGGGACTGCAGCAGAGAAAGAGTTTAAATCAGGGCAGCCACATGAGAAGATGGGGGGAAACCTCAAATCTGCCTCCTGAGGAGTTTGGGTCCAGGGATTTTAAGGGGTTTGGAGTGGGCCAAGGTGTGGGGATCGTTGACTGGTCGAAGGGTGCGGGGTGAAGTTACAGTGGGGAGAACCTTTCAGGTGGAAGATAGGACGAGCACAGGCAGAGGCGGAGTAGCCAGTACTGGTTTGTTGTTCATCAATGTTTCTGCAACACTTACCAGGCGGTAGACTATTTTAGATGCCGAGATCCAGCAGTGGACAAAACTAAGCCATGCCCACATGGAGCTTCCATTCTAGTGGTTGCTGGGGGAGACGGACAATAAACGGTCAGGCAGAATTCTGTTCTGATGGTAAATATGTGGACAGGCAGGAAAGCAAGTGAGCAGGTGGGGGTGATCTGAAAAGGCCTTGTCAATCGGCAGGTATTTGATCAGGGAACACGAGGAAAGGAGGAACAAGTCACGTGGGCATCTAGGAGCGAAGCAGTCCTGGCCGGGAACGGCAAATGAAAGAGTCCTGACATAGGACCATGACTGGAGTGTTCCGAGATCAGCAAGGAGGCGGGAACAGAGTGAGATGGTTCCTGGATGCCACGTGGAAGATGGACTTTGGGAAGCAAGGGCCCCAGGAAACCAGTTAGGAGGCCAGGACAATCATCCAGGCAAGAGAATGATCATGAGCCGGGTGTGATGGCTCACACCTGTAATCCCAGCACTTTGGGAGGCCAAGGTGAGCAGATCACTTAAATCCAGGAGTTTGAGACCAGCCTGGGAAACATAGCGAAATCCTATCTCTAAAAAAAATTAGCTGGTCATGGTGGCATGCAATTAGCTACTCAGGAGGCTGAGATGGGAGGATCGCTTAAGCTCTGGGAGCGGAGGTTGGGATAGCTTGAGTTCTGGAGGCAGAGCTGAGATTGCACCACTACACTCCAGCCTGGGCAACAGAGTGAGACCCTGTGTCAAAAAAGAGAACAATAGTAGCTTGGACAAGAATAGAAGCAATGAATGTGATGAGAAAAAAACAGAGAAGTGTTTGGATCCCGAATGTATTTTACAGATGGAGGCAGCAGGCTTTGCTGATGGATTGGATGTGGGCTAAGTCAGGAGCCAAGTAATGGCCTGCAAGGTTTTTGGCCAGGCTCTAGAAGGTTGGAGTTGGTACCTATGGAGATGGAGAAGACTTCAGAGGAGCAATCTGGGTAGGCAGGATGCAATCAAGACTTTTGTTTTGGAAACACAACTTTGGAGATTCCTACCACACATCCACAGGACTTGGAATTGGCAGTTGGCCATCAGCGTCTGGAGATCAGAGAAGTGGTGGCTGCAGATAGTAACTCGGGAGGCATCAGAGTACAGATGTTATTCAAAACTAGGAGGCTGGATGAAATCACCAGGAAAGGAAGTGTAGGTAGAGGGGGGTCCAAGGACCAGGCCATGGGGTCCTCTAACACAAAGAGGGTGGGGGCTGCAGGAGGAACCAGCAGAGTAGACTGAAAAGGAATGGCCAAGGAAGTAGGTAAGAACCAAGAAGGAGTGGCACCTAAAGATCCAAAGGAGTAAAAAAAGGAGTTCTAAAGGTCTGGAGGGAGCCCGTTGTGTCAAATTACGTTGATGAGCCCATCTAACAGTTATTGAAACTGACCATTGGATTTAGCAACATGGAGGTCAGCTTGAGACCTTGATAAGATATGCGTAGAACCAAAGCAAGCGTTTATGCTGCCTCTCTAGACCCAGGGCCCAGATAGGCAAGGATCTCTCAGATTGGGGCTTGTGGTAGCAAAACTGGGTGGCACTGGCAGGGCAGCCTTCAGGTTCTGTAGACCTCAGCGGCTCAGTGGAGGCCTGTCCCTTCTACCGTAAGTTTCAGCAGCTGCAGGACCTGGGGACCTGTCCTCTGTCTCCAGTGTTTACAGAGAGATGCCTCCAGGCCCCTGGTCTCTGGGACCAACGGAATCTAGTTCTAGTCTTTTTTTTCTTTTTCTTTTTCTTTCTTTCTTTTTTTTTTTTTTTTTTTTTTCCGAGGTGGAGTCTCACTCTGTCACTCAGGCTGGAGTGCAGTGGTGTGATCTCGGCTCACTGCAACCTCCGCCTCCCGGGTTCAAACAATTCTCCTGCCTCAGCCTTCTGAGTAGCTGGAATTACAGGCATGCGCCAGCCGCCCTGCTACTTTTTTTTGTATTTTTAGTAGAGACAGGGTTTCACTATATTAGCCAGGCTAGCCTCGAACTCCTGACCTCAAATAATCCACCTGCCTTGGCCTCCCAAGGTGCCAGGATTACAGGTGTGAGCCGCCGCGCCCAGCCACTAGTTCTAGTGGTATCGTGAGCTGCCAGGTTTTCAGCACCAGCTGTCCAGCACAAGTGATCCCTCAAACCTTTCAGAAGATTTGGTAAGACTCAGTCACACTACTGCACTGCAGATGTCTTCCATGTGCTCATACTCAGACTGCCGTATTATAATCAAAGCACATTGGCCAGCTTTATATTAAAAGACCTTCTTCGGCCTTCAACTAGTTCAAAGGATGATTTGGTGACCAAAGGAGTCTGCATCCTATGTTGCATTTGCTTGGGGATCCCAGACCACCAATGTGAATGGTCACGGAGACCCCTACCAATACCTACTGTACTTCATGGAATCACCAGCATTCAAGACCCGTAGAGTAAGTACGGCAGGTGGAGAGTGGTGTTACGGGGCTTTCTCGTGAGGCCCCTGCATGGAACCAGTGACGGTGAGTCTCTGTGGGGTGCAGCCCAGGCTTAGCAGCTTTCTGAGGCTCTGGCTTCATGCCGCAGAGACTTTAGAGCTGTGTTGTCCGGTACAGTAGCCACTAGCCAGGTGGGCGAATACAACGAGGAACTGAATTTTAAATTTTATTTCATTAATTCAAATAGTCACATGTAGTTGGTGGCTATCCTATTGGACGTTGACTGGCAGCCTTGGGGTAAGCTGGTGCTCCCAGGGTTCTTGAGGTGGGAGGATCCTTGGAGAGGGAGAACGCCCGTCCCACAGTCCTTAGGAGTGGAGCTTGAAGTCAGTTTGGTCATCAAAAGGAAATTGGGGCTGCACACAGTGGCCCACGCCTGTAATCCCAGCACTTTGGGAGGCCGAGGCGGGTGCATCACCTGAGGTCAGCAGTTCGAGATCAGCCTGGCCAACATGGTGAAACCTCATCTCTACTAAAAATTTAAAAAAAAAAAAAAAAAAAAAAAGGAGCTAGGCGTGGTGGCAGGTGTCTGTAATTCCACCTACTCGGGAGGCTGAGGCAGCAGAATCCCTTGAACCTGGGAGGCGGAGGTTGCAGTGAGCCGAGATCACGCTACTGCACTCCAGCCTAGGCAACAGTGTGAGACTCTGTCTCAAAAAAACAAAAAACCCCACAAAAATTAGCTGGGTCTGGTGATGGGCACCTGTAATTCCAGCTACTCAGGAGGCTGAAGCAGGAGAATCGCTTGAACTCAGGAGGCGGAGGTTGTAGTGAGCTACTGCCCTCCAGCCTGGGTGACAGAGTGACGCTCTGTCTCAAAGAAATTAAAAAAAAAAAAAAAGAAAAAGTAAGAGAACTGGGCCTGTTTTGACCTCAAGCTGGAGAAATGGGACATACTTGTTAGATGTGTTTATGAAACATGCAGGCAGCAAACAGACCGGGACGCATCTCACTTCCCTGGGCTTGAGGTCGGGGGGTTTCCGTGCATTTTGATGAAAATGCAGGAGTTTCCCTCTGTGCCTGCTGCCTTTGTGAAATGGTGCCCTGTGTGTTCTGCAGAGGTGCAGAGTGGAGGAGAGTGTTCACTGCCCCACCTTTGGGGTCCAGCAGAGGTCCAAATCCCACATCTTACACACTGTAGGACCTTAGATAGGGTCGTGGGACTGAAGCTTCTCTGAGGCTCAGTTTATCATCTGCTAAGTGAACATAATACTAGGGATTTTACAGAGCTATGGGGGGGATCAAAAGAGAAAGTCTGTAAAACACGTAACAGTGCGTAACATATACAATCAGACTTGATATGACAGCTAAATAATACATCTTTATGTATTAAATATCATTCCATCTATTGATTGTCGATCTCGTAAGAATACATTGACTTCTCTGTCCTTAATTTAATTGGAAAAAAGGTTAATTTGATGCATGAGCCAAGGAATGGTTTTAGGAAAATAAACTTCTGGAAAATAAGCAGAACCTGAAAGCTACATTTGGTTAAAATGTCCAGTCAGCAAAGCAGTAAGTAAACACCTAAAAGTAATTTCCCCCTTTATACAGCATTTTGACTTCTTGCATTTATTTGCTGTTTTTAATCTGGTGGCAATTTCTTCGCCAATACAACAAATTGGGCTTCCTTATTGAGAGATGGGGCCTTGTAAGTACTAGGTGGGCTCTTTGGAGCACCCCCAGCCATGTGGCATCACCCCCTGCCCCGCCACACACACACACACACACACACACCCCTGTACACGGTGGCCTGTCCATCATGCCACCAAGCAATTCTCTGATCTCAGGGTGCAATGAAGAAAGCCCCTTCCTCTGAAACCCCTTCCTTCTGCAGGGTGCGGTCTGGGGCCCTGTGTCCCCATCGTTCTGTCTGCAGGGGGTGTAAGAGACAGGTTGCCCAGGCCTCTTGATGATGTGCCGCTGTGGCCACTACAGTCCCCTGCAGAGACCCGCTGCAGTCCTAGGATGCCTGATCTTGTGTACTCCCTACTGAAATTAGATCATCTAAGTTAGCAGAGTTGGTGTTCATCAAGAGTGCTGAGGCTTTCGGGCAACTAGTGGGGTTTATACCGTATATTTCAGCCAGTGAGGAAGAATTGGAATGATGGCTTTTTTGTTTCCTTTTAACTGAGATAAAACGACATACCATCAATTTCACCATCTTAAAGTATAAAACTCTGTAGGTTTTCGTATATTCACAAAGTTGTACAACCATCACCACTATCTAATTCCAGAACATTTTCATCCTTTTTCTTTTTTTTTTTTTTGAGACAGCCTTGCTCTGTCACCAAAACTAGAGTGCAGTGGCACGATCTCGGCTCACTGCAACCTCCACCTTCCAGGTTCAAGTGATTCTCCTGCCTCAACCCCCAAAGTAGCTAGGACTACAGGCATGCACCACCATGCCAGGCTAATTTTTGTAAATTTAGTAGAGATGGGGTTTCCACATGTTGGCCAGGCTGGTCTCAAACTCCTGACTTCAGGTGATCCACCTCCCTCTGCCTCTGGAAGTGCTGGGATTACAGGCGTGAGCCATCGTGCCCAGCCAGAACATTTTCATCCTTTAATTAATTTATTTTTAAAATTTTAAATTAATTGGTTAATTTTTAGAAACAGGATCTCCCTCTGTTGTCCAGGCTGAAGTGCACTGGTGTGATCTTGGCTCATTGCAGCCTCAGACTCCTGCCTCAAGTGATCCTCCTGCCTTAAGTGATCCTCCTGCCTCAGCCTCCTGAGTAGCTGGGACTACAGGTGTGCACCACCATGTCCGGCTACTTTTAAAATTTTTTGTGGAGATGGGGTCTCACTATGTTGCCCCGGCTGATCTTAAGCTCATCCTCCTTTTTAAATTCTCACTTTTGAAGAAGATGGAGCCATGGGCTCCCTGGAGATCTGTGCTCCTTGGGTTCCTTGCTGGGCTTTCCCATTGGCTTGGATCGAGATGTTTCTTTCCCAAGCACTTTATTGAGTTCATTTTTCTCATCCGAGGTGAAAAGGTAATCTCAGGGAGGGAGGCCAGCAGGGCATGGTGGCTCACGCCTGTAATTCCAGCACTTCGGGAGGCTGAGGCGGGTGGATCACTTGTGGTCAGGAGTTCGAGACCAGCCCGGCCAACATGGTGAAACCCCATCTCTAGTAGAAATACAGAAATTAGCCGGGAATGATGGCAGGTGCCTGTAGTTCCAGCTACTCATGAGGCTGGGGCAGGAGAATCGTTTGAACGCAGGAGGCGGAGGTTGTAGTGAGCTGAGATCATGCCATTGCACTCCAGCCTGGGTGACAGAGACTCCATCTCAAAAAAAAAAAAAAAAAAAAAAAAAAGGTTGGGGCAGGCCGAGCAGGTAGTCACCACCACGTCTGAGCCTCTGGGCCTCTGTGGTTAAATGCAGGACTTAAGGAAAGGCTTCCTGAGGGACCCTGTGCACCGTTTCTGGGGTTGTGGGCGTGCTGTGCCAGGGACAGACAGTGGAGGCTTGTCCGTGCTGCCCCTGTGGTTCCCTTTCTGCAAAGCCCTCTCGACTGTGGCCTGTACGTTAAAGGTGTAGGTTAGAGATGTGGCTATCTTGGTGCTGGGTGTTTTAGAGGAGATATAGGTGGGTTCGGTGTCCTCAGCCTGGCAGGGCTGGGGAGAAGTGAGACAGAGTTTGGCAGACAGTGAGGCCTTTGTAAAACATTATTTGTCGACACAAAAATGTTTAAAGAAAAAAAAATGAGGCCTAGACTCGGTGTGGCCTCTCTGGATGGAAAAGTGGGTAAGAATCAGGTTATTTCAATCCTCTAGCTGGCAGTCTGGTGTCTCTAAAGCAGATTCATCCTACTGTTAGCTGCCTAGGTCCAGGCATTTTGGTGGCTCTGAAAGGAAAGCAAGAAAAAAAGAGCCCACAAGGGTGGGGACCTCCAGGGGAATGCTCCCAGGTCTGTCTGCAAGGAACAGAGAACCAATGAGAACCAGTGTTCCCTCAATGCCTGGAACACAACAGATGCTTCATAGAGATGTTTTAGAAGAGCGACTGCACGTGTGAGAGGGCCTACTGTGTGCAGCCACTCTGTCTTGCACAGTCCTTATCATCACCCTAGGGGTAGGGAGGTGTGCATTCATTTCATTCATTCATTCATTCATTCATTCATTCATTCCACAATTCTTATTGCATCCATACTAGGAGCCTGATGCTGTCGGTGTACATGAGGACACATGCTCGGCATGGGTAAGCAATTTGCAAAGTTGTGGCAGGGTGGCAGGTACATGAGGGGTGAGGGCTTGGAGAACCGACGGGCACCACCTTGGGTCGTGGGTCCACCCCGCTCTCCTCCCTGTGTTGGTTGGCCAACCCAGTCTTACCTTTCAGGTGCTAATTTCCTCACCTGTAAATGCAGCAGTCCTAGGACTTATCTCAAAGGGCTTTTTGAAGATCGAATGAGATTACTTGGGGGTGCAGGGAGGGGTTGGGAGACGCTGGCACATTGCCCGAGGCCGTGTAGTAAGTCAAGGTTGGAACCCACTTTTGTCTGATCACAAAAGCAGACCTCGGCCAGGCGTGGTGGTTCACATCTGTAATCCCAGCACTTTGGGAGACCAAGGCGGGTGGATCACCTGAGGTCAGGAGTTTGAGAACAGCCTGACCAATTTGGTGAAACGCTGTCTCTACAAAAATCAGCTGGGCACGGTGGTGGGTGCCTGTAATCCCAGCTTCTCGGGAGGCTGAGGCAGGAGAATCACTTGAACCCGGGTCGTGGAGGTTGCAGTGAGCCGAGATCGGGCCATTGCACTCCAGCCTGGGCAGCAAAAGCAAAACTGTGTCTCAAAAAAAAAAAAAAAAAAAAAAAAAGCAGACCTCTCCCTTGCCATGGGCTGCCTCTAGGACCCATCTGCCTCCTTTTATCCCTCTGAATCTTTGAGAACCCCTTCACCTACCTGCCCCATGGTGACAGGCACCCTGGACTGAGAGTGGGTGTGGAATTGCCCCACAGCAACAGGTGTAGGAAAAGTAGGCCTGACCTGCAGCCATCCACCTGCACCTGGACGTTCTCACCTGCTGGCTGGCGCACTGCTTCTCTAGGACTGTCCTAGAATCCCCGAGGAGTTTGGAAAACATGGGCTCATCACAGACACCTGTGAGAATGGGTTCGCCGCCCCTCCCCTGTGAGAAGGGGGAAGGTCACCCCTGGCCTCCTCTCAGGCCCCCAAGAGTGCTCAAATGTGATTATGCACCTGGGTAGCATTCGCTTCCCTGTCATCCTCCTAAAGAATCGCCTTCTCCCAGTGCAGGAGGAGTGAGTCTCCCGTTCTCACCCGGGGAGCGGTTGCCTCGTGAGTCCAGAGAATCAGCCCTTTCGTTTTGCGCAGGTGGAGATCTCGGGGCCCAGTTTGGAGTCCTGCAAACTGTGAGTGTGTGAGGAGGGCTTGTTTCTGATGAAACCATTTCTGTCCCGTAACAACCCTGAGGGCAGAAACCCCTACAAAGGGCGCAGAGAGATCTGCTGTCCGCTTGATACCGGGGCGCGGTGGTCCTGGGGGCAGCTTGTTCTGGGGGCAGTTTGTCCTGGAAGGGCCCTGGGGCGCACTGGCTGGGATCTATAATGGTTGGGGCAGGAGGGTGGGTGGGGAGCCCCTTCTCCATGGCCGCAGGAGGTCTTCAGCGCTGCCCCTGCCAGCACCTTCATGCCTACCCCAAGGGCGCCCCACCGCGCGCCCAGAGCAGCATGGAAACTGTGGGAAAAGCAGGGAGCGTGCCTGGGGGCTGCCCTAGGCTCCCCGCGGCAGCTCTGCGCTCAGGACTTTGCGTCTCCAGGAACCTTTAAGGCCGGTGCTGGGGGCTGAGCCCCGGCCCCCTCATCTGAGCCAAGCCCTGCCCCACGCAAGGTCCCCAGCCTGGCGCACCCGGCTCCCCAGCGCCGCGCGCCGGCCGTGTCCCTTCCCACCCCAGCCCCCCCGGGACCCGAGAGCCGTGCAGGGCCAAGCCTCGTGCCCCGAGGCACGCCGAGCAAGTCACCCCTGCAGCCCGCGGCGCCGGAACTTGGGGGCGCGGTGAGTGGGGGCAGGGCGCCGGGCCGGCGGGCGGTGGCTGTGGCTGGGTGCCGGTTCCTGGCTTTAGAAGCCCTTTCGCATCTTGTTGAATCCGGGGCTGCATTGGCCCTCCGAGCTCTCCTGACTGGCAACGTCGCAGAGACAACAGGTCCAGACCTGGGACATTTCCCACACCCGCGTCCAGGACGTGGGTTTCTTCCCTCTTCCAGGGGAGAGGCCCTCGGACTGGGCGTCGCGGCGAGCCCCCGTGGTTTTTGTTTGCTTTTTTACCGTCCTCCCCCCACCCCGCCCCGGCTCCACCCGGGCCTTGGTCCCACCGCGAAGGAGCGAGGAGTCCGCGGAAGGGTTGCGATGGCCGGGGAGTCCGGGACCTCGGCTCCGGGTAGGCGCGCCCCGGGACCCAGCAGCTGCGTGGGCGAGGGGCGCTGCGCAAACTAAGCGCTCTTGCTGGGGAAACGCCAGCCCAGGCGGGCGGTGGCGGTGAAGGGGATGCGGACCAGGACCCCGTGCCCGGCGGGACTGGCCACGCAGAGGTCCCCGCGCCGCCCCCCTGCGGTGCGCACCGCATCTGCGCCCTAGGCCAAGGCCAGGCTCGGACCCCTCCCCCGCACCGACGTGATTCGGATCGCGCGGTGCTGGCGCCGCCCTCATGCGCTCCGCCTGGCCCCTACCTGGTCCCCTTTCCTTTTCAGGTGGAGGAGATGCCGCCGTCCCGTCGGTCTGGGACGAGCCCAGCTCCCCGGATCCCGGGCTGGAGAGACGCGTCGCGGCCCCGGGGCCTGGTGGCACGGGCAGGAAGGAGGACCCGGCGGCGGGCTCTGCCTGGGCTTGCCTGGGCTTGTTCCGAGCCGGGCTGCTTCTTGGTGACCGCGCAGATCGGGGGCATTTGGAGATTTTGCGGGAGTCCTGCAGCCAAGCTCCGGGGCAGGAGAGGCCTGGAAACCTGCACTACCTGCTCGCCCCGTCCCAGCGTGCACCCAGGTAAACGCTTGTGTTTCTCAGCCCGTGCGAAAGTTTGCAAAGAAGGAGGCGGGAACTAGACCAACAACGTTAATAATCATAGTCATAATAATGAAAACCCTGTTCAATTGTGTAGCCTCCATAAGGGGAAGACTTTCCAAGAAGCAACAAAATGTTCTTTGATTTCATAATCTCTGGGGAGAAAGGATTCCTTTTTTGGGGTTTTGCTCGGCTACTTCTTTCTTCCCTCCTCGATCTCCGGCGTGGTGCGAGGAAGGCCGACTGGTCCACGGGTGGAAAATGGGGACCCTGGCCCTTCTGCGCCGCTGGCCACGGTGAGATTGCAGCAAATGCTCAACCTCCCCAGTTCCTCTCCTCACCTGGAAAGTGGAAGGATTGATACTAGCCACCCACGGCTGTAAAAAACTCGCAAGAAAGGGAAAGGAAAAGTGCTTCTGTCACTAAAGTAGTGTTGTCTAAGAGGTCAAGGCTTTGGAAGACTTGCTCTAGAAGAGGAGAACCGGAGAGGGGCTTTCAGCCAACCTGGCCCCGAGGTGAACGCGCGCGCCCCCTGCTGGCTGGAGCCCTGTCCAGCCTGGGAGCCGCCAGTGAGGAGGGAGACTGCGGGGAGGTGGTCCCTGGAGTTCCCTGCTCCTAGCCTGGAGCAGCAGGTGCCAGTGCTCCTGAGGTCCCCTCTCTCAGGTTACGTGGATGGGGCCTGTAGTACCGACAGGGCACATGCTTCAGCGCCTGTTTCTGTGTCAGGTGGGAGACAGGAGCTAGGCTCTGCAGAAGGTTCCAGAGTCTGGGCCTTCCTGTTGCATCTACACTAGGCTCCTGGAGCCCAGGGGTGGCTGGGCTCTCTGGATACGTGCATGTGAAACTCTAGCAGATACCAACTCACGTTGAGGGGGCAAAACGGCCCACTGCAGTTATGTTAGCCAGTTCTGCCTCTGCCCAGTTCTGAGATACCTTTGGGACAAATGGCCACTCCCCTGAGCCCCTGTATCTTCCTGCATAAGCCACAAATGCTGTGCAGTCACAGCTGAGGAAGAGGGGAGGTGCCTGTACTTGCCAACATTCCCCTTGAAGGACTGTCCAGGAGCAGAGGGAGCAGCTGGAGGCAGCATCAGTTGGTATCCTGAGCCCAATGGCATCTACTGCCACATGGGATAGTGGCCTGTCTCCTGAGCTTCCCCAAGCTGGCCAAGACTGTCCAGGACTGCCCTGCTCTCCCCTCCCAATCTAGCTTTCTCTTGGGCCTCCAGGATCCCTTGGCTAGCTGGCATAGTGGCATGAGGACGGCACTTTTACACCCCACCCCTGCCCTTGGCACGCATCGCAAATCAATAATGCTAAACCTAGACAGGCCCCCAGGTGTTTCTCATCATAGCATCCATGCAGTGCTTCCCATTGATTGTGTCACCCAATTGCCACCCCAGCCCTACACCTGCCCTTGTAACTGGTCCCTGGGCTGGGGGGTGTAGGAGGACGCAAGGATGAACAAGATGCTGCCCTTGGTTGTAGGACACACTACCTCCGCCTAGAGGTGATCAGATCTATGCATAAGAAAATAACTAGGCAGGACGCATTCATTCATGCGACAAATATTTACAGAGTCCTTGCTATATGCAATGAGTCATGGAGGAGAAACCTACAGAAGGATGAGGGGATGGCTCTTCAGGCAGAAGGGTTAGTAAGTGCAAAGGCCCTGTGTTTGGTGCATTGGAGAAATTTCAAGAAAGCCGGTGAGACTGAAGATCAGCTCATGTGATACTCGGTAACGAATATCACATGAAAACAAGGAAGTTTTCTTGTCTAGCCCTGAAATTTGCCTTGGTTGGCAGATCCTTCCTTCCCAGACAGCACAAATCAGTACTGCAGCTACAGCTGTCTGTCTGACATATTTGTAAGAATGAACTGTTTAGTGCAGGCTCTGGGAGGCAGTGCCATGCAGGTCACTGATATACCTGGTGCCAATCATTTTTCTCCATTCGTAAGGCACCTCAGGACCCCACTGGGGCCCCAGTGTTCCACTAAGGATATGGGTTTTGAGTTAAGGACCCGCCTTCCAGCTCCGTCTCTGTCACTAGCTGTGCTAATTTGGAAATAGGACTTCCTTTCCTGGCTTTGGTTCCTCATCTATAAAAATTGCCCTTATGTTAGGACCTACTTGGTAGAGGCATGGGATAAAATGATTAGATAAGGTGCATAAACCTGGGAGCAGGGTGCTGTGGCAACCATTAGGTGCCATCAGTGATAAAGCACTTTGCTTTCATGGATATTTTATATGTTCACTAAGTCAGAACTTTCCTCTATGCTCATGTAGTCTAGTGAGGTCTGGGGAGTTTCTTGTTTGATTTTTGCATTGCAAATATTGCTCTCCTCCCCTCCCTAAAAAACCCACTGCTTTTTTTTTTTTTTTTTTTTTTTTTGAGACAAGGTCTCACTCTGTCACCCAGGCTGGAGTACAGTGGCACAAGCATAGCTCACTGGAACCTGGAACTCCTGAGCTCAAGCAATCCTCCCACCTCAGCATCCTGAGTAGCTAGCACTACGGGCATGTGTCACCACGCCCAGCTAATTTTTAAATTTTCTGTTGAGATGGGGTCTTACCATGTTTCCCAGGTTGGTCTCAACCTCCTGGGCTCAAGTGATCCTCCCACCGCAGCCTCCCAAAGTGCTGGGATTACAGGTGTGAGCCACCACGCCCAGCCTACATTTTTTTTTCATTAACTAGTATTGCAAATATTTAAGTAGAGTAAAATGCCTTGAGTTGATGCCAAAAGGAAAAATAAGGGTCTATAAGGGGATCCATTCTGACTGAGGCATGACACGGTTTGAGTACACCCTCTCCTGTGTCCCTGGCTGTGGGTTACCGCACCTGGGGCAGGCAGGGGCACCTGGGGAAAGCTTGGCAGAAACTCCTGCCTCTCCCACTCGCAGAGCTTTTGACCCACCAGGCTCACCCCAGGGCCCCGCTCTGACCTCTGTGGCGCCAGGTGGCTCTTACTCTGTCCTGTCATTTGGGGCCCTCAGCCATCCCACCTCACCCCGCACGGTCCCAGCAGCTCCTGCCCGATTCCCATGCCTCCTCTGGACAGAGAGTTCGCCCTCCTCTTGCCAGATCAGTAACTCCTCATGAGGAAAGTGTTTTCCATACTCAGTCGATAGGACAGTGGGGGCAGCAAGGGAGGGTCCACCAGAGGAGAAAGAACCGGCTTGACAGTGGTGGGGGTTGGGGGTGTCTGTTGATTTGTTGAACCAAATTGATTCCTAATCCTGGCATTAAACATCCTCCAAGGCTGTCACCTCATCTCAAAACAAGATTAATTAAAATGGACTTGAATTGAAAGTGGGTAAGACTACTGTCGCTATCACCGCCTGTTACTGTGCAATCCACCACTAGTGAGGGGTGAAGCGAGTTTAAAATCCTGGGCCACATGGTGAACACTCATCAGTCCTCGTCCATGATCACAACAAGGAGCGTGGTGGTGAACTGGCTTCCCAAACCCCAAAGCAAATAGAAAGCCCTCGCCTCCAGGGCTGGGTGCGGTGACTTACACCTGTAATCCCAGCACTTTGGGGTGCTGAGGCGGGTGGATCACTTGAGGCCAGGAGTTCGAGACCAGCCTGGACAACATAGTGAAACCCCTGTCTCTAGTAAAAATACAAAAATTAGCTGGGCATTGTGGTGCGCGCCTGTAATCCCAGCTACTCGGGAGGCTGAGGCAGAAGGATTGCTTGAACCCGGAGGCAGAGGTTGCAGTGAGCAGAGATCATGCCACTGCACTCCAGCCTGGGTGACAGAGCGAGACCATGTCTGAAAGAAAAACACAAAAAGAAATCCCTCACCTCCAGCCTGAAAGACAGAGAAATAGTTCTTGATAATTTGCTGAGAAAAAAAACATTGTTGAATTTGTCACAACCTGGCCACCACCAGCCACCCCCTGCCCTGGACACCCAGCCTCACAGTGCTGGGTGGGAGGTAGGGAGACCCTGCTGGCGTTGGAGGACAGCTGCGGTGGCCTTTCAGGGAGAAGGTGAGACAGGCCCAAAGTAATGCAATCGAGCCTTCTTACCTGGGGGTTCCACATCGGCTGATTCAGCCAGCCTAGGGTCCAAAATGTTCGAGAAAGCAAAAATAAATAATAATAAAACAATAAAAAATAATATAAATGGGCCGGCTGTGGTGGCTAATGCCTCTAATCCCAGCACTTTGGAGGCCAAGACTGGAAGATTGCTTGAGCTCAGGAGTTGGAGTCCAGTCTGAGCAACATAGCAAGACCCTGTGTATTTAAAAAAAAAATAATAGTACAAATTAAAAAACCATGCAGTGTAATAACTATTTACATGGCATTTACGTGGTATTAGATATTACAAGTACTCTAGAAATGATTTAAAGTATGTGGAAAGGCCAGGAGCAGTGGCTCACGCCTATAATCCCAGCACTTTGAGAGGCCAAGATGGGTGGATCACCTGAGGTCAGGAGTTCAAGACCAGCCTGCCCAACATGGTGAAACCCCATCTCTACTAAAAATGCAAAAACCAGGTGTGGTGGCAGGTGCCTGTAATCCCAGCTACTCAGGAGTCTTAGGCGGGAGAATCACTTGAACCTGGGAGGTGGAGGTTGCAGTGAGCTGAGATCGCACCATTGCACTCCAGCCTGGGTGACAAGAGCAAAACCGCATCTCAAAATAAATAAAGATGGTGGCCCGTGCCTGTAATCCCAGCTACTCGGGAAGCTGAGGCAGGAGAATCACCTGAACCCCATAGGTAGAGGTTGCAGTGAGCTGAGATTGCACCACTGGAAGTAACATAGTAAGATGTATGTGGAGGATGTGTGTAGGTTGTATACAAATACCACACAATTGTATAAAAGGGGCTTGAGCATCCTCAGATTTTGGTATCCACAGGGGTCCTGGGACCAATGCCCCTGGGACATGGAGAGACAACTGTATTTCAGACCAGGTATAATTCTCGTTTGGCCCCTTCCCTTTTGGTCTCAGGCATAACACTTTGCCCGCTGTCCCACAGCTCTGAGCCTACACTGTGGGGCCTGGTAACTCTCCAGAACCCCTCAACTTTGACACCTAACAAGGACTGTTCTTTCCCTTCAAATGCTGTTAAACCCTGAAATACTTCAAAACTTTCGTTCCCCTAGAGCCACTTATAAGCCACATCATTCCACACTGAATTTTTTAAAAAACAGCAAACACTTCCCTGCCTCTCATTCTCTCCCCTTCGTAAAGAATCAAACCTTCTCCAAATGCTGCCAGATACACATGCTTTGATGGCACACACAGCACTCATTATGATCATTTAAGTGAATTATTTCCAGTTAAGCCCAATTACCATACAAGAGGCTCACACTTGTGCTTGTCCTTAAATGTGTGTCAAATTAACTTTGTTAGAGGTTGTTTTTAAGGCAGTGGAGAAATATAAAGAACATTGTCGGGGAGTTAGTTGGTCCTTTTTTTTTTTTTTTTGAGACAGGGTCTCCCTCTGTTGCCCAGACTGGAGTGCCGTGGTGCGATCTCGGCTCACTGCAGCCTTGACTTCCCCTGGCTCAAGTGATCCTCCCACCTCAGCCTTCCAAGTAGCTGGGACGTTACATGTGCACCACACCCAACTAATTTTTTGAATTTTTTGTAGGGACAGTGTCTCATTATGTTGCCCAGGCTGGTCCTCATTTTACCCCTTCATTATCTCAGTGGTGCATGACCAGAATATAACACCTCTCAATCCATTTTTTTTTTTTTTTAAATAAGAAAATAAAATACTTTTAGGCCAGGTGCTGTGGCTTACATCTGTTATCCCAGAACTTTGGGAGGCCAACACAGGTGGATCACTTCAGGTCAGAAGTTCCAGACCAGCCTGGGCAACAAGGTGAAACCGTGTCTCTATTAAAAATATAAAAATTAACCAGGAGTGGTGGCGTGCACCTGTGATCTCAGCTATTCAGGAAGCTGAGGTAGGAGAATCACTTGAACCCAGGAGGCAGAGGTTGCAGTGAACTGAGACCACATCACTGCACTCCAGCCGGGGCGACAGAGTGAGATTTCGTCTAAAAAAAAAAGAATTTTTTTTCTTTTTTCTTTTTTAACAGGTGGCATCTCACTCTGTCACCCAGGTTGGTCTCAAATTCCTGGCCTTAAGCAGTCCTCCTGCCTCAGCTCAATCCGTTTCCTTATCCTAAAATAAATCATTCCTGTCCTGCCTACCTCCCAGAGTCGTTAGGAGGATCACACAAGATGGGTTCTTATTCCCAAATCCTCCCTGATACCCCTCATGTTCAAAGTTCTGTCCTCCAGGTACAATAGCTAGACAGCTCATTACCACCCTGATGGTCTTTACAGTCTGGTCAGGACAACAGAAGGTAAATAACTAATGCACAAATAGCCAACATTGATTGAACACTTGCAGTATGCCCAGCCCTTACTGTCAAGTGCTAATAAGCAATTTACATATATTACCTTATTTCATCCCTATACCAGCCCTGTGAAGTGACTGCTATTGTTCCCATGCTTACCCATAGGGAAACTGAGGCTTACAGGGTTATGTTGATGGATACGTGTGTGATCATGGTAGAGCCTGGCTTGAACATGTGTAGTATGACCCAGAGTCTGTGGACGTGATCACTCTGCTTCTGTCAAGGTGCAGGGTGACAGGCATGAGAACCACAAACTGCACACTTCTCTGGGACTGTTGTCATAGCCACATCTTCATTATCATCATCAGATTTGTTTCCTGTTGCTGTGTAACAGAGTACTACAAAGTAGCTTAGGAAACACACATTTATTATCGCACAGTTTCTGTGGGTCAGGAGTCTGGGCACAGTTTAGCTGGGTCCTGTGTAAGGCTGCCATGAAGGTCTGGCCAGGGCTGGGGTCTCATCTGGTGACTCAGCTGGGGAAAGGTCCTCTTCCAAGCTCACTCAGGTTGTTGGTGGAATTCATCTCTTTGCAGTTGGATGACCGGGGTACTTGGCTTCTTGCTGGCTGTTGACTGGCACTGCTCTCAGCTCCTAGAGTGCACCCCCAGGCCTTTGCCATGTGGTCCCCTCCCTAGGCTCTCCCACAGCATGGCAACTTGCTTCTTTAAAGCCAGTGAGGGAAAGCGTCTTCAGCATGAGCCTGCTAGCAGGAGAGGGAATCCTATATAATGCAGTGCAATCCTCTGCCATCCATGCCATATTCTGTTGGCTAGAAGCCAGTCACAGGTCTTGCCCATACTAAAGGAGGGGGGTCACACAAAGGCATGAACACCATGAGGCAGTGGCCATAGGGGCCACCTTATCATTTGTCCCCCACAATTTCTAACTTCATTTGTGCTTGTCCTTAAATATGTGTCAAATGAACTTTGTTAGAAATTGTACATAAGTCAGTGGAGAAATAGAAAGAACATTGGGAATGACAGTGTTCCTGATGGTTTCTTGTCGTGTCGACAACTTACAAGAACATTTAGGATGCCAGCAGCGTGTCTGCCATGTTTTCTATTCCCCCCTGGATTCCATGGACCTGCCCTCTGGGGAGTTAATACAGTCAGGGTCGCTCCTATGGTTAAATGGTCCCCTGCAGTTTACAGAAGAGGAACTGAGCCACGGGATCTTGAGACAGAGCAGCAAGGGAAGAGAGAGCCCAGTGTTGAATTTAGGCATTTGGTAAAAACTTTAAAATTCATCCACTTATTTATTGATTCCTCAATTCGTCTGCGCATGTGTTCATACGTCCGGCACGCTTCAGTGACTTCCTTCTGTATGGTGTGTTCAGTACTGTGCTGGTGTTGACACAAATGTGGCTGTGTCCCCACCGTGCCCAGGGCAGAGTTAACAGATAGGACAGGTGGGACACCTCTGCCTGAGACATTGTGGGTGGCTTCATTCCCTTTGGGCGTGGGGACCATCCTGGAGTCCACTGCAGGCACAAGCAGGCAAAGGGAACAGCAAGTAGGAGTGCAGAGGTGCAGAGGGCAGGTGTGGGGCAACCCCAAGGGGCTCGGTTGTGCCTCAGGGCAGGTAGGGGGCCGGAAGCAGTGGCCACTGCACCCTCCTACCTCCCCACTTCATTAGGAGAACGGGAGGGAGTGGAATGCCACCTCTTGAAGCGGCTTGTCCTTGGGGCACAAGATACCTCTGGACAAGAGCCTCAAAACCAGACAGATTCCTGGGAAACCTTCAGTGTTTTATTTGTATTTTATTTTATTATTTTTTTGAGACAGAGTCTCACTGCAACGCCCAGGCTGGAGCACGATGGCACGATCTCAGCTCACTGCAACTTCCACGTCCCAGGTTCAAGCGATTCTCCGGCCTCAGCCTCCCAAGTAGCCTGGCTAATTTTTGTATTTTTAGTAGAGATGGCGTTTCACCATATTGGCCAGTCTGGTCTTGAACTCCTGACCTCAAGTGAATCACCTGCCTCAGCCTCCCAAAGTGTTGGGATTCCAGGCGTGAGCCACTGCACCCAGCACGTGTTTTAGACAGCTAAAGATTCATCCCGCCTGGGTGCAGTGCCTCATGCCTGGAATCCCAGCACTTTGGGAGGCTGAGGAGGGAGGATTGCTTGAGCCCAGGAGTTCAAGACCAGCCTGGGCAACATGGTGAAACACCATCTCTACAAAAAAAAAAATCAAGGGCCGGGCGCGGTGGCTCAAACCTGTAGTCCCAGCACTTTGGGAGGCCGAGGTGGGCGGATCACGAGGTCAGGAGATCGAGACCATCCTGGCTAACATGGTGAAACCCTGTCTCTACTAAAAAATACAAAAAACTAGCCGGGCGAGGTGGCGGGCGCCTGTAGTCCCAGCTACTTGGGAGGCTGAGGCAGGAGAATGGTGTAAACCTGGGAGGCGGAGCTTGCAGTGAGCTGAGATCTGGCCACTGCACTCCAGCCTGGGCGGCAGAGCGAGACTCCGTCTCAAAAAAAAAAAACAAAAAAAACCCCAAAAAGATGAGGCAAGAGGATCACTTGAGCCCAGGAGGTTGAGGCTGCAATGAGCCATGATTGTGCCACTGCACTCCCTCCTGGGTGACAGAGCGAGACCCTGCTTCAAAAAGAAAAAAAAAAAAGTCCAGGCGCAGTGACTCACGCCTGTAATCCCAGCACTTTGGGAGGCCGAGGGGGTGGATCATGAGGTCAGGAGATCGAGACCATCCTGGCTAACACGGTGAAACCCCATCTCTGCTAAAAATACAAAAAATTAGCCGGGCGTGGTGGCAGGCGGCTATAGTCCCAGCTACTTGGGAGGCTGAGGCAGGAGAATGGCGTGAACCCAGGGGGCAGAACTTGCAGTGAGCCGACATCGCGCCACTGCACTCCAGCCTGGGCGACAGAGCGAGACTCTGTCTCAAAAAAAAAAAAAAAAAGAAAAAAATTCCTCCCTATACCAGAACTTTTCAATTGTATTGTTTTGGGTTGAAAATCTTTCTAGAATATAACTCATGCTTCCCTTTTCTTAAAACAGAATAAACCCAATTTTACCTTTTCTTGCTAAGCTTAATGGTGACTTTGAACATGTATTGCTGTGTCTGTGTGGAGCAACCTCCTGGAGGCCCCGGTCTCAGGTCGCGGGGCTTTCTTAAGTGTCACGAATGTGTTTTATATAATTTCCATTTCTTCCCCTGTTCTTTGTCTCTCACTTGTCTTTCCTTGTTCTTGCCGGTGAATCTGATTTCAGCAAACCTTTCCTTGCCTTCTGAGTTGCTGCTTCTAAATTACTGTGGGGTCAGGAACCCTCATTCCTACTTAGGTTAAGATTTTGAAATAAGACCATCTTGGATGATCTGGGCGAGCCCTAAGACAGGGGTCCTTAGAAACAGAGGCAGAAGGAAATTTAAGACAGTCAGAAGAGGAGAAGACACAGACACACAGAGAAGGCCACTGAAAGAGGCAGAGACTGGAGTGATGCAGCCACCAGCCCAGGAATTCTGGGACAGCCGCCAAAGCTACAAAGAGACAAGGGAGGTGTCTTCAGGCTGGGTATGGTGGCTCACACCTGTAATCCCAGCACTTTGGGAGGCCGAGGTAGGTGGATCACCTGAGGTCAGGAGTTTGAGACCAGCCTGGCCAACATGGTGAAAACTCCATCTCTACTAAAAATACAAAAATTAGCCGGGCATGGTGGCACGCACCTGTAATCCCAGCTACTCGGGAGGCTGAGGCAGAATTGCTTGAACCTGGGAGGCGGAGGTTGCAATGAGCCAAGATCATGCCACTGCACTCCCGCCTGGGCGACAGATTGAGACTGTCTCTCAAAAAAAAAAAAAAAAGAAAAGAAAAAGAAAAAACAGTGAGTTAATACAGTGGAGTTCAAGGGCAAGCTGGGCCTCACCCCAGTGTCAGAATGAGGGGGCAGAGGTCATTTGGAAACAAAGTATTGCAGTGATTCATCACTTTCCTTTAGCTTAGCTTTAGTTGTGCTATTTACTTGATATTGAATTTCAGCTGTGAAGTTGGGAGCAGGGAGAGTGTTTATCCAAGAAGAGTACTGATTAACAGAATATGTGATATTAACAGAGCACCACGTTGAGGGTGACAGTATGTTCTGAGGAGGGACAGGAACTTGGGTGCAGGAGTTTGAGCTGCTCAGAGACTTTCTTTTTTTTAAAGACAGGATCTTGCTTTGTTGCTCACGCTGGAGTGCAGTGGGGTGATCCCAGCTCACTGTAGCCTTGACTTCCCAGACTCAAGCCATCCTCCTACTGCAGCCTCCTAAGTAGCTGGAACTGATGGCATGCACCACCATGCCTGGCTAATTTTTTTTTTTTTTTTTTTTTTTGGGTAGAGATGGGTTTCACCGTGTTGCCCAGGCTGGTCTTGAACTCCTGGTCTCAAGCGATCCGCTCACCTCAGCCTCTCAATGTGCTGGGATTACAGGCATGAGCCACCGTGCCCGGCCCAGAGGCTGCCTTCCTACCCTGCCTCTCTGTAACAACCCCATTGCAGTTGTGAATGAGCTCATTCATGACTCCAGGAGTATAATATTTCCTGTGGCTGCTGGATGGCTTAAATTATTCTCTCACAGTTCTGGAGGCCAGAAATCTGAAATCCAGTGATTGCCCCAGCATTCCTGGACTGGTGGCTGCATCACTCCAGTCTCTGCCTCTGTCTTTCAGTGGCCTTCTCTGTGTGTCTTCTCCTCTTCTGACTGTCTTAAATTTCCTTCTGCCTCTGTTTCTAAGGACACCCGTCTTAGGGCTCACGCAGATCATCCAAGATGGTCTCCTCTCAAACTCTCAATCAGCTCTGCAAAGACCCACATGCTCTGGTTGCAGGGATTTGAGGTGGCTCTCTCTCCAGGGTGTTTTTCAGCCCACTGCAATAAGTGACTCAGTGAAAGGGTCAAGAACAGTGCCTGACGCATAGTGGGGCCGCTGTTGATATTGCTATTGCTGCTGTTTTTGGATTACTTCTCATCCTTTCATTCATTCACTGGGTATCCAGGTATCAGCTCTGGCTCTCTATCATGCTAGGTGCCAAGGGGGATAAAGTGAAGTGAGGCACCGACCCACAAGGGGATGATGCCCCATGTTTCTGGATATCTGAGGTCCCACAGTATGGTGGACTCTCCTGGCTGAGCCTACAAACCTGCCACATTTATGGTATTGTGACTTTGGGGCGTGGCATCCCTAGTTGCAAGCAGTCAACTTGCCAAATAATCCTGTGAAAAGTCCAAATCATTGTCAACTTATGATTTAGGAGTACTTGGCCGGGCATGGTGGCTCACACCTGTAATCGCAGCACTTTGGGAGGCTGGGGTGGGTGGATCACCTGAGGTCAGGAGTTCGAGACCAGCCTGACCAACATGGTGAAACCCCATCTCTACTAAAAATACAAAAAATTAGCCACGCGTGGTGGTGGGTGCCTGTAAGCCCAGCTACTCGGGAGGCTGAGGCAGGAGAATCACTTGAACCCAGGAGGTGGAGATTGCTGTGAGCTGAGATCGTGCATCTGCACTCCAGCCTGGGTGACACAGCAAGTCTCAGTTTCAAAAAAAAAATAGGTGCACTCAAAGATGGTCTGAAATGGAAGTGTGACTCCTTGCAGTTACAGTTTTGTTTTAGTTATTTTTATTTTTATTTTTATTTTTTTGAGATGGAGTCTCACTCTGTCATCTGGGCTGGAGTGCAATGGCACAGTATCGGCTCAGTGCAACCTCCGCTTCCCGGGTTCAAGCAATTCTCCTGCCTCAACCTCCTGAGTAACTGGGACTACAGGCGCCTGCCACCACACGTGGCAAATTTTTTGTATTTTTAGCAGAGATGGGGTTTCACTATGTTGGCCAGGCTGGTCTGGAACTCCTGACCTCATGATCCTCCCTCCTTGGCCTCCCAAAGTACTGGGATTACAGGTGTGAGCCACCATGCCCGGCCCAGTTACAGTTGTTTTTGTTTTTTGAGATGGAGTCTCACTCTGTTGCCCAGGCTCGAGTGCAGTGGCGTGATCTCGGCTCACTGCAACCTCCCCCTCCCAGGTTCGTGCCATTCTCCTGCCTCAGCCTCCTGAGTAGCTGGGACTATAGGCGCCCACTATCACACCTGGCTAATTTTTTGTATTTTTAGTGGAGATAGGGTTTCACCGTGTTAGCCAGGATGGTCTCGATCTCCTGACCTTGTGACCCGCCCGCCTTGGCCTCCCAAAGTACTGGGATTACAGGCGTGAGTCACCGCGCTTGGCCCCAGTTACAGTTTTTAAAGCACTTTCCCATCTGCTGCCTTACCTGTGTTTTCCATGCTGATGACAGACTAAATACCTGAGGCTCAGCCTGATCATTAAGCTCTCAAAGGATTGGAATGTGTGGTCCGCTGACTGAGCGTGGGCTGGCCGGCAGCGCTGTCTTTTTTTACCCACTCCTCCTCCCATGCTTTCTCAACAGAACTTTACTGGCACTCACTATGTCCTGTCTGCTGGGCTAGGTGCTGGGAGAAGGAATAGAAAGCTGACACTCAGTTTGGTGAGAGGGAGGTACAAGCGAGTTGGCCACCATGATGCAGGGAGATGTGTGATGCTTGGGGTGGCCACTGGGAGCCCACAGCTGAGTGAAGGGGGTTGTAGGGCGCTTAACCAAGGCCTGAAGGATGAGTAAGAGTTGCTTGGTGAAGCTGGAACGGTGGGGCCTCAAGGCAGAGAGGCTGGTCCCAGAAGGTCGGGGGGGCATAGAGCCAGCATCTGAGTGAGGAGGGCCCTGGTCTGTGAGCTCAGGGACACCTCCCCTTCTGCTGCCTGCCTCCACCCAGTCTCCTTCAGTGAGCTGGTTTGTGGCTGAAATTCAACCATTAGAGCTTCATTCTTTTGGCTTAAGCCAGAGAGAAAATGTATTCCAGTGCTGGCACGGTGGCTCATGCCTATAATCCCAGTACTTTGGGAGGCCAAGGCAGGCGGATCACCTGAGGTCAGGAGTTTAAGACCAGCCTGGCCAACATGGTGAAACCCTGTTTCTGCAAAAATACAAAAATTAGCCATGCATGGTGGTGCACACCTGTAATCCCAGCTACTTGGGAGGCTGGGGCAGGAGAATCGCTTGAACCTGGCAGGCAGAGGTTGCAGTGAGCTGAGATCATGTCACTGTGATCCAACAACAGGACTGAGGGTGCCCGGGACAAGCACCAGCTCTGTGTCTAGCTCAGGGTTTGTAAATACACCAATCAGCACTCTGTCAAAACGGACCAATCAGCTCTTTGTAAAATAGACCAATCTGCTCTCTGTAAAATGGACCAATCAGCAGAATGTGGGTGGGACCAGATAAGGGAATAAAAGCTGGCTGCCCGACCCAGCTAGCGGTAACCGGCTTGGGTTCCCTTCCAGGGTATGGGAGGTTTGTTCTTTCGTTCTTTGCAGTAAATCTTGCTGCTGATCGCTCTTTGGGTCCAAGCTGCCGTTATGAGCTGTAACACCACGAAGGTCTGCAGCTTCACTCCTGTAAACCAGCGAGACCACGAACCCACCCGGAGGAACGAACAACTCCAGACGTGCTGCCTTTAAGAGCTGTAACACTCACCGTGAAGGTCTGTAGCTTCACTCATGACAGCGAGACCACAAACTCACCAGAAGGAGAAAGCTCCAGACACAGCTGAAGGTCTGAAGGAACAAACTGCGGACACACCATCTTTAAGAACTGTAACACTCACCGCGAGGGTCCGTGGCTTCATTCTTGAAATCAGTGAGACTAAGAACCCACCAATTCCGGACACAATTGCATTCCAGCCTGGGCAACAGAGCGAGCCTCTGTCGAAAGAAAGAAGGAAAGAAAGAAAAAGAAAGAAAATGTATTCCATACTCAAATGCAGAATCCACTGAAGATGAGTCTCCTATGGCACCAACCCCTTCCACGTCAGGGCATCTGGCATTCACCCAAGGGCAAGTTTTACCGTGAACTAGGGGTCAGGCAAGGTCCAAAGACACCAAGTACTTGTAGATGTGGTTGGAAAGCAGATCATCTCTATGTGGGGACAGGAAGAGAGAGGACAACACTTGGTGTCCACACATGTTCCTTGGGCCAGCCATGGGCTCTCCCACCACATTCAGACATTGGGTCGTGACACTCTTTATAACAGTCTGTGTTGAGTCCCTTCCCGGTGGATGGAAGGAAGTAGGTTTCCTCCGGGAACGCATGGCTCAGTGCGGTGAATTTGCGTCTGCTTGGCTCCTGTGCCCCTTCCACCGCCTGCTCGATTGCGTCCCAGATCACCAGTTCACCCCCAGGTCTGGCAGTCTTTACAGAGTACCAGGACCCCGGATGGGGGCTACAGGGAACTGTCCTTCTCCCATGTGACCCAGAGAGGCAGCAAAGAGACTTCTCCATCTAGCCCACTGGAAACATTGCTTTTCTTTGCCTTTGCACCATGTATTTTAAAAAAAAATTTTTAAATATTTTTTAGAGACAGGGTTTCACCATGTTGCCCTGGCTGGTTTAGAACTCCTGGGCTCAAACAATCCGCAGGCCGCCGCCTCCCAAAGTTCTGGGATTACAGGTATGAGCCACTGTGCTCAGCCCTGCACCGTATATTCTTAAGCTAAAGACACGCACACACATGCACACACACACACTTTAGATTATTTTTAATATTATCAACCTATCCATTTTCCTTGACATTTTACAATGTATACTATGTCCTCAAAATATGGTGTTATGCCCAAACATTGCATTTATTTTATTTTATTTTTAGAGACAGCATCTTGCTCTGTGGCTCAGGCTGGAGTACAGTGGTGTGATTATAGCCTACTGCAGCCTCGAACTCCTGGGTTCAAGCGATCCTCCCTCCTCAGCCTCTTGAGTAACTGGGACTACAGGTACACACCTGGATGATTTTAAAATATTTTTTTAAAGATGATCTCTCCCTATGTTGCCCAAGCGAGTCTCAAACTCCTGGGCTCAAGAGATCCTCCCACCTCAGCTTCCCAAAGCATTAGGATTACAGGTGTGAGCTACTGCGCCAGGTCTGAATTTCTTACTTTACATGTTAGCTGGGAAGTAGATGCCCTTAAGAATGGTGGAGCATATCAGCTGTCCCTCTAGGTCAGCCCCATGGCCACCCAGCTCCAGCCCTATCTCTAAGTATCTGAGTCCCTTTTGCACAACAGAGAGCCTGGGGAGGTGGAAGGTCTTGGTAACACTTTGTGACTTATTCACACTGGCTGTGGGTGACAGAGCCAGAGGTGGGAGCACAGAGCGCTCATGGCCGAGAGGAGTAAGGAGTTGAAGCCGCAGAAACAATGCTGAAGCCTGAGGTGGAGAAACAGTTGTAAATGGAAAATTAGACGGCAGTTCTGCAGGTTGGGAAGTGGGTGATAAAGTGGGTTTGCAGGGGCTGTTCCAGGAGGCTGTGCCTCGTGTGCACTGAGAGCAGGTCAGGTGGCCAGGAGGCTCCAAGTTTAAAGCTGCCAGGTGGGGCCAAGCTTTTTTTTTTGAGACGGGTCTCACTCTGTTGCCCAGGCTGGAGTGCAGTGGTACGATCTCAGCTCACTGCAACCTCTGCCTCCCGGGTTCAACCTCTGCCTCCCGGGTTCAAGTGATTCTCCTGCCTCAGCCTCCTGAATAGCTGGGATTACAGGCGCACCTCACCACGCCTGGCTAATTCTTGTATTTTTAGTAGAGATGGGGTTTCGCCATGTTGGTCAGGCTGGTCTCAAACTCCTAACCTCGTGATCTACCTGCCTTGGCCTCCCAAAGTACTGAGATTACAGGTGTGAGCCCCTGCGCCAGCCTTTCTTTTTTCCTTTTTTTTTTTTTTTTTTTTTTTTGAGACGGAGTCTCGCTCTGTCACCCAGGCTGAAGTGCAGTGGTGCGATCTCAGCTCACTGCAACTTCCACCTCCGGGGTTCATGCAATTTTCCTGCCTCAGCCTACCTAGTAGCTGAGATTACAGGCGTGTGCCACCATGCCTGGCTAATTTTTGTATTTTTGGAGACATGAGTTTCACCATGTTGGCTAGGCTGGTCTTGAACTCCTGACCTCAGGTGATCCCGCCTGCCTCAGCCTCCCAAAATGCTGGGATTACAGGCATGAGCCACCATGCCCGGCCTGGGCCAAGCATTTTTGCAGTGACTTTCCTCCTTGTCAGCAGCCTCAGAGGCAGGCACTGGATCCAGAACCTCGTCTTGATCCAGCAGCCTCTATGTGTGCCAGCCGCAATGGCATCCAAGCTACAGGGAAGCAGTTTATATTTTCTCCTTGGAGTCAGAGGCTCCTGCCTGCCTGGTGGGTCACATCCTCCTGTTCTTTGCTCAGACTTCAAAAGGGGATTCCAGGTTCTGTTTTCCCAGGGTACATTGAAGAGCTGGTGTTTCCTCACATCCACCCTCTCTCCCAAGGGAAGGCCTTGGTCTGAGGGGACCAGCAGTGGCAGGGTGCCACCTACTCAGGGAGAGTGCAGGCAGGAGGTCTAGGGGTGTCAGATGGGCAGCCTCCTTCCCGCAGGGGCTCCTGGCTGGAGCGTGGACTTATTTCTCTCATTTCCTGAGATTTGCTGGAGACAGGCGTTTGCTTCGTGCCGAGAGCTATCTCCTATGGTCTCTGTCCTTCGGCTTATTCAGAGTCTCACTTGGGGTCAGTTTTCCAGGGTCTGGTGACCAGGATGAATGACACATGGAGCTGCAACCCAGACTGCAGTTCAAGAGTTTCCCAAGTGGGTAAGGCTCTGTTTCCCAAGAAAGGGGGTGTGGATATGGGATATTCTGCCCTTATTCTTGTTTTTTCCTAATGTTCTTTTACATTTATAAAATGAGTAATAATACTCATAAAAATTCAAACAGGCGAGATGCGGTGGCTCATGCCTGTAATCCCAGCACTTTGGGAGGCTGAGGCTGGAGAATCACTTGAGCCCAGAGGTTTGAGACCAGCTTGGACAACAGAGTAAGTCCCCGTCTCTAAAATATTTGTTTTAAAAATTAGCCAGGTTGCCAGGTGTGGTGGCTTACGCCTGTAATCCCAGCACTTTGGGAGGCCAAGATGGGTGGATCACCTGAGGTTAGGAGTTCGAGACCAGCCTGGTCAACATGGTGAAACTCCATCTCTACTAAAAATACAAAGAATTAGCCAGGTGTGGTGGCGCACACCTGTAATCCCAGCTACTCGGGAGGCTGAGGCAGGAGAATTGCTTGAATCCGGGAGGCAGAGGTTGCAGTGAACCGAGATCATACCACGGCACTCCAGCCTGGGGGACAGGGTGAGACTCTGTCTCAGAAAAAAAAAAAAAAAAAAGCTGGGCATGGTATGGTGGTGCACACCAGCTACTAGAGAAGCTGAGGCGGGAAGATGGCTGGAGCCCGGGAGGTCGAGGTTTCAGTGAACTGTGATCATGCCACTGTGCTCCAGCTCAGGGGACAGAGCCAGACCCTGTCTCACAAAAAAAAAAAAAAAAAAAAAAGTCAAGCAATTCATATGTAGATGCAGTTAATGAGCTGGGCCTATTTCTGTCCTGCTTCTTCCCCAAGTCCCCAAACACGTCCCATATCAGCCCTGGGCATGGTGTCCTTCCGGTTCACCCACTTCTTGGAGATGGTTTCTGTTGACTATTTGCTGAACTTTGTGGCCGCCCAGAAAATACACCAGGGAGTGTGATGTGCGTCCATTTCCGGAGCCTCATTTCAGCAGGACTGGTGCCTGGTCAGGGTTATGGCTGCCAGAACCTTGGCTTCCCTCAGGTTCCCTAGACAGGCTGTCACCTCTGCCCAGCTCTGGACTCTGGGGGCTCCCCAGATGAAAGCACAGCTCCCTCTCCCCTGGGCTGTCATCAGGGACAGGTGGCCTCTGCATGTTCCACTGGTTTGGCAGGTCAAGAACTCAGAAAGATTGCTTTAACAGTGGGTGAGGCTTTTATGTATTCAGCTGAGACAATGAATGTGAAAGCTCATTGTCACCTGTAAAGCTCCTACCAGTCTGTTCTGAGAGCCAGAGCAGCAGCGGGGAGGTTCTGAGGGTCTAGAAGCCTCGGCAAGGGGCGGTTATAGGCGGGGGCAGCTGGGCAGGGTCACCCATGCAGGGGCAACTAGATGGCTTGCCCAAGCTGGGGTCTATGCCCAGAGGACCATCCAAAGATGCTGACCCTGTAAAGCCTGGCATCGCCCAGGGAGGAGCTATCACCATCATGGCTCTCTGGGCTACGAGTCATGTCAGTGACTAAAAACAACCATTTGCCCAAGACTTGCAAGTAAGAGAGAGAGTTCTCAGTGGATGAGATCAGTTTTTCAGTGGCAGTGCTACTGACATTTGGGGGCATATAGTTTTTTGTGGTGGGGGCTGCCCTGTGCACTGTAGGATGTTTAGCGGCATTCCTGGCTTCTACCCACTAGAAACCAGGAGCACTCCCTACCCATCAACTGTGATAATCAAAAATGTCTGGGTTTTTTTCTTCTTCTTCTTCTTTTGTATTTTAGACAGGGTCTTGCTCTGTCACCCAGGCTGGAGTGCAGTGAGGCGATCTCGGCTCCCTGCAACCTCTGCCTCCCAGGCTCAAGTGATTCTCCTGCTTCAGGCTCCCAAGTAGCTGGGATTACAGGTGTGTGCCACCATGCCCAGTTACTTTTTGTATTTTTAGTAGAGATGGGGGTCTTGTCATGTTGGCCAGGCTGGTCTCGAACTCCTGACCTCAAGTGATCCACCCGCCTCAGCCTCCCAAAGTGCTGGGATTATAGGCATGAGCCACCACGCCAGGCCCCCAAAATGTCTTTAGACATTGCCAAATGTCCCCTGGGTGACAAAATCATCCCCCAAACTGCTGGATTAGAGGCTTTGGAAATGGATTTTCTGTGACCGCTGCTTCACCATTGTAAGCTGCCTCTCACTGGGGTGCACTTTTCTTTGTTCCTTTTCCAAAAAGCTGACCTCATCGGGCCCATTTGTTTGTTTCGTTGACTCACCCAGTCTAACCACAAGCAGCCTTCCTCCTCTGGGGGATCCCAAATGACTTATCATGGGACTTTGTATGTAAATTTCAAAGATTCTTTTCTACTAAATTGGAGGCAGAAATCCTCAACTTCTTTTTTTAGCAGCCTTGGTAAATACTTCCTTAAAGTGTTTAAGGAAGTGCCGTACTCTTGCTGGTGGTCTGATTGTGAACACCTTTGCAGTTCAGTTCCCTGAAACCGCCAAACATTTCCCTCTGACTCGTTTGGGTCTCAGCCCAGTGACTAGCGGATGATCTAAGGGCCAGGGCGGTCTGAGTTGGCTAGTGCACGGGGGATTTTCTTAAAGCCTTTGACCCAGGGACTGGTGTGGGAGGAAGGCAAAGGCCTGGTTGTTTATGAGCAAGGAGGAGTCAGGTCCCAGGATGGAGCCCTTCAGGGTCACTGTCCTGGGCCCTGCCCCTCTCCTGCACGTTAGGCCCCTTGGGCAAGGCCTGTATGTTTGCGGGACCCTCTTGGGGCAGCAGAGTCAAGTGCTGGCTTTGAGACAGGGCTTCACTTTCAAGCTCAGTGTGGCTCCGAGGGGTGGACACAGCCCTGAGGTCAGTAGCTGAAGACCTGCCTGGCCAGAGTCAGCAGCAGTTAGCCTTCTCCTCCCGCCCTCCGTGAGCAAGGCTGTACCCTGGGAGGAAGGAGGCTGGGCTCTGTCTGAATTCCATCATGGGTCCTCTCCTGGGCTCCTTGCCCTGCTTTGTTGCCTCCGTAGGGGGATGAGTTCTGGTTTCCTAGGAAGGGCTTTATATCTTAACATCCACCCTGCATTCGAAACCCAAGTTATCAAGACCACAGGGCACCACAACCCTCCTCTTGGCCTTGCTGTTTCTATTCTTCAGTGGCTCCCAGAGGTCTGGCTTGATTGGGCAGCTTAGAAGCACATAATTGAACTTGAGCAGCGGTTGAAACCCAGAGTCAGATGCCTGGCCCGCCCCTATCCCAGGCACAGAGTTTGTGACCTCACACCCAAGCTGTGCTGTGTACTCAGTTGTTCAGTATCGACTTGAGCTTGACGGGCATCAGGGGCCAGGGAGTGAAAGGGAAGAGAAGCCAAATCTGGCTGCTAAGGGCTGTCAGTCCTGGATGGCAGGAAAATAGTGGCCTTGCCACTAGACCTGATGCCACCTGCCCTTCCAGTTATACCCCTCAACACCTTGGGTAATACCTCAAGCCCCAAGTCCTCTTCCAAGCCAGATAGGACCCCAAGTGCTGGGTGATCCTTATTGAAGGGTAGGGACAGGAGGGACCTGTGGGCCTGTGTGTGCTCAGAGCAGAGTTCGGGGGCACCTGTAGCAGCTGGAACTATTTCTTTGCTCCCAGGGCTGTCCTCTGTGCCTTTACCTGTGCTGGGCCCTGGCAGAGCTCTGAGTCTTCCGGATTCCAGCGTCCATGGTAGCTAGTCTGTCGATGGCTGGAGGAAAACCGCTTTCCCAAAATAGCCACCCAGAGGGAAAGAGCAGCCCTGGAATTTGACCCTGATGATCACCGTGACGGGGCTGCTGGCCCCACCTGGCCTGACCTTCACAACATGATGGAAGGACTGTTGGTTAGTTGTGGAGGCCAGGAGTTTTCCTCTGTCCCCCTCCCCTCTTCTTCCCTTTCTTCTTTCTCTCTGCCAGCTTCAGGTTGGAAATTCCAGTGACACCGAGGAGAGATGCTCCAGTGTCTGTCCAGCTGGGGGGCAGGTCACATGGTGGGAGCAGAGAGGGGAGGGCAGTTGTGCGCCGGCACCTCTCGGCAGGTGAATGCACACCTATGGAGGGGCCTGGGTGCTGGCAGTGAGCCCAGCTCCCTGCGGCTGTGCCAGGCCCAGAGGCGGCAGCGAGCCGAACAGGTCAGACAGGTGGAGCCAGCCCAGGGAAGCTGCAGGGCCAGAGCTGACATCCGATCAATCCAAGGTCCTTCTTTGGCCCACAGAGCAGGTAACCCACCCTTTTCTTTTTTTCTTTTCTTTCTTTCTTTCTTTTTTTTTCTTTTGCTGATTTAATTCACTGACAACTTTAGGGAAATTTACAGCCCGAGAAAAAGGCCATCGGGATTGGAGGGAAATCGCGAATTTGTTTGGAGAGGGATTTGTGGTGTTTTGTGTGGAGGAAATTTGGCCTCGGCATTAGAAAAGCATTTCTGATTTTCAGGTTTTTGATTCTGAAAGCAGGTTTCTTATGGCCTGGGTGCTGGGTGGCGAATCGGGGAGGCAAAGCCCAGAAGCCGTGAGGGTTTTCCTGTGACTGCCGATGGAACGAAGTGGGAGGCTGTAGTTAGGTAGCCTGTTTGCCTCCATAAGGAGGGGTTGGGGTGGAGACAGGGTGGTCAGAGGACTGCCCCGCAACAGGACTTGGCTGTATGGGGGAAGCTCTCCCAGTTCCTACTCAGAGAAACACGTGAAGAGCTGGACTGCCTCCAAAATTCAAATTTATGCTACAGTCCCTTACTGGGGCTGGATTTTACTTGGAGATTGATTGAAGTTTTGAAATCACCTGTCCTGGTAAGAAGACTCCGCCTCCTGCGCTCTTCCGTCCTCTGTATCTTGGCCAGCGATGTTTCCCTTAGACAAATTTGTGGGGGATTTCTGGCCTGAGGACAGGAAGAAAAGGAGCCCAGGTCTGTTTCAGTGAAGAATAAGCCCAGGACAGCCCACCTGAAAGTAGAACTAGTTTTGCCCAGTTTGGCATCATTGAAAATGCATTTGTCCTCTTCCTTGAACCAGGCTGTGCCTTCTTCTATCTGTTCCCCGCCTCTACTAAAAATACAAAAAATTTGCTGGGCGTGGTGGCGCATGCCTGTAATCCCAGTTACTCAGGAGGCTGAGGCAGGAGAATTGCTTGAACCCGGGAGGCAGAGGTTGCAGTGAGCTGAGATCACGCCACTGCTCTCCAGCCTGGGCGACAAGAGCAAGACTCTGTCTCAAAGAAAAACAGCAAGAAAAAAAGAAATTCTGGCCTGGCCTGGAAGAAGCTGGTGGCTAAAAGGGGCTTCAGAGACTCCATCCAGATCTGCAACTGATTCTGTCTGGGTTGGAGCCATGGCAGAGAGGAAAGTGGATGTCTTGGGGACGGGCCCAAAAAGATGGATTTGGAAGTTTTGAGCCTCAAAAATGACTGACAGGTCCATGGCTACTGGAACAAGCTTTCACTGGCTGTGGGGGGTGGGGGGCCACCACCCTTGTGTCCCCAGGAGACAGGAGAGAACTGCAGCAGGTTGCTAGTTGCCCTATTGATGCTGCCCCTCTGCTCATTCCCGCAGCGTCCCTGGGCAAATGGCAGAGAGTCTTGCTGGCTCTTTGGGGCCACCAGCCAAAAGCCTGTTGCCTTTGCCATTTGCAGAGTGAGAAACTCATTCATCTCACACCTCTTAATATTTAAGACGCTGTGTTTCCCTTTTTCTGGTTCTTATGGATGGAGCCTTAAGCAGCCAACTCTGGGAGGCAGCAGATTTAAAAAAAAAAAAAAAAAAAAAAACAGGAAAAAAGGCTCAAACACCTAAAAACTAGCAGCCTAGCTACTTACTGGGAAGAGGAGTCTCCCTGGGCAGTGAAAGGTGAAGAGTAGATGCTAGGATTGTCGGAAATTACCACTGCATTGAGAATCTCTTTTTCTTTCTTTTTTTTTTTTTTAGATGGAGTTTCACTCTTGTTGCCCAGGCTGGCATGCAATGGCACAGTCTTAGCTCACTGCAACCTCCGCTTCCTGGGTTCAAGCAATTCTCCTGCCTCAGCCTCCCAAGTAGCTGAGATTACAGGTGGCTGCCACCACACTCAGCTAATTTTTGTATTTTTAGTAGAGATGGGGTTTCACCATGTTGGCCAGGCTGGTCTCGAACTCCTGACCTCAGGTGATCTGCCCACCTTGGCCTCCCGAAGTACTGGGATTAGAGGCGTGAGCCACCGCACCTGGCACAGGCCAGGGTTTCAAGAGGAGATGACACAGGGGCAGAACAATTCCTTCAAGGGGACTCTGAGCTGGTGTTAAATATCCACAGCTTCCTCTCGAGGCTTGGGACCCTGGCCCTCCATAGCACTGTCCTTCCACCAGGACGGGCCCTTCACTAGCACTCATGGTTTAGAGGGGATTTGAGGAAACCATTGAACTGCCCTGCAGAGGGAGAGAGGAGGACTTTGCTTTCTGGAGATATTTTTATTTATTTATTTATTTATTTATTTATTTTATTTATTTATTTTTTTGAGGCGGAGTTTCGGCTCTTGTCGCCCAGACTGGAGTACAATGGTGTGATCTTGACTCACTGCAACCTCCGCCTCCCGGGTTCAAGCGATTCTCCCGCCTCAGCCTCCTGAATAGCTGGGATTACAGGCAAGTGCCACTACACCTGGCTAAATTTTTTTGTATTTTTTAGTAGAGACAGAGTTTCATCATGTTGGCCAGGCTGGTCTTGAACTCCTGACCTCAGGTGATCTGCCCACCTCAGCCTCCCAAAGTGCAGGGATTACAGGTGTGAGCCACCGTGAGCCACCGTGTCCAGCCTATTTATTTTTTTAGAGACAAGGTTTCACTCTGTCTCACCCAGGCTGGAGTGCAGTGGTGCGATCACGACTCACTGCAGCCTCCACCTCCCAGGCTCAGGTGATCCTCCTGCCTCACAGGCGTGCACCACTACTCACTTTTTAATTTTTTGTAGAGATAGCACCTTGCAATGTTGCCCAGACTGGTCTTGAACTCCTGTCCTTAAGCGATGTAGAGATAGCACCTTGCAATGTTGCCCAGACTGGTCTTGAACTCCTGTCCTCAAGCGATCCTCCCTCCTCAGTCCCCCAAAGCGTTGGGGATTATATGTGTCAGCCATCACGCCAGGCCAGGATATACTTTTAAATGAAAAGATACCGGCACAACCTTAGCCAGTTTCTGTCATGAAAGCGGCTTTTCTGTCTGAATCCATCACCTGTGGCCCCTGCCTTACCTGTGCTGGCCTTTAACCTGTTAGAGGACGTTAAAGCAATCTCTTTGCTCTCATATAGTCACATTGTGTTTGGATCAGAGGGACGTCTGAGGTTTCGTCTGCTTACGCAGATGGTGCCAGCTAAGCTGTGCCTTTTGGGTCCAGGTGATCTCCAAAGCAGACCTCTCCGACACATAAAGATCCTTGGGACGTAGTCACATATGAAGGGTCTGCCACGCGTCCACTGTGGGTTAGATTCTGTTGAGGAAATGGGAGCAGAGGATGAGGTCGTGACCCCACACACCCCCAGCCTGTTGTTTGCTGTTGTGGTGGAAGCATGCCCGCGGTGGGTGCGAGTGTATGGGGCTTCATTTTGTTTGGTTTGGTTTTCAACGTATTTACCAGTCCCCGCCACCGGACTTCTAGAACAGTTCTGGCAAGAGATCCCTCCACCCCTAAACATGCTGTGTCTTCCCATTGCTCCTAAAACAAAGATGGGTTCTTCACGGAGGCCTGCGAGGTCACCCACTTCTCCCGCCTCACTTGTCCCCGCCTTCTTCGTTGCTTCAACACCGTGGCCTTCTTGGCAACTTTAGCCACCACAAGCCCCTCCCGGCTGCGGGTCCTCCCTCCCCTAGCTCTGCTTCACCCACCCTGATGCCTGTGGTGCGGCGTGTTCCCTGTTGCCCTTCCCTGACCTGCTTGATGAGGCCATGGGGATGACGTCCCAGACCACCTTCTCCTCTGGAAGAGAAGCGAGGGGTCCTTCCTCCCTAGCACTGCTCCCCATTGTAATTTTGCCCAGCTGTGATTTCTTGCCTGTGTCTGTCCCCACGGACATTAGATTCTCCAAGGCCCAGGACACTTGTCTGTCCCCCCGCCATGACTTGTGAACACCCAGCACGGTATCCACGGGTCAGAGGCTCTCTCTGGCTGTGTGTTGGATGTGGAGGGGACCGTCATGCTTCTGGGAGACATGCTGTGGGGCCAGGGAGGTTTCCTGAGTGAATTTCCACATCCCAGTGATGGCGAGGACTCCTGCGTCTCTGGGAATTAAACCATCCGACAGCATCAGTACCAGAATCAACGTTTTCTTTTCTTCTTCTTCTTCTTTTTTTTTTTTTTTTGAGACAGAGTCTTACTCTGTTACCCAGGCTGGGGTGCAGTGACACCATCTCGGCTCACCGTAACCTCCGCCTTACGGGTTCAAACAATCCTCCTGCCTCAGCCTCCCGAGTAGTTGGGATTACAGGCACCTGCCACCATGTCCTGCTAGTTTTTGTGTTTTTAGCAGAGATAGGGGTTTCACCATGTTGCCCAGGTTGATCTCAAACTCCTAACCTCAAGTGATTCGCCCACCTCAGCCTTCCAAAGTGCTGGGATATACAGGCGTGAGCCACTGCACCCGGCCAGAATCAACATTTTCTTTTGTGCTGAAGGGGCTGACAACCCCCCTAGAGTTCTGTTCCCTGCTAAAGATGGCTTCTGGTTTTCTCGAATTCCTCCCGGTTTGCTGGACCAGCAGGGCTGGCCTGGGGCTTTATACATCTTACATTTACCGCAGCAGAGGCTGGGCCTGCCTGATACTTAGAGCGAAGGCCTGTCTGTAGCAACGAACATCATTTGAATCTCTGTCCTCAGGTTGTGATTCCAGGGAAGTCTGACTTGGTTAAAGACTGCTGACGTGATGTGTTTTGTATTTTGTGGAACACAATCAAATTTCATGTATTGATTAATTATTCCCCATTGCCTAAAATCCTGGCCTCCTCTCTCTTGACAGAGAAGGTTATCCCCAAAGTCCAGGCCTAGAATCTTTGACTGGAAAGACGGAAAGACTGTCCTCAGAGTCCAGACTTCCTGTCTCTGACTGAAAAGATTGTCCTCAGAGTCCAGGCCTCTTCTCTCTGACTGAAAAGATTGTCCTCAGAGTCCAGGCCTCCTCTCTGTCACTGGAAAGACTGTTCTCAGAGTCCAGACCTCCTCTCTCTGACTGAAAAGATTGTCCTCAGAGTCCAGGCCTCCTCTCTCTGACTGAAAAGATTGTCCTCAGAGTCCAGACCTCCTCTCTCTGACTGAAAAGATTGTCCTCAGAGTCCAGGCCTCTTCTCTCTGACCGAAAAGATTGTCCTCAGAGTCCAGGCCTCCTCTCTCTGACCGAAAAGATTGTCCTCAGAGTCCAGGCCTCTTCTCTCTGACCGAAAAGATTGTCCTCAGAGTCCAGGCCTCTTCTCTCTGACTGAAAAGATTGTCCTCAGAGTCCAGGCCTCCTCTCTGTCACTGGAAAGACTGTTCTCAGAGTCCAGACCTCCTCTCTCTGACTGAAAAGATTGTCCTCAGAGTCCAGGCCTCTTCTCTCTGACCGAAAAGATTGTCCTCAGAGTCCAGGCCTCTTCTCTCTGACCGAAAAGATTGTCCTCAGAGTCCAGACCTCCTCTCTCTGACTGAAAAGATTGTCCTCAGAGTCCAGGCCTCCTCTCTGTCACTGGAAAGACTGTTCTCAGAGTCCAGGCCTCCTCTCTCTGACTGAAAAGATTGTCCTCAGAGTCCAGGCCTCCTCTCTCTGACCGAAAAGATTGTCCTCAGAGTCCAGGCCTCTTCTCTCTGACCGAAAAGATTGTCCTCAGAGTCCAGGCCTCTTCTCTCTGACTGAAAAGATTGTCCTCAGAGTCCAGGCCTCCTCTCTGTCACTGGAAAGACTGTTCTCAGAGTCCAGACCTCCTCTCTCTGACTGAAAAGATTGTCCTCAGAGTCCAGGCCTCTTCTCTCTGACCGAAAAGATTGTCCTCAGAGTCCAGGCCTCTTCTCTCTGACCGAAAAGATTGTCCTCAGAGTCCAGACCTCCTCTCTCTGACTGAAAAGATTGTCCTCAGAGTCCAGGCCTCCTCTCTGTCACTGGAAAGACTGTTCTCAGAGTCCAGGCCGATCTCTGACTGAAAAGATTGTCCTCAGAGTCCAGGCCTCCTCTCTCTGACTGAAAAGATTGTCCTCAGAGTCCAGGCCTCCTCTCTCTGACTGAAAAGATTGTCCTCAGAGTCCAGGCCTCTTCTCTCTGACTGGAAAGACTGTCCCCAAGTGACTCTCCCGCCTTGGGCTCCCAAAGTGTTGGGATTACGTGTGTGAGCCACCACCCAATTTTTTATTTTTGTTTTTAGAGACAGGGTCTTGCTCTGTCACCCAAGTTAGAGCGCAGTGGCTCACTGCAGCCTCAACTCCTGGGCTCAAGTGATCCTCCCACCCTGGCCTCTTGAGTAGCTGGGACTACAGGCATGTGCTACCACCACCACCTCCTGTGTCTAACTGGAAAAAATTGTCCCTGAAGTCCAGGCCTTCTCTCTCTAACTGGAAAGATTGTCCCTAAAGTCAGAGCCTCCTCTTTCTGACTGGGAGGATTTTGTTCTCCATCTGAGGGTCCTGACTCAGGAGGAAGAGGAAGGGCCCCTTCCTGACCTCCTGGTGCCTGGGGCAGCAGCCTTCATGGACAGATGTCTTCACCCAGGTGGCTGCCTGGATTCAGAAAATGGAATTCTGTTTGGAAGTCTGGGGCAGGGGCTGCTGAGCAGTGGAAGGTGCGTGCAGTTTGGCTCGGATGTCCCGGGATCTTTCTCTCTCTTCTGAACCATCTTCTCCTATGGGACTGTTTCCGAGCCTGAGGAGCAGGCTGGCTGGAGGAGTTGGCATTTGCGCTTCACTGTGTTAGTGTTTGCCTAAGACCCCTGCCATGCCCACCCCTGAAAACACATGGCCCTCCCACCGTCCCCAATGACCTTTGCCCTCCCTCTGGGGGTAGTGCTGGGGTTGAAGCCAGGAGCCACCATGAGGCCACTTTCCTGCCTCTCGCACCCCATCTCTGGATGGGCCAGCCCATCCCACACACGTCTGCTGTGCTCACAAAGTTCAAGTGTGATGCGGTTACTATTTCCATGTGGCTATCAGTTTTCTCGATTCCGGGGTCCCCCGCCCCGTCCAGTCTTGGCTGGGAGTTGAGGGAGGGAGGAAACTTTGAGTCTTTGCTTGTCTCTGTGCTGACTTGGGGACACAGCAACTGTAGGATGTATCTTTGGCCCCATCCCAGAGCTGCTGAGTCTGAACTTCTAGGTGTGAGCATTTTACCAAAAGCTCCCCAGCCGACGCTTCCACAGCAAAGCTGAGACCTGCCACTCTAGCTGACGGGCATGCCCTGCTGGAACTTACCTTTGGGTTAAAATCTGACATATTAGGAGCTAGGAGCTTTTTTTTTAGACAGAGTCTTGCTTTGTTGCCTAGGCTGGAGTGCATTGGTATGATCTGCAACCTCTGCCTCCCAGGTTCAAGCAACTCTCCTGCCTCAGCCTCCTGGGTAGCTGGGACTACAGGCACGTGCCACCATGTCTAGCTATTTTTTGTATTTTTGTTTTTTTTAGTAGAGTTGGGGTTTCACTAGTGTTGACCAGGTTGATCTCGAACTCCTGACCTCAAGTGATCCACCCACCTCAGCCTCCCAAAGTGCTGGGATTACAGGTGTGAGCATTTTTCCCACACTAAAAGATAACACAGTCCAGCTGGCTTGCTTTTTAAACACAGCATTACAGGGTCACCTGTTTGGAGGAGGAGGACTAAGGTCAGAGCGGGCTCCTGTCAACTCCAACGGGACATTTCACAGTGGCCACAACAGGCTGACCTCTGTGTCCTGTGTCCTGCTGCATGTGTGTGGAGGCCTCAGCGGGGCTCTTTCCCCTTGCACAGAGAGAGAGCACTGGCTCCTGAGCCTTTTTTCTGCACTACCTTACCTGGAACTCAAGTTTCTGGGACTTGCCATGCCGGGATAGAGGTGACTTTGATCCTCCTGAAAACAGCCCTCATTCCCCCACACCCACATGGAAGAAGAACTGTTCCATGGTGGTCCGTATCCAAAGTCACTAGATCTTGGCCTGCCATGGTGGCTCATGCCTATAACCCCAGCACTTTGGGAGGCTGAGGCGGAGGGATCACTTGAGCCCAGGAGTTTGAGACCACCCTGGGCAACATGGCAAGACCCCGTCTCTATAACAACAACAACAAAATAACAAGAAGTCACTAGATCTTAAAGCACTAGATCTTAAACCCTGTGGGTAATTTCCTTGTCAATTTAGCCAGGCTCTGATACCCATGTTTCAACCAAACGCTCGCCTGGGTGCTGCTGTGAGCTGCGTCGTAGATGCGGTCAGCACTGACGATCACGGGCTGGAAGTAAAACATTCTCCTCTGCGAGGTGGGTGGGCCTCATGCAATCGGTTGAAAGGCCTCAAGAGCGGAACTGAGGTTTCCCTGAAGAAGAAGAAATCCTGCCTGGGGACTGCAGTGTCAGCTCCTCCGGGGAGCTTCTGGCCTGCTGGCCTGCCCTCTGGATTTCAGACGTGCCTAGCCAGCCCCCACAATCACGTAAGCCGATTCCTTGAAATAAACTTAATCTATATCTCCTTCTGGTTCTGATTCTCTGGCAGATCCTCTCCCTAAACGGTGCCCGGGACGGGGGAGGAGTTGGCGCTACTTCATTGCTTCCCTTTCACACAGACATGCTGACTTTTCAACCACTGTCCTTTTCAAATTTTTTCTCTTCCAGGGAAGTGCTGACTTTTTTTTCTCCTTGTCAACTAGCCCCTTTGGGATCTGTTACTGGTCTCAGCCTTCTCCTCCATCCCCTCTTTTTCATTATTTTTATTTTCATTTTGTAGAGACAGTTGCTGAAGGTGGGGTCTGGCTATGTTGACCAGGCTGGTTTTGAACTTCTGGCCTCAAGTGATCCTCCTGCCTTGGCCTCCAAAGTTACTGGGATTACAGTTGTGAGCCACCACTCAATTTTTATTTTTAGAGACAAGGTCTCACCCTGTCACCCAGACTGGCGCAATCATGGCTCCCTGTAGCCGCAACTCCTGGGCTCAAGCGATCCTCCTGCCCTGGCCTCTCCAGTAGCTAGAACTACAGGCACGCATACCACCTTGCCTGGCTAATTTTTTAATTTTTTTTGTAGGGATGGAGTCTTGCTGTGTTGCCTGGGCTGGTCTTGAACTCCCAGCCTGAAGTGATCCTCCTGCCTCAGCCTCCTGCATCCTTTCTTTCCTCCCCACATTTCCTTCTTATCAACAGGTGCTGGGGAGAGGCAGGACAGGCCTGTCCCCCGAGTCCCCTCCGGATGCCGTGGATCGGCCAGCTGTGAGTGTTTCTTTGGCAGTGTCTTAGCTGGTTGTTGTGAGCAATAGTAAGGAAGCAATCAGCAAGTATACTGCCCTAGAAGTGCTACACATTGTGGGGCCTGAGAGGGAAGATGAGGCGAGAGATGCCCAGACCAGTGGGAGACGCCAGGACTTCGGAAGCTCTTCTGCGCCATGGTGGGTGGTGAGGGTGGCTGGGAAAGTGAGCTCCCGGGCCCTGGGAGCAGCCCGCTCGTGGGTGCGGAAGGAAAAAGGCACAGGGGCTTGGTGTGGGCGGCTTTTGGCTGGGAGAAGTTTGCACGTAGGGAGAATAGTAGCCAGTGTTTGCAGAGCACTTACTATGCAGGAAGGCCTGTCCTAAGCATTCTAAGTGTATTACATCATGAACAAGTGTCTGTGATTAGCCCCGTCTTGCAGAGAAGGAAACAGAAGTACAAACAGAAAATGTAACTAAGCATGCACTTAATAAAAAGGCACCAGGTTTTGAACCCAATCAATCTGGCTCAAGAATCTGCGGCCAACCACCGGCTCCTGTTCTTAGAGATGAACGTGGTGTCCTGGAGCCCGCTCCACAATGTGACTTGATCATGAGTGTATGCGCTTCCTGTCCCCAGAGGACAGATTTCCAGTGCAATCACAGAAAGTGCCTGTGTGGGCTTCAGGAGATGTGTCTGCCTTGGGGAGAATTTTCCTTTTCAGCTAGAGCCAGGCCCAGGATGTTGACGTCAGTGAGACGCTGGTGACGTTCTCTGATCCAGCGGCTGATGAGAAAAGTTTCTCCAAGACAGCTCAGTCTTGAAGTCCCACTGGCTTCACCTACAGATGCCAACTTTGAGGCCAGTGAACTGTGAGGCCAGCTGGACTGATTGCCATGGCAACAGGAATTGGACCCAAGTCACCAGAGGATGGAGAGGGAAGACGCAGCGGTGGCTTCCCCAGGTCTTGGACCAAAAGGCACAGCCGTGGCCTCCAGAAAGCCTGAGAGAACCCGTTAGTGGGTCCTGCACTCCGACACAGCTCACGCAATCAGCCTCTGGTCCTCGCCCTCCTCCCATTGGTGTCGTTGTACTCTCTGACAGTGACATTGAGCAGTGAGTGCTCCAGATCTCGTTCTACTGATTTTTCCCACTATTCTCCAGTCTAGCACTTTCCAAAATTCATCCAAACTTAAGAGGTGACGCCAAATGTCAGTGGCTTATACCTCGGACCCCATGGACTAAGACAAGCCTCTGGGGTCCATGTGGCACCAAGGATGGGGTCTTCTAGTACCTTTCACACAGGCCAGGGATAGCACCTGCTGTGACCCCCGCCCCCAGCCTCTGCTGCTTCTCCCATTCCCCTTCCAGCCACTGCCCTGGGCACCTCCCCTGCTCCCGCCCTCCTGCCTGGGCCCATCTTTCTTTCTGCCTCACCGATTGCGGGGCTCCCTGGCGCTGGAGGGGAAGGGAGCCTGCCTCCATTCTCGCCACTCTGAAAGTCAGAGGCCCCGCAGAGAGGTTTTCTGGGATTTGGAGCCTAACCTTGGTCTTGACACAGTCCGGCTGAGAAGGCCATCCCCCAGTTAAGCCAGCCCTCCCTCCCTCTCCAGAGGAAACAGGCAGCTAGATGCTTCAGCAAACCCCATCCCTATGGGAATTGTTCTTTTTTTCTTCAAATAGACTGGAGTGCAGAGGACTTGCTTCAGAGAGAGCCCCTTTGTAATGCACATTGCACGGGCCGTGCCCCATGCCCACTCGGCCACAAACTCCCCTCAGCTGCCCAGCCCCGTGGAGCCAGGCGTGGGCTGAAGTGGAGCCAATGAAATGCCTGGAATGCCAGCCGCAGCGACAGGCCAGCACTCATGCCTCTCGGGAGTTCTGACCGAAGCAGCACTGAGGACGGCTTCAGAGCAGAAGTCTACACCATTTTCTCCAGTTTTAGACAGAAGTAAAGAATGTCTCTGCCTTCTCCCAACCAGCAATTGATTCTGAGTCCTGAGCTTTTAAATTAAAAGGACCCGTCTGTTGCTTTATGCAGTAGCCAGCCTGTTCATTTGAGTTCAGGTGAAATCATTTTCAAGTAAACTCTTCCTATCCAGCTTTGCTTTTAGTTATGCTGACATAAAAACAATAAAAATTGTCCTTCTCAGAGTTCACCTGTAAAAGTTCCCGGATAATTAGTAAGGAAACAGAAACAGCAGGCAGTTGTTGCTTCAGATAAAAAGGATGTCTGGGCTGGGCATGGTGGTGCACACCTGTAATCCCAGCACTTTGGGAGGCCGAGGTAGGTGGATCCCTTGAGCTCAGGAGTTTCAGACCAGCCTGGGCAACATCTCTACAAAAAATACAAAAATTAGCCGGGCATAGTGGCTGGCAACTGTAGTCCCAGCTACTCAGGAGGCTGAGGTCGGGGGATGGCTTGAGCCCTGGAGGCACAGACTGAAGTGAGCTGAGATTGCGCCACTGAACTCCAGCCTAGGCGACAGAGCCAGACCCTGTCTCAACAACAACAACAACAACAACAACAACAAAAGTAATGTCTTTGTGGTCATTTAATTAACTTCTGCATTCTTTTTTTTTTTTTTGAAATGGCCAGTGGTACCATCTCAGCTCACTGCAACTCTGCCTCAGGGGTTCAAACGATTCACCTGCCTCAGCCTCCCGAGTAGCCGGGATTACAGGCGCCCGCTACCATGCTCGGCTAATTTTTGTATTTTTAATAGAGACAGGGTTTTGCCATGTTGACCAGGCTGGTCTCCAACTCCTGACCTCAGGTGATCCCCTACCTCGGCCTCCCAAAGCACTGGGATTACAGGAATGAGCCACTGCACTCGGCCTACTTCTGCATTCTTTAGGGTACATCCTAGCTAGGATATATTCAGTTGTCTTTAGAGCTAACAGCTGAAGAAAGGTACTTGGATACATATCTGGCTCTTTATCTTTCTAGAAATTCTAGAAGATGAGAGGGGCAGTGGTGGTTCCAAGGGGGTGATTTTAGGATGGACTGGGACAGAGAGGGGCTAGTTACACACACAGAGACCATTAATTTAGGGAATTCGAGGTCCGGGGGGTAGGCGGCATGCCTGTGGCAGAGTGCACTCCTGCTTTGGGGAATGTATGGGCAGATTCTTGCCTGTAGTTGGAGGGTTAGTGAGAGGGATGAATAATTTCATGGTTGGGCTTGAGTTTGGAAGCAAGTGGAGTTAGATACAAATTCTGTGTTTTGGGGGAAAGTATTTGATCTTGGCTGTGAGGCAAAGCGAGATTTAAAAATATTTTTGGCTTGAAATATATATATATGCATGTATATTTAATACCATCTATGGATTGTGCCAATATCTATTTCATAGTTTTGATATTGTGTAGTCATACAAGGAGTTACCACTGAACGAAACTGGGGGAAGGGTACACAGAATCTCTGTACTTTTTTTGTTGTTGTTGCCATTTCCTGTAAATCTATGATTATTTTAAAATAAAAAAGTTAAAGCATACATATTTACATTTGATTAAATGCAGTGTGATATCCTGGGTTGGATTTTGGAACAAAAAAAAGGCATGAGTGGAAAAACTGGTAAAATCCAAAAAAGCCTTTAGTTAAAAGTAATACCAGTGTTAATTTCTTCGTTTGGACAAGTGTGCCATGGCTGTGTAAGATGCGAACGTTAGAGGGAACTGGGCGAAGAATTTGAGGGAACTCTCTGTACTACTCTTTGCAGCTTTTCCGTAAATCTAAAATTATTCCAAAATAAAAGTCTATTACAAACATAAGTATACACGCACACATTTCTATTTGAACACATCTAGGCAGCCAGTGCCCTTAAAGAAGACACTTTCTTCAAATGGTGCCTCCGGGGTGGGTGAATAATGAAGGGCCTCTTTGACAGCGGTGCTGCAGGTTATGTTACTCCCTAATGTGGCTGTCTGGGCTGAGGGAACCCTAGAGAGCTTTTAAAACCAAATAGAGCTGGGCACGGTGGCTCACGCCTGTCATCCCAGCACTTTGGGAGACCGAGGTAGGCAGATCACCTGAGGTCAGGAGTTCGAGACCAGCCTGGCCAACATGGTGAAACCCTGTCTCTACTAAAAATACAAACATTAGCTGGGTGTGGTGGCGGGCGCCTGTAATCCCAGCTACTTGGGAGGCTGAGGCAGGAGAATCGTTTGAATCCAGGAGGCGGAGGTCGCAGTGAGCCGAGATAGTGCCATTGCACCCCACCTTGGGCGATGAGAGCAAAACTCCGTCTCAAAAAGAAAAAATAAACAAACAAAAAAAGGAACACTGATCACATGTCAGAGAGAGTTAATTGTAATACAACCCCATTTTCCAGGCTAGAAACTGAGGCACAGTTGGGAGCTGATGCAATTAGATTGTAATTTCCTGGAATATTTAAAACCAAATTATTTTCTGTTTTCCAAACATGTGCTTGAAACATACAAAATACAAATTGTAGTAGCTGTGATACATTTTTTAAAATAAATGGAAATGACTTTTGGTGCTCTTCTTAGCACTCCTCAGGATCCGTGGTTAAAATTGGTGGATGGCGTGGGGATCCAGGCAAAATGCCAAGTATTAATTCAGCACTTACCCTGTGCCTTGCGTTTGGCAGGATGATTCCAGAGATGCTCAGGACTAGTAATCAGGGGTTTTTGCTGCCCAGCTTCCATTCCTCTCCTAGCAGCACCTGATACACTATCAGGTACAGTTCAGGGGCCCCCCACCAAGATGCCTGCCCTTCCCTGGTCAAGATGACCCCAACATCGTGATGGAATGTGAGTTATCAAGAGCTTAGCGTGCAGAGGAGACATGCTCACAGCTCACTGGCCCCATTGAGAGCTTGCTATATGTATGTATGTTTGAGCTAGAGTTTCGCTGGAGTGCAGTGGTGCAGTCTCGGCTCACTGCAACTTCTGCCTCCCAGATTCAGTGATTCTCATGCCTCAGCCTCCTAGGTAGCTGGGATTGCAGACGTGCACCACCACGCCCAGCTAATTTTTTTGTACTTTTAGTAGATCTTGAATTCCTGACCTCAAGTGATAATATTTTTTTGAGACAGAGTCTCCGTCGCCCAGGCTGGAGTAGAGTGGCATGATCTAGGCTCACTGCAATCTTCGCCTCCTGGGTTCAAGCGATTCTTCTGCCTCAGCCTCCCAAGTAACCGGGATTACAGTCACACCCCACCATGCCTGACTAATTTTTTTAGCTTTGTTAGTAGTAGAGACAGGGTTTCAGCATGTTGCCAAAGCTGGTCTCAAACTCCTGGCCTCAAGTGATCCGCCTGGCCTGTCCAAAGTGCTGGGATTACAGGCTTGAGCCATTGCGCTGGGTTGAAACTCACTGATACACCTCCCGTGTGGGGAAGGGAGCAGGGAGGAGCGGGAGGAGCTGGAGGAGGAGGAGGAGGGGGAAGGGGGGAGGAGGAGGACAAGAAGGAGAAATGGACTCTCACTCTTCATCCCAAGTGCCCCTCATTGCGTTCATCATCTCCCAAGGCGGAGAATTACCTGAGGCCACTGTGGACCAGCCTCTTCCTCCTCTGTTGGAACTGAAAACATCAGAGTAAACTACCAAATAGGAAGGCCTCTGGACTCCAGTCGAGAAGTGCTTTGTGTACTCCCGAGTATTTCTGCAGCAGTGGTGCAGGCTGGTGCCACCTCTCCCCTGCCAGGACCCTTGATGCTACATCATTGCAAAACAAAGCATGTCTCAGTCTAATTTTCTTTTCCTTTTTTTTTTTTTTCCCCTGAGACAGGGTCTTGCTCTGCTGCCCATGCTGAAGTGCAGTGTGCGATCATGGCGCACTGCAGCCTTGACCTCTTGGGCTCAGGCGAGCCTCCCACCTCAGCCTCCTCAGTAACTGGGACTACAGGTATGCACCGTCACACTTGGTAAATGTTTACGTTTTTTCTAAAGACAAGGGGGAGCTCATTATGTTGCCCAGGCTGGTCTCGAACTCCTGGACTCAAGCAATCCTCCCGCCTCAGCTTCCCAAAGTGCTGAGATTACAGGTGGGAGCCACCACACCTGGCTCTAATTTTCATAACTGCGACTGAAATCCCAGCTGAGATCACAGCTGTCTGTCTTTAAATTGGTAACCTTGAGGGGGTTGTTTTCCTGCCTGGAGTCACTTACTCCTGAAATGAATCTGGTTAGGAGAGGAGAGATGAGAAGAAACGATGAACAATGTGGGAGCCTCATGGACTCTCCCTGTGTCTGGTCTTGGAAGTTTCCACCCCGCTCGGATCAGACCAGGCAGCCCTCCTGATGACTCAGTGGCTCCTGGTGACGTCACTGTGCCCTGGACACCCTTCGGCCTGCCTGTTCCTCTCTTTGCTGTCCCCCAGCAGCAGAGCTGGCTTCGTGGGTGTGCAGGCTGGATGGCCACACAGGGCCCGGTGCCTAAGGGGTCCATGTTTGGGGTGTGACTATGTTGAAATATGTGAGGATTTTTGGATGAGGGTCCTATGAACGGAGGAGCTGTTTCTGCCCAGCGGCCTTCCACAGGACTCGGCTGCAGGCCACAGGGATCCTACCATCCTGCACCAACCCCGATGGGATCAGGACTTGGTACCCACTTCCCAAGAGGGTCGGGGTGAGTAGGGCTGAGTGAGATCAGAATCCTCCCTCTCACCAAACCCAGGGCTGCCCGGGAACACACACACAGAGAGAGCCCCAGGCCCTGTGTACGGGTTGCCTCTGGTCCCCATCAGAAGCTCCTACAGGTAGTTCCTCGGGATGCAGGAAGGGATCTTACTGGTTGGTGAGTTGCAACCATTTGCAACCTCCGCCTCCCAGGTTCAAGTGATTCTCCTGCCTCAGCCTCCCAAGTAGCTGGGAACACAAGTGTGGCCCACCACACCCGGCTAATTTTTGTATTTTTAGTAGAGGTGAGGTTTCACCATGTTGGCCAGGTTGGTCTCAAACTCCTGACCTGAAGTAATCCACCTGCCTCGGCCTCCCAAAGTGCTAGGATGACAGGCGTGGGCCACTGCACCGGGCCCATGTTTCCTCTTAAGGACACAACCATACTGGATTAAGGTGCACCCTAACAATCTCATTTTAACTTAGTTGCCTTTTAAAGACCCTCTCTCCAAATACAGTCACATCCTGTGGTACTGGAGGCTAAGATCTCAAAATATGATCCGGGTGCTGGGCATGGTGGCTCACACCTGTAATTCCAGCACCTTGGGTGGCCGAGACCAGCCTGGGCAACATAGTGAGACTCCACCTCTACAAAAACTTTTTTAAAAAGTATGGCTGGGCACAGTGGCTCATGCCTGTAATCCCAGAACTTTGGGAGGCAGAGGGGGGCGGATCACCTGAGGTCAGGAGTTCAAGACCAGCCTGGTCAACATGGTGAAACCCCATCTCTACTAAAAATACAAAAATTAGCCAGGCGTGGGCTGGCTACAAAAGTAGCCAGGGCGACAGAGTGAGACTCCATCTAAAAAAAAAAAAAAAAAAATGCTGGAATCATAGGCATGAGCCATTGCACCCGGTCCATTTTAACCACTTTAAAGTATACAATTCAGTGGTGTTGATGGCATTCGCAATATTGTGTAACCATTACCACTATCTATTTCCAGAACATTTCCATCACCTCCAACAGAAATCCCATATTCCTTAAGCAATAACTCCCCATGGTCTCCGCCCCCCAGCCCCTGGTAACCCTGATTCTACTTTCTGTCCCCATGAATTTACCTATTCTGGATGTTTCATATAAGTGGAATCCTACGGTGTTTGTTCTTTTTGTGTCTGGCTTATTTCTCTCAATATAATGTCTTTGGGGTTCGTCCATCTTATAGCATGTGTCAGGATTTCATGCCTTCTTATGGCCACAAAATATTCCATTGTGTGGATAGTCCACCTTTTGTTTATTATTCATCTGTTCACGGACACCTGGCTGTTTCCACCTCTTGGCTATGGTGAAAAGCGCCGCTATGAATAAGCAGTGGCTCTTAATACTGGTTGGGGGGAAAGATAACAGGAATGAGCACCTCCCCTCCCCAGAAGCCCTTCAGAATCTTCCAGAGGATGTGAGATTTCTTTTACTTTGTAAAAGCGGACTGAACGCACATCGGCTAAACTAGGCTGAAAACTCTGACTTTAAAGCAAATGGGATTAAAAGGAAACTTTCAATAAGTACTATATGTCAGTTATGCACAAAACATTGTTACATATTACATAATGTATTCAATAGGAACATCTTACCTAAACGTCGAGCTAGGCCAAGCACGGTGGCTCTTGCCTGTAATCTGAGTACTTTGGGAAGCCAAGGCAGGAGGATCACTTGAGCCCAGGAGTTTGAGACCAGCTTGTGCAACATAGTGAGACCCCCTCTCTACAAATAATTTTAAAAATTAGCTGGGCGCAGTGGCTCACACCTGTCATCCTAGCACTTTGGGAGGCTGAGGCGGGCAGATCACTTGAATTCAGGAGTTCGAGACTAGCCTGGCCAACATGGTGAAACCCCCATCTCTACTAAAAATACAAAAATTAGCTGGGCATGGTGGTGGTGGACACCTGTAATCCCAGCTACTCGGGAGGCTGAGGCAGGAGAATCGCTTAAACCCAGGAGGTGGAAGTTGCAGTGAGCCGAGATCGTGCCATTGCACTACTGCCTGGGTGACAAGAGTGAAACCTCATCTCAAAAAAAAAAAAAAAAAATTAGCCAAGTTTGGTGGCACATGCCTATAGTTCCAGCTACTCAGGAGACTGAGGTGGGAGAATTGCTTGAGCCTGGTCAGTCAAGGCTGCAGTGAGCCATGATTGTGCCACTGCACTCCAGTCTGGGTGACAGAGTGAGAGCCTGTCTCAAAAAAAAAAAAAAAAAAAGTTGAGCTGGTAGAATATGTTCTGTGTATTGTTGGCTTATCGGCTGTCCCTGTAGAATGCATGCTTGCTAAGCGCAGGTATCTGGTCTATATTGTGCAGTGTCTGCCACACACAGTAGGCCCTCAATCAATCTTTGTAGAACACATAGTGGGAATATGGAGCAGCCAGATGACACAGAAGTGCAGTGGGCCCTTGGCTGCCTTTCTAAGGCAGGTTCTTAGCTGGAGGTTCAGCACCCCCAGGGCAACCAGGCACTTCTTTGTTTTTACTGACTTCTCATAGCAATTGCCCATTTCCTTTATTCATGAATAAAGATGGGCAATAAGTTTCAGGAGGGTGTTTTGTTTTGTTTGCATTGTTTTGAGACAGGGTCTTGCTCTGTTACCCAGGCTGGAGTGCAATGGTGCAATCATAGCTTTCTGCAGCCTCGAACTCCTGGGCTCAGGGGATCCTTCTGCCTCAGCCTCCCGAAGTGCTGGGACCACAGGTGTGAGCCACCATGCCTGGCCTTTGGGAGGTTTTTGTTGTTTGTTATAGTAGTATGTGTGATTCTGTTAACAATAGAAATTGCAGCTATTTTTATATGTTGGTGTTGTTGCAAAATATCATTAATTCTCCTCACTGCTTTTAAAATTATAGTTATTTGACCAGTTGTTATTAGACATTAATGTGCTAACACTCTCACTGGCACATTACTACTATCTACTATGACATACTACTACTGTCATATCTACCACTCTATACCAAATTTGGCTTTATCAAGTATTTCGATCATTGTATTTCACTATGATTGGTTAGCTTCGTAATCCCATGTAATTTATGCCTTTATCCTGAGAATCCAGAGAGTTCACTAGACTGGCAAAGGGGTTTGTGGTATAACCAAGGTTATGGGCCTGCTCCAAAGGCTTGCCTAGCTTCCCCGTGCACAGTCAACTCCATGACACACATTGTCCTGGCCCGACATTCACACCGAGTCTGCACCTCACGACGGGTTTATACCAGTAGTACTGCCTTCTCACCACCAGGAGGCACTGCTTCACCCGAGTCACAGAAAGTCCTGGGCAGGTTAGAGCTTCCTCCCTCCCGTCTTCATCCTAACCAGGGCTGGCATCAGAATCCTCTGGGAGACTTTTTTCCTTCCTTCCATCCCTCCCTCCTTCCTTTTTTTTTTTTTTTTTTTTTTTTTTGGAGACGGAGTCTCACTGTCTTGCTCTGTCGCCCAGTCAACAGGCTGCAGTGCAGTGGTACGATAGCTCATTGCAACCTCCGCTTCCTGGGTTCAAGTGATTCTCCTGCCTCAGCCTCCAGAGTAGCTGGGACTACAGGTGCGTGCCACCACCTGCTAATTTTTGTATTTTTAATAGAGACAGAGTTTCACCATGTTGGCCAGGCTGGTCTTGAACTCCTGACCTCCAGTGATCCTCCTACCTCAGCTTCCCAAAGTGCTGAGATTATAGGCATGAGCCACTATGCTCAGCCACTTCCTTCCTTCCTTCCTTCCTTCCTTCCTTCCTTCCTTCCTTCCTTCCTTCCTTCCTTCCTTCCTTCTCTTCCCTTCCCTTCCCTTCCTTCCATCCCTCCTTTCTTTTTTTCCTTCCTTCCATCTCCTTCCTTCTTCCCTCCCTCCCTCCTGTCTTCCTTCCTTCCTTCCCTTCTCCCTCTCCCTCCTTCCTTCCTTTTTTCCTCCCTTTTAACTTTTTGTTATGAAAAATTTCAAGCATACAAAAGTATATGAACCCCACAGAGAGCCATCAGCGACTGCAGTGATCGTCTGGGGACCCAAGTCATTTCTGCATCCGCCTGGGAGCCCTCTAAAGATACAGATGCCTGCCCTGCCCTATATGGGCGATCAGAGCCTTAAAGTTTACAGAGCTCCCCGGCTGTTTGGGAACCACTGTCACAGCCTGGCCCCTGCCTCCCAGACCCCTGGTGACCACGCATGGGCTTCCAGCAGCCATTCCCACACACATGAGCGTCTGCCCATGTCTGCCCCAAGCCCTGGGCTCACACTCCTGTTCTCTTGCTTGGGCGCCACAGGAATTGGGGAACAGTTGACTCCTGTTCCCTGCGCAGCCTCTTCCTGTGACTCTGAAAGCCAGAGTGAAGTAACACCCATCAGCCTTGCCCTTGAGCAAGCAACCACAGCCACATTTTGCTGGCACCAGGCTCATGGTGTGGCCTCTTCCTGTGATGGAGGGCAGGCCCTGGGTTGGCAGTGTCTCTGCGTTTCAGACTGAAAGACATCGTCAAGCTATTAACGCTTGGTTCTGAGTGTCCAGAAAGATCCCGGTTATGAGCTGAATTGTCCCCCATCCCCATCCATATATATTTTTTCTTTTCTTTTCTTTCTTTCTTTTGAGACTGAGTCTCGCTCTGTCGCCCAGGCTGGAGTGCAGTGGTGCAATATCAGCTCACTGCAACCTCCCACAGTGATTACAGGCACCCACCATCATGCCCGGCTAATTTTTTATATTTTTAGTAGAGACGGGGTTTCGTCACGTTGGCCAGGTTGTTCTCTCATTAGTCCGGCTCCTCTTCACCCAGGCAGCTAGGAACTGCAGGGCAGTGGCCACGCCGGGAGCTGCTGCAGTGGAAGAGCTGCCAGGACCTGGCTTTTTTTTTTTTTTTGAGACGGAGTCTCGCTCTGTCACCCAGGCTGGAATGCAGTGGCACAATCTCGGCTCACTGCCAGCTCCGCCTCCTGGGTTCACACCATTCTCCTGCCTCAGCCTCCCGAGTAGCCGGGACTACAGGCGCCCACCACCACGCCTGGCTAATTTTTTTGTATTTTTAGTAGAGATGGGGTTTCACCGTGTTAGCCAGGATGGTCTCGATCTCCTGACCTTATGATCCGCCTCGGCCTCCCAAAGTGCTGGGATTACAGGCGTGAGCCGCTGCGCCCAGCCAGGACCAGGCTCTTTCTGAGGTGTGTGCAGGTCAGAGGGCCGGGTGCATAGCAAGTGGGGGCAGCAGCCTTCAGTGTTGGGGTAGGGAGGGGCAAGGCTCAAGGTGATCAGGGAGAGGTTAAACACACCCCACTGAGACCAGAGGGCTCCTGGAGGAAAATACACCCACCAGATGGGGTCCCTTGAAGAGGAGGCTCCTAACTCCAGCAACGGTGCTGGCCAGGCTTGCCCGATTCTTTATCTGTGTGGCCTAATGGTCACGTGAACATGCCAAGGGGTTGCAGGGCCTCCTTGGGGATGCTGGAGGTTCACCGTTGCTCACTGTGATGGTTAATATTGAATGTTAACTTGATCGAAGGATGGAAAGTATTGTTCCTGGGTGTGTCTGTGAGGGTGTTGCCAAAGGAGATTCACATCTCAGTTAGTGGGGTGGGAGAGGCAGACCCACCCTCAATCTGGGGGGCACCATCTAATCAGCTATCAGCTCGGCCAGAATAAAAGCAAGTAGAAGAACATGGAGAAGGCCAGGCAAGGTGGTTCACACCTATAATCCCAGCAGTTTGATGCAGGTGGATCACCTGAGGTCAGGAGTTCCAGACCACCCTGGCCAACATGGTGAAACCCTGTCTCTACCAAAAATGCAAAAATTGCCGGACATAGTGGTGTGACTGCACTCCAGACTGGGCGACAGCACGAGACTCCACCTCAAAAAAAAAAAAAAAGAAGAAGAAGAATGTGGAGAGATTAGACCAGCTTAGCCTCCCAGCCTACATCTTTCTTCCTTGCCAGATGCTTCCTGCTCTCAAACATCGAACTCCAAGTTCTTCAGCGTTGGGACGCAGACTGCCTTCCTTGCTCCTCAGCTTGCAGATAGCCTATCGTGGGACCTTGTGATTGTGTGAGTTAAAACTCCTTGGCTGGGCGCGGTGGCTCATGCCTGTAATCCCAGCACTTTGGGAGGCCGAGGTGGGTGAATCATGAAGTCAGGAGATCAAGACCATCCTGGCTAACACGAATGAAACCCCGTGTCTTCTAAAAATACAAAAAAAATTGGCTGGGCGTGGTGGCGGGCACCTATAGTCCCAGCTACTCAGGAGGCTGAGGCAGGAGAATGGCGTGAACCCGGGAGGCGGAGCTTGCAGTGAGCTGAGATCACGTCACTGCACTCCAGCCTCTGGGTGGCAGAGTGAGACTCTGCCTAAAAAAAAAAAAACAAAAAAAAATCTCCTTAATAAACTCCCCTTGGCCGGGCGTGGTGGCTCATGCCTGTAATCCCAACACTTTGGGAGGATGAGACAGGTGGATCATCTGAGGACAGGAGTTCAAGACCAGCCTGTCCAACATGGAGAAACCCTGTCTCTACTAAAAATACAAAAATTAGCCAGGCATGGTGGCGTGTACCTGTAGGCCCAGCTACTCAGGGGGCTGAGACAGGAGAATCACTTGAACCCAGGAGGCGGAGGTCACAGTGAGCTGAGATTGTACCACCACACTCCAGCCTAGGCCACAGAGCAAGACTCCATCTAAAAAAAAAAAAAAAAAAAAAAAAACACAAAAAAACAAAAAAAACAAAAAACTCCCCTTTATATTTACATCTATGCTATTAGTTCAGTCGCTCTAGAGAGCCCTGACTAAGACACTCACCATGGTCCCCAGGCAGGAAGGAGCAGCATGAGCTCCCTCCCTTCATGATTCGGGCAGTGATCAGTGGCAAAGCCTGTACCATACTCACCTTTCAAACAGGGAAATGAGGAAGGTGGCCAGCCCAAGCTGAAAGTCCCTCCTCTGTTCCAGTTTTAAAACTACATTTGTGGCTTGTGACTTACGTTGGAGTTGACCTCAGAAAAATCATTTCAGATTCCTCCAAATGAGAGACACCAAACTGTCACCTCTAGTGTGCTTGTCGGAGGAGAATCTTGTGCCAGTTCCTGGGGTGAGAGGAGGAGGAGGAGGAGAAAGTAACCCAAAAACTAGCTTTCTCCGGGGGCTGCTCGCCACTGTGATGGGGCCTTTCTGGGTCTGGGCCCTAGCTCTGCAGCCAGACAAGTAGGGTGAAGTGAGGTTGTGATGATGTGTGAGGACATGGGACATGGCCCCCTTGGACACTGGACATGGCGCGGCAGACAACTGCCAGCTGGCTTGGCACAGCCACTAGAGAAACAACTCAGGGTCCAAAGAAGATGCATCTGGGTTTCTTACCAATTCCCCCAAAGATGAGGCAGGAGAGGGGGGTCCTGAAAGACCGGAAACCGAAAATGTGGCTAATGGGACATCCCACACCATCTGGGGCAGGGATCATCAGAGACAGCTCAGAGCCTGGGGTTTCTCTAGGCTTATTCTTCTCAGTCAGACCTCCCCAGAGTCCCCCAAGGAGGAGCGGAGCCCCAGGAGCTCTGAGAGTCCCAGGGTCAGGAACCCCAAACTCCCTTTAGTGGAGACCATGCTGGGCTACTTCAGATCCCAGCTGCGATGGGAGTCACAGTTCCCACCTCCTGATAAATGCCTGGACCCATCTAGACAACATCCATGACCCTGGACAGTGTAAAATTAGCTTCACATTTAAATCTAAGCAATTTGAAGCTATATCATTGCACGTCTTTCACAGTTTTTCCCTAGGTGTAGGAAGTATGAAAGTTCTTTGAATGTTGTTTCCCAGTGCAAAGAAAGCCAAGCAATTTCCTGATGAAAACGGTCTATAAGCGAGGGTGGGAGGTGGGGGAAAAAACATAAAAATAAATGCTTGTAAAACAGCCAGCTGCTCACCTGGAGATTTAGGCAAAGCACTTCAATCTCAGTAAAGCAGGAAAGATCTAGTCAAAATTGATCTGCTGACGAAGCAGGTTGCTACAAGACCTCTCGTGTGCCCCATCTCCTCCCACTCCTCCAGATACCCCAAGGATTAAATGACTGAGCTCTGGGGAGGCAGAATCCATTCCAGACTCTTGCCTTGCCGTAGTCCAAAGCCCCAGGCTGATTGCAAAAGCCAAACTTAAAGCTATTTCCATCAGAGAAAAGCTGAGAGGCTTCATTGACAGAACTCTCAGCCAGGTTCTGTTTATGGTCTGGGGTCCTCTCAGGAGGAGGTCAGGGGTCTTTTGAACGATCACAAGTGACTTGGAAGGAAAGCAGCTGCTCTTAGCTCTCTGCAGAACAAACTCCACAAATATGTTTGCTTGCACTGCTGAGAACTGTGTATAGTAACTTTTTTTCTGATTAAAAAAGAATCTATGCTTATTCCAGCATTGCTTCTAATAGCCAAAACCCGGAAACAACCCAAATGTCCAAAAACAATAGAATGGATAAATAGACAATTATTTATACAATGGAATTATTTATACAGTGGAATACTATACAGTAGTGAAAATGAATGAATTGCGTGTAGCAAATAGTAAGAGGTTGGATGAATGTCACAAAAGTAATGTTGAACAAAATACAGAAAACACAAAAGGGAACAGAGAGTATGATTCCGCTTACATAAAGCTCAATGACAGGCAAACTGCACTGTTTTGTTCAGGGATGCATATATGGATGGGTAAGAGCAAGAGCCTCCAGTAGTGGCTCCTACCTGTAGTCCCAGCTGCTTAGGAGGCTGAGGCCAGAGGATCCTTTGAGCCCAGGAGTTAAAGACCAGCCTGGGCAAAAAAAAAAAAAAAAAAAAAAAAAAAGCAAGGAAATGACTGAGGGGGAAGGGGTTCGGGGGAGGTTTGTAGTATGCTGGTAATGTTATATTTCTTGCTCTGGATGGCTGTTTATAATTATCTAATAAATTGTACGTTTGTATTTTAGGCATTTTTCAATATGCATATTTCATAAAACAATTTATTTTTATTTTTATTTATTTATTTTTTTGAGACAGAGTTTCACTCTTGTTGCCCAGGCTGGAGTGCAATGGTGCAACCTCGGCTCACTGTAACCTCTGCCTCCCAGGTTCAAGCGATTATCCTGCCTCAGGTTCCAAAGAGCTGGGATTACGCCCTGCAACCATGCCCAACTAATTTTGTATCTTCAGTTGAGATGGGGTTTTGCCATGTTGGTCAGGCTGGTCTCGGAACTCCTGACCTCAGGTGATCTGCCTGTCTCGGCCTCCCAAAGTGCTGGGATTATAGGCGTGAGCCACCATGCCTGGCCTTTATCTTATTTTTGTATGAGATGGAGTCTCACTAAGTCGTCTAGGCTGGCCTTAAACTCCTGGCCTCTCAAGTGATTCTCCCATCTTAGCCTCCCAAAGAGCTGGGATTACAGGTCACTGCACCTGGCCAAAACAATTTTTTTAAAGTTAGATATACAAAGATAATATTTGCTTTCTATGAACCAAACGCGAGATCAAACCTAATGTACACCAAAAACTATAAGACATCACTGAAGGAAGTTAAAGAAAAGTTAAATAAATGGAAAGACATCCTTGGTCCATGGATAAGGAGATCTCATATTATTAATATAGCATTATTCTCCACTTTTATCTACAGATTCAAAGCAATCTCTATCAATCTTTTCCATTTCTTTTGCAGAAATGGAAAAACTGATTCTCAAATTAATAGGGAATTGCAAGGGGCATCGGATAGCCAAAACAATATTGGAAAAGAAAAACAATGTTGAAGGGTGGGGCATGGTGGCTCAAGCCTGTGATCCCAGCACTTTGGGAGGTTGAGGCGGGCAGATCACTTGAGGTCAGGAGTTCGAGAACAGCCTGAGCAACATAGTGAAACCCTGCCTCCACTAAAAATACAAAAATTAGCCAAGTGTGGTAGTGGGCACCTGTAGTCCCAGCTACTCGGGAGGTTGAGGCAGGAGAATCATTTGAACCTGGGAGGCGGAGGTTGCAGTGAGCTGAGATCAAACCATTGCACTCCAGTCTGGGCAACAGAGTGAGACTCCATCTCAAAAAAAAGAAAAAATAATCTTGAAGGACTCACTTCCCAATTTCAAAACTTACTACAAAGCTACAGTAACCATAAAAGTGAGGTGCTGGAAAGAAACAAAACAGAGATGCAAACCTTCATGAGTTTGGCATAGGCGATGGTTTCTTAGACGTGACAACAAAAGCACAAGCAACCAAAGAAAAAAATGGACAAATTGGACATCCTCAAAAACCACTTTTTTCCTTTGAAATACACTATGAAGCCGGGCGCGGTGGCTCAAGCCTGTAATCCCAGCACTTTGGGAGGCCGAGATGGGCGGATCACGAGGTCAGGAGATCGAGACCATCCTGGCTAACACGGTGAAACCCCGTCTCTACTAAAAAATACAAAAAACTAGCCGGGCGAGGTAGCGGGCGCCTGGAGTCCCAGCTACTCGGGAGGCTGAGGCAGGAGAATGGTGTAAACCCGGGAGGCGGAGCTTACAGTGAGCTGAGATCTGGCCACTGTACTCTAGCCTGGGCGACAGAGCGAGACTCCATCTCAAAAAAAAAAAAGAAAAGAAATACACTATCAAGAAAGTGAAAAGACAACCCACAAAATGGGAGAAAATATTTGCAAATCACACAGCTGGTAAGAGTGTAATAACTAGAATACATAAAGAACTCTTGCAGCTCAACAACGAAAAGACAAACCAATTTAAAAATAAGAAAGAAAATTGGCCAGGTGTGGTGGCTCACGCCTGTAATCCCAGCACTTTGAGAGGCTGAGGCGGGTGGATCACTTGAAGTTAGGGGTTTGTGACCAGCCTGATCAACACGGTGAAACCCCGTCTCTACTAAAAATACAAAAATTAGCTGCGTGTGGTGACTGGCGCCTGTAATTCCAGTTACTCAGGAGGCTGAGGCAGGAGAACTGCTTGAACCTGGGAGGTGGAGGTTGCAGTGAGCCGAGATCACGCCACTGCACTCCAGCCAGGGTGACGGTGTGAGACTCAGTCTGAAAAAAAAAAAAAAAAAGAAAGAAAAGAAAGAGAGACAAAGAAAAGAGAAAGTTAGTTGGATAGACATTTCTCCAAAGAGGGTATGCAAATGTCCAATACACACAAGGAAAGATGTTTGAGGTCATTATTCATCAGAGAAATGCAAATCTAAACCACAATGAGGAACAACTTCACACCCACTATGATGACTATTATCACAAAGATAATAAAAAACGTTGGAAGGCTGGGTGAGGTGGCCTCACACCTGTAATCCCAGCACTTTGGGAGGTCAAGGCAGGAGTTTGAGACCAGCCTGGGCAACATACTGAGACCCCATCTCCAAAAAACAAATTTAGTAGGGGCTGGGCAAGGTGGCTCACACCTGTCATCCCAGCACTTTGGGAGGCCAAGGTGGGCAGACCACCTGAGGTCAGGAGTTCGAGACCAGCCTGGCCAACATGGTGAAACCCTGTCTTTACTAAAAATACAAAAATTAGCAGGGCGTGGTGGTGTACACCTGTAATCCCAGCTGCTCAGGAGGCTGAGGCAGGAGAATTGCTTGAACCCAGGAGGCAGAGGTTGCAGTGAGCCTAGATCGCACCACTGCACTCCAATCTGGGCAACAAGAGCAAGACTCAGTCTTTAAAAAAAAAAAAAATTAGTAGGGCATGGTGACATGCACCTGAAGTCCTAACTATTGGGGAGACCAATTTGGGAGGATTGCTTGAGCCCAGTAATTTGAGGCTGCAGTGAGCTGTGGTTGTGCCTGCACTCCAGTCTCGGTGACAGAGACCCTGTCTCAAAAAAAGTGTTGGAAGAATGTAGAGAAATTCCTCATACATTGCTGGTGTAAATTTAAATGAAACGTACAGTCACTTTGAAAAACACCTTGGCAGTTCCTCACAAGCTGAAATATAAAGTTGCGTATGGCCCAGCAACTCCATTCCTAGATATACACATAGGAGAACTGAAAACATACATCACAAAAAACTTGTATGCAAATTTTCATAGTGATATTATTCATAATAGTTAAAAAGTGTTAACAACCCAAATGTCCATCAGCTGATGAATAATAGCTAAGTAAAATGTGGTACATCCTGCTGAGCACGGTGGCTCATGCCTGTAATCCTAGCACTTTGGGAGGCTGAGGCAGGCAGACTGCTTGAGCTCAGGAGTTCAAGACCAGCCTGGGCAACACGGTGAAACCCCATCTCTACTAAAATAGAAAAGAAATTAGCCGGGTGTGGCGGCATGTGCCTGTAGTCCCAGCTACTCGGGAGGCGAGGCAGGAGAATTGCTTGAAGCTGGGAGGTGGAGGTTGCAGTGAGCCGAGATCATGCCACTGCACTCCAGTCGGGGCGACAAAGGGAGACTCGGTCTATACAAAAAAAAAAAAAAAAAAAAAAGAAGGGGTATATCCATATAATGGAATATGATTGGGCAGTAAAAGGAATAAAGCACTGCTGTATGCTACGATGAACCTCAGAAACGTGCTAAGTGAAAAAAGTCAGACATAAAGGCCACAGAGCATATGATTTTACTTATAGGAAATGTACAGAACAAGCAAATCCACGGTAAAAGAGTGGTTGCCAGGGCTTAGGGGAGAATGACTAAGGGCTAACGGCTAAGGGATAAGGATTTCTTTTTGGGGTGATGACAATGTTGTAGAATTAATGATAATAACGATGGTTGCACAAACTTGTGAACATACTACTGAATTGTTTAGTTAAAAGGGCCAATTTTGCGGTATGTGAACTACATCTTAATTGAAAAGTATGAAATTTTTAAACAAGAAAAAGCCGCGCCCGGCCTAGCATTTCATTTTTTAAAAATCACACCTAGTTAGCTATTTTTTTAAAAAAAAACAACATGTTTATTTTAAGAAAAGTTGGAAACACGGGCTTCCCCACGTCACCACCACCAACTTGTGAACACGTCGGGATCACGGCTTAAGTAATGAGGATCACACCCGAGAGCTGCTTCTGTTGCTAGTGGAAAGAACGCCTCTGATCCTCACGCCCTTCCACTCACAACACACACAGAAGCTGGCTGAAAAGAGGGAAAGTAACACGAGCCCTAAAAATGCCAGTCCTTCCTCTCACAGGACTGGACGTCCTAGACACCTGGCAAGAGCCGGGGTGGGCCTGGCAGAGTGTGGAGGGACAGGTGCTGGGACCTGGGGGGCCCGGGGATAGGGCTTAAGGGCTTAGGGGCTTAGGGACGTGGTGTGAGGGCGTGGGCGGGGCTCAGGAGCCTCTGGCACCCGGTGGAGCTTGGAAGCCGCACGGGCGTGGAGGGGGCGGGGCTCAGGGCCCGGAGAAACGGGACGAGGAGGGGCACCTGGGCGGGGCTCAGACCGGGATATGGGGGGTGGGCCCTGGGCGTGGGCGAGGCTCAGGACCCAGAGCCCAGATGGGCGGGGAGCGGCCGGACGCGGGTGGGGCGGGCGCCTAGACGCGAGCCTCGGGCGTCTAGCTGCCCAGACGGCGGCGGCGGTGGCCGCACGCGCGGCCCGGCTTCTGCCCTCCCGGCGCTCTGGCTCTTAGTCCCCCACGCCATGCCGCAGGCCGCGCCGCCCACCGAGCTGGTGCCGTCGGAGCGCGCAGTGGTGCTGCTGTCGTGCGCGCTCTCCGCGCTCGGCTCGGGCCTGCTGGTGGCCACGCACGCCCTGTGGCCCGACCTGCGCAGCCGGGCACGGCGCCTGCTGCTCTTCCTGTCGCTGGCCGACCTGCTCTCGGCCGCCTCCTACTTCTACGGAGTGCTGCAGGACTTCGCGGGCCCGTCGTGGGACTGCGTACTGCAGGGCGCGCTGTCCACCTTCGCCAACACCAGCTCCTTCTTCTGGACCGTGGCCATTGCGTTCTACCTGTATCTCAGCATCGTCCGCGCCTCGCGCGGGCCCCGCACAGACCGCCTGCTTTGGGCCTTCCATGTCGTCAGGTGGGTGGCGGTGGCGCTGCTTTTCCAGTAGCCCCCGACACAGGCCGACCCCTCCCGGTCTTGCCCTCCCAGAGGCCACGTCTAGTTTGGACCCCCCTACCCGCAGCGAGCAGTGCCTGCTGGCGCCCCCGGGGCAGCCCTGGGCCAGCGGGAGGAGGCCAGACTTACCCGAGATTCGCTCCCGAGGGAGCTCCTCTGTGCCTGCCCCAGGGCACAGCCCCTTGGGGTAGTGGGGTCAGAGTTCGCCCCCAGAGCCGGGCCGTGTTTCCTTGGACGGGGCAGGGGAGGACACTCTGAGCCCCTTGTGACCTGCTGCATTGTGTCCTGGCCGTGTCTGCTGCCCATGGGGAAACAGGCTGGGAGACAGTTGGGTAACTGTCCCGGGCTGGAGAGCCGGCAACTCCTAGTCCTACGCCACCACCCACGCCAAGCCACAGTGAGCTTGGTGCACTCCGCCACTCCCAAGCTGCCCTGCCTCTGCTGTACAAAGGACTGTCCTTTTTATTCTGTCTTTGGTCGTTTCTAAACTGAGGCCCCAGCCCCTTGTATTTCTGTTCTTGGTGATCTTGACTCTCCAGAGTTCAGTTGTTCTGAGATTGAGGTCGGGGGCGGAGGGCTGCTCTGGGAGTCTCGGAGTCCTCCTGGAGGCTCTCTGAGAGTGGGGAAAAGCCGAGACCTTACTCTGCGGCTCAAGCATCTTTCACATAAGCCTCGCTGAAGAATGTCAGGTTTTGAAAATCTCTGGGGAATGTCAGGTTTTGAAAATCTCCTAGCGTCCTGTGCTGAACTGTGGGCAGGAATCCTAGGGGCTGTTTTCCTTTTCTCCTTCTCCCAGATCAGAGCACCAGATACTGCCCTAATTATAGGTCCTTTCTATTAAAAACTTAAGTGCCTTCCAAGGACTGCGAGCACAGTCAGCACTTTGGCAGAGACAGGTCACCTGGGTGTCACACGGTGAGGCTACAGGGCTGTGAGAGTCGCTTGACCTTCAGTTGTGCACTGAGGCCGGCTGGTTCTTGAGAAACAAAGTGACCTGCTTCTCAGCTGTGCAAGTAAAAACTCTTCGCAACACATCATTCAAACTATGGCTCAAATGCTGCAGGGCCCCACGGAATGGGGCCCCGCCTTGCTTTCCCGGCAGCATCCCGTCTGACCCTGTCTGGGTCCCGTGATGACTTGGCTGGGTGTGGGCAGCGAGTACTCGGGAGATCGTGTGTACTTGAAAGGAGTCGAGGCTGTACCTATCTTTGCAAGAACCTGTTCTCTTTCCCTTCTTGTCTTTAAAAATATTCAACGTAGTATATTTTTTAAACGATAACAGAATCTGGTCCAGCTTCTGTGGAAAAGAAGGATTGCCCAACAAACCTGAGTTGGGGGTTTTTCTGTTTGGTTCTCATTAGGGACCCTCTGGGGGGTTTTCTGTGTTGTTCAGGAAGGGCTTCTTTGATAAAGAAGTAGGCCCAGCGTGGTGGCTTGTACCCGTAATCCCAACACTTTGCGAGGCTGAGGCAGGAGGATCGCTTGAGCCCAAGAGTTCAACTGGCCAACATAGTGAGGCTTTGTCTCTACTAAAAATTTAAAAATTAGCTGGGCATGGTGACGCATGCCTGTAGTTCCAGCTACTTGTGAGGCTGAGGTGGGAGGATCGCTTGAGCCTGGGAGGTCGAGGCTATAAGTGAGCTATGACTGCAGGCAGAGCAACACCCTGTCTCAAACAAGACAGAAAAAAAAAAAAAAAAAGAAAGAAAGAGAAAAAAGAAAAGAAAAAACAAGCAACTTATTCATCTTGTCTGTTGAATGTGACCTGCCTGCCTTTAAAAGAAAGTAAAATTACCTGTATCCAAGCTAGAGAGGGAGTTTGACAATTTATTCTCTGGAGTTCTCAGCATTCAGACTTCACTAGTCTAAGGGAATTGGTTAAACCTGTCTAACAGGTTCATCTGTTGACCTAGATCTTCCTAGACTGTATTGCCAATGACCTTACTAAGGACTCTCCAGTGTATTTCCAGTAAAATTTCTTTGGAATATTAGTTTATTGTTTGCAGGATCTATTGATGTGAGAAATACCACCTTCAGGCATAAATACGTGATTATCCACTTTTTAACCATTTCATACTGCTGGAATTCCATCCTCTTCAAAGCTTTCAGTTTTGGAAAGTATTTTAAAATATGACAACACAAAAGTTGATATCCCTATTCTAATGTGCATTTAAGAATTCAATTTTTTTTTACCACAAATATCCTGAAAAATGGACAAAAGACATACTCAAGCAAAATAGTAACAGCAGTTGATAAATATCTATCATATACCATTAATACTCAAAGCAGTGCAAGTTATAACAATAAGGTACCATTTCCTCATTTAATTAGGAGGAAAAAAATAGTAAGGCAGGGCTGGGTGTGGTGGCTCATGCCTGTAAATCCCAGCGCTTTGGGAGACCAAAGTGGGCGGATCATTTGAGGTCAGGAGTTTGAGACCAGCCTGGTCAGCATGGGGAAACCCCATCTCTACTGAAATTGCAAAAATTAGCCAGGTATGGTGATGCATGCCTGTAGTCCCAACTACTCAGGAAGCTGAGGCAGGAGAGTCGCTTGAGCCTGGGAAGTGGAGGTTGCAGTGAGCCACAGCCGTGCCACTGCACTCCAGCCTGGGTGGTAGAGCGAGCCTCCATATCAAAAAAAAGTAAGGCAGAATACAAACATGATAAATGCCAGTTTCACTGGCATTTTTCTACAGTATTATTGATGGTGTAAATTGAAATAGTCTTTGTAGAAAATATTCGGTTCATACCCCTTGATCCAGTAATCCTATTTATCAGAGCCTAGTCTAAGGAGATAATCTAAAATACGTACAAAGCTTTATGTACAAAGCTGCTTGTGAGGCACTTATCATGGTGAGAATTTGGAAGTAACCTCAATGTCCAGAAGTGGGGGAACAGGAAGTTAAGCGTCTACCCTCCCCTTCTGAAATGGTGTGCACCTCTTAGATACTGGTTTTGAATTCTGTAAGTCTTTTTTTTTAATGATACGATACAATGCAAAGTGACAGAAACCATCGCTAAAACTGATTACAGTCACATAAAGGCAGGAGGTTAGAGAGAATCCTGCACACGCACAAGTTCCTAGGAGAGCACCTGCGTGGCCGCCTGGGGCCCCATCATTATACCTACCGTGGCCCCCTTTCCAGAGAGAGGAGGCAGTTTAGACCTCATCCTCAGGAAACCATATTTCAGCATGAGCTGTGTCTGGCCCCTGATGTTTGCAGAGTGCTGTTCCATTCATTAGCCCACTAATCACCAATAACCCAACAGGGCCAGGGGTGGTAGCTCACACCTGTAATCCCAGCACTTTGGGAGGCTGAGGCAGGAGGATCACTTGAGCCCAGGAAGTTGAGGCTTCACTGAGCCAAGACCACCACTGCACTCCAGTTGGAGTGACAGAGTGAGACCCTGTCTCAAAAAAAAAAAAAAAAGAAAGAAAAAGAGGCCGGGCGCAGTGGCTCAAGCCTGTAATCTCAGCACTTTGGGAGGCCGAGGCGGGTGGATCACAAGGTCGGGAGATCGAGACCATCCTGGCTAACATGGTGAAACCCCGTCTCTACTAAAAATACAAAAAAAAAAAAAAAAAAAAAACTAGCTGGGCGAGGTGGCGGGCGCCTGTAGTCCCAGCTACTCGGGAGGCTGAGGCGGGAGAATAGCGTGAACCCGGGAGGCGGAGCTCACAGTGAGCCGAGATCGGGCCACTGCACTCCAGCCTGGGTGACACAGCGAGACTCCGTCTCAAAAAAAATAAAAGAGAAAGAAGAAGAAAAAAAAAAGTAACCCAACAGAATGGATGGGTGGGGCGATTACCCTCATAGCAGATGTGATGGCCCAGAGCTACATAGCTAGTAAGGGAGAGGCTCAGGGTTAGAATCTACTTCTGACCCAGCCCAAGACTCCTTTTAGGAGTCTGTGTTGTCTTTTGGCTGTAACAGTTTTTAAAAACTGAAATACAGTTTCAACAATAATTTATTTTTAGGCTGGGCGCGGTGGCTCACGCCAGTAGTCCCAGCAGTTTGGGAGGCCAAGGTGGACGGATTACTTGAACCCAGGAATTTGAGACCAGCCTGGGCAACATGGCGAAATCCTGTCTCTACAAAAAATTTAAAAGATTAGCAGAGCATGGTAGTGTGCAGCTGTAGTCCCAGCTCCTCAGGAGGCTGAGATGAGAGGATCGCTTGAGCCCAGGAGGCAGAGGTTGCAGTGAGCTGAGATTGCGCCACTGTACTCCAGCCTGGGCGACAGAGCAAGACCCTATCTCAAAAAAATTAAAAAATTATTTTTAGTTTTCCAGATTTCCTAAATGTTACCATATCAGCTTTATCCTCTCCAGTTACTTTTTTCTGAAACCATTTAAGAGTAAGTGACAGGGCCTGGGTGCAGTGGTTTAATCCCAGCATTTTGGGAGCCCAAGGTGGGAAGATCACTTGAGGCCAGGAGACCGGCCTGGCCAGTATACTGAGACCCTGCCTCTACCAAAAAAAAGGAGAGAGAGAAAAAATTTAAACATAAAATAAGAGTGACATACTCAATACTTCAGTATGTATTTCCAGAAGACAAGCACAATCTCTTACTGAACCGCAGGCATCTACCCAAGCAGGAAATTAATACTAAACAATACTGTTACCTGATTGGTGGACTTTATTGATATGTGTGTGTGTGTGTGTGTGTGTGTGTGTGTGTGTGTGTGTATATGTTTTTTTTTTTTTTTTTCTTTTTTTCCCACTCGAGACAGAGTTTCACTCTTGTTGCCCAGGCTAGAGTACAATGGCGCGATCTCTCGGCTCACTGCAACCTCCACCTCCCACGTTCAAGTGATTCTCCTGCCTCAGCCTTCCAGGTAGCTGGGACTACAGGCATGCGCCACCATGCCTGGCTAATTCGGTATATTTAGTAGAGATGGGGTTTCACCATGTTGCCCAGGCTGATATCAAACTCCCGACCTCAAGTGATCCACCCACCTCTGCCTCCCAAAGTGCTGGGATGACAGGCGTGAGCCACTGTGGCCGGCCTTTGTTGAGATTTTTGTCCATGGACTAACAGTGTCCCTGATAGCAAAGGAAAATCTTGGCTTGTATGTTGACTTAATTTTAATATACCTTTATTTTCCTTGCATCTGAAACACTTCTGCCACCTTTCTTGGTGTTCTATGATGCTGACATTTTTGAAGAGTACAGGCCCGTTATTTTATAGAATGCCTCTCAATTCAGGTTTGCCTGGTACTTCCTCATAATGGGTTCAGGTTCTGCATTTTTGGCAGGATATCCCAGAAACATGTTTTTCTCATTGCTTTCTACCTGGTGGCCAGCAACTTGGACGTATTCCCTTACTGGTGATGTTAACTCTGATCACTGGGCTCAGGCTATATCTGCCAAGTTCCTGCACTACAAGTTACTAGTTTTCCTTTTGTAGTTAAGAAGTGTCTTGCTGAGAGACGTTGGTGGTTCGAAACAGCCTATCACATCTCCAGCTTTCACCCAAGGGTTTCGTGTCCATTCATTCTGACAGCATTTTGAATTTTTTGGTGGCAGTTGCTTTTTTTTTTTTTTTGAGACAGAGTCTCACCCTGTTGCCCAGGCTGGAGTGCAGTGGCACAGTCTTGGCTCATTACAAGCTCTGCCGCCTGGGTTCCTGCCATTCTCCTGCCTCAGCTTCCCGAGTAGGTGGGACTACAGACGCCTGCCACCACGCCCGGCTAATTTTTTTTTTTTTTTCGTATTTTTAGTAGAGATGGGGTTTCACTGTGTTAGCCAGGATGGTCTTGGTCTCCTGACCTTGTGATCCGCCTGCCTCGGCCTCCCAAAGTGCTGGGATTACAGGCGTGAGCCACTGCGCCTGGCCGGCAGTTGCTTTTTTAAGGTTGTGTGAGATACTCAGTGTTCAGGGGAAGTCCCTGTGTTTGAGAAGTCCCTTTCTACTGTGTCTTAGCTGGTGAGGCGGCTGCCACAGATGTCCCATCTTTGACTTTCATGTGGTGTGCCTGAGTGGCTGCGTGTTTACCACGCCCACCTGAGGGAGGCCAGAGCTGCGGGGAGGGGTCATTTCTCCGCCTCCCATATAAGGGGACCTCCTTTCCAAGAGCGGCACAGCCCTTCCTGCCCGCACGGTGGTGGGCACCTGCGTGATGCCAGATCAGGGTCAGCAGGGGCGAGGTGACCACCCGCTCCACCAGGACCTCCATGGTGCCAGGCATCAGCTGTGTGACCTGTGAGCATGGAGGGGGGGCAGCTAAAGGGTCGGGGCAGCTCATTTGGGGGTCAGAAGGAAGGGTCCTGGCCGACCCGGTTTTCCTCGGGCGTCTCTGAGTTTCTTCTGGTCCCGCTGAGCTAAGGGCGGGTGTGGGTATGACTCCAGCAGGGTCCAGCCCCCGTGCCTCTCGCACACATGCTCCACCCTTTGGAGTTTGCTTAGGGTTACAGAGGAAGCAAGAGTCTGTGACCCCCATGTTTACTATAAAAACTCTGCTCTGGGGGGAGCGGGAAGTCCCAGTGTAGCAAAAAGGGGAAACCTGGGCCTGGAGCTGGAAGGTTCTCGGAGTTCTCTAATTTGTTTTTTGTTTGTTTTGAGATGGAGTCTAGCTCTGTCACCCAGGCTGGAGTGAAGTGGTGCGATCTCGGCTCACTGCAACCTCCATCTCCCTGGTTCAATTGATTCTCCTGCCTTAGCCTCCTGAGTAGCTGGGATTACAGGCATGCGCCACTATGCCCAGATAATTTTTTTGATTTTCAGTAGAGACAGGGTTTCACCATGTTGGTCAGGGTAGTCTTGAACTCCTGACCTCGTGATCCGCCTGCCTAGGCCTCCCAAAGGGCTGGGAATAATAAAATAAAAATTTTAAAAGCCACAAATATTCAAAGCTCATCGTGTGATAGCTATTTTACTCTTTACACACTTGAGGTTGTTGCATCTATCAAATCTGTGTGGTGAAAATACTATATAATGGAGTGCTGTGTGCATCTGTTTCCAACTACATGTGTTGGTGGCTGGAAATTGGCCATGGTGGAAGTATTTACACATGGAAGTTGGCAAAGACTACAAATCACGCCTTGGTGGCTTGATTTATTGCTTTGTTGATTGTGTAGAGCAGAGGTCAGCAAAGTTTTCCTGTAAAGTAAGTGTTTTCAGCTTTTTGGGCCGTGCAGCCTCAGTTGTAACTGCTCAACTCTGCCTGAAAACAGCGGTAGACAATCTGTAAATGACTGAGTGTGGCTGTGTTGCAATAAAACTTTATCTAAAAAAAACAAACAGTGGGCCAGATTTGGCCTGAGAGCCATAGTTTGCTGGACCCCTGATCTAGACTTAAAAAAGTAATGGAGAAGACGTAAAAGGTGTAGATTAAACTTAAGTGTTACTCATCTCTGAGCTTAAGAAGAGATGGCAGCTGTGTTGGGGCAGGCAGAAAAGCCAGTATGGAAAGAAGAGATGAGAAGAGACAGGATCATGGAGCAGAAAAAAATTGAGGAAACACTCTCCCAGTGTGGGGGGAAGAAAACTCGTACCTGATTCAACCAAGAAGTTGCTCATGTCACTAGTTGGTGACAACGTATGTCTTGTTTTCTATTTCTTCCTTATTTCATTTTCATCTTGTTAAGGGAAATGAAAGCATCAGTTAACTTCATGCCACGGAGCTCTCTCATTTGCTGATTGCATCCACAGGTTGGCAAAATCCAGGGTTTGGCTGAAATCAACAAAAGCATTCTGTGAGAATCAGTTGGCTGCATGGAATGGACGATCAAGAAGGAGTATTATTATTATTTATAAATTGTATGCTTCACGTCCTGCGGGTGAAATGTATACATTTCTATGTGTTTGTGTGAACATGCATACATGCACACCTGCATACGTCTACGTTTTTCTGGAGAGCCAGTTGTGAAATGTTCCCAACACACCATTGTCCATGCCTGTACATGAGTCAGTCTGGCCCAGCCTGCTTTGCAGGATCATTGGACCATTCCACTCTCTTCACTCCCACCGGCTCCCTGATTCTACCTCTTACCTCCTGTCACTTAAATACCACTCCCGCCCCTGCAGCTTCTGGCCCTCACACAGCTGCTCCTCCTGTGTGTTCAAACAACCCCTCCCTGTTGATCAGGCCCACATTTTTATATTCTTTTTTTTTTTTTTTTAGACGGAGTTGCGCTCTGTCACCCAGGCTGGAGTGCAGTGGCACAATCTCAGCTCACTGCAACCCCTGCCTCCCGGGTTCAAATGATTCTCTTGCCTTAGCCTCCTGAGTAGCTGGGATTACAGGTGTGCACTACCACGCCCAGCTAATTTAAACCCACATTCTTAACCCTTTCAAAACCCTCTGCCTATTTGACCTTCCCTTTGGTTATTTCCCAGCACAAACTCAGTATCACAGAAGAAATCTGCCGCTGTGTAGCTTTAGTACTGCAACCCTAAAGTTACAGAGTGCGGGTCTGTGTGGTCCCCCGGTTTCCCATAAGGCTTGTCGGGGATGTAGAGGGAGCCCAAAGGAGTGCTGTGCCGACTGCGACCCTCCCAGGCCCAACTCAGAGGGGAATCCCCTATTTGACCCCAGCTCCAGACCAGCCCCCTCCAGGGAGACTGTTCCTACATACAGTGCTCACCCCCTTCCCAGAATTCCTTAGCGGAATCCTGCAACTGTAAAGTAATGAGGAACAGCACATTATGACTGGAGGATTGGCTTGGTGGCACTTTAAAGGCCACTTGCTTTTATTTATTTTTTTTAAGACAGAGTCTCACTTCGTCATCCAGGCTGGAGTGCAGTGGCACAATCTCAGCTCACTGCAACCTCCTTCTCCTGGATTCAAGGGATTCTTGTGCCTCAGCCTCCCACTAAGCTGGGATTACAGGGATGCACTACCACACCCGGCTAATTTTTGTATTTTTGGTAGAGACGAGTTTCACCATGTTGGGCAGGCTGGTCTCGAACTCCTGACCTCAGGTGGTCCACCCATCTTGGCCTCCGAAAGTCCCAAAGTCCTGGGATTCAGTCATGAGCCACCTCACCCTGCCTGTCATGAGTTTTAAAACAACCCTTTCTTACCTTTTATGGGTGGGGTTTTTTTTTTTTTTTTTTTGAGATAGGGTCTTGCTCTGTCGCCCCAGCTGGAGTGCAGTGGCGTGATCTCGGCTCACAACCTCTGCCTCGAAGGTTCAAGGGATTCTTCTGCCTCAGCTTCCCAAGTAGCTGGGATTACAGGCTCGCGCCACCACGCCCAGCTAATTTTTGTACTTTTAGTAGAGACGGGGTTTCACTATGTTGGCCAGGCTGGTCTCAAACTCCTGACCCCAAGTGTTCCGCCCACCTTGGCCTCCCAAAGTGTTGGGATTACAGGCGTGCGCTACCGTGCCTGGCCTTTTGTGGTCTTTTTGCTCCAGTGTCTGTGACTTCCAACAGGACACGCTGCCTCCTGCCACCGAGGCCACTGAGGGTGACGTGACTCTGCCATCAGCACTCCTGCCCCTCCCTGCAGAGGCCAGTGGGGACTGGAGAGCGCTGCAGAGGGGATGGTTGGCCAGAGCCCTTCTGTTCTGGAAGCATCCTGCATGAGGCCTTCCCAGTCCCAGGGAACTGACTTTTCCCTCTCATCTTCGTCCCTGCCCGGCCTCCTCTGCCAGCCCGGCAGCGTTTGGGAGAACCCCTTGAAGCACAATTCTCCTGGCCTCATTCTGGCCTCAGATTCACGTTGAATTTTGATCTCATAGTTATCATAGTATCATTCCTGTTTACCTAAGGCTTTGCCCTCCAGGCACCTGACTTAGGACAGGGGTACTGTGTCTTCTTCCTCGGACAAACCAGACGGGCCCCACGCAGCACCAGTGTCTGCACCACAGGCCTGAACCCTGGAACAGCAGAACGTGACTCACAACAGTCATGATAGCAGCAAACACATACCTGCCTGGCCATGTGCTCTGTACACACATGTATTTATTCCTGTAATGACCCTATGATGACACCCTGCAGTCACTGTCGTCATCCGCACTTTGCAGAGAACCTGGCGTGTTGAGGCTAAATAACTTTCCCGAGCAGAGGCAGAGCTGGGACTTGGATCCAGCCCACTACCCTGAAATCCAAGCTCTTAACCACCCCACTGGCTGCCTCTCTCAGGAGCCCTGTAGCCTTTGTGTGCTCCATTGCTGTGTAAGGAACAGTCTGGTTCAGGGACTACAGGGAAGGGCCTACCCCTGGCTGTGTGGCTGGCTGTGGGAGAGCACTCTAGAAAACTGAGCCTGGGCTGGACATGGTGACTCATACCTATAATCCCAACACTTTGGGAGGCTGAGGCAGGTGGATCACCTAAGGTCAGGAGTTCAAGATCAGGCTGGCCAACATGGTGAATCCCTGTCTCTACTAGAAATACAAAAATTAGCTGGGCATGGTGGTGCATGCCTGTAATCTCAGCTACTTGGGAGGCTGAGGCAGGAGAATCGCTTGAACCCAGGAGGTGGAGGTTGCAGTGAACTGAGATTGTGCCATTGCACTCCAGCCTGGGTGACAGAGCGAGACTCCATCTCAAAAAAAGAAAAAAGATAACTGAGCCCAACAGTGCCCTTGGAGGGGCCCCTACCTGAGCTTTATGCTTTCAGAGGTCCCCGTTGACCCTTGCCAGGTTCCATTCCCCGCCATTGCGTAAGAAGTCCTCAAGGCCGAAGGGACGTGCTGCTCAAAGCCCACGTTCCCCCTCCTAGAGCCAGCCAAAGGTAAGCAGAACCCTGGAATTCCCCGCCCAGGCAACCCTAAGCCTCTGACATGTGCACCTCTAGACCCAAGGGCTGACCAAGGGGCGCTGATGGTTTGTGGCACATTTGCACGAGCATGGACAGGTGTTCGCACACTGGTGCCGAAGGCTTCCCGGAACAGAAACCAGACAGGCCCCACGCAGCACCAGTGTCTGCACCACAGGCCTGAACCCTGGGACAGCAGGACGTGACTCACAGCAGTCATGACAGCAGCAAACACACACACACCTGCCTGGCCATGTGCTCTATACACACATATATACAAAACTTTTTTCTTTTTTTGAGATGGAGTCTCGCTGTGTCACCCAGGCTGGAGCGCAATGGCACAATCTCAGCTTACTGCAACCTCTACCTCCTGGGTTCAAAAGATTCTCCTGCCTCAGCCTCCCAAGTAGCTGAGATTACAGGCGTGCACCACCACGCCCACCCGGCTAATTTTTGTATTTTGTATTTCTAGTAGAGACAGGGTTTCACCATGTTTGCCTGCCTGGTCTCGAACTCTGTACACACGTGTATGCAAAAGCAGCTGGGCACACGCTGGGAGCTGGCTGTCCCACATCACTCCATTCTAATGCCAGTCCCTGAAGAATTCTAAAGTAGAGCCAGGCTCCTGGGGCAACACCTGTCCCTTATTTTCCAGAGCCACTGTGCCATCCGGGCTCCGGAGAGCACCATTCCTTTTCTGAAGGGCGTCCTCTGTCATTTTGTGAGGGCTGACATTGCTGGGAGCCATGGCCTGACCCCAATGCCTCTTTCTCTCCTCCTTCCTCAGCTGGGGGGTCCCGCTGGTCATCACTGTGGCAGCCGTCGCCCTGAAGAAGATTGGCTATGATGCCTCGGACGTGTCTGTGGGCTGGTGCTGGATTGACTTAGAGGCCAAGGACCACGTCCTGTGGATGCTGCTGACGGGGAAGCTGTGGGAGATGCTGGCATACATACTGCTGCCCCTGCTGTACCTCCTGGTCCGGAAGCACATCAACAGAGCGGTAGGCGCTGCCCTCAGAACTCAGGGCCCTCCTCATGGCCTCTATGCCCAGGTGCAAGGCCTGGCGTTGAGTTTGACCACCCGAGGGGACAGGCTGCGTCTCTGGGGACAGAACCAGTGATGGGCCGGAGGGGACCAGGCACTTACTGTGCACCAGACACCATGCAACACGCTGTATTACACGGATCGTGCATCGGTTCCCGCTGCCCCATTAGGAGCCGGGTCCTTTTGCTCCTTTGTAGATAAGGAAAGGGAGGCTTAGCCGATGAAGGGCCTGCCAGGGCGCAGGGCTCCTGCGGACAGGGCTGCCGTGTCCTCGGTCATGGCCCTCTCCTGCCCCCTGGTGGACAGCCTGTGGTGGCTGCTTAAACTTGAGAAATTTAGCTAAAAGGGGAGGATGGACCCAAGACCGGGCTGCCCCAGGGAAGGGAGGACTGTGGAATTTTACAATCAATGATGCAAATAACTCACCTAACTTTGCTTAGTGATTTATTATATCCTAAATGGCAGAGTTTTCCAGAATTCAGAAATCAGTAGGCCGGGCTGGCTGGAGAGCCTAGGAAAGCATGGCTTTCCTCTGACACCTTGGCCCAGTTCCTCCTTGTTCCTGCCTCCCAGTCTGCATATGTGAACTAGGGGCTTCCTCTTGGCTACAAGCAAACGCCTGCAAAAGGCCACAGATTAACCCATTCATTGATCTACTCCACCACTCATTCCGTATGTTACTTTAGTTTTGTTTGTTTATTTTTTGACAGGGTCTTGCTCTGTCGCCCAGGTTGGAGTGCAGTAGCACAATCTTGGCTCACTGCAACCTCTGCCTCCGAGGTTCAAGTGATTCTCCTGCCTCAGTCTCCCGAGTAGCTGGGATTATAGGCATGTGCCACCATGCCCAGCTACTTTTTGTACTTTTAGTAGAGGCGGGGTTTCACCATGTTGGCCAGGCTGGTCTCGAACTCTTGACCTCAAGTGATCTGCCTGCCTCAGCCTCCCAAAGTGCTGGGATTACAGGTGTGAGCCACCGCGCCCAGCCTCGTTCAGTATGTTTTTACTGAACATCTACTAGCACCAAACTGTGTATAGCATGGGGGTTTATCCTGAGGACTCGGACATGGATCTCACCCTCCCGGAGTGAGGCAGAAGTGCAAGTAACTACAGGCAAAGATTCAATGTGAGGAGTGGCTGGGGCAGTAAGATAGGTCCAGAGGAAATGCTTTAAATTCAGACTTCCGGGCTCATCCTGCAGGCTTGCTGGTGTGAGTCCCTGTGTTTCTTTTTGCCCTCTGAGTTTTCAGGGCTGAAATTGTAGGAGGGTGTGTACCCATCTTGTAGGCCATTCTGTCCACCCAGCAGCCATTTCTGAGCCAGGATGCACCTTGCGCCTGTGGCCATCTGGACACCTAATCCCCGCCCTCCACTCCCATTGTGTCTTCTCGAATCAAGACCTCTAGTTTTCTCTTCTTTTTACTTGGAAATTTAACCAGTTCTCACCCACCCTAGACCCTTCTTCTGCCTCAGTTGGACTCCTTGCTGGAGATGGCTGTGGGACTTCCCAATTGGTCTGAAATCCTTTTTAGACTGGGCACGGTGGCTCATGCCCATGATCCCAACACTTTTTGGGGCCGAGGTGGGTGGATCACGTGAGGTCAGAAGTTCCAGACCAGTGTGGCCAACATAGTGAAACCTCATCTCTACCAAAAATACAAAAATTAGCTGGATATGGTGGCACACGCCTGTAGTCCCAGCTACTCAGGAGACTGAAGTGGGAGAATCGCTTGAACCCAAGAGATGGAGGTTGCAGTGAGCCGAGATTGCGCCTCTGCACTCCAGCCTGGGCGACAGAGTGAGACTCCACCTCAAAAAAAAAAAAATTAAAATTAAAATTAAGGCTGGGCGCAGTGGCTCACATCTGTAATCCCAGCACTTTGGGAGGCCGAGGTGGATGGATCACCTGAGGTCAGGAGTTCGAGACCAGCCTGGCCAACATAGTGAAACCCCGTCTATAATAAAAATATAAAAGTTAGCCAGGTATGGTGGCAGGTGCCTGTAATCCTAGCTACTCAGGAGGCTGAGGCAGGAGAATCACTTGAATCTAGCAGGCAGAGGTTGCAGTGAGCCGAGATTGTATCATTGTACGCCAGCCTGGGCGACAGAGCAAGACTCCATCTCAAAAAAAAAAAAAAAAAAAAAATTAGCTGGTATACTGGTGCATGTCTATAGTCCTGGCTACTTGAGAGGCTGAGACAGTGAGGCAGGAGGATCGCTTGAGCCTGGGAGTTCACTGTATTCCAGCCTGGGTGGCAGAGTGATTCCTGTCTCAAAAAAAAAAAAAAAAAAAAAAAAAAAAAAAAAAAAAAAAGAAATCCTCTTTTGTCTTCTTATAGCCTTTTATTAACTGTTGGTCTCCTGCCTGGGTGATGGATGCCCTTCTCACCTCCTCTTCTTTTCCACTGCCCTGGGAAGTTTCCGGGACCCCGATGAAGGCTCCCAGGCGTTCCGCCAGGCCCTGCCCAAGACTCTCCTCTACAGATGCCCTTTGTGTGTCTTTCTTTCTGCCTTTCCTTTGGCAGGGCAGGAAGCCTGCGGGGCTGAGGCTGACCCCTGCGGGTGACAATGGGTCCTCTTTTCCAAATCAGCAAGTGTTTCAGAAAAACGGGGTAGCAGTGGGCAGGGAGCTGAGGATGTGCTAGTTGCCTCTAGCTAGGAAAGAGCCAAGAGTCGGGGAGCTGGGACAGGCACCGCTAGGAGCAGACTGCAGCCAAGCTAGTGGGCAGTTCGTGCAGCAGTCCCACCCTGTAGCTCCCCTGCTTGTTTCGGAGGGGTGCAGCGGGAAGTCCAGCTCACTGGGCTGCTGCTAAAAGCCATAGGAGGAGGAGGAGGAGGAGGAGGAGGAGGAGGAAGGCTCTGAGCAGGTGAGTTGCAGAAGCTTGGGGGCTCAGAGATGCCACGATGCACCAGTGACTCCACAGGACACCAGGTGCTGGCAGAAAACCTTGGGCACTTCCCCTCCCCTGGGCCTTCAGCGTCCCAGGCACAGGACCAGCTCAAAAATGCATTTTTTGTTTTTGAGGCAAGGTCTCACTGTGTTGCCCAGGCCGGAGTGCAGTGGCGCGATCTTGGCTCACTGCAACTTCCACCTCAGTATTCAAGCTGTTCTTCCACCTCAGCCTTCCAAGTAGCTGGGACTACAGGTGTGTGCCAACACACCTGGCTAATTCTGTTTTTGTTTTTAAGGCAGAGTCTTGCTCTGTTGCCCAGGTTGGAGTGTAGTGGCAAATCTCAGCTCACTGTAACCTCTGCCTCCCAGGTTCAAGCAATTCTCATGCCTCAGCCTCCCAAGTAGCTGGAACCACAGGCATGCGCCACCACGCCTGGCTAATTTTTTTGTATTTTTAGTAGAGACAGGTTTCACCATTTTGGCTAGCCTGGTCTTGAACTCCTGGCCTCAAGTGATCCACCTACCTTGGCCTCCCAAAGTGCTGGGATTACAGGCGTGAGCCACCGTGCCTAGCCTAGTTTTGTATTTTTAGTAGAGACGGGGTTTCACCATGTTGGCCAGGCTGGTCTTGAACACCTGGCCTCAAGTGATCTGCCCACCTCAGCCTCGCAAAGTGCTGGGACTACAGGCATGAGCCACTGCTCCTGGTCAATGCCCAGCTAATTTTTAAATTTTTTGTAGAGACAGTGTCTCACTCTGCTGCCCAGGTTACTCTCAAATTTCTGGGCTCAAGCGATCCTCCTGTCTTGACCTCCGAAAGTGCTGTGATTTCAGGCGTGAGCCACCACTCCCAGCCAAAAGAAACACATCTTCATTATGAGTGGTTTCATCTATTTTTACAAATTCAGCTTTGATCTGGAAGGAATCTCCTCCTTCCTCTCATGAAAGACATTCTCTAGGAGGAGGAAAGCCAAGACTGGCTCAAGATCACGTTTTTGTTCTCCTCCTGGAGAGGTGGGTGGGCGGAGGGCACAGCAGGCCCTCCCTGTGCAGGGAAGGGGTTTGCATTCTGGAGGGGAGGACAATGATAAGCAATAAACCGGAGGAACAAGGATGAATGATGTCCTGGGACTGAGGGTGAGACAAACTATGGGAAACAGACTAAAATAAAGAGTGGAACGTGAGGATGGGACTATCTAGGAAGTGCCTGTGTAGTTATTTATTATTTATTTATTTATTTATTTATTTTCTTATTTATTTTTGAGCTGGAGTTTTGCTGTTGCCCAGGCTGGAGCACAGTGGCACGATCTCGGCTCACTGCAACCTCCATCTTCCAGGTTCAAGCGATTCTCCTGCCTCAGCCTCCCAAGTAGCTGGGATTACAGGCATGTGCCACCATGCCCAGCTAATTTTTGTATTTTTAGTGCAGATGGGGTTTCACTATGTTGGCCAGGCTGGTCTCGAACTCTTGACCTCAGGTGATCCATCCACCTCGGCCTCCCAAAGTGCTGGGATTCCAGGCATGAGCCTTCGTGCCCAGCCTCTGTGCAGTTTAAATAGGGGCATCGGGCCTTATCCAGAAGGTGCTGCTTAAGCAAAGTCTTGAAGTGGGCAAGAGGGGAGCCCCAGGGACAGATGGAGATGGGCATTCCAGGACAAGGGAGCAGCCAGTGCGGAGCCCTGAGGTGTGGGTGCTGTGCGTCTGCAGTATAACAAGGAGGTTGATGTGGCTGCAGGGTTGACCTCGCTGTGACCATAAGGGTTGACCTCGCTGTGACCATAAGAAGCGTGTGGAGTGGGGAGTGCTGAAGAGCTCCGAGTGGAGGACTCGCTGGAGCAGACCGGTTTTCAAGCAGCCCTGCTGCTTCTGTGTTGAGAATGGACCGCAGTGGGGAGCAGGACGAGGTGGCAGGGGCAGAGGAGGGAGCCCATCCAGAGAAGCGGTGACACAGCCTGGACACAGGGGCAGTGGCAGAAGGTAGAAGTAGTACCCAGAGCCTGGATCTGTTTTGAAGTTAGAAGTCGGCACGGTGGCGGCTCATACCTGTAATCCCAGCACTTTGCGAGGCTGAGGCAGGAGGATTGCTTGAGTTCAGGAGTTTGAGATCAGCCTGGGCAACATAGTGAGACCGTGTATCTATTTTAAACAAACAAAGAGGGCCGCAGGACTTGCTGGGGTGGGATGAGGGCTATGGGACAAAGAAAGGGCTCAAAGCAGAGCCCCAAGGCGTTGGCCTAGGCAGCTGGAAAGCTGTTGTTTCCATGAGCTGAGACCAGGAAGGGAGCATTGGCCTCAGGGGTCAAGATCTGTCTTCTGTCTTGGACCTGAGCTGTTTCAGATGACTTTGAGACCTCCACATGGAGATGGGGACTGGGCGGAGGATCTAGCAGTCAGGGTTCAGGAAAAGGATCCGGGCTCCACCGCCCATCTCCCCTACCTCCCTGAACTGGTTCAGGTCCCTGGGAAGACCTGGGCACCCCGGTTGGATGTGGTGGGAGGGTGCCCATCCGCTCAGGTCTGCCCTCGCTGTCCCCACACAGCACATGGCGCTCTCTGAGTACCGGCCCATCCTCTCCGAGGAGCACCGCCTGCCGCGCCGCTGCTCCGTGGCGGACAAGAAGCTGGTGCTCATCCCACTCATCTTCATCTGCCTCCGGGTCTGGAGCACCGTGCGGTTCGTGCTGACCCTCTGTGACTCCCCCGCGGTGCGGACGCCGGTGCTGGTCGTTCTGCATGTAGGTCCGCCCTCCCTGGCCCTTGTTGTCATCCCTGCCCCCAGAGGAGGCACAGCCTGATTCCTTCCCGCAGCACAGTGGCTGCGCCCCAGTGTCGGCCAAGGCACAGCTGCAGGGAGGGAGCTCGGCCCCACTGTGCTGTGCCTTCCTCTCTGCCCGAGACAGGGCCTTGAAGAGAGGAGACAGAGTGGGATCAGTGTGGTCCGGGATGGGGAGGTGCTCACCAGTGGCCTAGGAGTAGCCCCAGGAGAGTTGACTGCTCCTGAGTCCTTCCCAGCCCAGAAGACCTGGAGCCCTGCTGGAGGCCCACTGCCAAGGTCATCCCAGATCAGCCATGGCGGGGAGGATGGGGGGAGGTGCTGGGGTACACAGCACTTCCCAGCCACCCCATGTGTGTGCATGTGTGTGCAGGTATGTGTGTGTGTTTCTCAGCCATTTCTCTTTTTTAGGGGGGGCTCAGGGACAGAGTCTGGCTCTATCACCCAGGTTGGAGTGCAGTGGTGGGATCTCGGCTCACTGCAATTTCCACCTCCTGGGTTCAAGCGATTCTCCTGTATCAGCCTCCTTGTTGCTGGGACTACAGGTGCACACCACCACACCCAGCTAATTTTTGTATTTTCAGTAGAGACAGGGTTTCACCATGTTGGCCAGGCTGGTCTTCAACTCCTGACCTCAAGTGATCTGCCTGCCTCGGCCTCCCAAAGGGCTGGGATTACAGGCGTGAGCCATCGTGCCCAGCCTAGCCGTTTCTCTTAATTGGAAGAATTAAGAGAACGTGTGTTTCTGAGACCAACTCCAGCCCCGTGCTCACAGCTCCTTTTCTCCTGATAGGGTATCGGGAACACGTTTCAGGGAGGTGCCAACTGCATCATGTTCGTCCTCTGCACCCGCGCCGTCCGAACCCGGCTCTTCTCTCTCTGTTGCTGCTGCTGCTCTTCTCAGCCTCCCACCAAGAGCCCGGCCGGCACTCCCAAGGCGCCCGCGCCCTCCAAGCCAGGAGAATCTCAGGAATTCCAAGGGACCCCAGGGGAACTTCCAAGCACCTGAGCTTTTGTCCTTTCTAGTTCTGTGCATAGGTGCCGCCTTCCTGGGGGTGGGCGCTTCTGTGAGTCCCTGCTGCAGGGGCAAAAGTGCACGTCTGCTGCACCGGAAGCCCCGGGTATTGATGCTCTCGGCTCCACTGGGAGAGCAGCCGCCAACTCAGCTTCTTCTACCTCCTAGATCCTCAGGCAGCAAGTTCCACCTGTACCAGTGTCCTGGCGCACTGGGGTGGGCATTCATCTGCATAAGGGTAGCAATGAGATTCAGGGAAACCAGTGGTCCACGACTGCAGCCACGGTGCCTCCACCCAGTGGACCTTGGTGTCCTGAGGGCCACACAGCACTGCACAGCACTGTTTACAATTTGAGGGATCCACACCTGTGCACTTGTCTTCCGTGTGATTAAATAAGCTGTCGGGGGCCCCAGAGATGTGTCCCCATCCAGACATCATGGTGTTGAGACATCATGGTCTGGGTGTTGAGATTCTCTGGAGAGCCCAGCTTTCCTTGGAAAGTTTGCTCAACAGAGGAAGCAGCTGCCATTCACCAGGTTGAAGGTTCCCCTGAGGTTGCGTGGTGATCACCAGGGGTGGGCACAGCCCAGCACAGCTGCTTAGGGACAGCAGTCTCCCTGTGCCTCCTGGCCTCTCCCTCTATGGGCTGCTAACCCTTGCTGTAGCTTGGGTTTGAGTGTCAAGCACAGGCCAGAATCCACACTCCTGCCCCCACCTGTCAATCACTTCAGACACAGGCTCCCTCCTTCCAATTCCAAGGCTGGAACCAGGGCAGGAAGAGGCGTCTCAGGGAACCCCTGAAGACCCCACTGTCTCCCCAGCTCCGTTCTTATAATCCTCCTGTTCTTGGGGAGACCAAAGTGGGTGAGCGGGGAGGGATTCTGGCTTATTTACTTCTTAGTTTAGTTTTTTGTAAGTTAAAGTGGCCGGAGAGATGAGTAATCCAAATACGATTCCTCAGGCCAGGCACAGTGACTCACGCCTGTAATCCCAGCACTTTGGGAGGCCGAGACGGGCAGATCACCTGAGGTCAGGAGTTCGAGACCAACCTGGCCAACATGGTGAAACCCGCTCTCTACTAAAAATGCAAAAATTAGCCGGGCTGGGTGATGCGCACCTGTAATACCAGGTACTTGGGAGGCTGAGGCAGGAGAATCGCTTAAATCCAGGAGGTGGAGGCTGCGGTGAGCCAAGACCACGCCATTGCACTCCAGCCTGGGCAACAAGAGTGAAACTCGGTCTCAAACAAACATTCCTCCCTGAAGGTGAAGGTTTTAAGATTGAGATTCAGCTTTTTTTTTTTTTTTTTTTTTTTTTTGAGAAGGAGCCTCATTCTTTTGCCTACAGCTTATGTGGTGGTGCGTGCCTGTAGTCCCCACTACTCAGGAGGCTGAGGCGGGAGGATCCCTTGAGCCCAGGAGTTTGAGGCTTCAGTGAGCTGGTATGGCACCACTGCCACTCTAGCCTGGGAAACAGCAGGACACTGTCTCTGGGGAAAAAAAAAAAAAAAAAAGGATTCAAAAGGATTTGGCTATTTTGGTATTCAGTTGGGGTAAGTGGCGGCATGGATCATGGAGCAATTATTTACATTTAAAAGAAAAGAATTGAAAGTAAGCACTTGTATCTCTATTTTTATTCTGTGGCTCTTCCACAAACGCTTTTGTCTTATTTCAGAAAAAGCTTCTCTGTTCAGTCACAGGAGCCACTGGCAAAGAATGGGAAGTGGAGATGCTACCTCCAGGGGCTTGGCGAGAGAAAGTACAGCTTTACCTGTGATAGGTGATTTCCCTTGGAATCCATCGGAACTCGACAAAGCATGCTTTTCTGAGCTTAGTAAAATGGTTCTGGATCAAAACCGAAGTCACATTGTGCTGCCGATCCCTGTTTGACTCTCAAAACCAAAATCTGTATCAGGAAAGGAATAATCATTTAGCAGACTGAGTCCAAAATGCTGATTTTTGGTTTCCTGTGAAAATGGATTTCTGTTTCTTTTTTTTTTTGAAATGGAGTTTCACTGTGTTGCCCAGGCTGGAGTGCAGTGGTGTGATTTTGACTCACTGCAACCACCGCCTCCAGGGTTCAAGCAATTCTCCTGCCTCTCAATTCCAAGCTGCTGGGATTACAGGCACCTGTCACCATGCTTGGCTAATTTTTTGTGTTTTTAGTAGAGATGGGTTTTCACCATGTTGGTCAGGCTGGTCTCGAACTCCTGACTTCAGGTGATCCACCTCAGCCTCCCAAAGTGCTGGGATTGCAGGCATGAGCCACTGTGCCTGTCCAAGAAAACAGATTTCTTGATGGAAATCAGCGAGACAAACATCCCCTTAGGATTGAAAGAGAGCTCTGGGCTGCTCCAGGGAAAGCCACTCGGCAGAGATAGCCTCTGTAAGTGAATTCTGGACTCCCCTAAGGACATTACAACAAATCTCTGGGTATGTCTCTGGTAAAAACCCTCACTTGAGCTTCTAGAAGGGAGCAAAAATTCAGGAATTTGCTTGCGGCAAAAGAGAACATGATTTACAGATAAAAAAGAAAAGACAATACTAGGACACAGAGGAATAGTGTTAGAATCAACCCTGCTCAGCAGGGGCCTCCAGAGCCCTCCCTGCTGTACCCAAGCCAGGGCTGAGACGTGACTCCCCAAACGGGCTGGCTGTGGTCAGGAAAGGCCTGTAGAGGGAGCTGAGGGCTCAGAAAACACCTGCTCTGCGTGCCTGGGCTCAAGTTCTCATTCCATTTCTTTGATGCCACTGGCCACTCTATCTGCTTCTGTAAAAACCTCCAAAAAGTTACACGTTGGGTATCTAATTCAGCTTCCTCCGCTGCCCACCTCTTGCCACAGATGAATGATCACTGTGAATGGTGGTGACCAGGTGGGCAGGGCAGGGGCTTGCCTGAGTGCCTTAGCCCAGGCCTCTGGCCCACCGACCTTGAAAACAGCAATATCGCCTCCTTCTTAGATCCAGTTACCAAGTCAGTCTAGCTGGGTGGGTAGTGCTCAGACAGAAAGACTGGATGGGAAGGAAGTCACATCCTAAAAGTCCAGGAGGGGGCCAGGCACAGTGGCTCATGCCTGTAATCCCAGCACTTTGGGAGACCAAGGTGGGGGATCACCTGAGGTCAGGAGCTCAAGACCAGCCTGGCCAACATGGTGAAACCCTGTTTCTACTAAAAATACCAAAAAAACCCCACAAAAAGCCAGACGTGGTTGCATGTGCCTGTAGTGCCAGCTACTTGGCAGGCTGAGGCAGGAGAATTGCTTGAACCCGGGAGGCAGAGGTTGCAGTGAGCCAAGATCGCACCACTGCACTCCAGCCTGGGTGACAGAGCGAGACTCCATCTCAAAAAAATAAAACAAGTCCAGGAGGGGCTGTTACTTCTGTTACTTCTTTTTAATGTATTTATTTTTGTGAGGCAGGGTTTTGCTGTCTGGAGCACCACACCCAGGCTGGAATGCAGTGATACAGTCATGGCTCACTGTAGCCTCCACCTCCCAGGCTCAAGCGATCCTTCCACCTCAGCTCCCCGAGTAGCTGGGACCACAGGGCTGGCTAAATTTCGATTTTTTGTAGAGGCAAGGTTTTGCCATGTTGCCCAGACAGATCGCGAACTCCTGGGCTCAAGCGAAGGGCTGGTACATCTGATGAGGGCAAAAGGGGCTGTGTTCCTTGGACACTTTGCACAGCCCCAGTGGGCTTCTGTCTCCTCTGTTAGTGTGGTTAATGTTTATCTGCCTGCATCCCCCAGTCACCCAAGTGTAACCTCAGCCATAACACGTTCTGCAGCCGGAACAGTGTCCTCAGCTCAGCGTCCCTCTCCCATGCACTTTCTGAACTTTGGTCTTTTAACTAGGTTTACCAGCCGCTTTCTGCCTCTTTGTGCTTTTGAGGTTTTTTTTGGTTTGTTCTGTTTTGTTTTTAAATAAAGATTATTATTTGACCCAGGCTGAAGGTACAGACAGAACTCTTCACGTGTCCACAACAAGAAAAGTTGTTTTTACAAACTTCTAGTCGTGGCATCAAAAGTGTGAGGTTTTGCATCTGCAGGATTGTCATACAAGCCCTGATGGGGGGGAGGCTGAAGTCTTGCTGTTTTAAATTAAATAAATAAATTATTTTTCTCCTATATGTTCGGTAAACTGATTGCCTGCTGCTGTGTTGCGCAGGGTGGGGAGGGAGCGGTTGCTGCACAGGTGGCTCACATTGGCCTGTGTTGCTGCGGTTCCAGAGCCTACCATGAGGCTGAGACCTGGAGAAGACAGCTCTGCCCTTCTCTCTTGGCAAATGTAGCTAAAGAGGCAGCCGCCCTGTTGGCGTAGCCAGCTTCCCCTGAGTTTGCCCAATAAACACCATGGTGGTGGAGAGATAGGGAGAGGGTGTTAGAATACAGATTCCTGGGCTCTGTCCACAAAGTTGGTGCTTACGAGGGGAATGAAAGGCACTCCTGTTGCAGGGCCCTAGTGTAACTGCCCAGTGGGTTCACCTTGCCTGCTGCCTAGATAGAGCCGATGAGGGTTAACAGGTCCAAGTTCCAAGCACCCATGACTTGGGGCTGAACTTGAATAAGAGAGATGCTCCAGGGCTGAGCTGCCACCCCCTTCACCCTTCATAGTTGTATCACGCACATGGTGACCCACTGCAGCTGCAGCTGCAGGCTTCCTGGTGGTCAGGGACTGCTGGGACACCAAGGGCTCTTCTTGGAACAGAGCAGCCTTCCAAGTGCATCTATCGGAGGTGGCTGCCTTGCTTTGTGACTTGCAGGTCTGCGCTGGCCATGCAGCCCCACCTTGCGGTCATATTTTTCTTTAAACTGCTCCACCTGGGGAATTTTGCTGCCAAAAGCTCCTAAACTTTCTTCCACTTTCTGGATTTTGTGCAGTTAAAACTGCATTGAGGAGAATGGCTTGAACCCGGGAGGCAGAGATTGCAGTGAGCCCAGATCATGTCACTGCACTCCAGCCTGGGTGACAGAGTGAGACTCTGTCTCAAAAAACAAAACAACAACAAAAAACTGCAGAAGTGGCATCTTGAATTTGGTTATTAAGGTACAATATACACAAACTTAAGTAATGCTAGAATGGCAGTGCCTGGTCCTGCTTCTTCGAGGCGACCATCCTGAGGTTTGTTAACTATTCTCTCCTGTCTTTGTCTTTGCATCTCTAAACTTGATGCTATGTGCTTATCTGGGAGAAAATGGAAGCATCCCCTCCCAGCCCTCTCCTGTGACCCTCCACTCATTAACTGCCATGCGCCTTTCCCTTTCCATCTGTCTCCCCTCAGTGACCTTTTGTCACCTCTTCCCTGACCTCTTTTCCAGAGTTCTCTTCGCCTTCCTCACCCCAGCAAACGCAGCATGCGTTCAGAATCCAGGCTGCATGTTCCATACTGTTCCACACCGTTCCCTCTTGCCTGGCCTCCTGCTTCTGCCTGTATGCAGCCCACACCCCACAGGGTCACCTCCTTCTGCTCCTATAGCCTTCTAAGCGGGTCTTTGGGATGCCACAGTCTCTGCAGAGATGGTAAGTTCCAGGGACCACTCTACCAGGCATTTTCCCCAGAGCCTGCCAGGCTCCTGGCACAGAGTCAGGCTGTATCCAAGGGTCAGCTCAGCACGCAGCTGAGGCTTAGGCCTTGCACATAGGGAAAGCTATAGCAGGGGAAGCTTTGGGGGAAAGGTGGGCCACTTTCTGAATGAAGCACGTGGGCCTAGAAACAATTACTCACTTGTTGGAGGAGAGTCCAGAATCCAGGCTCCATGAGGAAAAGGATTTGCCAGATGTGGTGGGGTTAGGACATTGTCACTAGCTAATAGCTGGCATTTCCTGAGTGCTTACCCTGTGCCAGGCCAGATATGAAGTTGCCCTTCTGTGGGCAGGATCCTGGAACCTGCACAGGTCACAGGCCCATGGGGTTGGTACTGCCTGTACACAAGACAAAGTTGGTGCTTACCAGGGGAGTGAAAGGCACTCCTATTGCAGGGCCCTAGTGTAACCACCCAGTGGGTTCACCTTGCCTGCTGCCTAGACAGAGCCAATTTTTCAAGACAGGGGAATTGCAGTAGAGAAAGAGTAGTTCACATACAGCCACCTGTGTGGGAGACCGGAGTTTTATTATTATTCCAATTGGTCTCCCCGAGCATGTGGGGATCGAGTTTTTAAAGATAATTTGGTGGGTGGGGAGGGGCCAGTGAGTTGGGAGTGCTGATTGGCTGGGTCGGAGATAAAATCGTAGGGAGTCAAAGCTGTCCTCTTGTGCTGAGTCAGTCCCTGGGTGGGGGCCACAAGATGAGATGAGCCAGTTTATCGATCTGGGTGGTGCCAGCTGATCCATCAGATGCGGGGTCTGCAAATATCTCAGGCACTGACCTTAGGTTTTACAACAGTGATGTTACGCCTAGGAGCAGTTTGGGGAGGGTCAGAATCTTGAATCCTCAGCTGCATGACTGCTCAACCATAATTTCTAATCTTTTGGCTAACAAGAAGGGGGTCTACCTTGAGAAAAGGACTGTTATCTTCTTTTTTCTAAACTATAAACTGTAAGTTCCTCCCCAGGTTAGTTCAAAGCCCATGCCCAGGAATGAACAAGAACAGCTTGGAGGTCAGAAGGGAAGATGGAGTTGGTTAGGTCAGATCTCTTTCACCATCTCAGTCATAATTTTGCAGTGGTGGTTTCACTAGCAGGGTCTCAGAGTAGGAGAGAACAACATTGGGGTATTTATTCTTTTTTGTTTATTTGTTTGTTTTTTGAGACAGAGTCTCGCTCGGTCGCCCAGGCTGGAGTACAGTGGCACAATCTTGGCTCATCACAACCTCCAACTCCCAGGTTCAAGCAATTCTCCTGCCTCAGCCTCCCCAGTAGCTGGGATTACAGGCATGTGCCACCACACCTGGCTAATTTTTGTATTTTTAGTAGAGACAGGGTTCAACCATGTTGGCCAGGCTGGTTTCGAACTGCTGACCTTGTGATCTACCTGCCTCTGCCTCCCAAAGTGCTGGGATTACAGGTGTAAGCCACCATACCCAGTCCATATTTTGAAGATCAAAACATGTAGTTTCAGATGAGTCTTTCAGCCTCCTTGGAATTAGCAAGTCATGATGTAATCCTTTCACATAAGTGAACGCAGCATGATGAGGATTTGCTGGTGGTGAGTTGAATGAGTTTTGAGTCTAAGCTATCATTGGATGCTTTTTATTGAAGAGCTGATGAATCTTTCCAGGAAGTTCCTGGAGTGAACCATAAAGTTATTTGCAGCATTTGTCTTGCAGGACAAGAATCTCCTGGGCATAGTGAAGTGATATTGATGAAGGCATCTGTGTGTTTATCAAGTCATCTTATGGTAGACAAGCCAAGGGGATGGCTTTGAATCTCCAAGGAAAGGAGAAGAAGGTGGGTCCTGATGACCAGGTTTGTGAACGACAAGACTCTGGAAAGAGAGAGACTGGGTTCCAACTATGGCTCCATTGTTTATTATACTTGATCTTGGCCAGAAGGCTGATAAGTGGACTCTGTCATTTCTCCTTTTTTTCGGGGAGTGGGGGATGGAGTCTTGCTCTCTCACCCAGGCTGGAGTGCAATGGTGTGATCTTGGCCTACTGCAACCTTCACCTCCTGGGTTCAAGTGATTCTCCTGCCCCAGCCTCCCATGTAACTGAGACTACAGGCACGTGCCACCATGCCCGGCTAATTTTTGTATTTTTAGTAGAGATGGGGTTTTGCCATGTTGGCCAAGCTGGTCTTGAACTCTTGACCTCAGGTGATGCGCCTGCCTCAGCCTCCCAAAGTGTTAGGATTACAGGCGTGAGCCACTGCACTGGCCCATTATTTATCCTTATATTACTCTGAGAAAATGTTGACCTCACTCAGCTGCAGGTTCATCTAAAATTGGGTGATACTGAGGCTTAAATGAGATCCAGTGATTCTAAAACTGCCTTTGCAAAAATTATGACAGTGTGAGAAATCTGACATCGTTGATTCTGTCTTGCTTCTAAACTCCAGGCTGCCCTTGGTCATTCCTGAGAATGGGCCAAGCTAACTTTGGGAGAAATTTAGTTTAGAGCTTAACCTTAAAGCAAGGATGGTAATAGCCCTTCTCAAAACTAAACCGCCTTTGTAAAACTAATGAAAGCCCACAAGGTTAGGATTATGAGAGGGGCCTGAATTCTGCTAAGATGTAGGCACAGGTAAATGATTACCAGCCATTTTTCCAGAAGTCACAAGATTTATAACTTCCCCAATTACTCCCATAAATAACATCACTATTGTAGAACCTAAGATTCACTTTTTGAGATGTCTCAGACTTGTATTTCTGATGATGGCTAACTCTACTTGGACTCATGACTCAACCCATCCTGTGGCCCCACCCAGAGGAGGACTCAGCACTGTAAGACTTAAAGAAAGAAGAAAGAAACACAAAATGTGGCTTGACAGTTAAGGACAGGTTTATTTTAGAGAAAACAAACCTGAGAGGGGCTTCTGGATGAGTTAGGTCAGAGAGCCCTTCTCTCTTACAGACTAAGGATATTTAAGGGTTTTGGAACGTGGGTGAGCTTGTCATAGGTTTGGTATGTTTCTATGTGAGGGAAAGTTTATTGTGGGGTTGGAATGTCTCTGGTCAGAGGGGAGCCTATCTCGGGGTTGGCATGTTTCTGGTCAGAGAGGGGTTTATCTTAGCAATGGAATGTTTCTGGTTATGCTGACATCAGCCATTAGGCTGATGTTTTGGGGCTAGATTTAGGCAGTTTTTCATTCATCAACAGGAACGTAGGACGGTGGTGTTTGTTCAAGTTGGCGATGCTCCTGCTCTATCAATCCAGTCCCTATAGTTATAAAAAGGATGAGGGGTGGTGTGTTCTTTCTGGCTACTTCCTGCTGAGGGCTGGGGGACGGGAGACAGAGAGTTCTTTGATTTCGGATTGATTACAGGAGTAACTCTATTTGTAGATGTTTTTGGGTAATTGGCTGTGAGATTGCCATGATCCTGTTGGTTAAAAAATCTTTGAAAAAGGTTAATTAAACAGGGTAAGAATGTTAGTCCTAGGCATATTATTAGGAGATGGCCCAGGAATGGGATGATCCATGTTAGGATTTTGTGTTTAAACCAAGAATTTACTTGGCTGTCTTGGTATTCTCTTAGCTTTTTAGCCCTTTCTTTAAGTTTTTTTTAGCAGCGTCTCTTACTAGGCCCGATTGGTTGAGACAGAAGCAACATTCTTCACCCAGTGAGAGGCAGAGGCCCCAGTTTTCAGCCGTTATAAGATTTAATCCTCGTCTATTTTGGAGGACTACTTCAACCAAGGAGTCTAATTGGTCTTGGACTTGTATAAGGCTTTGGGCCATGTCTTCTAATGAATACTGCAGTTTTGTTGACAGAGCTTTAAAGTATGTTAAGGAGGTGGCTAATCCTCCTGCTCCCAACCCAGTCCCAGAGGTTATACCTAAGGCAGCCATTAAAGGAATGACTTGGATGGCCCTCCTTTTTCTAATATACTGGATGGATGGGATGGGTAAAGGCTGATTAGGAGGAACTAGGCCAATGGAGGGAGAAATAAAAACTAGGGTACAGGTTCTGGTTCAGTCGGTGGGGAGACAAAGATATGTGTTGGTGCCACACAAAAAGAATAAGCCTTTGTCGTAAATATAGGCAAAGATATGGAAAGAAAATAAGTGAATTAAAGATGGGATATTTTTTCTTTCCTGTGGTTCTTTACTCCAGGTGGACAAGGAGGAGGCCAAGGAGATACACCTACTATAGTAGAGATATAGGAGGAGTACAGGAGGAGGGTTTTTTTGTTTTTGTTTTTGTTTTTTGAGACAGTGTTTCACTTTTGTTGCCCAGGCTGGAGGGCAATGGTGTGATCTTGGCTCACCTCAACCTCTGCTTTCAGGGTTCAAGTGATTCTCCTGCCTCAGCCTCCCGAGTAGCTGGGATTACAGACACACACCATCATGCCCAGCTAATTTTCTATTTTTAGTAGAGATGGGGTTTCTCCATGTTGGTTAGGTTGGTCTTGAACTCCCGACCTCAGGTGATCCACCCGCCTCGGCCTCCCAAAGTGCTGGGATTATAGGCGTGACCCACCGCGCCCGTCCGAAGGAGTTTTTTTTACACATTTAATCCAGTCGGATGTTGCACCATTGATATTGAGCCACAGAAAAAGGTGGGCACTAGGGGAAGCAGAGGTTAGGCCAGGGGAGAGACTGTAAAACAAGCCATTGCAGGAATGCTCCGTTTGCTTCAGGCAGTATTAGTAGTCAACCCGGTTAATGTGATGGTCAGAGGGGTGCTTAACAATGATAACGTGGCTGCACTGGTTAGACGTTAAGGACCCTACAGGGAAACTTCCCCCAGAGGCTGAAAAGCAAAGTGAGTCTTGTTGTAAAAGGGGGGTGTGTTCAGTTATGGGCCCTTCAATGCGAGGGCCTTGGGGCTTCAGGGGTGGTAGGGAGTTGTAATAGGTTTGAAATAATTTGTTGGCGTGATCTGCCCTGGAAATGGGATAACTGCCGACCAGCATGTCAGCTTTTCCCAAAAAGGCAGCTCCATTTGGAGTTGATAGATTAGGGTTATGTTTCTTGTTAAAAGGTTATGAAGGGATGCAGGAAGGGCTGTGTAAGCTGAGGAAGACAGTAGTAAGCACATCCGGGACTCCGAAGCAAAGGAACAGTTAGTTTGCTGCAAGAGAGATTGTGTAAGGTTTATAGCACATTCTAGTTTGAGCAGCGGGGAGTGGTTGTATTGGTGAGGTTGATGTGATCAGGAAATTTATATTGAAAGAAACAAGTAGGCCAGGCGCGGTGGCTCATGCCTGTAATCCCAGCACTTTGGGAGGCTGAGGTGAGCAGATCACGAGGTCAGGAGATCGAGACCATCCTGGCTAACATAGTGAAACCCTGTCTCTACTTAAAATACAAAAATTACAAAATACAAAAAATTAGCTGGGCGTGGTGACAGGTGCCTGTAGTCCCAGCTTCTCGGGAGGCTGAGGCAGGAGAATGGCGTGAACCTGGGAGGCGGAGCTTGCAGTGAGCCGAGATGGCACCACTGCACTTCAGCCTGGGGGACAGAGCGAGACTCCATCTCAAACAACAACAACAACAACAAAAAAAAAAAAAAAAAAAAAAAAAAAAAGAAAAGAAACAAGCAAAAAGAGAAAAAAGTTATTTGGGTAGGAGTGAAGTGCCAGAAAGCTCCTTGAAGCCATAGGTCCCACAAAACAGTGAGGAGCTGATCAGGATGTACAATGGGAGTTTCATAAGGGTACCACTGAAGGTCTGTAGTAAGGCTGGTTAGGAAGTGATGGAAGTTTGGGAGAGAAAGAGACATAAGCGGCTTATGTGGACTCCTCCTCGTTTTCCTCCGGGATTTGGGTGAGGCGAACGGAAGTCGGTGTCATGGAGCTACAAGAGAAGGCTGAAGAGGTTTTAGATTTGGTTGTTTGGGTATGTGGTGAAGGGAAGTCTGTTTTCTTGAGAGAAGTGAAATGAAACCAGTTGGGGAGTCCCTGGAGTTTTGATTCTGTAGGTGTAGTAAGGATGATTTGATAAGGTCCCTTCCATTTAAGTGTGAAGTGGAGATTGGGGGTAGGGCTGAGATCTTTTACTAGAACCCAGTCTCCTAGCTGTAGGAAGGGATTAGAGGAGTTGGTGATGGGTTGTGGCAGGTATTTGTCAGCATATTCCCAAATGAAATGGTGGATGGTATGCAGAAGAGGGGAAGCGAGAGGGGTTGGTAGAGGTAGGGCTTGACCCTGACGTGCAGCAAAAGGGGCAGTGGTCTCCTATACATGAGTTCAAAGGGTCTGAGCATTAGAGGCTTACATAGGAGCGCTCAAATTTTTAGAAGGGCTAAACGCAAAAGTGTAACCCAGTCTTTATGTGTCTGGAGTGAGTACCTGGTAAGGGTGTTTTTTAGAATGCCATTCATTTTCTCAACCTTTCCTGAAGACTGAGGTCGGTAGGGGATGTGTAGCTTCCAGGTGATTTGTAGGGCTCCTGCAAGTGTTTGAGTAATTTGAGAAATGGATTCAGGACCATTATCAGATTGAAAAGAAAGAGGCACCCTGAACCCAGGGATGATTTCTGTTATTAATTTGGAGGCGACAGTAGAAGCTTCTTTGTTGTAGGAAAGGCCTCAACCCATCCCGAAAAGGTGTCAACCAGAACTAAAAGAAATTGAACCCTTTTTACTGGGGGTGTATGGGTAAAATCAATTTGCCAATCCTGTCTTGGAAGGTGTCCCCTGGCTTGCTGGGTTGGGAAAGAAGGGGGTTTAGTATTGGAGCGGGGTGAAGCTTTTTGTTCAATAGAGCATTGATGGGAAATGGCTTTTAACTCTTCCTTTATATCTGGGGTTAAGAGTATACGGAAACTTAAATGGTGTAGAGAGGAATGGCTAGTGTGGAAGAGGCTGTGAATGTCCCATAGAAGAGTTGTTCATTCAGGGTCAGGTAGGACTAATTTGTTTTGTATGAACCAGTATGGGGGGTTTGAATTTTGCCCCTGCCATGATTAGTTGTTGTGTTTGGTGTTCTGGATAAAAAGAGGGAATATGTTGTATGAGGGGAAATAGATATTGGGAAATTAGGTGATTGGTTGAGGCATGTTTTACCCAAGTCAGCCTCATAGTTCCCTAAAGAAATATGACTTTTGTCTGATTGATGTCTGTTGCAATGGATAACTGCAACCTTTCCTGGAAGTAGAGCTGCCGTTAATAGATGATGGATGGATTTTCCGTTAATGATAGAGGTTCCCTGAGCCGTGAGATAGCCCCACTCACTCCAAATTTGAGCATTGGAATGAATGTTGTAGGCATATTTAGAATCAATGTATATATTAACTTGTGTGTTTTTTGCTAGAGCTAGTTCTCTTGTTAGGGCAACTAGTTCTGCTTGTTGAGAGGATGTGCCCAGAGGCAAGGGAGCAGCCTCTGTGACTTTTCTAGGTGGGAGAAAGTGGATATTACCATGATACCCTTCAATGATGGCATATCCTGATTTGAAGGGAGGGTTTTTTGATGCACTCCCATCTATAAACCAATCTGGGGCTCCTTTTATGTGAGTGGAAGTAAGGTGGTAAACATGGTGAGAGAACTTTCAATTAGATTAGAGCATGAGTGTTGGTCGGGGTTTTAAACTGGTGTTGAAGATAAGAGTGGTGGGATTGGCAGGGGGTATCATGAAGAGAGATAGAGGGTTAAAGGAGAGTTGGATACAGGGCTTGCACATGAGAGGATGAGATGGGGGTGAGCGACTTATGGCTGACCATATCTTGTAGACTGTGAGAAGGAGGAAATACCTGAAGAGGTTCATAGAATATGAGCTTTTGTGCCTAATTATTGAAGCTGTGGCCAAAATTTTCTTTTTTTTTTTTCTGAGACGGAGTCTTGCTCTGTCACCCAGGCTAGAGTGCAGTGTCACGATCTTGGCTTACTGCAAGCTCTGCCTCCCGGGTTCACGCCATTCTCCTGCCTCAGCTTCCTGAGTAGCTGGGACTACAGGCGCCGGGCACTACGCCTGGCTGATTTTTTTGTATTTTTAGTAGAGACGGGGTTTCACCATGTTCGCCAGGATGGTCTCGATCTCCTGACCTCGTGATCCACCCACCTTGGCCTCCCAAAGTGCTGGGATTACAGGCGTGAGCCACTGCGCCTGGCCTGTGGCCAAAAATTTTAAGCAAAGGGGCTAGCTTTTATAAATGGGGTCTAGTTGTTTGAAAAATATGCCACTGGTTGGAGGGAGTTTCCCATGGGTTGGGCTAGTAGTTTGAGGGCCTGATTATGAGAACTCTGTAAATATAGATTAAAAGGTTTTAGGGGGCTTGGAAGGCCTAAAGCGGGGGCCTGTAATAAGGCACATTTTAGGTGCAAGAAAGCATGATAAAAGGTCTGGGGTGGGAGTGAGTAATTGGTCAAAATTTCCTTTATTGTGTTAATAAAGGGGTTTAGCGATAATGGCAAAATTTGCTATCCATATTCAGAAATATCCCACTAATCCGAGGAAGGAAAGTAAGTCCCTTTTTGTTTTAGGAAATGGGATTTGTTGAACACGTTGCTTTCGTGCTGACGGAATTTCCTGGGTATTTGGCGTTATGATTAGTCCTAGGTATGAAATTTTTGGAGATGTTAATTGGGCCTTTCTTTTGGATACGCAGTACCTACATTCAGCCAAAAAATTTAAAAGCTTGGTGGTGTGTTGAATACAATATTTTAGGGAAGGGCTGCAAAGGAGTAAATCGTCCGCATATTGAAGCAAAATGCTATGTTGTAGAGGTAGTTGGGAGAGCTCTAACTGAAGTGCCTGACCAACATAGTGAGGGCTGTCCCTAAGCCCCTGGGGGAGGACAGTCCAGGTGACTTGTTGGGAGCAGCCTGTGTCAGGATCAGTCCAAGGGAAAGCAAAAAGATTTTGAGAGCAGGGATGTGGAGGGATAGTAAAAAAAAGGCATCTTTAAGGCTTAATACAGAGAAGTGGCTAGTGTTGGGAGGAATTCATGATAGGAGGGTGTAGGGGTTTGGGACAACAGGATGAACAGAAACAACAGCGGAGTTGATTTGTCATAAATCCTGAACCAGTCTATAGGAGCCATCCCCTTTTTTATTGGGAGAATAGGATTATTGTGGGGAGAATGGGTGGCGATTAAAATATTGGCAACCAAAAGTTGGGAGATGATGGGCTTGAGTCCCCGTAATCCATTCAGGATTGAGGGGATATTGTGGGACCACTATATAGTACTTAGGATTCTTCAGTGAAATTTGGATTAGAGAATGGTGGGTAGTTATTATGGAGAAGTCAGTGTTCCATACTATAGGGTTTACTTGGCTGAGGAATTTGGGATTTACGTCTGTTTGATGTTGAATGTCTCAGGAGGGGTTCTGTTCTTGACATAATAATAAATAAGAGTGGCTTTGGTGTAGGGCCGATAAATGAATGATTCCCCCTAGTTTGTGTAGAATGTCCCTTCTTAATAAAGGAGTGGGACAGTGAGGGGTGACCAAAAAAGAGTGAGTGAGGGTGACTCACTGAAATGAGGAGTATAGTGGCAGTGTTTGGTTTCTTGTATGCCCTTCATGCCAACAGAAATGAATGAATGTTCTAATGGGTCTTCATATTCAGTTAATACTGATAGGCTCACCCTAGTATCTAAAAGAAAGGAAATAATCTTAATGGATAATGTCCAAATTACCCTGGGTTCCATGGACTCACTAGATGTGGGGGTGAAGAATCCTGGGCACCCTCAGTCCTCCGTGGGCAGCACCAGCAGTGAAGAGATTTCCTCCTGTGATGGTCAGAGGGCTTCATTATGAGCGGCACCCAAACAGGGAGGGTGTTCCTGTTGTGGGTAGTCCATTTTCCAGTGTCCCCAAAGCCTGCAAGTTGGGCACAGTTTGGTGGACAGCCGGGAGTTAGGACAAGCCTTTGGCCAGTGTCCAGGATTGCCACATCGGAAACAGACTCCCAGAGAGGTGGGAAAGTTTTCTTTTGGGTTGTTGGGAGGCTTTTGTGTAATTGACTTTTGGATAGCAGGGGCAAGCATCTGGTATTTTAAACAGAGGTGCTTGTCTTTTTAAATTTTTTGTTCCTCGTCTCTGTTGTTGAAGACATGAAAGGCTGCATCTACGAGGTCCCACCAAGATGTCTGGAGACCCTCCTCTAATTTTTGTAATTTTTTCTGGATATCTGGGGCAGATTGGGAAATAAATTGGAGGTGGAGAAAAGTTTGACCTTCTCTAGATTCTGGGTCCAAATTGGTATGTTTTAGCATAGCTTTAGTGAGGTGTGATAAGAAAAGGGCAGGATTCTCCTGGAGCTCTTGTGTAATTCCTCTAAGTTTTTCATAATTAGTTGCCTTATGGGCATTTTTGTCTATGGTGGGGAACTGCATCATTAGCCACTGGATTTTGTATGGGGGCTTAATTATGGAGTTTATCTGTGTGTTTCAGTTAAACTCCAGATGTACTCTTTTTCATCAGAAGTGAGGGTGCAGGTTAGAATTATATAAATGTTATGCCAAGTTAAATTAAAGGATTGAATTATGGGCAGGAATTTCTTGCGATAATGAGAGGAATGTTCAGAGAAAGATCCCAGATGCTGTTTGATTTGTGACAAATCAGAGATAGAGAAAAAGACATGAACGCAAGCGATGCCTTTAATCCCAACCACTTTCCAGAGAGGAAGAATGGCAGGGGTGACTTGACTGGCTGAAGTAGTTTTTGTTGTTGTTGTTGTCATTTTTGAGACGGAGTCTCGCTCTATCGCCCAGGCTGGAGTACAGTTGATGCAATCTTGGCTCACTGCAACCTCTGCCTCCTGGGTTCAAGCAATTCTCTTGCCTCAGTCTCCCGAGTAGCTGGGACTACAGGTATATGCCACCACGCCTGGCTAATTTTTTTGTATTTTTAGTAGAGACGGGGTTTTACTGTGTTAGCCAGGATGGTCTCAATCTCCTGACCTCATGATCCGCCCACCTTGACCTCCCAAAGTGCTGGGATTACAGGCATGAGCCACCGCACCTGGCTGAAGTAGTTTTTGAGTGGGTAACAGGTGAAGAATGCGGGGGAGAGTGGCAGTTGGCCAGACTCTGAACCACCACCCAGGGTGGCTGGCAAACTGCAGCCACCCAAGGGGCTGGAGTAGTTTTCAAACAGGTAATAGGTAGAGAAGGAGGAGGGGGGGGTTGGCATTAAAGGCTTGGGAGCAGGAGGGGCCAGCTGGGTGGAGGGTTCGGGTGGGTGAGGAGCGGATGCAGAGGGTTGTGAATACGGGGGGGTGGGGGGCGGTTTATCTGCAGGGTCAAAAGGGGTTTCGGAGGAAGGAATTCCAGAGGAAGGAAAGACTCAGGGAGGATTTTCATTAAGAAGAGGGATTTCGGCCGGGCGCGGTGGCTCAAGCCTGTAATCCCAGCACTTTGGGAGGCCGAGACGGGCGGATCACGAGGTCAGGAGATCGAGACCATCCTGGCGAACACGGTGAAACCCCGTCTCTACTAAAAATACAAAAAATTAGCTGGGCGAGGTGGCGGGCGCCTGTAGTCCCAGCTACTCGGGAGGCTGAGGCAGGAGAATGGCGTAAACCCGGGAGGCGGAGCTTGCAGTGAGCTGAGATCCGGCCACTGCACTCCAGCCTGGGAGACAGAGCGAGACTCCGTCTCAAAAAAAAAAAAAAAAAAAAAAAAAAGAAGAGGGATTTCATGAGGGGTGCAAGCTTGGCATAGGGAGGGTTGGGATCTAAGATAGAAGAAAGCCCAAATATAGGGAATCTCTTGCCATTTGCTATTCTTGGTTATAAAGTTGTTAAGGTCCCTGAGAATTTGAAAGTCAAAGGTGCCATTTTCAGGCCATCTACTGTCATTATTTCATTTGTATTGGGGCTGGGCTGTGTTGCAATAAAAAACTAAATGCTTTGGCTTTAGGTTCCCCCATAAGCCAAGTTTGGTGAGGTTCCAAAGGAGACAGCCCAGTGGGGAGGATCTAGGAATGTGGGATTTTTTGGCAGCCATGTGGGCTGGTAAGAGGAAACTGAGTGTGTCTGTTTTTGTTCTAGGCATCCCCAGACAAAAGACAGAGACCCAGAATCCTCTTTCTAAAGACGACAGTTAAGCTGAGAAGAAACTGGGCATCCCCAGGATTTCCTCTAGCTTAGTCCCATTGGCCCTCTGAGGACCAGGACGGCAGACCTGACTTTCCCAGGTACTGCAAGAAAGCCAGGGGAAGGCAGATTTTCCCAGTTGGCTGGATGACTGTCTAATGTTGGATGTTCCAGTTGGAATTGGCAGAGGGCCTCCTGGACTGGAGCCACATGAGGAAGAGAGAGAGAAGAGGAAGGAAGAGGGAACAAGGGCTAGAGAGTGAAATACCTGTTGTGGGCAGTTGGAGGTGGATTCCTGATACCCGAGGGTTTTGAGAGCCCATCAGAGAGTAGCTCTGGCCCGAGCCTTGCAATCTCCTTCAGATTAGTTGTCCTCTTTACACAAATTGCTTGAAAAGTGAAGTAAGAGAAAAGACAGGGTGGGTTTCCAGAGGCTCTCAGGATCCAGGAGTTAGCTCAGGACGAGGGCTGCTGCTGCCCACTGCCTCCTGGGTTGCAAGAGAGCCTCTGCTGCCAGCACCCATCCCGGGTTGTGGCACCAAATGTAAGACTTAAAGAAAGAAGAAAGAAACACAAAATGTGGCTTGACAGTTAAGGACAGGTTTATTTTAGAGAAAACAAACCTGAGAGGGGTTTCTGGATGAGTTAGGTCAGAGAGTTCTTCTCTCTTACAGACTAAGAATATTTAAGGGTTTTGAAAAAGGGGACTTATCATAGGTTCAGAATGTTTCTATATGAGGGAAAGTTTATTGCAGGGTTGGAATGTCTCTGGTCACAGGGGAGGCTACCTTGGGGTTGGCATGTTTCTGGTCAGAGAGGGATTTATCTTAGGGTTGGAATGTTTCTGGTTATGCTGACATTAGCCATTAGGCTGATGTTTTGGGGCTGGATTTAGGGGTTTTTTAATTAAGTGGAACTTAGGATGGTGGTGTTTGTTCAAGATGGTGATGCTCCTGCTCTGTTAAGCACCAGTACCATTTTCCATACCCTTATGATGGCATTCCCCAACCAATCAATAGCATCCATTCCCTAGTCTGCTGCCCACCAAACTATCTTTGAAAATCCCTAACCTTGGCCAGGCACAGTGGCTTACGCCTATAATCCCAGCACTTTGGGAGGTCAAGGTGTGTGGATTGCTTGAGGTCAGGAGTTCAAGACCAACCTGACCAACTTGGTGAAACCCCATCTCTACTAAAAAAATACAAAAATTAGCTAGGCATGGTGGTACATGCCTGTAATCCTAGCTACTCAGGAGGCTGGGGCAGGAGAATCACTTGAACCTGGGAGGCAGAGGTTGTAGTGAGCTGAGACTGTGCCACTGCACTCCAGCCTGGGCAACAAAGTGAGACTTCAACTCAAAAAAAAAAAAAAGAAAAAAAAGAAAAAAAGAAAATCCCTGGCCTCTGAGCTTTCAGGGAGATTAATTTGAGTGGTAACTCCCTCTCCCTTAGGGCGTGGCTGGCCTCGTAGCAATTAAACTCTTTCTTTACTGCAATGCCATGGTTTCAGTCAATTGACTTTGTCAGTGTAGCCGGCAGGAAGAACCCATCCGGGCAATTACACTTCAGGCAATGACTAAGCTGGAGAAAGAGCCCTAGAGAAAGCCCAGCTGTCATTATCCCTGCTAGTTAGCCTTTCTTGCATTACCCAAGTGATCATGAAGATTGAACTCCCTGTCCCACCTCACCCCTCCTTTGTTCCCAGGAACCCAGGCCCACCCTCAGCAGTCAATAGGAGACCCGGGAGGGAAGATTTATTCTTGTTGGGCAGTACCTGTTAATGAGGAAACCATTTCCAGCAATTTCTTAGGACCATGATGCCAGAGATGGGATCAGATCCTCCCTCCCTTTAGCTTTTCTCCCTGGAAGAAAGCAGAACCCTGAACTTGCCTGGGCCTGTTGCCTCAGGGAAAGCTTCTCAAATACCAGCAGATAAAACCTCTCTGCAGCCAGCACTTGTCTTCGCCTGGAGGGGAACAAACCTGCCCCATCCTGCACCACTGTCACTCCAGTGTAAACCAAAAATAAAATTCTAAGTTCCCCCCAACCCCGCCCGCCCGCACAACCATCTGAATGAACTTCTCTCAGCCGGGGCTCTTAAAACTTAACCTGAGAGATTGTTTCAGGCCATAGTGGAAGTAGGGTTCGAACATACCTCATCAAATCTCTCCAGCATGAACAACACAGACTTTAAAGACGGTAAGAAACATTTTGCAACTTATTCTCTCTGAAACCTGCTAGCTAAAAGCTTCATCTGCATGATAAAACTTTGGTCTCCACAACCTCTTATCTTACAGACATTCCTTTCTGTTTAATCCCAGGTCTTTAGACAAATTCAACCGTCAACCAGAAAGTGTTTAAATTTACTATAGCCTGTAAGAACCCTCCCCTACCTTTGAACTGTCCCGCTTTTCTGGACCAAAACAATGTATTTCTTAAATATATTTGATTGATGTCTCATGCCTCCCTAAAATGTAGAAAAGCAAGCTGTACCCTGACCCCCTTGGGCACATGTTCTCAGGACCCCCGAGGGCTGTGTCACAGGTCGTGGTCACTCGTATTTGGCTCAGAATAAATCTCTAAAAATATTTTACAGTTTGACTCTTTTCATCAACACCAGCACCACGTTATCCCAGGAGGAAAAGCAGACGCGGGACAGAGTCAGAGAGCAGGCACAGAGTGCTGTTGGCAGTCAGCCAGTGCCCACATCAACACCAAGGAGAGCCTTGGGGGTGCTGTGCAAGGCCAGGGGTAAGTCAGCCCCGGTTGGGCACAGAGGCCTTGGGGCCAGGAGGAATCACTGGTGTGCCGCATTCAGGAAAAGCCCAGAGCAGAGCTTCTTGAACTTAAATGTGAGCTTGAACCACCAGGGATGTGGCCAAAATGCAGGTTCTGATTCAGCAGATCTGGAATCAAGTGGATTTTGCATTTTTTCTAACCAGTTCCCAAGTGATGGGGCCGTTGCAGGTTTCCAGACCAACAGGGGCTGGAGGATGGTCTGGTTCCAGGGTCGCCAAGGGTGTGGCCGATGCTCACGTGGTGTGGCTGCCCCCATAGGGCTGCTGGCTTCCATAGCATGTTCCTCAAGATCCCAGGTGAGATGCAAGATGTGTTATCTGGACCTGCTGCCCGATGTAGTACCAGAGTCCGTGATGTGCTGGAAAATGTTCAACAGGCTGGGATGGTGGGCCGGGTGCTGATTTATAGTGTGAGCAGATTTGTGTAATGTTTCTGATGCCAGTGGGCTAGGGGAGGTCCCCAAACGCCAGTGGGACCTTAACCCCAGGCGGTGTCCAGGCTCTTGACCCCTTTGCTAGAAGGAATTCAAGGACAAGTCAGAAAATAGTGAAAGTACAGAGATTTATTGCAAAGCAAAAGGTACACACTCAAGAAAGGAGAGTTCGGGCCTACGCAAGAGAGTTGCATCCAGCGGGCTTTGCAGCTGCCACCTTCTGGGTTTCTTTAACCAAGGGGTGGGATATTTATGAAGATTCCTGGAAAAAGGTGAGGGTTTCTCAAAAGTGTGGTGTTACCTGTTTTTATGCCAAATATGGATGTCCCAGGAACTGTCATGGCACTGGTGGATGTGGGTTTAGTATGTTTTTGTTTGTTTGTTTGTTTGTTTTGAGATGGAGTTTCACTCTTGTTGCCCAGGCTGGAGTGCAATGGTATGATCTCGACTCACTGCAACCTCCACCTCCTGGGTTCAAGCGATTCTCCTGCCTCAGCCTCCTGAGTAGCTGGAATTACAGGCATGTGCCACCATGTCCTGCTAATTTTTTTGTGTTATTAGTAAAGATGGGGTTTCACCACGTTGGCCAGGCTGGTCTTGAACTCCTGACCTCAGGTGATCCGCCCGCCTCAGCCTCCCAAAGTGCTGGGATTACAGGCGGGAGCCACCAAACCTGGCAGGGTTTAGTATGTTAATGAGCGTATAATGAGGTCCTACGTGAAACCTAGGTCAAATCCAGCGCTATATTGGTTCCAGTTGGCTTTAGCCAGCTTGGCCCACATCCTGTTTTTCAGGGCCCCTGCTTCTGCAGCTATTTCAATGGTTTCCCTTTGCTAGTCATGCAAAACTGCTGCCTGGAATTTTCTATTCTCCTGCGATCACCCTATATTATTCCTGTCTCATTTTCACCATGGCAGAGTTCAAACCATGGAGAAAAATGTGCGCTTTCATGGAAAACTGCATTGCTTAAAGCATATTATTCCTGATTCAGCAGGGCCCTGCCCTTGCATTGCATTTGAGCTTACAGTTCTGTAAGTGGTAGATAAATGATGTCCCAGCAAAACAGCTGTCTTTAAAAAAATTTTTTTTGAGACAGAGTCTTGCTGTGTTACCCAGGCTAGTATTGATTTCTTTTTTTTATTGAGGTGAAATGTACATAACATGAAATTAACCATTTGAAAGTGAACAATTTGGCAGCATTTAGTATATTCACAGGGTTGCACAATTAATGAATAACTTCATCTATTTCTTCACCCCAAAAGGAAAAGGTGCCTATTAGCTGTCACTTCTCATTACCCCTGCGCCCAGTCCCTGGCAACCACCAATCTGCATTTTTTTGTCCTGTTTGCGGTATCATATATGATCATCGAACTGCTGCTAGAATGCCCACAGCTGTTACTACAAATTCAAAATACAGGAAAGACTTCTGGGAATTTACTTAGGTCAGAGTTGGGCTGCACACCCACAACTGGGCAGGTTCAACAACATAGGAGCCTTTTCCCAGACCATCAATCTGTATTCTCTATGGATTTACCTATTCTGTATTTTTCACATAAATGGGATCGTACAATATGCAACCTTTTTCTGTCTGGCTTCTTTTACTCAGCATGTTTTTGAAGCTCATGTAGCACGTATCAGTACTTCTGTTTTTTTTTTTTTTTTTCTTTTTAGAGACAGAATCTCCCTATGTTGCCAAGGCTAGACTTGAACTCTGGGACTCAAGTGATCCTCCCACCTCAGCCTCCTGGGGAGCTGGGACTACAGGCATGCACCCCTGTGCCTGGCTCATTTCTTCTTATAGCTGTATAGTATTCCATTGTGTATGTGCCACAATTTGCCTATCTGTTCATCCACTGATGGACATTTGGGCTGTTTCCCCCTTTTGGTGATTATAGATACTGCTGCTGTGAACATATATGCATGTGTATTTGCTTGAGTACATGTTTTTCGTTCTTTTTGGGTATACATCTAGGAGTAGAATTGCTGGGTCATATGGTAATTCTATGTTTAAGTTTTTGAGGAACCACCAAACTGTTTTCCTCAGTACCTGAACCATTTTACATTCCCATCAGCAAGGTACAAGAGTTCTAATTTTTCCACATTCTAACCAACATTTGTTTTATTTTATTTTTTGGAGACAGAGTCTTGCTCTGTCTCCCAGAGTCTTGCTCTGTCTCCCAGGCTGGGAAGCAATGGTGCAATCTCAGGTCACTGCAACCTCCACCTCCTGAGTTCAAGCAATTCTCATGCCTCAGCCTCCCGAGTAGCTGGGATTACAGGTGTGCACCACCACACCTGGTTAATTTTTCTATTTTTAGTAGAGACAGGGTTTTGCTATGTTGCCCAGGCTGGTCTTGAACTCCTGGGCTAAAGTGATCCACCCACCTCAGCTTCCCAAAGTGCTGGGATTATAGGTGTGAGCCACCTCACCTGACCACCAACACTAGTTAATTTCCTTTTTTTTTTTTTTTACGTATGATAGTCATCCTAATGTGTGAAATGATGCCTCATTTTGTTTTTGATTTGCATTTCTCTAGTGAGTAATGATGCCAAGTATCTTTTCAAGTGCTTCTTGGTCATTTGCATATCTTCTTTGGAGAAAATAATCTATTCAAAAGTGTTTTGCCCATTTTGAATTAGGTTGTTTGTCTTTTGTTGTTGAGTTGTAAGAGGTCTTTATATATTCTGGATACCAGACCCTTATAAGATATATGATTTGCAAAAATTTTTCTTCTGGTCTCTTGTCTTTTTACTTTTTTTTTTTTTTTTTTTTTTTAAGAGAAGGAGTCTATCTCCATTGCCCAGGCTGGACTTGAACTCCTGATCTCTCCTGCCTCAGCCTCCCAAGTCTCTGGGAATATAGGCACATGCCACTGTCCCCAGCTCATCTTTTCACTTTCTTGATAATGTCTTTTGAGGCACAAAAGTGTGGGTTTTGTTCTGGTCGTGTTTTTTGTTTTTTGTTTTTTTCCTGAAACAAGGTCTCATGCTGTTGCCCGGCCTGGAGTGCGGTGGTATGATCACAGCCCACTCCAGCCCTGACCACTCAGGCTCAAGTGATCCTCCCACCTCAGCCTCCTGAGGAGCTGGGAACAAGGGCATGTGCCATCACCCTGAGCTAGCTTTTTTTCTTTTTCTTTTTTTTTTTTTTTTAGTATTTTTTGTAGAGATGAAGTTTCACCACATTGCCCAGGCCAGTCTTAACTCCTGAGCTAAAGTGATTCGCCCACCTCGGCCTCTGAGGTGCTGATTTTGCAGGCGTGAGCAACCTCGCCCACCAGTTTTTGATGTTGATGAGGTTATTGGCAACCTGAAATGATCTAAAGAATCAGAATCCAGTTGAAAGGAGTGTATTCATGGCCAGGCAGAGTGACTCACACCTGTCGGCCCAGGCGAGAGGGGTTAAAGGTCCTATAAGCACCTTCCTTTAAGACTCAAAATAATTCCAATTTCCAACAGCTTTGATTTTGAATTATTTATTTTCACATTATACATAAGCTGGCTCCTGCACACCACTGGATATTATTTATGGCCTGCCTAGTCTCATTTTCTGTGATTCAAGAGAGTGGTCTCATTAGGAAAGAACTTGAATAGACATTTCTCCAAAGATGTACGGATGGTCAACACGAACGTGGAAAGATGCTCAACATCACTCATCATTAGGCAAAAGCAAATCAAAACCACAATGAGAGATCGCCTCACACCTGTTAGGATGGCTACTACCAAAAACAACAACAACAATAACACAACAACAACCCAGAAAATAACAAGTGTTGGTGAGGATGTGGAGAAACTGAAACTCTTACATACTGTTGGTGAGAATGTAAAATGGTGTAGCTACTGTGGAAAACCGAGTGGTGATTCCTAAAAAAAATTAAAATTTGAATTACCATGTGATCCAGCAATCCCACTTCTGGGTACATATCCAAAATAATTGAAAGTGGGGGCTCATCGAGATACTTGTACACTCATGCACATAGCTGCATTTCTTACAATTGCCAAAGGTATTAATAGAGGCAACCCAAGTGACTGCTGACAGATAAATGGGTAAACCAGATGTGGTGTGTGCACAACGGAGTATGATCCAGCCTTAGAAAGGAAGGCAATCTTGTTCCATGTTACAACAGGAAGGACTCATGAAGACATGCTCTAGGTCTTCAGAAATCAGTTACAAAAAGACAAATACTGCATGATCCTACTTACATGAGGCATCGTGAGTGCCCAATCTCGTAGAAGCAGAAAAGTAGAATGGTGGTTACCAGGGGCTTTGGGGAGGGAAAATGGGGAGTAGTTGTTTAATGGGGATAGAGTTTCAGTTTCGCAAGATAAAAAGGTTCTGGAGATCTGTTTCATAACAATGTGAATATACTTACCACAAATCGACTGCACATTTATTTTAAAAAGGACAGTTAAAATAATAAGTTAAAATTATGTTATGGTGTTTTTAACAAGAGGGGTATCGGCGGGGCATGGTGGCTCACGCCTGTAATCCCAGCACTTTGGGAGGCCGAGGCGGGCAGATCACCTGAGGCTGGAAGTTCAAGACCAGCCTGGCCAACATGGTGAAACCCCATCTCTACTGAAAATTCAAAAAATTAGCTGAGCATGGTGGCTCACGCCTATAATCCCAGCTATTCAGGAGGCTGAGGCAAGAGAATCGCTTGAACCTAGGAGGCAAAGGTTGCAGGGAGCCAAGATCATGCCACTGTACTCCAGCCTGGGCAACAGAATGAGACTGTCTCAACAAAATAAACAAATAAATCAAAAATAAAAAGAGGAGTGTCTATTCAGGGTAATGTGTAACCGACAGAAGCCCCTTGAGTCCTGAAGAGCCTCTGCTGCCCCGGCTTTCACGCCTTCTGCCTGTGCTTCTCCAGGAGCACGCCCTTCCTGGGCACGTGCACTCTCTGATAGGCGAGGTCACATTCTGTTCTTGGTAAGAAAACACATAGGCACCTTGTCATGTCTCTGAAGTTTACACCCCAGGCATGTCAAAGTGTGATCAGCAACCTCTCTGCCTCGGGGCCATCTAGTAGGAGCTTGGAAGGGAGCTCAAGTGAGGACAGAATAAGGAACTGGCTCCTGAAGGAAGATACACTCGAAGGTGCACGTTTTCTGGCCCCTCCCTGCAGACTTGGGTTCCCTCGGCCAGGTGGCATGCCCAAGGTGCGGTGTGGCTTTTCACAAAAGAGGAAGAGGGAGACACTGCACGTGGGCACCGGGGTTGGGAAGTTCTGTGTCAACCAACTGGATGCACCCCTCTCCCTTCCCCAGACAAGAAACACTGCCTGTGCCAAAAGCAAAACAAGAACACTGTGGGGTGGTCAGGTCCACCTGACCTGTTAATGATTCCTCCCTTATCTAAACCTGGAATGAAAAGAGAAACAGCCGAGCAGTGTGAGCCCTGCGAGGTTCGAAAAATTTATTAGGCCCAGAGAGACGTGAGTGGGAACTTGAGTCACTTCCCCACCCACGTCCAGGGCAGTTATTTGAAGATACTTTGTTCCTGATAGCTGCCTCGCCCATTTTCTTCAGGGTTTTGGAATTCATGGTACAAAGAACAATGTAGAGTCGATCTACAGTTTACATGGTTTTGATGTAAATTCTTGGTAAAGAACTGTCTCCTCTTTAAATAAAATGTTTTTCAATCGTTTGGGATACAGGTGGTTTTTGGTTACATGGATAAATTCGTTAGTGGTAATTTCTGGGATTTTGGTGCACCCATCACCCAAGCGCTGTACACTGCACCCAATATGTGTTTTTTGTTTGTTTGTTTTTTTTTTTTTTTTTTTTTTTTGAGACAGAGTCTCGCTCTGTCACCCAGGCTGGAGTGCAGTGGCAGGATCTCAGCTCACTGCAAGCTCCGCCTCCCAGGTTTACGCCATTCTCCTGCCTCAGCCTCCCGAGTAGCTGGGACTACAGGCGCCTGCCACCTCCACCTCGCCCGGCTAGTTTTTTGTATTTTTTAGTAGAGACGGGGTTTCACCGTGTTAGCAAGGATGGTCTCAATCTCTTGACCTCGTGATCTGCCCATCTCGGCCTCCCAAAGTGCTGGGATTACAGGCTTGAGCCACCGCACCTGGCCCAATATGTAGTCTTGTATCCCTTACCCTCCTCCTGTCCGAGGCATTGGAACCAGAGTGACTCCATCTTGAATAGGGACTGAGTAAAGTGAGGCGGTGACCTACTGGGCTGCATTCCCAGGAGGTTAAGGCATTCTTAGTCACAGGATGAAATAGGAAGTCAGCACAAGGTCACAAAAACCTTGCTGATAAAAGGATGTGGTAAAGAAGCCACAAAAACCCACTGAAACCAAGATGGTGATGAAAGTGACCTCCGGTTTTCCTCACTGCTCATTATATGCTAATTATAATACATTAGCCTGCTAAAAGACATTCCCACCAGTGCCATGACAGTTTACAAATGCCATGGCAACCTCAGGAAGTTACCCTATATGGTCTAAAAGTGGGAGGAGCCCTCAGTTCTGGGGAATTGTCCACCCCTTTCCCAGAAAACTAGTGGGTAATCCTCCCCTTGTTTAGCAAAGAACTAGAACTAATTATAAGTATAATCAGTTGAGCAGCCCAGGCCACTGCTCTGCCTATGGAGTAGCCTTGTTTTATTTCTTTACTTTCTTCATAAACTTGCTTTCACCTTACTCTATGGACTCACCCCGAATTCTTTCTCACACGAAGTCCAAGAACCTTCTCTTGGGGTCTGGATCAGGACCAACATTCCCACTGCCTACCCCTTCCTTCCTTCCTTCCTTCCTTCCTTCCTTCCTTCCTTCCTTCCCTCCCTCCCTCCCTCCCTCCCTCCTTCCTTCCTTCCTTCCTTCCTTCCTTCCTTCCTTCCTTCCTTCCTTCCTGCCTTCCTTCCTGCCTTCCTTCCTGCCTTCCTTCCTGCCTGCCTTCCTGCCTGCCTTCCTGCCTGCCTTCCTGCCTTCCTGCCTTCCTGCCTTCCTGCCTTCCTCCCTCTCTCCTTCTTTCCTTCCCTCCCTCTCTCCCTGTTTCACCCTTATTGTCCAGGCTGGAATGCAATGGGACAATCTCAGCTCACTGCAACCAGGTTCAAATGATTCTTCTGCCTCAGCCTCCCAAGTAGCTGGAATTACAGGTGCCCGCCACCACACCGAGCTAATTTTTTATCTTTGTTTTTGTATTTTTAGTGGAGATGGGGTTTCACTATGTTGGCCAGGCTGGTCTCGAACTCCTGACCTCAGGTGATCCATCCACCTTAGCCTCCCAAAGTGCTGGTATTACAGGCATGAGCCACTGCGCCCGGCCTTTTCTTTCTTTCTTTTTCTTTTCTTTTTTTTTTTTTTGAGACAGGTTTTGACTCTGTTGCCCAGGCAGGAGTGCAGTGGCGCTATCTCAGTTCACTGCAACCTCCGCCTCCCAGGCTCAAGTGATCCTTCCACTCCAGCCTCCCAAGTGGCTGGGACTACAGGTGTGCAGCACCATGCCTGGCTAATTTTTGTATTTTTGTAGAGATGGGGTCTTGCCATTTTGGCCAGACTAGTCTTGAACTCCTGAGCTCAAGTGATCTGCCTGCCTCAGCCTCCCAAAGTGCTGGGATTAGAGGCATGAGCCACTGTGTCCAGCCTTCCTTTTTTCTTTTAAAAACCCACTTGTAAGGCTGCGCATAGTGGCTCACGCCTATAATCCCAGCACTTTGGGAGACCGAGGTGAGCACATCACGAGGTCAGGAGTTCAAGACCAGCCTGGCCAACATGGTGAAACCCTATCTCTAGTAAAAATACAAAATTAGCCAGACGTGGTGGCAGACGCCTGTAATCCCAGCTACTAGGGAGGCTGAGGCAGGAGAATTGCTTAAACCCGGGAGACGGAGGTTGCGGTGAGCTGAGATCACGCCATTGCATTTTAGTCTGGGCAACAAGAATGAGACTCTATCTCAAAAAAAAAAAAAAAAAACAAAACACCCACCACACTTGTAACTATTGCTGATAGGAACATACATTCAGGGCAACTTGAATCTGTGCTCCCGGGTTGCAGTCCTCAAACTTGGCCCAAATAAACTCTCTACTTGTATGGATTTCACCTCAGTTTTTTCCTTTAGATTAATAAGGGGGTGTGGCCAAGAGCCATTTCCTCTCCCCATCAATGAAGCAAGGCAAATATAGACACCACCTTGATAACAACCCTGTTTTATGCCTCAAAGGCACATGTAGGCATTTCTGCTATCACGTGAGATCCATGTTCCTAAAGAACAAGACATTCTGCCAAGCGACACATAAAAATAACAGGGCTTAAGGGGAGAAAGGACTGGCAAGGACCATTTGAATCCTATGTAGTTTTGCAATCTGAACACAAACAAGTATAAATGCAGTCTCGATAAGCACAGCAGCTAGGGCAGATCTCCACTGCCATGGGGTGGAGAGCTTTCTCTTCTCAGATTAGGATCTTTGGGTCTTTCACTCCTAGTAGAGCTGTTTCATCAAAATTGAAAATCCGGCCAGGTGCGGTGGCTCACACCTGTAATCCCAGCACTTTGGGAGGCCGAGGAGGGCAGATCATTTGGGGTCAGGAGTTCAAGACCAGCCTGGCCAACATGGCGAAACTCCGCCTCTACTAAAAATACAAAAATTAGCCAGGCGTGGTGGCGCGTGTGTGTAATTCCAGTTACTCGGGAGGCTGAGGCAGGAGAATCGCTTGAATCTGGAAGGTGGAGGTTGCAGTGAGCCAAGATCATGCCACTGCACCCAAGCCTGGGCAACACAGCAAGACTCCATCTCCAAAAAAAAAAAAAAAAAAAGCCAGGCACAGGGCTCATGCCTGTAATCCCAGCACTTTGGGAAGCCGAGGCGGGCAGATCACCTAAAGGTCAAGAGTTGGAGACCAGCCTGACCAACATGGTGAAACCCTGTCTCTACTAAAAGTACAAAAAATTAACTGGGCATGGTGGCAGGCCCCTGTAATCCCAACTACTCGGGAGGTTGAGGAAGGAGAATCGCTTGAACTCGGGAGGCCGAGGTTGCAGTGAGTTGAGATCATGCCATTGCACTCCAGCCTGGGGGACAAGAGCAAGACTTTGCCTCAGGAAAAAAAAAAAAAATTGAAAATCCAATTCAGGCTACAATCAGTTAAAACAAACAAATTACATATTAAAATGTCTTCAGCTGTCCTCCTAACTCCACCATTTAGTTTAAGATTATTGAAAGGGTCACAGGGCAGTGACAACTGTCTGGACCAGTGGCACGGGAGTAAAAGAATTTACCAAGACAGTTGTAGGTAGAGAAAGGAGGAAAATATGTTGCAAGGAGGCAACGGGCGGTATCAGCAGAAGAGGAGCAGACTGCAAGGAAACAAAGGCTTGCTGGAGATTTTATAGGATGGTTCTTGGGATGATGGATAACACCACGGCTGCGGGAGCTAACCTGCCTTCTTCTGTCAGCCGGGATGTTTGATAAATTGAGGCGTTCGATGTTAAGCGGGAAGTTTGTGAGTTATGTATGTTATTTGTTCAGGAGGGCTACACTTCCTGGGACATAAACACAGACAGACCTATAACTCATCTGCTTCCTCTTTGTTTATCTGTCCTGGACCATGAAGAAAGGCAGATTTATAGCTTATTTGCTTTCCCTTTTGCTTTCCCCTGGTGCTGCCAACCTGACTCCATTTCCCTAATTAGGACTCCATAGAAAGCCTGGAAAGCACTTCTTTTTCTTTTGTTTTTTGAGACAGGATCTCACTCTGTTGCTCAAGCTGAGTTCTGTGGCTCAGTCACAGCTCACTGTAGCCTGAGGTCCCTGGCTCAAGAAATTCTTCTGCCTCGGCCTCTCGAGTAGCTGGGACTACAGGTGCACATCACCACACCCGGATAACTTTTTATCATTTGTAGAGATAAGGTCTCCCTATGTTGCCCAGGCTGGTCTCGAACTCCTGGGCTCAAGCGATCCTCTTGCCTCAGCCTCCCAAAATGCTGGGATTACAGGAGAAAGCGCTTCTTGAAATCACAAAACCAGCCCAGAGCCCTGCAGAATTTGCACCGTTTTCTCTTTAAGGTCTTCATACGTTGTGTGAAAAGAAAATAAAAAACTCAGGACCCCAATTCACTCTGCCAAAAAGGAAAAAAAATTAAGCTGAAAGCTGAGTCATGCAAGGAGCTGTCTTTCCTTTTGTTCCAAGCAGACAGCGACAAATAAAAGGTTAAATATCCCCACAAGGAGCTACTCTGTGTTCACCTTACTTGTGTAAAGTGCTGATTTACTGAGCAAGAGACAGACATATAAATGATGATTCCTCTACTTGTACGTTTTCTTTTGTAACATGTGGATTACCATACTCTCTTTCCCCTCCAGCCAGCTTTTCTTTAAATACTGAAGCCCTCAAACTCATCTTTGGAGAAAGGCACAGACCACAGACTGTTTCTGAGATTCTGCTTTTTTCTTCTGGGCATGTCCTTAACTTTGGCAAAATAAACTACTAAATTGATCGAGACCTGTCTCAGATACTTTTTGGTTTACCGTTGCTAAGCCTTGCTCTTTCGTTGACAGAATGCTTGCCCCCTCCGCCCCACCACCACCTCAAACTATTATATGAACATGCTGCTAAGAACACACACACGGTTTCTGCATTCTACTGACAGTATTATTTTCTTTCATTTTTTTTTATTTTTGGAGATGGAGTTTTGCGCTGTCACCCAGGCTGAAGTGCAGTGGCTCGATCTCAGCCCACTGCCACCTCCACCACCTGGGTTCAAGCGATTCTCCTGCCTCAGCCTCCTGAGTAGCTGGGGTTACAGGCTCCCGCCACCAAGCCTGGCTAAGTTTTGTATTTTTAATAGAGACCGGTTTTCACCATGTTAGCCAGTCTGGTGTTGAACTCCTGTAATCTGCCTGCCTTGGCCTCCCAAAGTGCTGGGATTACAGGTGTGAGCCACCGCACCCGGCCAGCATTCTCTTGTTTACCATCTGCAAATGAACTAACTCACTCACAGTGCAGAAGCACTTACCGAGTGAGGCAGAAGAGACTCCGCCATTCGTACCACCAGGGGCTTTGGGAGAATATCTTCCTGTTTTGTGTCCTAACAGATTTTCAGGCATGCATTTAATAGTTTGACCAGGGGGAAACAGTTTCAGCTGCAAGTAACGGAAAACAAAATGGAGAAGTATTTTTCTTCCCTACTAAGTCAGCTTGGTGGTGGGGAGCTGGGATGGTGCTCCACAGGGGAAGGGGCCCCAGCTTCTCCTAGCTTGGTGCTCTGTCCTATGTGGTTTCAATCTCAAGGCCCAAGCTGGTGGCATCTCCATTCCAGGAAGCAGGATGGAGAAACAGGCAAAGCTAAGAGAGCAAAGTTTCTAGAAGCTGCCTGCCATATGGCATCTTGCATACATTGCATTAAGCGGAACTTTATGTCTGTACTGACTGCAAGAGCAATGGAGAAATGTCTTTATTTTGGGCAGCCACAGATCTTGCTCCCAATTCTATTACTACAGAAGAGGCACTGACCAAATGGATTTATGGATGAGGAGAAGTCATTAGCAGCCTGTACAAAAGAGGCCCATGGCAAAACTTTAAAATTCTAGAACATTCCTAGCACAGGTGAGGCCAGTAGTGACTGAAGTCCTGGTATCATTATCTGGTCACAGAACGACCCGGAGATGTGCCTGCCTGCTTTGTGGTGTGGTGCTAACACAGTATTTTGCCCTGGTTAAATTTTTCTTATATAAAACATTTGCTTTTCATTCTGATTCAGAAAGGTAACTTTTCTGTTTTACATTTTTTTTTTTTTTTGGAGACGGTCTCACTCTGTCACCCAGGCTGGAGTGTAGTGGTGCGATCTCAGCTCATTGCAACTTCCGCCTCTCGGGTTCAAGAGATTCTCCTGCTTCAGCCTCCCAAATAACTGGAATTATAGGTGTGCACCACCATGCCCGGATAATTTTTTTTTTTTTTTTTTTTTTTGGTATTTTTAGTAGAAACGGGGTTTCACCATGTTGGCCAGGCTGGTCTCGAACTCCTGACCTCAAGTGATCCACCTGCCCCGGCTTCCCAAAGTGCTGGGTTTACAGGCATGAGCTACCGCGACTGGCCTAGTTCTGTTTTATTATTAACAGTAACAGAAACGCTCCTATTTCCTCTCCCCCATCGTATCACCAATATCCCTCAAGTGTATCTACTTCTGTCTTCTCCATCCCCATGTTGGTCCAAGTCACATTGTTCTTTCACCTGGGCTACGGCAAAGACCTTCCACTGCTCCTTCTCCCCACTCCCCAGTGCAGCGGTCTCTTGTCCCCTCCTCAGTTCACTTCTGGACAGACAGAGGGAACTTTAATTTTTAATTTAATTTTTATTTATTTCTAGAGACAGGGTCTTGCTCTGTCACCTGGGCTGGAGTGCAGTGGCATGATCGAATTCCTGGGCTCAAGCGATCCTCTTGCCTCAGGTCTGCCAGGACCACCCTCCTCCCCAGAGTCCCACCCACCGCCCCCATCCCCCTCCTCCATCTGTGAGCCACGAGGCTTCCCACAGTCTCCCACCCCGCCCTGCTCTCGGAACCTGCAGGCCTTGGCCTAATGGCGGCCCGAGGCAGGGGCCTGGAGGCAGATCCCCCCGCCACAAAGGTTGGGGGTCCATGGCCAGAAGGAGGACCCAGGCGAGGCTGAGAGGGACTCGGGCAGAAGCTGAAGGGGACCCCGGCTGAGGCTGAGGGGGACTCGGGCAAAGGCACAGGGGAACCCGGGCTGAGGCTGGGGGGGATCTGGGCTGAGGCAGAGGGGGGACCGAGGCAGAGGGGGATCCGGGCTGAGGCAGAGGGGTCTTGGGCAGGGACAGGACCTACCCGGAGCCCGCAGGCCCACCGGGCAGAGGGACTGACTGAGCGGCCCGCAGCCTGGCGTCGTGACGGCCTCGCGCTGCGCCCTCTTCCCCGCGCTCGGCTCCCTCCAGGGCGGAAGCACGGTCGAGCGTTGGTGACGTCATCCATGGCTGTGCTTGCGACGCCCTGTCACTGGCAGGAACCAGGTACTGCGGCCTGCAGCTGCCGGGATGATCCCCTCTGGGCCCAAGGGCCTGACCCACTGTCCCCGCATCCCGGCCAGCGACCCCCGTTTTTAGTTACCCCCTCGCCCAGAGGCAGGGAGAAGTGGAAGATCTGGGCCTAGATAGAAGCAGGTGTCATGCACTTGACGTGACTGATGACTGCAAACTTTGGACGATTCTTTTTGAGGGGAGGGTGGAGGACAGAGATGGAGTCTCGCTCTGTCGCCTAGGCTGGAGTACAGTGGCATGATCTCGGTGCACTGCAACCTCCGCCTCCTGGGTTCCAGCGATTCTCCTGCCTCAGCCTCCCAAATAGCTGGGATTACAGGCGTCTGCCCCCACTCCCAGCTAATTTTTGTAGTTTTAGTAAAGACGGGGTTTCACCATGTTGGTCAGGCTGGTCTCGAACTCCTGACCTAAGGTGATCCACCCGTCTCGGCCTCCCCAAGTGCTGGGATTACAGGCGTGAGCCACCACGCCCGGCTGGATGCTTCGTTTTGTTGGATTGCACACCTGTACCCGTCTCCTCACTCCCCCATCGGTGATTTCCTCTTCCCACCCTATCCCTGCAATTAAAGTGCATTTTCTTTGGAAACTTTTTCTAAATCTTTGAAATAATTGGAAACCTCTGGTCTTGCTATGCCTTAGTCACAAGTCAGTGCGCTAGGGCAGTGGTACACAGAAGAAAAAGGCAGTGAAGCTGGTGAAACGGAATGCTGAGTTCTCCCTTGTGAATAGGGACCCCCCACCCCCCACCAACACACACACACACACAGACGGCCACACTGCTAGGCTTCTCACAGTCTCCCACCCTGAGCAACCCTGGGGGTTTGCTGCTAATGCAAGGAACAGTGCCCAACACAGGCTCCCAGTCTCTGCCTGTTTAAAGATGCATGAGATTTGCAGTGAATCACTAAAGTAACTGGATTTATGCCACAGCAAATAAAACAGGGAGTATGTCCTGTAAAGATGAAAACCTGTGGGGCTTGTGAGACTTTGGATTTTGGCCACTTACTCTGGCATGCCCTGTGACAGCTGAATGAGTGCCAAGCACAGGGGGCTGACAGTGGCCTGGCCTTGAGATGGCCGGACCTGGACCAGCAACTGTGACTCACTTTCACTGCCCTGCCTGGAAAGGGGTTTGAGGTATTTACCACCTTCCCAGTACTGATGAATACACAGAAAGTAACATCTCTAGGTCATTCTGAGCTCCTTAAAATGGAAAATAAGAGGCCGGGCGCGATGGCTCATGCCTGTGATCCCAGCACTTTGGGAGGCCAAGGAGGGCAAATCACTTGAGGTCAGAAGTTCGAGACCAGCCTGGCCAACATGGCAAAACCCTGTGTCTACTAAAAATACAAAAATTAGCCGGGCGTGGTAGTGCACGCCTGTAATCCCAGCTCCTCAGGAGGTGGAAGCAGGGGAATCGCTTGAACCCGGGAGGCAGAGGTTGCAGTGAGCCGAGATCACGCCACTGCACTCTAGCCTGGGACAAGAGCGAAACTCTGTCTCAAAAAAAAAAAAAAAACAACAAAAAACGGAAAATGAGAAACTTTCCCCAAACAGTGTTGCACAGTTACTTGGGCAAAACTGACTCTCCACCAGAGAGACTTGACTGTAGCTTTCCTGGCAGGGACAGCGTCTATGAGGTCTCTAGTGGCCCAATCTGTTGCCCTTGTATTACCTGGTGTCGTGTAGGGTGGATGACAGCTGTTATTTGCCACGCGTTCCTGACAGAAATAACCCTTCCAGTCACTCACCATGAGCCTGACTGGTAGAGACTTTAGCAATGGGGAAATACCGCAGACTGTTCCGTCAGGACAATGCTGGGCCTGCAGTCCCCAGGGGGCACCCACTTGCTTAGCCAAACCCCAGACGTTTCATTTAAAAGCAGAAGTGAAAGGAAGACCAGGTTCCTGAAAGGGTTATTCTGACTTAGTCTGGCTATAAAAATGCTATTGGCTGTTATTTGGCGTGGCCAAAGTGCACCCAGAATGTCTTCTCTCTCCATTCAGTGCACGCGTTACTTTGGCTAAAAGAAGGTGAGCGGCACTCTGCCCTTCCACAGCAAGCATGGAGCAACAGGATCAGAGCATGAAGGAAGAAGGGGTGAGTGTGTTGCTCAGGGAAAGGGGCCAAGAGCAGGCTTGGCTGCCAGGTCCTGTTCAGCCTTCCTGGAGAGTCGCTGGGGGGCTCCTGGTGTTGCAGAAGGAACTCTGTGTTGGGAGGGATCATGGTGGGGCGAGGGGGAGTCTTGTCCAGCAGGTGGTCTTTTATAGGGAGGAGAGAGGTTTAGAGACCAATGCTCTGTGGAAATCATTCTACTGGAACAGCCTTTAAAAGCAGGATCTGTAACTGAATGGAAGAGACCCAAAGGATTCATTTGTCCCAACCTGAACCAAACATGTTAGCTGCAAAATCCGTCTATGTTTGGTGAGATGTTTTGCTCTGCTTTTGTTTTGCTTTTGGCTTCAGGGCAGTTAGTTAACCTTTTCAGCAAGTAACATAGCTGAGCTGCACGAAAGCAAGCCAAACTCAGAGAAGGCGTTGCTAGATTTGAATTTAGTTCAGATCTGTCACGTAGGTTTCCTGCCTTTTAGATACTGAGGGTCTCTTGTTTTAGAGATGAAAGATTTTCATGGACTCCCACAACATAATTGCAGTTTACTTTCTAGATTCCCTTGATTGAGGAAAATGCATAATGTCAGAAAAGTAACATTGACTTATTAACACTTTAAAAGATTTGCATTTGTTCATCACAATAGCATCTGCTTGTATTTGGAGTGGAGGAAAGCAGTGCACATTTTTGCAAAACAGCGTTTGTTCAGGCATGGGTGTGAGACCCTCACCATAGGCAGACTGGAAACATGCTCTGTAGCACATAGATTAAGACTGGGTCTTGGGAGGCCGAGGCGGGTGGATCACCTAAGGTCAGGAGTTCGAGACCAGCTTGGCCAATGTGGTGAAACCCCATCTCTACTAAAAATACAAAAATTAGCCAGGCATGGTGGTGGATGCCTGTAATCCCAGCTACTCAGGATGCTAAGGCAGGAGAATCACTTGAACCTGGGAAGCAGGGGCTGCAATGAGCTGAGATCACACCATTGCACTCCAGCCTGGGCAACAAGAGCGAAACTTCATCTCAAAAAAAACAAACAAAAAAAAAGTGGGCCTGGGAAGTAGAAGCCCCAGGATTCATTCCTGCTCCATCCTATTCTAGCTGTGGGACTTGGGCAAGTGTCTCAGTTTTCTCATCTGTAAAATGGGAGTAATAACCATACCGCCTCATACGGTGCTGGAGCAATTAAATGAGACAATGCATGTAAAGTACCTGGCACAGACTGAGTTCCCCGTAAAATGTTACTACTTTTCTTTCTCTCGCTCTCTCTCTTTTTTTTTTTTTTTTTGACACAGAGTCTCGCTCCATCACCCAGGCTGGAGTACAGTGGTACAATCTCGGCTCACTGCAACCTCCACCTCCTGGGCTCAAGCAATCCTCCCACCTCAGCCTCCTGAGTAGCTGGGATTCCAGGCATGCACCACCACACCCAGCTAATTTTTGTATTTTTAGTAGAGACGGGCTTTCACCATGTTGGCCAGGCTGGTCTAGAACTCCTGGCCTCAAGTGATCCACCCACCTTGGCATTCCAAAGTGCTGGGGTTACCATGAACCACCATGCCTGGCCTTTGTAAAGGTTACTACTTTTCAATCATTCTTTAGAGCTGGTTTCTCCACCTCCACATGATTGCCATTTGGCGCTGGCTAATGCTTTGTTGTAGGGGCTGTCTTGTGTGTTACAAGATGTTTAGCAGCTTCCCTGGCTCTACCTTCTAGATGCAGTAGCACCCTCCCCCGGGAGTGACAACCAATGTCCCCAAGAGGGCAGAATCAACTCCCAGCCCTCAACTGAGAGTCACTGCTTTGGAGTCTACTCAGCCCCTTCACTTGGGTCATCTTGTTTGTCTCTCGACTAAGAAAGTGTTAGACAAATCAAGTGTTATCACCTCCATTTTATAGAAAAGAAGCAGAGGTGATGAGGACTTAGGTGTTTGGGGGTCAGGGAGGTTATCTGCTGTCCAGAGAAAGGCACGACTGCCACGTTCTCCACGTCCCCCATGTGCCGCTGTAGAAAGGAAGGGAAGCACCCCCACGTGGCAGGCCCTGAAACTGAGTAACACATTGCGAAAGGAAATGATTCAGATGGCCACATGCGAGAGGCGTGGGCTGACCCCAGCTGCCCGCTGCCTCAGCCCGCCAGGAAGGGAACCCTCTTCTGAGCCAGAGGGATGAAGGTGGAGATGGGCTCCCCCTCCTGAGAGCAGCCTGCCCCTTGGGGAGAAAGCCAGGGCGTGTTGGGCTTCCCGAAACACTCCAAAGGAAGCGATTCCAATAGTCTGTAAGAATCTGGGAAGCCGTTAAGTGCAGCCGAGAGGGGATGTAGGAGCCAAGGAGAAATGCGGGGGCAGGTGAAGACTACAGAGGCTGCGCCGTCTGGGGAGAAGGGTGTCTGGCAGTGTGCGGAGCCACTCCCTACCCCTCAGTAGTGTGTGGCAGTGGCCTCACTGGCCTTTTCTTTTTCTTTCTTTTCTCTTTTTTTAAAAATTTATTTATTTTTTTAAATTTTGAGACAGGGTCTTACTCTGTTGGTCAGGCCAGAGTGCAGTGGTGGGATCATAGCTCACTGCAGCCTTGAAGTCCTGGGCTCCAGCAGTCCTCCCACCTCAGCCTCCAGAGTAGCTGGGACTGCAGGCATGCAGCACCACGCTTGGCTAATTTTTAAATACTTAGAAGAGACGGTGTCTCCTTATACCCAGGCTGGTTTTGGGCTCCTGGGCTCAAGGGTGCCTTCTGCCCCGGCCTCCCAAAGTGCTTGAATTGTAGGCCTGAGCCACTGCACTCAGCCCTGCTTTTCTCCTATGTAGAGGGCAAACACTGACATCTGTCAGATGTGCACCAAGGACTTTCTGCCAGGAAAAAAAGACTCTTGGTCTGAAAGAAAAAAAAAATGGGTTAGGGGAAAAAAAAAAAAAGATACAACAAGGTACTTTACAACTACATAAGAATTGAGGGCCAGGTGCAATGGCTCTTGCCTGTAATCCCATCAGTTTGGGAGGTTGAGGCAAGCGGATTGCTTGAGCCCACAAGTTTGAGACCAGCCTGGACAACATGGCGAAACTCGGTCTCTACAAAATATACAAAAATTAGCTGGGCATGGTGACTGCGCCTATAGTGCCAGCTGCTCTGGAGGCTGAGGTGGGAGGACGCCTGAGCCTGGGAGGCAGAGGTTGCAGTGAGCAGAGATAGAGCCACTGCACTCCAGTGAGTCCAGCCAGAGTGAGACTCCGTCTAAAAAAAACAAAAGATTGTTGAATAAAGTTCCCCACCTCAATAAAAAGACACCAAAATGCTTTGGAAAATAAAGACACATTTTTGTGGAGTGGCTCCACCAGCAACTAGTTGAGTATCCTAGAGCAACTAACACCCCTCTGTGCTCTCTGGGTCCTCATTGATAATCATTTGTCATTAATAGATTAATTAATTAACCTGTTTGTAACACCTGCCATAGACCAGGTGTGGTCCTACGTGTTCTATATCTGTGAACTCACTTATTCCTGTGGCGGTATCATTATCCTCAAAAAAACTTTTTTTTGAGGCAGGATCTGGCTCTATCACCCAGGCAGGAGTGCAGTGGCACAATCACGGCTCATTGCAGCCTCCTGGTCTCAAGCAATATTCCTGCCTTGTTTTTAAATTTTTTTTGTAGAGATGAGCTCTCACTATGTTGCCCAGGCTGGTCTCAAACTCCTGGGCTCAAGCCATCCTCCTGCCTCGTCCTCCCAAAGTGCTGGGATTACAGACGTGGACCACCAGGCCAGGCCCATTATCCCCATTCTAAAGGTGAAGGAACTGAGAAGTTCAGGGAGTTGCCCAAGGCCACACAGCCCAGCAGAGCCAGGCTTCGATCCCACACTCCTGGGCTCCACAAGCTGTGCTCCAAACCACTGTCCCTCCCACTACTGTTTGTGAAACTGAGTTCAACAGTGCGATAAAGTGACAGAGCTTGAAGTACTGATCCTAACTACTCCAGGGGTGTTTGCATTCTGACTGGAGATTCCTAACAAGGAAAAGTTTAGAACTGAAAGAATGCCTCTCTGACAACAGAAACTTCAAGATGGATTTCTAAGGGAGATGGTTTGGGCTTCCTTCCCAGTGACTATGAATCGCACCCTGTCAGAAGGTCAGCCTTGAGGATCGTCAACCTAAAAAAAGAAACTGAAGCAAAATTGATGTAGAGAATGTATTGGGGCCAAGGTTGAGGACTGGAGCCCTGGAAAACACTGGGAAGTACTTTGGAGAGCATAGGAGAGGTTCAAGTTTTTAAAGAAAAAAGGACAAAATAGGAGAGGAGTGATTACTGGTTGTTTGTTAGGAATTCTCACTGGTTTAGAGAAATGACGTTGATGTAGTGACAGGCTATGCATTGGTTTTTGTTTTGAAACAGAATCTTGCTCTTGTCACCCAGGCTGGAGTGCAATGGCGCGATCTCGGCTCACTGCAACCTCCACCTCCCAGATTCAGGCAATTCTCCTGCCTCAGCCTCCCAAGTGGCTGGGATTACAGACGTCTGCCACCATGCCCGCCTAACTTTTGTATTTTTAGTAGAGACGGGGTTTCACCATGTTGTCCAGGCTGGTCTCAAACTCCTGACCTCATGATCTGCCCACCTCGGCCTCCCACCGAAGTGCCGTGATTACAGGCGTGAGCCACCGCGCCCGGCCTACATTGTTGGCTGTAGGGTATGTGCTATGGTGTCTGGTGTATGGCATTATTAGGCTAATTTACAGCTACTTGGTGGCAACACTCAGTGTAGAGTCCACATAGCAGGCAGATGACTTAGCTCACATGGGAATGAGATGTGACTGCTGCCGTATTTCAGAACTTTGCTGGACCGGTCATTTAAAGGGGTACACATCCCCCCAAAAGTTTCTTTTCTTTCTTGGGTTGTGGTTATTACTAAAGTCTCAAAATGTTCTCTGTATTATGAAAGGCAGGAAACTGGTTTACTGACAGCATGAGGAATGTGGTTTCTGGTTTCTCCCTGAAGCACAGCTCAGAGTCATGGCAACTTCCTTAGCCTCTAAGGAGAGCCCCTCTTGGTCATGGCTGGGGATCACTGGGGTCTCTCATTGTAACAGGCTGGCCAGAGACCCACACATCCTCTTCAGCCCCTCCCTTTTCCTTATGCCCTAATCCAGCCCAGTACCAAATTCTTTTTGTTCCCCCTCCAGGAAAGCAAAAAAAGAAAGAAAGAGGGCTTAAGCCTTCTTTCTACTATGTGCATCTTTATTGAGACTATAACTCAATACCATACAATTTCACCCCTCTAAAGTACACAGGCCCCGGCTGGCACTGTGGCTCACACTTATAAAGCCAGCACTTTGGGAGGCTGAGGTGAGAGGATTGCTTGAGACCAGGAGTGCAAGACTAGCTTGGGCAACATAGCAAGACCCTATCTCTATAAAAAATGTAAATAATAGTCTGGTGTGGTGGCTCACACCTGTAATCCCAGCACTCTAGGTGGACAAGGCAGGTGGATCACTTGAGGTCAGGAGTTTGAGACCAGCCTGGCCAACATGGTGAAACCCTGTCTCTACTAAAAATACAAAAATTAGCCAGGTGCGGTGGCATGCACCTGTAATCCCAGCTACCCGGGAGGCTGAGGCAGGAGAATGGCTTGAACTGAGGAGGTGGAGGCTACAGTGAGCTGAGATTGTGCCACTGCATTCTAGCCTGGGTGACAGAGTGAGACTCCATCTCCAAAAAAAAACAAAAACAAAAAAATTTAAATAAATAAAGTATACAGGCTGGGCGTGGCAGCTCACACCTGTAATACCAGCACTTCGGGAGGCTGAGGCAGGAGGATAGAGACCAGCCTGGGCAACTAAGCGAGACTCTATCTCTACACACACACACAAAGTACATGTTAATATATAAAAGTATACAGTTTATCACCAGAGTGAAACAAGCCAGGCAGGGGAAGACACGCGCCGCATCATCTTACACGTGGAATCTGAAAAGGTTGAACCCTCTAAGTGGAACTCACAGGCTGAGAAGTGGTATCGCATGCTGGCTTTTATTTGCGTTTTCCTCATGGGATACCAACTCTTCTTAATTCGCATCCTCAATAGTCGTCAAAGCTGGCACTTTTAACCCCTACCGCGGCCCGTTCCGTTACCCAAGCGCCCATCTGCTGTCTGCTGGCTTCTGTAGTAACCCGATCCTTGGTCTCCCTTCTGCTCTGCACGTAGCAGCTGGAGTAATTTTTTATTTTTTGAGACAGAGTCTTGCTGTGTCTTCCAGACTGCAGTGCAGTGGCGTGATCTCGGCTCACTGCAACCTCCACCTCCCGGGTTCAAGCGATTCTCCTGCCTTAGCCTCCCTAGTAGCTGGGACTACAGGCATGTGCCACCACGCCTCGCTTATTTTTGTATTTTTAGTAGAGATGGGGTTTCACCACGTTGCCCAGGCTGGTGTCAAACTCCTAACCTCAAGTGATCCTCCCGCCTTGGCCTCCCAAAGTGCTGGGATTACAGGCATGAGCCACTGCACCCGGCCTGGAATAATTTTTTAAAAGTCTAAATCCTTCCATCCCCCCCACCCCCCGGCTACAGAGCACATGGAGGGAACACCCAGTCTGTTCTGTGGCCCTCATCCCGGCTTGCCCTCCTTTCCCCACGCTCCCCCCGGCTTGCCCTCCTTTCCCCACGCTCCAGCCACACTGGCCAAATTCCAGATGCTCAAAGGTTCTGAGCTCCGCCTGCCGCAGGCCTTCCCACAGGCTGTTCCCTTTCTCTGAACCACTCTCTTCTTCCCCCTCCTCTCCTCAGCTGAGATGTTGCTCCACAGACCTCTCTTTTTAACCACTCATGTGTTTTCTTAGTACTTACTACAGTTACAGTTTATTACATTCTCATGTAGTTTCTTAATGTGTGTCTTTACCATTGGACAATAGTCTGCTGGGGGCAGCTGTCTTGCTCACCGGAGGGTACTGTGCTTCCTGGAGTCCAGTTAGCTGGCCATAGGTATTTGTTTAATGAAGACGGTTGGACCAGCAGGGTTAGTGAGAACCCACCCAGAGTAACTTTGCTACTCCCAGGAGAGTGAGCCATGATTCCCGCGGCGCCCACAGAATGTGCCTGTGGCTTGAATTCAGGGAGGAAGTGAAAGAATGGAGGGTGAATTGCATGCTTTATCCTCAGAGACTCTATAGCCTGATCATTTAGTCGCTCTGATCTCTCCTCCATAGTCTCTCCGATCGTTTTTGCCGGGATCCCATCAAAGCAGTCAGGGAGCTGGCTATCCATGGTGCCTGGCAGAACCCCCAACTCTGGGGCTTGAGCCCTGGGAACCAGCCAGCTCCCCAGCTGGGCTGTGCTTGTTGACTGTGCTGCTGGCCAGAACCCCACCCCTGACCCCAAAGGACTTCAAACCTTAGGGCCCGCATCAGGCTGAGGGAGTGGTCAAGAGCTGCACTTGGCTGTGTGAATGAAGCTGGTTGCAGTTTCATCTTACTGAGAAGATAATTAGGAAAGAACTTTTTTTTTTTTTTTTTGAGATAGGGTCTCGCTTTGTTGCCCAGGCTGGAGTGCAGTGGTGCGACCATAGCTCACTGCAGCCTTGAATTCCTGGGCTCGAGCGATCCTCCCACCTCCGCCTCCTGAGTAGCTGGGACCACAGGCATATTCACCACCACACCCAGCTAATTTTTAATTTTGTTTTTGGTAGAGACAGGTCTCCCTATGTTGCCCAATCTGGTCTCAAACTCCTGGACTCAAGCGATCCTCCTACCTTAGCTTCTCAAAGTGCTGGGATTACAAGCATTTGCCATCACACCCAGATGTTTTGTTTTGTTTTGCTGTTTTGATGAGATAGGGTCTTGCTCTGTCACCCAGGCTGGAGTGCAGTGGTGAGATCTCACCTCACTGCAACCTCTGCCTCCCGTGCTCAAGTGATCCTTCCACCTCAGCCTCCTGAGTAGCTGGGATTACAGGTGCGCATCACGCCCAGCGAATTTTTGAATTTTTAGTAGAGACGAGGTTTCACCATGTTGCCCGGGCTGGCCGAGAATTCCTGGGCTCAAGCAGTCTACCCACCTCAACCTCCCAAAGTGCTGGGATTATAGGCATGAGCCATCGTGCCCAGAAGAAAAATTTTTAATCAACATTTTCTTCCCTTTCTTCCCCCAACCCCTACCCCTCTCTCTCTGTCTGTAACACAATCAAGTGGTAGAACAGCTATAGGGGAAGGATTTTTGTCTGTCTTGTTTGTTCACCACTATATCCCTGACACTTAGAGCAATGCCTGGTCCACACTGGGCGCTCAGTGTGTTGAGTGATTGAATGGTGGATAGATGAGTGAATGAATGAATATACAGAGCCAGTCAGATGGGAGGTGAGCCAAGTCTATTGTGTGTGCATATGTGTGTGGGGGGGTGGGCTGTGTGTGTGTGGGGTGGGCTGTATGTGGTGTGTGTGTAGTGTGTGTGTAGTATATGTAGTGTGTGTGTAGTGTTTGTAGTGTGTGTAGTGTGTGTGGTGTGTGTGTAGTATGTGTGTAGTGTGTGTGGTGTGTGTGTGGTATGTGTGTAGTGTGTGTGGTGTGTGTGTAGTATGTGTGTAGTGTGTGTGGTATGTGTAGTGTGCATGCAGTGTGTGTGTAGTATGTGTGTAGTGTGTGTGCATAGTGTGTGTGCATGATGTGCATAGTGCGTGCATAGTGTGTGTAGTGTGTAGTGTGTGTGGTGTGTGTAGTGTATGTGTAGTGTGTGTAGTCTGTGTGTGTAGTGTGTAGTGTGTATAGTGTGTGTGTATTATGTGTAGTGTGTTTAGTGTGTGTGGTGTGTGTGTAGTGTGTGGTGTTTGTGTGTGTAGTGTGTGTAGTGTGTGAGTGTGTAGTGTGTGTAGTGTGTGTGTAGTGTGTGGTGTATGTATAGTGTGTGTTTGTGTGTAGTGTGTGTGTAGTGTGTGTGTGTAGTGTGTGTGTAGGGTGTCGTGTGTGTCGTGTGTGTCGTGTGTGTGTCGTGTGTGTGTCGTGTGTGTGTCGTGTGTGTGTGTAGTGTGTTGTGTGTGTGTGTGTAGTGTGTGTGTAGTGTGTGTGTGGTGTGTTGTGTGTGTGTGTGTGTAGTGTGTGTGTAGTGTGTGTGTGTGGTGTGTTGTGTGTGTGTGTGTAGTGTGTGTGTGTGTAGTGTGTTGTGTGTGTGTGTAGTGTGTTGTGTGTGTGGTGTGTTGTGTGTAGTGTGTGTGGTGTGTTGTGTGTGTGTGTGTAGTGTGTGTGTGTGTAGTGTGTTGTGTGTGTGTGTAGTGTGTTATGTGTGTGTGTGTGTGTAGTGTGTTTTTGCTCTTCACCAGGGCTCCTTGCAGGTGTGCTCTTCAGAGGTTCACTCCACCCCGTCTGGGGCCCGTGACAAGGCAGGAAAGATCATTGTTTCTCTCCCTATCTGGCTCTTCACTTACCTCTGCCAAGACATCCTCTTTAGACTGGGCACAGTGGCTCATGCCTACAATCCCAGCACTTCGGGAGGCCGAGGCAGCAGGATCGCTTGAGCTCAGGAGTTTGAGACCAGCTTGGACAATATAATGAGACCTCTGTCTCCATAAAAAATTTTTTTAAATTAGCCAGGCGTGATGGCATGCACCTGTAGTCCCAGCTACTCGGGAGGCTGAGGTGGGAGGATCACTTGAGCCCAGGAGGCTGAGGTAGCAGTGAGCTATAATAGCATCACAGCACTCCAGCCAGGGCAAGAAAGCAAGACCCTGTCTCAAAAAAAAAAAAAAAAAAAAAAAAGAGTCTCTGTAGATTTAGATTCAGTGGGATAGTGCTCGTCTTGTCTCTGGAGGGCCAAGCATGAACCTGTGTCACCTGTGAAAGGGGGCTCTCTGGCCGGGCGCGGTGGCTCATGCCTGTAATCCCAGCACTTTGGGAGGCTGAAGGCGGGTGGATCACGAGGTCGGGAGATCGAGACCACCCTGGCTAACACGGTGAAACCCCGTCTCTACTAAAAATACAAAAAATTAGCCGGGCGAGGTGGCGGGCGCCTGTAGTCCCAGCTACTCGGGAGGCTGAGGCAGGAGAATGGCGTGAACCTGGGAGGCGGAGCTTGCAGTGAGCCGAGATTGTGCCACTGCAGTCCAGCCTGGGCAACAGAGTGAGACTCCGTCTCAAAAAAAAAAAGAAGAAGAAGAAAGGGGGCTCTCCATCAGAGTAGGTGGAAGAAGGTCTTTTGATGGCAAGTCAGAGAGCAGCGTCCTAAGCTCTCTCCGACAGCAGAGTCACCTCTGCAGCTAGACGTGGTCGTAATTAATCCTGGCAAACACTCTGCGAGGGAGTGTGATTGTCCTCGTTTTAGAGATGAGGAAACTGAAGATCCTGGAAATTAAGCTGAAAAGTGGCAATGGGTAGATTCAAAACTGAGGCCTGTAGATTTTAAACCCACAGCTCTCTCCATGTCTGTCTCCCGCTCTTCATTACTAATGAATTTCCTCTTGTCATTACAGATTGTCTGAAAGGAAATTTTCAGTGGCCCTAAATAGCTAAACATTTCTTTTTTTCTGTTTGATTTTTCCGGGAGTTTATGTTTGAGATGGTGCAAGAGCACATTTGCTGCAGTTGACAAATGCCACCACGTGGCAGGAATGTCACAGGAGCAATTCAAACATCAGCTGCAGTAGCTGCAGTGTTAGAGAAGTAGGTTTCAGCTTCTTTCTGATCCAGTGGTTCTCAAATGGGGCACTTCCCCACGGGGGGACACTTAGCAATGTCAGAAGACATTTGGGTTGTCGCAGCTGGGGAGAGGGGTGCTACTGGCACCATGTTTATGGGATGCTGTAGACATCCTGCTGTGCTCAGGACAGCCCACATAATAAAGAATTATCGGACCCCAAGTGTCAAAAGTGCCGTGGTTGAGAAAGCCTGCTGTAACCCAAGGTGGGTTGAGGGTAGGTTTCAAGGAATGGAGTAGTCTCAAGACTACAGATCTTCAGATTCTGTTACATCTTTCTATGAAACCAAAGTAAAGCAGGAGGGCCCTGGAACCCTGGGGCTGCTTCCTGACCTAAGCTGCAATCTCTGCAGAGGCTGACGCTTGTGCTTGCCCTGGCAACCCTGATAGCTGCCTTCGGATCGTCCTTCCAGTATGGGTACAACGTGGCTGCTGTCAACTCTCCAGCCCTGGTAGGTCACTGTGGTGAGCAAGATGTGGGAGGGTGTTTGAAGCAGCCCATTCCCTGGGTGGGACTGGCCAGTGTGGGGCCGTTCACACAGCTGTCCTCAAGCAAAGGGAGAGGGAAACACCCTCCAGACTGCACAGACCCGAGGGAATTCGCAGGCACATGGCTCTTGGGATGGGCCAGGTCTGGATGGACACACAGTGGGCTGGGGCTCCAGGACAGGGCTCAGATCTTCTGTGGCCTTGCGGTTTAGAGGGAATCCAGAGGGGGCAGGGGTCTCCCAACTGATTGGAAAATTGGAGTCATCTCTTTCTGGCTGAGAAATACCAAAGGTGGTTTGCTGCTCAGAGGTTTCCCAGTCCTCCCCGTGGGTGCCCACCCTGCTTGCTGCTCATGAAGCTCTGTCCTGCCTCCCATCACCCCCTGGTTAATAAGGCTGGTCTCTGTGTGCCCAGGTTATTTCACTGGGTGTCCTGACAGCTAGTGTTCTTCCTGCAAAACCGGAGCAAATTATTTTGGTGTTCTGTTTTGCTTTGTCTCCTAGCTCATGCAACAATTTTACAATGAGACTTACTACAGTAGGACCGGTGAATTCATAGAAGACTTCCCCTTGACATTGCTGTGGTCTGTAACCGTGTCCATGTTTCCCTTCGGAGGGTTTATCGGATCCCTCCTGGTCGGCCCCTTGGTGAATAAATTTGGCAGGTAAGGGAAGGTGAATTTTTAACTCCCTGAAACTCATAGACCCCCATCAGAGCTAAAACATAGGCCTAAAACTGAAATCCTTATCATGAGACTAGGATAATAACCACTGTGGTCATTTTTCTTTTTCTTTTTCTTTTTTTATTTTTGAGATGGAGTCTTGCTCTGTCAGCCAGGCTGGAGTGCAATGGCACCATCTTGGCTCACCACAACCTCTGCCTCCCGGGTTCAAGCGATTCTCCTGCCACAGCCTCCTGATCCTGGGATCACAAGTGTATACCACCACACCCGGCTAATGTATTTTTAGTAGAGATGGAGTTTCACCATGTTGGTCAAGCTGGTCTCAAACTCCTGACCTCAGGTGATCCATCCGCCTCAGCCCCCCAGAGTGCTGGGATTACAGGCGTGAGTCACTGCGCCTGGCTGGTCATTTTTATTTTCTAATGGAGTCAGAAAAGAAGACCAGATATTGACAGTGTTTGGGGACCTAGGCAGGGTCTTGGGGATTAGAAGCAGGGGTGGCCGGGGATCTACAGGCTCTCAGGCAGACCCGGAAGGAGCCGTGTGTGCTTGTGGAGACCCAGGACTTGCTTCGGCTCATACTGCCCTTTTGTCCCCACAGTGTTGTCTAGGACATCTCTCTTGTGACACCAGCCTCCGGAACAAAGGGGTCAGGGCTGTATCTTTGCCCCTATTTCTGGAAACATTAGAAATGCCATATTTTATTCCAAAAAAGTGTCCTTAAGATATCACGCTCCCCCGTGTAAATTCCGTGGATGTTATGGAAGACCTAGTTAGAAACAGAATTTTAGAGGTCCCCTCGTCCAACCCTTCCAGGGATGAGGAGACATGGGGCTGAGTGAGGTCACAGATCTAGTGAGCCCAGAGTAACCCAGACTCTGACTCCTCCTCCAGTGTTTCAAGAAAAGAATCTGAGAATAAAAACACACGGCCGGGTGCGGTGGCTCACGCCTATAATCCCAACACTTTGGGAGGCTGAGGCGGGCGGATCACCTGAGGTCAGGAGTTGGAGACCAGCCTGGACAGCATGGTGAAACCCCATCTCTACTAAAAATACAAAAATTAACCGGGCATGGTGGTGGGCGCTTGTATTCCCAGCTACTTGGGAGGCTGAGGCAGGAGAATCGCTTGAACCCGGGAGGCAGAGGTTGCAGTGAGCCAAGATCGCACCATTGCACCCCAGCCTGGGCAACAAGAGCGAAACTCCATCTCAAAAAACAAACAAACAAACAAAAAACACTGCCGCAGCTTTGGGATCTAACATCTTCTTGAGAGGTTAGTGTTGAACCCACAATTTTCCCTGTGGGCCTTCATGGAGCAGAACATCCCTCCACTCAGAATCAGACCTGTGGGACACTTCTTGAGCAAAGAGCATGCCATTTGGTCCACAGACGGTGCTGAAGGTTGCTAATTGAGCTGTCTAGTTAGGAGTCTGATAAACACTATTTGGCTATTTGCCGTTTTCTTAAGTATTTGTGGGTGTTATTTATTTCTTTATTTTTTGAGGTAGAGTCTTGCTCTGATGCCCAGGCTGGAGTGCAGTGGTGCGATCTTGGCTCACTGCAACCTCCACCTCCTGGGTTCAAGCCATTCTTCTGCCTCAGCCTCCCAAGTAGCTGGGATTACAGGTGGCCACCACCACACGCAGCTAATTTTTGTATTTTTAGTAGAAACAGGGTTTCACCATATTGGCCAAGCTGGTCTCAAATTCCTGGCCTCAAGTGATCCACCTACCTCTGCTTCCCAAAGTGCTGGGATTACAGGGGTGAACCACCACATGTGGCCGGTGTTATTTAAATAACAGTAGCAACTAACTTTTATTAATGAGTTCCTATGTGCCAGGCACTATCCTGACTGGGTTTAGAAGTACTATTACAATCCTCACTTTATTTTTATTTATTTTTGAGATGGAGTCTCGCCCTGTCACCCAGGCTGGAGTGCAATGGTGCAATCTCAGCACGTTGCAACCTCCGCCTCCCAGGTTCGAGGGATTCTCCTGCCTCAGCCTCCCGAGTAGCTAGGATTACAGGTGCACGCCACCACACGAAGCTAATTTTTTGTATCTTTATTGGAGACAGAGTTTCACCATGTTGGCCAGGCTGGTCTCAAACTCCTAACCTCATGATCCGCCTGCCTCGGCCTCCCAAAGTGCTGAGATTACAGGTGTAAGCCACTGCACCTGGCTAATCCCCACTCCACTTTAAAGATGGGGAAATGGTGCACAGAGAGACACTGTAACTTACCCAAGATCACACAGCTGGGAGGTGGCCAGGACTCCAACCCAGTACATTTCACTTCTGAGCATGAGCAAGTAATGTCTACACTCTACCTCTGTTATTTAGGGAAAATATCTTCTCAATCTGTTGCTTTATTTTTTTAATCATACATATAGTACCTTTTTTATGCAAAATTTTAAAGTCTTCAAGTGGTCAAATTTATAGATTTTGCTTCTCAACTGGGGACACTTACAAAGCAAAAACTATAAATATATGTATGTGAGACAGGATCTCACTCTGTCACCCAGGTGGGAGTGCAGTGGCACGATCACAGCTCACTGCAGCCTTGAACTCCTGGGCTCAAGGGGTCCTTCTGCCTCAGCCTCCTAAACAGGTGGAACTACAGGGTGTGCCATGATGCTCAGCTCATTTTTTAGTTTTTGTAGAGACAGGGTCTCACTATGTTGCTCTGGCTGGTCTCAAACTTCTGGGCTCAAGCAATCCCCCCACCTTGGCCTCCCAAAGTGCTGGGATTATAGGCATGAACCACTACGCCTAGCCTCTTCTATATTTTTAAAATTTATTTCACAATTTTGTTTTTCCAGATACATCTGGTGTTTTATTTTGTATATATTGAGTGATGAGAAAGAACTAATTTTATTTTATTTTTCCAAGTGGAAAGTCAGTTGCTCTCAAATTTATCTTAGTTATTCATGTTCTTTTACTCTTCCATTTAAAATTTTAAGTCAGCTTCTCAAAATCCCTGAAGAAAGATTCTGATTGGCATTGCTCTGAATTTATAAATTAACTTGAGGAAAACTGACATCTCTCCAATGTTGACCTTTCCCACTTATGAGCAAACTAGAGCTTTCCATTGTCTTCAGGTCTTTTTACATGTCCTTCAATAAAGTTTCATTGTAAAGGACCAAGGATTTAGTTTTCTTTATCCTGGGAGTCACTGTGGTTCCTTCTCTGAAGTTTCATGTCTTTGTCATCAGTTCTGAGAATTTTTCAGACAAATATTGCCCCTCCCCGATTTTCTATATTCTTTGCTTCTAGAACTCCATGAAGTTCCTCCGTGTCTTTGAATCTCTCCTATTTCCCATCTTCTTATCTCTCTCGGGTGCTTTCTAGGTAATTTCTGCAGGTCTACCTTCCCATTCACTAATTTTCTCTTCAGATATAATAAACCTGCTATGTTTTTAATTTTAATGATTATATTTTTCATTTCAATAAGTTCTATTTATTTGTTTTTAAAATCTATTTTCATCATTGTTTTACATAACTTTGTTTTATAGTTTTTTGTTCTTTCCTATAGTACTATTTTTTATTTTATTTTATTATTTATTTATTTATTTATTTATTTATTTTTATTATTATTATTATTTTTTTTTTTTTGAGACGGAGTCTCACTCTGTCGCCCAGGCTGAAGCACAGTGGCCGGATCTCAGCTCACTGCAAGCTCCGCCTCCCGGGTTCACGCCATTCTCCTGCCTCAGCCTCCTGAGTAGCTGGGACTACAGGCGCCCGCCACCTCGCCCGGCTAGTTTTTTGTATTTTTTTTTTTTTTTAGTAGAGACGGAGTTTCACCGGGTTAGCCAGGATGGTCTCGATCTCCTGACCTCATGATCCGCCCGTCTCGGCCTCCCAAAGTGCTGGGATTACAGACTTGAGCCACCGCGCCCGGCCTTTATTTATTTTTTTGATACAGAGTTTCACTCTGTCACCCAGGCTGGAGTGCAATGGCGCTATCTTGGCTCACTGCAACATCTACCTCCTGGGTTCAGGTGATTCTCCTGCTTCAGCCTCCCAAATAGCTGGGATTACAGGCACCCACCACCATGTCCAGCCAATTTTTGTATTTTTAGTAGAGATGGGGTTTCACCATGTTGGCCAGGCTGGTCTTGAACTCCTGACCTCAAGTGATCTGCCTGCCTTGGCCTCCCAAAGTGCTGGGAATACAAGCATAAGACACTGCGCCCTGCCTAAAAAAAAATTACATATGTATTTTTAATATATATTTTAATATATAAATATATATAAAATACAGACAGTAAGACCCTATCTCAAAAAATATATATATAGAAATAGGGTCTTACTCTGTCGCCCAGGCTGGAGCGCAGGGGCGCAATTATGGCTCACTGCAGACTCCATCTTCTGTGCTCAAGTGATCCTCCTCTCTAGTAGCTGAGACTACAAGGATGGGGTCTTGCTATGTTGCTCAGTATGGTCTTGAACTCCTGGCCTCAAGCTATCCTCCCACCTTGGCCTCTGAAAGTGCTGAGATTACTGGCATGAGCCACCATATCCTGCCATTGAAAGTAGACTTTATTTTTAAAGAGCAGTTTTAGGCTCACAGAATTGAGAAGAGGCTACGGAGACTTCCCATATACCCTCTCCTCCAATACATGCATAGTCTCCCCCTTTATCAACATCTCTCACCAGAGCGGTGTATTTGTTACAAATGATGAAACCTGCATTGACATATATCATCACCCAAGGTTCATAGCGTACATTAGGCTTTACATTAGGGTTTACTATTGATGTTGTACATTCTATGGGTAATGACTTGTGTCCATCATTATAGTATCATATAGAGTAGTTTCACTGCCCTAAGACTCCTCTATGCTCTGCCTAGTCATCCTTCCCTCCTCTCTAACTCCTGGCAACCACTGATGCTTTTACTATCTCCATAGTTTGCCTTTCCCAGAATGCCATATAGTTGGAATCATAGAGTATGTAGGACTGACTTCCTTCCTTCCTTCCTTCCTTCCTTCCTTCCTTCCTTCCTTCCTTCCTTCCTTCCTTCCTTCCTTCCTTCTTTCCTTCCTTCCTTCCTTCCTTTCTCTCTCTCTCTCTCTCTCTCTCTCCCCCTCCCTCCCTCCCTCTCCCTCTCCTTCTTCTTCCCTCCCTCCCTCCCTCCCTCCATCCCTCCCTCCTTCTTGCACTCTGATAGGCTTTTCAGATTGGCCTTTTTTTTTTCTTTTTTTTTCGAGATGAAGCCTCACTCTGTCGCTAGGCTGGAGTGCAGTGGCACGATCTCAGCTCACTGCAACCTCCACCTCCCATGTTCAAGCAATTCTCTTGCCTCAGCCTCCCGAGGCTGGGAGTACAGGTGCATGCCACCACATCCAGCTAATTTTTGCATTTTTAGTAGAGATGGGGTTTCACCATGTTGACCAGGATGGTCTCAATCTCTTGACCTCGTGATCCACCCACCTCAGCCTCCCAAGGTGCTGGGATTACAGGCGTGAGGCACCACACCTGGCCCAGATTGGCCTCTTTTACTAATATGTACTTAAGGTTTCTTCATGTCTTTTCATGGCTTGAATATTTCGTTGTCTGGTTGTAGCACACTTTATCCGTTCACTACCAGAGGACATCTTGGTTGCTTCCAACTTTTGGCAATTGTGAATAAAGCAGCCGTAAACATCCATGCACATGTAAGTTTCTGTGTAGATATACGTTTTCGACTCCTTTGGGTAAATACCAAGGAGTATGTGATTGCTGGATCATATGAGTACAGATAAGCATATGTTTAGTCTTATAGGAAACTGCCAAACTGTCTTTTAAAGTAGATATATCATTTTGCATTCCCACCAGCAACAAATGAGGGTTCCTGTTGCTCCAGCATTTGGTGGTGTCAGAGTTCTGGGTTTTTGCTCTTCTGACAGGTGGTACCTTATTGTTTAATTTGCATTTCCCTGATAACACATCAGGTGGTGCACCTTTTCATATGCTTATTTCTCATCTGCGTATCTTGGTGAGGTGTCTGTTAAGATCTTTGGCCCATTTTTAAATTGGGTTGTTTGTTTTCTTTTTGAGTTTTAAGAGTTCTTTGTATATTTTGGAGAACAGTGCTTTTCAGGTATGTCTTTTGCAAATATTTTCTCCTTGTTTGTGGCTTGTCTTTTCCTCCTCTTAACAGTGTTTTACACAGAGCAGGAAGTTTTAATTTTAATGAAGACCAGCTTATCTTTTTCTTTCCTTCCTTCCTTTCTTTGCCTCTCTCTCCCCCTCCCTTCCTTCCTTTCTCTTTCTTTCTTTTTCTTTCTTTTCTTTCTTTTTCTTTCTTTCTCTTCCCTTCATTCCTTCCTTCCTTCTTTTCCTCCTTCCTTTCTTTCCTTTTTCCCTTCTTCCTTCTTCTCTTTTTCTTTCTTTCTTTTTGCAATAAAACTTTATTGTGACTTATTATTGTTATAAAATTACAGACAATTGCTCAGGAGGGGTGTACTACCTTAAAATGTCCACCTCCCTCCTTGATATGCCACTGGTTCCTATCTTTAGCTTGTTCTTTGTGAATCGACCTACTATTTTGAGAGGATCACGTTAGCAACTTCAGACTAAAATTGTTGGTTTACCTATTCCTCCCTGGCATGTAATCAGTCCAGTTGATGCTGTATGTATTTTGAGGCTGTGTTGGAATCGTCTCTGTTTATGACAGTTACATCTTCTTTGCTGTTATTTCTTCTACTTCTTTATAATGCATATAACACCTCTGTGTTTTACGATATTTTTATCTCAAATTATATTTTGTCAGGTATTAAGACTATTACCCAACTTCCCTTTTTGTCTTTATTGGCTAAAGATTTTATATTTTCTAACTTTCTGTCTTTCATTTTAAGGATCAATTCTTTCTTTCATGGATTATGCCTTTGGTGTTATATCTGAAAAGTCATCGCCAAACCCAAGACTGTCTAGATTTTTTTTGCCTATGCTATCTTCCAGAAGTTTTATAGTTTTCCATTTTATATTTAGGTCTGTGACCACTGTGAATTAAAATTTAGGAAAATTCTAAGGTTCATGTCTAGATTCATTTTCTTGCATATAGATGTCCAGTTGTTCCAGTACCATTTTCTTTTCTTTTTGTTTTTTGTTTTTTGAGACAGGGTGTCACTCTGTCACCCAGGCTGAGTGCAGTGACACAATCACAGCTTGCTGCAGCATCAAACTTCCTAGCTCAAGCAGTACTCCCGCCTCAGCCTCTTCAGTAGCTGGGACTACAGGAGCGTACCACCAGTAGTGCCCAGCTAATTTTTGATTTTTTTCTTTTCTTTTCTTTTCTTTTTTTTTTGAGACAGAATCTTGCTGTGTCACCCAGGCTGGAAAGCAAGTGGCATAATCTCAGCTCACTGCAAACTCTGCCTCCTGAGTTCAAGCAATTCTCTAGCCTCAGTCTTCTGAGTAACCGGAGTTAGAGGTGTGTGCCACCATACCCGGCTAAATTTTTTTGTATTTTTAGTAGAGGCGGGGTTTCGTTTTGTTGGTCAGGCTGGTCTCGAACTCCTGGCCTCAGGGGATCCACCCACCTTGGCCTCCCTAAGTCCTGGGATTACAGGTGTGAGCCACTATGCCTGGCCAATTTATTAGTTTTTCTAGAAATGGCGTCTCACTATGTTGCCCAGGCTGGTCTGGAACTCCTGTACACAAGTGATCCTCCTACCTCAGTGTCCAAAAGTGCTGAGATTACAGGCATGAGCACTGCACCCAGCCCAGCACCATTTTTTTTTAAAAGACTGTCTTTTCTCCATTGTGTTCCCTTTGCTCCTTTGTCAAGGATCAGTTGACTAGACTTAACGTGGGTCTATTTCTGGACTCTCTGTTCCGTTCCATTGATCTATTTGTCTATTCTTTTTTTTTTTTTTTTTCTTTAGACAGAGTCTCGCTGTGTCACCCAGGCTGGAATGTAGTGGTGCCATCTCGGCTCACTGCAACGTCCGCCTCCCAGGTTCAAGCGATTCTCATGCCTCAGCCTCCCCAGTAGGTGGAATTAGAGGCACGCGGCTCTAGTAGAGACGACGAGGTTTCACCATGCTGACCAGGCTGGCCTTGAGCTCCTGACTTCATGTGATCCCGCCCGCCTTGGCCTCTCAAAGTGCTGGGATTTCAGGCGGGAGCCACCACGCCTGGCCTATTTGCCTGTTCATTTACTAGCACCACACTGTCTTAATTACTGTAGCTTTATGGTAAGCCTTGAAGTCAGGTAATGTCGGTTCTCCAATATAGTACCATTTGGATTCCTTATTTTATGACACTAATCATTTTAAACATTTTATAGTCACAGTCTGATTCTGTTGTCTGAAGGTGTGCTGTTAGTATAAGCGGCTCTCCCGTGTGGCCAGTTTCTCAGTGTTTAGGAATGCTGGAGCGCCACTTGCTCACGGCTTCGTCCATCATGAGGGTCCTCATCATGAGGGCTCCATTGTGAGAGGCCCCTGCAGAGAAGTTTGCTTTGCTTCTGTCAGGATCTCCAGGGTAGGCTTGTTCCTGACTTAAATGGGAATGCTTTCCAAGTTTCATTAAGTGTGGTGTTTGATGTAGGTTTAAGGTGGATTTCCTTCATCAGCTTAAAGAAGTTCCTCTATGTATAGTTTGTTAAGGCTGGTTTAAAAAAAAAAAAATGGCTGGGTGCGGTGGCTCATGCCTATAATCTCAGCACTCTGGGAGACTGAGACAGGCAGATCATTTGAGGCCAGGAGTTCAAGACCAGCCTGGCCAACATGGGGAAACTCCATCTCTATTACAAATACAAACACTTAGCTGGGTGTGGGGGCACGTGCCTGTAATCCTAGCTACTTGGAAAGCTGAGGCACAGGAATCACTTAGACATGGCAGACCGAGGTTACAGTGAGCTGCGATCACTGCACTCCAGCCTGGGTGACAGAGCGAGACTCTGTCTCAAAAAAAAAAGAAAGGAGGAAAGAAACTTAGGCCAACTTTTAAATAAACAAATAAAAATTTAAAAATCATAATGGTGTTAAATTTTTTTTTTTTTTTTTTTTTTTGAGATGGAGTCTCGCTCTGTCGCCCAGGCTGGAGTGCAGTGGCCGGATCTCAGCTCACTGCAAGCTCCACCTCCTGGGTTTATGCCATTCTCCTGCCTCAGCCTTCTGAGTAGCTGGGACTACAGGCACCCGCCACCTCGCCCAGCTAGCTTTTTGAATTTTTTAGTAGAGACGGGGTTTCACCGTGTTAGCCAGGATGGTCTCGATCTCCTGTCCTCGTGATCCGCCCGTCTCGGCCTCCCAAAGTGCTGGGATTACAGGCTTGAGCCACCGCGCCCAGCCAATGGTGTTAAATTTTATTGATTTCTTTTGCTGCTTCTATTGAGATAATCCAATGTTTTCTCCCAATATAATGTTTGTTTATTTATTCATTTATTTATTTTTTGAGATGGAGTCTCGCCCTGTCACTCAGGCTGGAGTGCGGTGGCACGATCTCAGCTCACTGCAACCTCCACTTCCTGGGTTCAAGCAATTCTTGTGCCTCAGCCTCCTGAGTAGCTGGGATTACAGGCACCTGCCACCACGCCCAGCTAGTTTTTGTATTTTTAGTAAAGACAGGGTTTTACCATGTTGGCCAGGCTGATCTCGAACTCTTGACCTCAAGTGATCTGTCCACCTCGGCCTCCCAAAGTGCTGGGATTACAGGCATGAGCCACTGTGCCTGGCCCCAATATAATCTTTACTATGGTGAAATACATTGAAATATTTTTGTATATGCTGTTGAATTTAATCTACTAAGATTTCATTTAGGATTGTGGCATCTATGTTGACATAAGTGAGATGGACCTATACTTTTCTTTTCCTCTAATGTCCTTACCCAGGACAATTTTGGGGTTGGCTTTCAAGATTACACCAAAATTATAAATTAGCTAATGATTTCAAAAACCTTTTACTATATCTTAATACAGAGCCCTTTCCCTCCATTTTCACCACTGATGCCCTCTGGACTATGGTCATTTCCATTTGCTCCCCACACAGAGAGTATTCCCACACCAGGCCATGCACTCAACCTGTATCAGTCTCAGGTCCCAGAGAGCTAAACACACAGCAGTAAAGCCACTGCTATAACTGCTGGAGCCTATGCAGAGGAGACACTCCAGAAATATTTCCTGAATGAATGAGTGAATACTTAAGCCAAACTAACTGATATTTTGTCCTCTGCAGAAAAGGGGCCTTGCTGTTCAACAACATATTTTCTATCGTGCCTGCGATCTTAATGGGATGCAGCAAAGTCGCCAAGTCATTTGAGCTTATCATTATTTCCAGACTTTTGGTGGGAATATGTGCAGGTAAACAATACTATGCTATATTGCGATTCTGTGAGGGTCATCAAGGAGGAGGACAACAGGTTCCCAGGGACTAGAACCAATCTGTGATCTCTGAAATGTATAGAAAGCTGTTCCTATGCCTCTACTGTGAAATAGATGCTTGAGCCCTACCCGGTTCTCAGGTGCAGAGCTTTACCGTGATGCTTCCTACAAAGAAACATCTTTGAAAGACTGAAATGCAGAATCTTAACCTGGGAAGGGTCCTTCCGATCCAATCCTTTATCTCAATATTTTCTAAACTGCAGGTCACGACCAGTTAGTGGGTGGTGATACCTGTTTAGTAACCAGCATTTTCTTTTTAAAACTAGAATAGCTGGATGCAATGGCTCACACCTGCAGTCCAGCTACTCTGGAAGCCGAGGGGGGAGGATCACTTGAGACCAGCCTGGGCAACACAGTGAGACCCTGTGTGTTAGTCTGTTTTCACACTGCTGTAAAGAATACTCCCCAAGACTGGGTAATTTATAAAGAAAAGAAGTCAAATTGACTTACAGTTCCCCATGGCTGGGGAGGCCTCAGGAAACTTACAATCATGATGGAAGGGGAAGCAGACCTGTCTTACATGACAGCAGCTGAGAGAGAGAGGGAGAGAAGGAAAATTGCCTTATAAAACCATCCGATCTTGTGAGAACTCAGTATCACAAGAACAACACGGGAGAACTTGCCCTCATGATCCAATCACCTCCCATCAGGTCCTTCCCTTGACACATGGGGATTACAATTCGAGATGAGATTTAGGTGAGGACACAGAGCCAAACCATATCCCCTGTCTCGAAGATAAATAAATATATATATAAACCAATAAATGAAATGGAAGAGACTGTGTTATGTGTAGTAAAGATAAGTATTGCCCACTTCTGTTTTGGATACACACACACACACACACACACACACACACACACACACACATGAGAACCAGGTTGCAGTGGAAAATGTATTTCTATATTTTTTACTGTGGGTGAGAGCCAAAAAAGCTTGAGAAGCAATCTAATGTATGAATTCCACTACCAGAAAGGTGCTAACAGTGCCACATTTTAAGTTTTATAAGACAATTTAAAGTTTGCCAAGGGCATCCTGAGTGTTCTTCCTGAAATGCCCACCTGCTGAGCGGTGCTGACTCGCTGAGTCCTCTCATCTAACAACCTGGGAGGTGGTTTTTCCTAATCCCCACTCTGTTGCTTCCAAGCCTAGGCTGCCAGGCTGCACAGTGGTGATTTTAGAAAACTCTCCCGTAACTGCTTCACACTGGAGAGAGATGAGGGTACAGCCATGCCAGTGGCGTTCCCTGAGTTGGCATCGTTAGTAGGCAGTATTTCTCAGGGTCAGGCGGGGAGAGGCATCTAGGGTGGAAACTCTCAGGGTCCTACAGGTGGAGGGCGGGTCCTTTGAGGGAGCCCCTCCTAGGTGCCTCACTGCCTCCCTCCAGTCACTGTCCCGACATTGCCAAGGAACTCTCATTTGTTCCTTCCAAATGCAGGGATAGAGACAAATGGATAGTCTGGCTGGCTGTCCGCAAACCCCTCAGCTGGGATTACTTGGCAATAACAGAGACATGAAAAAAAGATGAGAAGACATTTCCCAAACAGAGACTAAGTCATACCAAAGGGAGGATGGTGAGCCCCACGGCAAACTTCCCTTCGTGCTCGGCTTTCCCTGAGAGCACCTGGCTGGGTCTCTGCCATCTTTTTTTTTTTTTTTGAGACAGTTTCCCTCTTGTCGCCCAGGCTGGAGTGCACTGGCGTGATCTTAGCTCGCTGCAACCTCCGCCTCTTGAGTTCAAGCGATTCTTCTACCTCAGCCTCCCGAGTAGCTGGGATTACAGGCGCCTGCCACCACGCCCAGCTAATTTTTGTATTTTTGGTAGAGATGGGGTTTCACTATGTTGGCCAAGTTGGTATCAAACTCCTGTCCTCAGGTGATCCACCCACCTTGGCCTCCCAAAGTGCTGGGATGACAGGCGTGAGCCACCGTGCCCGGCTGGTCTCTGCCATCTTGCCCTGACCTGTGGGGTTTTTCTGCAGTGGGCTCAACATTTTGAAAAATCAATGATTCCTAAAAGTTGCCAGCAGTGAGCAGGTCCACTCACTTTTCTATTGACCATTAACAATACACAATTGTTTCCAGCAGAGAAATATCAGGCTCCAATAGATAACAAATCAGTTAAAAATCCCAGCCTTTACTCAGAAGTCAGTAGTTTTCCAAGTGTTTGGTCTCAGACCCCTTTGCACACTTAAAATTATTGAGGGCTCCAAAGAGCTTTTGCTCATGTGGGTTACATTGATCAATGTTTACTGTATTAGAAATGGCAACCAAGAAACATATTAATTCATTTTTTAAAAATAAGCCTATTACATGAAGAGTGGCCTTGTTTGACATTTTTGCAAATCTCTTCAATGTCTGGTTTAATAGAAGGCAGCTGAATTCTCAGACATACTCTGGGTCAGGTCGGTTGTGATGTGGCCTGGCAGGAAGTCTCTGGAAAACTCCCATATGCTCATGAGAGAAACAGAATGAAGAGCAAATATCATCTCAGAATTATTTGAAAATAATTTTGATCTCACAGATACCCTTAAAAGGTCTTGGGATCCCCAGGTCCTCAGATCACAGTTTGAGAACAGTGGCCATTGGGTGCATAATTCATTTCTCATCAGTTGTTCACATACCTCCAGCAAGTCAGCAAAGTGGATCATCAAGTTATATGCTGCTTAGACATTCATTTTAAAACCACCCATATGGCCAGGTGCAGTGGCTCATACCTGTAATACCAGCACTTCAGGAGGCTGAGGCAGGTGGGTCATTCAAGGTCAGGAGTGTGAGACCAGCCTGGCCAACATGGTGAAACTCGGTCTCTACTAAAAATACAAAAATTAGCAGGGCATGGTGGAGTAGGTCTGTAATTCCAGCTACTAGAGAGGCTGAGGCACGAGAATAGCTTGAACCCGGGATGGGGAGGTTGCAGTGAGCTGAGATCGCGCCACTGTACTCTAGCCTGGGAGACAGCGTAAGACTGTCTCAAAAACAAAACAAACCAACACAAAAATAAAACCACTCATATGAACAAGAACCACATTGCTCACTCTAAAATGAAGTAACAACTACCTTGACAAGGGGGGTGCCAAGACGAGTATGACTTTGACTGGAACATGCACACAGCTCACTGATTTGTTATTAATTAACTTCTTGGCAGGAAGACTGAAGGTATTCATTGGCTCAGAGGAATTTAAACTTTTTGTTTGTTTGTTTGTTTGTTTGTTTGACTCTTGCTTAATTGCCCAGGCTGGAGAGTGCAGTGGTGTGATCTCGGCTTGCTGCAAGCTCCACCTGCTAAGTTCAAGCAATTCTTGTGCCTCAGCCTCCTGAGTAGCTAGGACTACAGACAAGAGCGAAACTCCATTTCCAAAAAAAAAAAAAAAAAAGTCACTTTGCTCTGACTCTAGTATCAGAACTGGCTGACTGGGAGGTCCTAGTGGAGTCATTTTAAAGACAAAAATAGAGATTGCTTCCCACCAACATACAGGTAACCCCATCTCTTCACAAACCTCCTGAGGTTTCACCCTTTATTTATGTCCTTCACCAAGATGCTCTTGCCGCTAAGTGGCTCTTGTTAAGTGATGAGGACACAGCCTCCCACTTCAGCTCCTAGGAGGCCTTCCCTTCCTCTGCAGCCCTTTTCCCTGGGCCTTTGAGGTGTTGCTCCCTCTTCCCACCTAGACATGCTAAGAGCTGCTTTAACGACTGCCTCTCTTTGCTCTGAAAATGAGGAAGAATCGGTATTAATGAACTGTGATGTCTCTTTTGAAATACTAAGCAGAGACGTCTGTGGGTAGAATTGCCAAGCAGGAAAACATGGCCTCAGGTACCCTCCTATCTCAGTGCTATCAAATACCCTGCCATCAACAGCAGCTCCAACCTCTGCTCACTCCAAACTCTGTTCCTGAGAGTCTCCCTTCAGAGACCCATGTCCCTGAGCCTCTGTTTGACTCAGATTTGGTACCTGATACTTGGACTAGTGAAACTTCCTCTCCATCCCCAGCCTCTGGATGTGCTTTTAGGATAATTAAATAGGACAATATATGTGAAAATACTTTGGAAGCTGCAAAATTAAATTCTGCCTATGTTTTTTAATTAACATCAGGCAACACCTCATTCTATAAAATAGAGTAAGTTTTCCCTCCACTAGATTCCAGTACGATGGGAAAATTTATAAGTTTAAATACTGGGGATTCGGAAGTAGTCCAGGCATTACAGAAATCCCAGAAATACAGATATTCTATAATAGGTATTGACATTTTTAATGCTTAGTAAGACATATAACTTGTTCTTAAAGGTGTATGAAAGTATCTCTGCATTTGTTTATTTACTGTTCCTATTAGGTAAAGCTGGGGGCCAGGGGTCCTTGGCCATACACACATACACATACACACACACCCAGGCCATATATATATACACACACACACACACACAGAGGCCATATACACACACACATACACACCAGGCCATATCCATAAACACACACACACACAGGCCATACACACACAGGCCACATATATATCTATACACACACACACAGAGGCCATACGCACATACACACACACATCATATGTAAATACACACAGGCCATATATATATCACACGCACGCACACACACATATATATGTATTTTTATTAGAAACAGGGTTCCACTATGTTGCCCAGGCTGGTCTCAAACTCCTGGCCCCAAGTAATCTATCCTCCCCACTTAGCCTCCCCAAGTGCTGAAATTACAGGCATGAGCCATCATACCCAGCTGCCTTGCCTTTTACTAAACAGATCTTCCTCAAAAAGCAGAAACGTGAGCTGGTCTAGACTCAGGCCAGGGAGCAGGGAAGACCATAAATCCACTTGGCCAGTGTCCCCAGATGATACGGGACAAAGCGAGGGCCCCTGTGCATAGCTCCTTTGATCTGTTTCTCTTTCCTTAAAGTACAGAGGGCTGAGAATTAAAAGAGGTGTTTGCTTTCTCCTTTGCAGTTTTGAGAGAGTTCCCAAATAATGCTATTGCTAAGAATAATATACTTGAAGACAGCTTGTCCCTGCCAGACTAATTTTTCCTGATGGTGTTTCTATTTCACCTCTTCCCAGGTTTATCTTCCAACGTGGTCCCCATGTACTTAGGGGAGCTGGCCCCTAAAAACCTGCGGGGGGCTCTCGGGGTGGTGCCCCAGCTCTTCATCACTGTTGGCATCCTTGTGGCCCAGATCTTTGGTCTTCGGAATCTCCTTGCAAACGTAGATGGTGAGTTCAGGACATCTCGGGACCACCCCTACCCCTTCACCACCACCCTTGGCCCCCTCCTTGTGTTCCAAAGCTACCACCCCAGGACAGGACTTTCTGCAGACTGGTCTCTTGTCAACAGGCTGGATGTCCTTGGGGGGCCCATGCTGTCCTGAGTCCACACAGCAGGCCCTGGACAAAGGGGCAATGACGGACTGGCCGGTGTTTACTGTCTAGTCCCTCTTAGGAGATGGATGAGGTGGCTTTGAGTAATTGGCTTCTCTGCCTGCTCAGCGGCTGTCCATATGGAGGCCCGTGGCATAGCAATGACAGCCACCAGTGTGCCAGGCTCTGTGCTTGGGGCGGCCCCAGCATCAGTTCATAGGACCCTCCCAGCAACACTGCTGCCTGGGGCTCGGTGATTATCCCATTTTGCAGACCAGAAAGAGAAGTAGCAGGAGTCAGGGTGGCCTGGCCCCATGGGGGAGGTGGTGAGGACATCCCAGACCCTACCTCCACCCTCCCCAAGACAGCCCGGGGCCTGGCCTGTGGCAGGTGCACAGACACCTGTAACCAGGGTTGTTTTTGCATGACTTTCCCTTTAAACTATCATCAGTCATCCCATCAGTCAAAACATAAGCCAGTTCCTGCCAGGGTTCCACACACTGCCTGCAAGTCAGTCAAGTGGATCATCAAGCTCTGTGCTGCTTAGACACTCTCTGTAGAAAGTGCTTCTCATGGGCCAAGTGCCAAGTCTCTTTTAGTAACGCATGTGTTCCTCAGAACAGCCCTATGAGGCCTGTACCAGTATCATAGCCACTGTACAGGTGCATCACAGGCACAGAGAGATTGGAAAACTGGTCCAAGGTCTCATGAGGATGCAAGCCCAGCGGCACAGACCTAGGTCCCTGTTTAAGTACCACGTGCTCCGGCCTCTCCTTCACTCCTGCATGTGTTGGGGACACTTACACCAAGGTGCCACATTCTCGTCAGGAGCTAGGACCAGAAGTGAATAAGCCGGGTTCCTGTCTCAGGGAGCTCCAGAGCCGGACACAGAACCACACACGGCGCTCTAGGCATTTGTGAAGCTCTGGGCTTCGTTGTTTTGCTTTGCCTCTAGTTTCGCCTTTGGCAGTGGCAGGGTTAATATTACCATTTCCGAATTTTCTGTAAGGGCCTCACAGTGTGTGGCCCTTACAACCCTCAACACATGGTCTGGGAGATGCGTCCACGCTGAGGCTTGCTCCGTGTTCACTGCAGTACCAAATTCCACTCCTGAGTGCGGCCAGCCCATGTGTCCCCTCTACGTGGAATGTTAAGGACATTCCCACTGTTTCCGGTGTCCTTTCTATAATCAGAGCTGCCTTGACCATTCCAGTTCAGGCATCCTGGTGGCCTGGCTTCTCTGGACATAGAGTTGGGAGTGGGCAGCTGGGTCAGGCCAGGTGTGCCCAGTTCCTCCAGCCCCTGCGAGACTGTCGTCTGAAGGACACGGGGACATTCTCGCCAGCACTTGGTATTGCCGGCCTCGTCGGTGTGGTCCGTCTGATGCGCTCGGGGGTGCGTCCCTGCTGAGCCCTGCTGCAGGTGTTTCCCGAGTGTCCACCGTCGGGAATTGCTGTTCTTAGGGCTAGGAAGGCTGTGGCCTCCTGGAGGCTGCGCCCCACTCAGGATGACGGCGCTGGGGCCGGCTCTGCAGAGGGCGCCTTCAGGGTGGTGGGGAGGCCGCTGGTGCCAGCTCGCTGCCTTCTTCCCAGGCTGGCCAATCCTGCTGGGGCTGACCGGGGTCCCCGCGGCGTTGCAGCTCCTTCTGCTGCCCTTCTTCCCCGAGAGCCCCAGGTACCTGCTGATTCAGAAGAAAGACGAAGAGGCCGCCAAGAAAGGTAACGAGGGCTCGGACGGGGGCGGCCTCCAGGCTCTGTCCCCCAGCCCTGGTTCGACGGTGCTGCTTCTCCCCAGCCCTACAGACGCTGCGCGGCTGGGACTCCGTGGACAGGGAGGTGGCGGAGATCCGGCAGGAGGACGAGGCAGAGAAGGCCGCAGGCTTCATCTCGGTGCTGAAGCTGTTCCGGATGCGCTCGCTGCGCTGGCAGCTGCTGTCCGTCATCGTCCTCATGGCCGGCCAGCAGCTGTCGGGCGTCAACGCTGTATGGGCCGGGCTGCGGGAGGACTCGCGGGGCGCGGGGCGCAGGTCCTGGGGCGCCGGGCGTGGGTCCCGGCGCCGAGGCCGCCTCCTCCGGGCAGCCGCCCAGCCCCACGCTTGCTTTGCAGATCTACTACTACGCGGACCAGATCTACCTGAGCGCCGGCGTGCAGGAGGACCACGTGCAGTACGTGACGGCCGGCACCGGGGCCGTGAACGTGGTCATGACCATCTGCGCCGTGAGTGTCCTGGGAGTGGCCCGCAGCCTCCACCCAAGGCCCCTGGGGCCCCCACGCCCCAGCCTCGGCGCCGCCAAGAAGGCAGCCGGTGGCCCCAAAACGTGGAGGCCCAGCCCCTACTACGGAAACTCCGCGTGGGAGGTGGCCCCGCACCGGCCCCTCACACTTGGGGCTGCCGAGCCGTACGGGACCCAGGGACACCACCTGACGGGGATGTAGGGGCGCCTGGACCGGGCAGCACCCACTGCTAGGTGGCTCCAAGCCCAGGGTACCAGGAGTGAGGCTCGGCCACCTGGGGATGGGAGCAGGCTCCGTGGGGGCAGCGTCTCCGTTGCATGCAGACATCTGGCCTCCAGAGGGCAGGAATCCTGAGGCTCAGGGTTGTGGGATTAGGAGGTCCTAGAGCTGAGTCTCAAGGGTGGGCAGCTAGGGTCCCGCATCACAGCCACAGCTGACTTCCCGCTGGCTGCCCAAGGGCATGTCTTGCACATGTGAGTGTGAGTGTGCGAGCACACAGGTGGGCACCCGGTCCGCCCAGCTCTCCTCATAGCTGCCCCATTGGAGGGGGCTGGCGGGAGTGAAGCTGGGCCTCCCCCAAGCCCTGCCACCCTCCTGTAGGTGTTCGTGGTGGAGCTCCTGGGTCGGAGGCTGCTGCTGCTACTGGGCTTCTCCATCTGCCTCACAGCCTGCTGCGTGCTCACTGCGGCCCTGGCACTACAGGTGAGGACGGGCCAGGGTCCCAGGAGCCTGGAGTTGTACCAGGAAGACCAGTGCCCCTCCCACCCTGCGCCTCCACCTGCCTTAAAAGGAAAAGGGGTCACAATGAGCTGTTTTAGCAAATACCACCGGCCAGACATCTGGGGACCACGTGTCCTGCCAGCTCATAGCCCACGTTCAGCTGATTTCCCAGTGGCTCATTGAGGTGGCACTGCTGGGGGAGGAGCCAGGTGCCATCCTCCACCACCAGGGCAGGTTGGCGGCCCCCTGGGGTCCCGTCCTAGCTTATCTGCTCCAGGTGAACCAACTGCTTTCTCTCCACAGGACACGGTGTCCTGGATGCCATACGTCAGCATCGTCTGTGTTATCGCCTACGTCATAGGACACGCCCTTGGGCCCAGTACGTACCCAAAGCTGGCCTCAGGGTGTCACAACCCCCTCCGGTCCCAGAAGCTCCTGGCTGGAGCTCCTTAGAGACACCAGGTCTAGCCAATGCAGCCCGGAAATGGCATCTCTTCCCCTGCCCACCGCAAGGGGGTGGGTGGCACATAATGAAAGTGAAATGGTAAAATGGTGGTGTGGGTAGGAACACATAGACTGTGCAGGCAGCAGAGTGGGCCTCACGGGTGGTTGCTGGCCTGCCGTCCGTGTACACTGCCATTTACCTACGTGCTGCCCCACATGGCCAAGAGTCCTAGAGACACTGCTGCCCCGGGGCCAGCTACCTGATGGGTCTGCATGGCCAGGCCTGGGATACTCGGGCCCACTCTGCCTTCAGGGAGGCTGCTCTCCTTCTCCTACAGGTCCCATACCCGCGCTGCTCATCACTGAGATCTTCCTGCAGTCCTCTCGGCCATCCGCCTTCATGGTGGGGGGCAGCGTGCACTGGCTCTCCAACTTCACCGTGGGCTTGATCTTCCCATTCATTCAGGTGAACGGGGCCCGGGGCCCACACTCAGCAGATCCCCATGCAGTAGAGTGCGAGCTCGTGGGCAAACCGCGTCCCACACATGTCACCTGCCTCTCTTCCTGCAGGAGGGCCTTGGCCCGTACAGCTTCATTGTCTTCGCTGTGATCTGCCTCCTCACCACCATCTACATCTTCTTGATTGTCCCTGAGACCAAGGCCAAGACGTTCATAGAGATCAACCAGATTTTCACCAAGATGAATAAGGTGTCTGAAGTACACCCGGAAAAGGAGGAACTGAAAGAGCTTCCACCTGTCACTTCGGAACAGTGACTCCGGAGAGGAAGCCAGTGGAGCGGGTCTGCCAGGGGCTTCCCCCTTTGGCTTATTTTTCTGACTTCTAGCTGTCTGTGAATATCCAGAAATAAAATGACTCTGATGTGGAATGCAGTCCTCATCTCCAGCCTCCCACCCCAGTGGGAACTGTGCAAAGCTGGGCTGTCTCTCTCCAGGTTGGCCTGTCACCAGCCCCGAGTCAAGCAAACAGCTGGTTCTCCACTTTACTGTGTCAACCTTTGTGTGGCTCCTGGTAACATGGCTCCACCTTGCTGGGTCAGCCTTTGTGTGGCTCCTGGTAACATAACAAAAGCAGTTACTATAGTGGCGAGATGGAAGGAATCAAATTTTGCCAGAGAAACTAACTCAGTGGCCCCGACAGGTCTTCCGGGGCCATGGGCATTTGTTTAGAGCCAAATTCATCCTCTTACCAGATCCTTTTCCAGAAATACCTGTCTAGGAAGGTGTAATGCAGAAACAATGACATCCAGAAAGCTGAGGAAGAGGTTCCTGTGGAGACACTGAGTCAGAATTCTTCATCCTAAATTATATTGTTAGTGGAAAATGGAATTGCTTCTGTGTAGTCAATAAAATGAATCTGATCACTTTTCAACAAGATGTGCTGTTGTTCTGTGAGCAAGTGGAAGGCAGGAGGAAGTTCCCTGTTACTTCAGGCAGGTTTTTTTTTCTGTTCTTGCTTTTTTTTTTTTTTTTTTGAGACAGAGTCTTGCTCTGTCACCCAGACTGGAGTGCAGTGGTGCAATCTTGGCTCACTGCAAGCTCCACCTCCTGGGTTCACACCATTCTCCTGCCTCAGCCTCCTGAGTAGCTGGGACTACAGGCGCCTGCCACCACGCCTGGCTAATTTTAGTATTATTAGTAGAGACTGGATTTCACCATGTTGGCCAGGATGGTCTCATGATCCACCCACCTTAGCCTCCCAAAGTGCTGGGATTACCGGCGTGAGCCACTACGCCCAGCTACTTCAGGCAGTTTGACTGCACGAGTGTCAGTTCCTTGAGGTCAGGGGCTTGGTCGGTTTTGTTTATGCCTGCATCCCCAGCATCTAGAAGAGGGCCTCTGGAGACTGAGGTGGGAGGATTGCTTAACCCTGGGAGGTAGAGGTTGCAGTGAGCTGAAATTGCACCCTATACTCCAGCCTGGGCAACACAGTAAGATCCCATCTCAAAATTTTATTTTAGTTAACTGGGCATGGTGACACGCCTTTGTGGTCCCAGCTATTTGGGAGGCTGAAATGGGAGGATCACTTGAGCCTGGGGAGTCAAGGCTGCCCTGAGTCATGATCACATCACTGCACTCCAGCCTGCATGACAGAATGAGAACTTGTCTCAAATAAATAAATAAATGTAAGATTGAGGAAGCTTCCAAATGTCCTCAGGTATGTAGTGAAATCTTGAAGTGTCTTAAAATCTTGAGACTGTGGTGGGGGAGGAAGGGAGGAGTGGGGTCTTGATATGGTTTGGCTGTGTCCCCACCCAAATCTCATCTTGAACTGTAGCTCCCATAATTCCCATGTGTTCTGGGAGGGACCCTGTGGGAGATAATTGAATCATGGGGGCAGTTTCCCCCATACTGTTCTCATGGTAGTGGATCAGCCTCATGAGATCTGATGGTTCTATAAAGGGAAACACCTTTTGCTTGGTTCTCATTCTCTCTTGCCTGCTACCATGTAAGACATGCCTTTTGCTTTCTGGCATGATTGTGAGGCCTCCCCAGCCATGTGGAATGGTGAGTCTATTAAATCTCTTTTTCTTTACAATTTACCCAGTCTCTGATATATCTTTATCAGCAGCATGAAAATAGACTAACACAGGTCTCTCCACAAAAATATAGAGAGCTGGAGGCGTTTCTTAGAAATATGAATAAAGGGTATGAGTGTGAGTGTGTGTACACGCAAAAATATGGATAAAACCTTGAAAGGAAAGTGCTGAATGGCCTGTGGCAAGAAGTGATGTCTTCTCCTTGTGGTTGGGTGGCACAGGGTGGTGGCCAGGAGAGACATCAGTGGGACTTGGGAGCACCTTTTGTGGGTATGGAATGGAGATTCCACCAGCAACAAGCTAAACCACTCACAAGCAGGCCCAGAGGAAGTAAATAGAACACTGTGGTTGAACCATCCTTGGCCTTCTGCGGCAAGGATCTGCAGGCTGGAAGAGGCACAGAAACAATCAAAGATGAAGGCTCTCAGAACTGAGGAGAGGCCAGGTTAGAATATCAGAAGTCAAGAAACTGCAGCACCTCTAACACAGGGGAGGCTATGAAGTTCATGGTTCTGGATGTCTGCTCCCTGGGTTCAAACCTTGGTTCTGCCACATTAATTGTGCAACTTGGTAAAGTTACTTATCTTTTCTGTATCTCAGTTTTCTCTTCTGTTAAATGGCACTAATAATAAATGTCTCACATGTCCATTGTGAGAATTAAATGACTTTATATGTTTATGGTGTTTGGATCAGTGGCATGTATTTAGTTTTCTTAAGTACTTTTAAGTGCTTGGGAATAAGCATTAATCTTGAAGACAAATAAACTCACAAATAAGATATAGTGAGAGACCACTATGCATGTATACTAGGATTGAGCAATCCAGTAAATGGACGGCAGATGGTGGGGCCATTTCACAGTTGCAGTGGGAGGTTACAGATAAGCAGGGAGAGAGCACGAATGACCCATGTGGTAGTAGATCATTCTCTACTCCAAGTAGACTTGGAGACTCACATGCAGTTTAATATAGATTCAGGCTACATATACAAATATTTACAGATAAGCATCTACACATGGGTTAGTAAAATACAGCAGGAGGAGAGATGTGGGAATATAGAAGGGAGGTGAGGAATTTGCAAAGACAAGTACGATTTCTCTAGTTGGAGAAGATATGATAGGAAGGTGAGGAATGGGCATTCCAGGCAGCAGACAGCACAGAGAGGTGTGGAGGCATTGAGGGATGCTGCAAGTTATTTGGTCTGAAAGTGAAGCCAGAGAGGTGGCAAGGGGTGCAGGGTGGGAGCAGCTATAGTGGATCCTGTGAGTTCCAGGAGCCAAGTTGAACTTCATTGTCAAGACAACCTGGGGTTACGTGATGACCGAGCTTCCAGGAGCACCTGGCATTAATGCGAAGGGGTGGGGCTCAGATAGGGAGACCAGTTGGTAAATAATGAAGGCCCAGCAAAGCCAGCAGTAGTCAGGGACGAATGTGAGGGAGCATTCAGAGAGTCAGTAGGATTTGGGGTCCACTCAGCCCTCAGCAGTGAGTAGTCGGGCGTCCCTGCCAGGTTTCTAATATGGGCCAATGGGGAATGGCTGGAAGAGCTGGGTGGCAGGTTATAGGAGAAGGTCATATATACGTTTTGGACATGTTGAGATGGAGGAGATCATGGAACACACAGAAGATACCTAGAAGGAAGGTGGCATGTGGCTCTGGAGCTCAGGGGAGCAGGGACACAGGTTTGGGGAAACCATATATCTGTTAGCACCTACGGTGTGCCAGGCACAGCTCCAGGCCCTGGGACCAGGGTCCTGAGTGAGAGGTGCAGTGAAGAAAAGTAGATTAGCCCAAGGGGTGACAGGTGAAGGAGCAGCTGAACAGAAAGAGGAGTGGGGCTGGCTGGCGGGCAGCAGATGCAAACGTCTTGTGGGAGAGGGTTGGCCATGGTTCAGGGAATGACGGGAGGCAAGTGATGCTGGGGCAGAAAGGGGATTGGGGAAGAGGAAGGGGGCACTGCGCAGACACTCAGTAGGCCCTCAGGAGCATCAGAGATTCTATTCTGAATGTGTCGGGAGGCCACTGTCTCACTTGAGCCAGAGAGTATCCTGATCTGATTTGCAATTTAAGAAATCATTCCAGCCGCTCCGGAAAAGAGTCTGAAGGAGCCCAGGAGACAGCAAGGAAATCAGATCCTTACAAAAGATCTGAGAATAGGTTAAAGCCTCATGTTTGTATAAGATTGACCCAGGTTTGCCAACCGAGAGGATGAAAGGCGGGAGGTGGGCTGGGTGTGCTGGCTCATGCCCGAATCTCGGTACTTAGGGAGGTTGAGGTGGGAGGATTGCTTGAGGCCACGAGTTGGAGACCAGCCTGGGCAACATAGTGAGACACCCTCGCCCCCCACCATCTCCACAAAAAGTGAAAATAAGAATAATTAACTGAATGTGGTGATGCACACCTGTAGTCCCAGCAACACGGGTGTCTGAGGCAGGAGGATTGCTTGTGCCTAGAAGTCATGATCATACCAGTGTACTTCAGCCTGGGCAACAGAGCAAGACCTTGTCTGTAATAAATAAATAAATGAATAACTGTTTTTTAAGGTGGGAGATGGAGCACCATCCAACAAGGGGTACAGGAAAGCCAGCAGAGAGGACTGAGCTGCCCAGCTCTGCCATTTGCTGAGACCAGAAAAAGAGTCCTCCTTGGATTCAATGACTCAGTGACCTCAGGGAGTGCTGGCAGGGGTAGTGTGGGGGCAGAAGGTAGACTGCTAGGGTGAAGACTGCAACTGAGGTGGAAAAGAAAGAATGGGAGCTCTAGTTATTGTTCACTCTTCCTTCTTCCCTTTGCTATTCCTGCTTGAGTGGGTGTTATATCACTCACAGAACACATACACCTATATAACATAAAAAAGAAGTAGACATAGGCTGGGCGCGGTGGCTCACGCTTGTAATCCCAGCACTTTGGGAAGCCGAGACAGATGGATCACGAGGTCAGGAGATCGAGACCATCCTGGCTAACGAGGCAAAGCCCTGTTAGCCAGGCGTGGTGGCGGGCACCTGTAGTCCCAGCTACTAGGGAGGCTGAGGCAGGAGAATGGTGTGAACCCGGGAGGTGGAGCTTGCAGTGAGCTGAGATGGCGCCACTGCACTCCAGCCTGGGCGACACAGCGAGACTTTGTCTCAAAAAAAAAAAAAAAAAATTAAAACAAAAATAAATAAGTAGACATATATTGGAGGTTTGTAGGCAACATTTTCTTACTGATGGGGAGGCATGATTTTAAAAGTTGGAGACTACTGGGGGCCAAGCTGCCTGCAAAGATCAGTGAAAGCTGAGAAATGATGCTTTGGGAGAATGAGACCATGTCAGGTGATTGTGATGGCAGCAGCCACTCCAGACGGCCTGTCGCTGCCATCACACCAGCGGCAGCAGGGAGGTGCAGCCCATGGAGCAAGCAGGAGCTCCCCGGGTGCTGCTGCAGCCACCCAAACTATAGCTGTAGACCCTAACCTTCTGCTCCATGGAGCAGGCAGGAGGCACCCCTGACCCCACCTCCCAGAGCGCTGCAGCCGCCCAAACTGTGGCTACAGACTCAGGCATCCCCGCACTCTTGGGGACCCAGAAAGACCCCCCCACCCTCACAGGCTTGGAAGTTCCTGCTTCTGCTGCCTGGCTTCTCCCTGCTGTCAGCGCTCACTTTGATCTCGGAGGCACTGCCAGGACTGCATGCTCCAGAGCCAGCAGGAGCTAGGGACAAGTAGGAGCCCTGCCCCTTCTGAGTTCACGGGGCTGGGAGCTCCCCAGGGGCAGCTGCAGCCGCCACCTGCCCCCCTGGCCAGTTGCAGGCCCTGAGTGTCTCTGCATTCTGCACCTCCAGGGGCCCAGCAAGGCCTTCCCACCCCTCGCCTCTGTCCCCAGAGGTTCGGGGGTGTCTGCTCCCACTGCCTGGCTTCTCTCCACTCCTGGCACCCACTCCAATCTCAGAGACGGGTTGGGCTGAGCCTGGGCACTGTCACAGCTCAGCTGGGTGTGCACACAACCTGGGAAGTGCCGACATGCCAGTCCCCTCCTGCCTTGGCCTCCTCTGGAATTTGGGCACTGATGAGTGTAAGAGGGGAAGCTTAAGGGGGGCTGAGGGTGGCTCAGTGTTGTCCTACAGGTGCCCCTTACTGCAAGCAACATGGGCACCACAGATGGCTGTGGGAGGCAGACAGGTTCCTGAGTGGAAGTGGATGGGTCCCTGTAAGAGCCCACCTTCAGGCCAGGGAAGGCCTAAAAGCTGGGGGCTGGGCTGCCAGTCCTGTGGACTGGACTGGGGACTTGTGATGCCATTTCTGGGCCCATTTATGGCCCCCCATGGACCAATCGGCATGTACTTCCTCCCCTCTGAGGTCCATAAAAGCCCCAGGCTCAGCCAGAACAGGGCAGAGGATGGAGAGACAACAGGATGACCAACTGCAAAGAGGAGCTACCCCCTCCAGGGCCTCCTCTCTACTGAGAGCTGAACACTTGATGGGATAATGTGCCTACAGAAGGGAGCTACCTACTGTGGGTCTCCTCTGACCTGCTCTAACACTCAATAAAGCTTTTCTTCATCTTGTTCACCCTCCACTTGTCTGCATACCTCCTTCTTCCTGGATGCAGGACAAGAACTCAGGCAAAGGCACCACTGGCCACAGAGGTTTCTGGCCAGAAAATCGACACTTCAAAGATCAGATAACAATGCTAAGTCCCTAGGATGGGATCAAGGTCAGGACACTTGGGAGGTGAGAGATGGAGGTGAAGACAGTTCAGCTGAAGAGGGTTCAGATCTGTTTGCTCACCACTGTGTCCACCGTGCCTGGAATAGTGACTGGCACAGAGTAGGGGTTCATTCAGGGTTTTTGAATGGATGAGTCTTAGTAAGGAGGATTTTAAATGGTTGACAACAAAGCAAGAAAGAGTGAATCTGGGGAGGAGTTGTCAGTCCCCAGGTGACATATTCATAACCCAAATTAGGCAGTTGGAAGGTAGGTTTGACCAGCGTTTTTCACACTTCCAGATGTCACGTACCAAAATTTGGTAGACTAACATTGGGCTGCCTCTATTTTGCAAATAAAAACATTTTTTAAAAAGGCCAGGTGCAGTGGCTCATGCCTATAATCCCAGCAGGATTGCTTGAGCCCAAGAATTTGAGACCAGCCTGAGCAACAAAGTGAGACACTGTCTCCAATTAGTGTGTGTATATATATATATATAATATATATATATATAAAATTTTTTTTTAAATGAACTCCCATCAACAATCAAAATGAGGAAACAATGTTTTAAAAGAAAGGGCATTTTACTATCTAGACAGGATGTAATCATGGAAAACATTTCAGTCTTTTAAATTGAATAGATTTTTCTTTGTGAAAATCTCACTCCATTGCCCTGTGTCCTGGTATTGCTCAGTGGCTTAACCACCAGGACAGAAACATCAGAAACAAGGGCAGGGCAGTGGGTGGCACACTAGCCATTTCCATTACAGAAGGGCTCTCAGAAAGGAGAGCTGAAGTTCCAACCTGGCACGTTAGTTAGACTGAGTCTTGTCCCCTTCAATCTGCTTTCTCGAGGGCTGTTTTTTAGTTCCTGCAGGAAGAATGAGAAAGCAGGTAGTTGGGATCCTGACACTCTCATCTGAACCTTTCCTTTTCCCCTCCTACTACTCTGCAGTGAATTGGGTGCTTTTTTCCCCCTTTCTTATGTGTTTCCATTTTTTTTTTTTTTAGACAGGGTCTCACTCTGTCACCCAGGCTAGAGTGCAATGGCACCATCTCAGCTTGCTGCAACCTCCACGGCACCCAGTTTCAAGCAATCCTCTCACCTCAACTTCCCTAGTAGTTGGGACTACAGACACGTGCCACCATACCCAGCTAATTTTTGTATTTTTTGTAGAGGCAGGGTTTCGTCATTTTGCACAGGCTGGTTTTGAGCTCCTGAACTTAAGTGATCCACCAGTCTCAGACTCCCAAAGTGTTAGGATTACCGGCATGAGCCACCACACCTGACCCTAACAGTGCTTTTTGAGGGGCTGCTCTTGTCATCCTACATTCTGCACAACACTGGGACATGCAAGTGATACATATATGGCATCTTCTGTCTTCAGGAATTTACAGTGTAACCAGGAAGATAAACACCATGCCTTTTCCCTTTTTGCGCCCTTGAACTCAAAGTGGGTCACCAGAGCCATCTGTGAAAATTTGGCTGGGGTCCCTGCTCTTGCCAGATGTCTTAGTTCATTTTATGTTGCTATAACAGAATACCACAGACTAGGGAATTTACAAGCAACAGAAGTGCGTTTGGCTCATGATTCTGGAGGCTGGGAAGTCCAGGATTGAGGAGTTGCATCTGGTGAGGACCTTCCTGCTGTGTCATAATATGGCAGATCCCTTTATTTTAGCCCAGTGAGACCCATGTCAGATTTATGATACATAGACCCCTAAGATAATAAATTTGTATTGTTTTGAACCACTGCATTTTTTGGCAATTTGTTATAGCAGCCATAGAAAACTAATATAGAGATCTTGGGATTGGGAAGTGGAGTGCTGCTGTTAACACCTATACTTAAAAGTATGTAAATGGCTTTAGCATTGCACAATGAGAAGAGGCTGGGATAATTTTTAGAAGCATGCTATAAAAAGCTTACATTACCTTGAACAGGCTATTAGTAAAAATATGAATGTTAATGACCCTGCTGGTGAGGACTCAGAAGGGAGGGAGGAGCAGAGTGAAGAAAATGCCTCTCCCTTTAGAGAATACCTACAATAGGCCAGGCACAGTGGCTCTCACCTCTAACACTAGCACTTTGGGAGGCATCTGTCTCAAGTGGACAGATCACTTGAGGCCAGCAGTTCAAGACCAGCCTGGCCAACATGGTGAAATTCCATCTCTATTAAAAATACATGGCCGGGCAAGGTGGCTCACACCTGTAATCCCAGCACTTTGGGAAGCCGAGGTGGGTGGATCACCTGAGGTCAGGAGTTTAAGACCAACTTGGCCAACATTATGAAGTCCCCTCTCTACTAAAAATACAAAAGTTAGCTGGGCATAGTGGCACATGCCTGTAGTCCCAGCTACTCGGGAGGCTGAGACAGGAGAACACTTTAACCCAGGGGGCGGAGGTTGCAGTGAGACAAGGCATATGAGACCACATGCCTCTCAGCCATAAGAGCCCCCAGTCCTGCGCCACCTCCTCTTCCTGGCCACTGCACTCCAGCCTGGGTGATAGAGTGATACTCTGTCTAAAAAACAAAAACAAACAAACAAACAAAATGCAAAAATTAGCTGGGCATGGTGGTACACACCTGTAATCCCAGCTACTTGGGAGGCCAAGGCATGAGAATCGCTTGAACACTGGAGGCTGGAGGCTACAGTGAGCCAAGATCATGCTGCTGTACTCCAGCCTGGGCAACAGAGCAAGACTTTGTCTCAAAAAAAAAAAAAAAAAAAAAAAAAAAAAAGAGAGAGAGAGATAGAGAGAATACCTACAACATAGTCAGGAGCAGGATAAAGACAAAGACCTCTCATTCTCTCAGTCTTGTCATGTACCCCACCTGTTACCATCCATGGGCAAACACATTTTTCCCCAGGTATCCTTTTTTTTTTTTTTTTTTTTTTTGAAACAGGTTCTTGCTCTGTCACCCAGGCTGGAGTACAGTGGTGAGATCATGGCTCACTGCAGTCTCAACCTCCTGTGCCCCAGTGATCCTCCTACCTCAGCCTCCCAAGTAGCTGGGACCACAGGAGTATGCCACCACGCCCAGCTGATTTTTGTATTTTTGGTAGAGATGAGGTTTCACCATGTTGCCGTGGCTGGTCTTGAGCTCCTGAGCTCAAGCGATCCACCCACCTCAGCCTCTCAATATGCTGGGATTACAGGCATGAGCCATGGCACCCCGGCCTTCCCCAGGTATATTATGTGTATTCTGCTTTGATCACTTCTCTTAAAGGTCATGTTAATTAAAAAACATATTAATGTTTCCATGTTCTTACATTTCAAAATTATCCTCTGAAACAGAAGTCTGGCATTCCAATCAGTTAGCTACTCTTATTTATTCGGTCATTCTCTACTTTTTTTTAAATAATGCTAGTAGAGATGATTCTGAAATGAGCACCTTTGTCCAATATTTTATTGACTTATTTAACACTATTAAGTGTAATTCGAAATAATAACTACATTTCTCTGAAAGTGTCTAATTTGTTCTTTCCCCCAAATGGACAATTAGTCCAAATGCACAAGAGGAGGCATACATGAAGAACCTAGGAACACACAGAAGGAAACAGCAAATACTGGGGTCTACTTCCAGCTGGAGGATGGGAGGAAGGAGAGGAGCAGCAAAGACAACTATTGGGTACTGGGCTTAATACCTGGGTGATGAAATAATCTACACAGCAAACCTCCGTGGCACAAGTTTACCTATGTAACAAACATTCACATGTACCCCTGAACCTAAAATAAAAGTAAAAACAAAAAAAAATCCAGGTACATTGGCTCATGCCTGTAAGCCCCACACTTTGGGAGGTCAAGGCAGGCGGATCACTGGAGGTCAGGAGTTGTAGACCAGCCTGGCCAACAAGGTGAAACCCAATCTCTACTAAAAATACAAAAAAAAAAAAAAAAAAAAAAAAAAAAGCTGGGTGTGGTGGCACATGCCTGTAATCCTAGCTACTCGTGAGGCTGAGGCAAGAGAATAGCTTGAGCCCAGGAGGCGGAGGTTGCAGTGAGCCGAGATTGCGCCACTGCACTCCAGCCTGGGCGACACAGCAAGACTCTGTCTCAAAAAAAAAAAAAAAAAAAAAAAAGAGGCATACATGGAAAAATGCACAGAAGCAGCATCCTAGATCCAGGTCACAGCCTCACTGGGTTTCTGAAAGTCCTCACTTCTACGGACCAAAGTCAGGCAATGCTTTTTCTCTCTCCTTGGTGCAACTGGGGAGCTTTTGGTTTGGGGCTTGGTGGGTGCAAAGATGAAATTCATGCTGTGTATGATTTATGTACTGGCAACGTGTGTCTTATCAACACTTCCAAGGAGAATTTGCTCCTGGGGAAAGTCAGCAAGGTCCAGAGAGCAAAAGGATCATAAAGCCAGGCAGGCCCAGGGGAGAAATCGTCGGTCTTTAGGTGGCTGGTGCAGAGCAGGTGCCACTTGGGAGGTAGAGCACACCTGTTCTCCCACCTGAACAAGGATGGAGAACAAAGAGGCGGGAACCCCTCCACCCATTCCATCCAGGGAGGGGGTAAGTGCCAAGACTAGGAAACTGTCACTGTCCCTCTCCCACCAGCTGTGCAGACCTGTGGAGGGAGGTGAAGGCCCTGGAATGCTTTTAGCAAGGAGGGGGTAGTGTGCTTCCCTTTCCTGCAGGATAACCAGGCCTGGGCGAGCCAGGTAGAGAAGCAGCTGTGCTCAAACCTCATGGCTCAGACACGGGCCAGAGTGGCTTAGTGACTGCTGGGAGAGCGGATGGCGCTGGAGATGCTTCTCTCCCTTCCACCCCTGTTCCCCTCCACTTCCCCCACCCTTAAAGATCGAGGGGAGATGGCCTCTGAAGAATGCCCGAATCCTGCCCTTCTCATTCTGGTTGTTCCTGGGTGTGCAGAGCTATGGGCTGTGGGCAGCCAGGGAGCTAAGTGTGAGGATTGGGGTGAGGACACGTGGCACAGGAGTTGGGGGTGGAGGGGGCAGTACGGCGGGGCACGCACCAGGGCCTTGGCTCTAGGATATGGTCACCGACCCCACCCACCTGCTCCTCAGACTTTGGACCTCAGGCCAGTTCCCCTCCAAGCTGCCCTGGGTGTTATGGCAACCATGGAAAGCCCTGGCCCTGAGCACAGGGGATTGCCTGGGTTTTCCTAAGGGTCTGCTCTAGAGCCAGAGGCAAGCAGTGAGTCCCTCTGTCTGGGATGCTCTTCCCCACGATGCTCACGTGGCTGCTCCCTCTCATCCACTCTGGTTCCGGCTCAAAGGACATCTGCTCAGAGAGGGTTCCCTGCCCTGCCCACCCTATTGAACACAGTCCCTCATTCCCCATAGGCTGCTACCCCATCCATCACCCTGTTGTATTATCCTCACAGCATTCCAGCTATTTGGAATTATCATCTTTGTCTTTTTCAGACAGGGTGGGCTCCCCTCACTAGAAAGTGAGCTTCTTAAAGGCAATGCTTTGCTGGGCCTTTTTCCTAAAGCATCTCCTACTTCACACTTGGCCTCCAGGGCCTAGCACAGGGCCAGGCACATAGGAGATGCTCAGATACATCCTCAAGGAGGGAATGAATGCACGCAGAGACCTCATGCCTCTCAGCCCTGAAAAGCCCCAGCTCTGCGCCACCTCCTCCTCTTTTCTGGGGCACGGCCTGGGGTCTCCGGTCCCCCACATCCAGCCCAGGCTGGAGGGAGGTAAAGGCCCAGCCACTCCACTTCCTGAGGCCCAAGCCCACAGCGTCCTGACCTTGGACTTGTCTCCCACAGCGGCTCCAGCCCACGCTGTTGCTGGCGACACTGAGCGCCGCCTTTGGCTCAGCCTTCCAGTACGGCTACAACCTCTCTGTTGTCAACACTCCGCACAAGGTGGGCACAAGGTGGACCGGACAGCAACTGACTGTGATTGTGGGTGGAAGATAGGGACCATCTTCCTCTGTGGAGGCCGCCATATTGCCTCTAGGGGGCGCCGTCTTGCCTTTGGGAGCAGCCATCTTGTCCTAGTACCCTGGATGCCCACCCCTGGAGACCAGGGTGTGGCAGGAGGCATTTCCCCATGGAGTGTCGTCCTTTCCAGGCATATTGGGATGCTGGGGGACCTGGATTCCCAGCCCAGTCTTTTTGGCCTCAGGTCCCACTGCCCTCACCTTGGGTAGGCCCCTCGTTGATTAGAAAGAGAATGGGGTCAAAGGTTGAACTCAGTGGCATTTAGGGATTGGGGCAAAGGGGAAAAAAGGAAAAAGAGAAGGGGCCCTTGTCAGGTGTGGAAGAACCTGAGGGCAGAGTGTCCCCAAAGTCTAGTAAAGGATGAGAGTTAAGGAGGGAGGGACAGCCTGTGCTGATGAGTTCAGATGGGGACTGAGAACTGACCACAGGTTTAACCTTGGTATGTGTCTATGCTTAAGCTTGCATACATATATTAGCATGTCTACATACACTGTATTATATTTACATGTGTATTACATATAGATACATATATTAGTGTACTTACAATTATTACCATGGATGGAACCTCTAAGTCAAGCAATGTACCATCGACTTAATCACATTTGATGCTAACACATTCCGTATAAGGTACATCTTATTTCCATAATTGATGAGGAAATTAAGGTTTCTGGAGGTTCTATAACTTGCCTGAAGTCACACAATTCGTAAAAATATTTCCTGGACTGGGCGTGATGGCTCACATCTGCAATCCCAGCACTTTGGGAGACCAAGGCGGGTAGATCACCTCATCATCTGAAATCCGGAGTTCAAGACCAGCCTGGCCAACATGGTGAAACCTCATCTCTACTAAAAATACAAAAAATAGCCGGGTATGATGGTGAGTGTCTGTAATTCCAGCTACTCAGGAGGCTGAGACAGGAGAATCACTTGAACCCAGGAGGCAGGGGTTGCAGTGAGCCAAGATCACGCCATTCTCTCTAGCCTGGGTGACAGAGCGAGACTCCATCTCAAAAAAAAAAGAAAGAAAAGAAGAAGAATATTTCCTATGGTGCCTTTGGCAGAGTAAGTCTCTCAAAAGTAAATTTAAATTTTTTTCTTTTTTTTTTTTTCTATTTTTTTAAATAGAGACAGGGTCTCCCTATGTTGACCAGGTTGATCTTGAACTCTTGGCCTCAAGCAATCCTCCCGCCTTGGCCTCCCAAAGTGCTAGGATTACAGATGTGAGGCACCATTCCCAGCCAAAAGTAAATTTTTTTCTTTCTTTTTTTTTTTTTTTGAGACAGAGTCTCACTCTCTCGCCCAGGCTGGAGTGCAGTGCTACAATCTCGGCTCACTGCAAGCTCCGCTTCCCAGGTTCACGCCATTCTCCTACCTCAGCATCCTAAGGAGCTGGGACTGCAGGCGCCCGCTACCATGCCCCGCTAATTTTTTGTATTTTTAGTAGAAACGGGGTTTCACCGTGTTTGCCAGGGTGGTCTCGATCTCCTGACTTCATGATTCACCCACCTTGGCCTCCCAAAGTGCAGGATTACAGGTGTGAGCCACCGCATCCGGCCAAAAGTAAATTTTTTAACAGTGAATTTGTAACAATCTTTTTGTTTAGCCTAGTTTCTTATCTCAACCTACCATACAGTAGCTTTTTTGATTCTCAGGTAATAGTAGGGAATCAGCAGGTTTAACTATGTCTTGCAGTTGTTAGCAGAAAAACCTCTCGTACAATGACAGGTGGCCACTGAGAACACTTTCTCGTTCTCGTGAATTGCCCAATATTCTTAGCTGTGGATGGGGCAATGTTTTGCAGGTCTTCAAGTCCTTTTACAATGAAACCTACTTTGAGCGACATGCAACATTCATGGACGGGAAGCTCATGCTGCTTCTGTGGTCTTGCACCGTCTCCATGTTTCCTCTGGGCGGCTTGTTGGGGTCATTGGTCGTGGGCCTGCTGGTTGATAGCTGTGGCAGGTAAACAGAAGGTTCACTGCTCCCACTTATAATTCACGCTAGTAAGCCACACTGTCTCTGGGCATTTGTGCACCTGGTGGGGAGATGTGTGACCCTGAAAACCAGGAGATCTGAAGTCTGGTCTCTGCTTGGTCACAGTCATCATGACCTTAAAGCCAGTCCCTAAATGTCTCTGGGATTTCTTTCCTAGGCCATTGCATGGGAAAAGCATTCCCTTCCGTCACCTACCACAGAGGTGGTGCAGCCTTTGAGATCAAGGTTCCTGACGGTGCTCAGCTTAGTGCCTTGTAAGCACTTCCAGTGGGTGTTCACTAAATGCTTGTTTATTGGGTGTCCTTTGGGGGTCAGGTGGCCGTGGCTCCAAGTTCTGAGAGCTGCAGCCTCTCCCCACGTGTCCTTGTCAGAGTTTGTTACTGAGGCTGGGGTCAGGCTGAGTCACTCTGCCGGCCACAGTCTCATAGATATGAGATTGTTTGGAAATGAAGACTGGGCAGGTCTTTGAACTTTGCTTGGCTCACACGGACTCACTAATCATTCTTCCTAAGCCCAGGTGCTCCAAAGATGTGACTCCACAGATAAGGAAAGATGCACAGGCCAAGGTTCCCAGGAGGGCAAAGCGTGAGCCTGGGCTCAGGGCGAGGCCTGGTGGCGTTCTCTTAGTTCAGCCCACTCATTCGGATTCACGGTTACACTTGGGCGTGGTATGCCAGGTTAGGTAGTTTGCAGGAGTGACTGGAAGGCCCTCCAGTGAAAAAGTCACTCAAAAAACCAGAGCAATTCCATTTTTGGGCATAGAAAAAAATAGTGCTGATTGAAAATTAATTATCTATTAATTAATGGAAGACTCACAGGATCTCTTCTTGCGAATACTTGATTGACAATTAATTTGCTATACATTATGCACTGGAATGAAGAAACTGTTGACTCTAATGTAATTATACCATAATTCAAGCTTTTTTTTTTTGGTCATCCGGACTGTGATGTCCTCATCTAGACCGAGAGTGATTGGACTGTTCTGGAAGCCCAGGCTTGGCCTCCACTTCCTTGTCTGAACCCATTTTCCGGATGAGAAGCCTGAGCCCAGGAATGTGGGGGTGCCAGCCTTGCCCAGTGGGGTCCTGACAGCCCCAGCCTCCCCTTCTAGTCACCAGGAAGGGCTGGGAGTCCGGAGAAGGGTGGGAACGTGTCTGGGCTGCTTAGTCTTTTTGGGCCTCCTGGCTGGCTGACTCTCCCCCATCAGGGCCTGGGCTCTGGTGGCTGCTCCTGAAGGCTGCAGCAGCCCCAGGGAGAGAAAAGTGGCCTGAAAACACGAGCCTGCTTCTCTGTGGACGCCCTGGCCAGTCTTCAGTGTTGCCGACCTGGGATATTTTCATAGAGTCCTCACCACCCGCTCCCTCCTCTTGGCACCAGAACCCCACCTTCCTAGCTGGCTCACTCAGCACACTCACTCAGGGTCCCAGCGGTCCTCAAAGATGTGTGCAAAGTGTGAGACAATCACAAAGGTAGTCCTGGGGTTGCTGACAGCTTCATCACCCCCAGACCTGTCGGGGTGCAAGGGGGGAACACCTCCCCCTGGAGGTGGAGAGAGGAAATAAAAAATGAATACCAGGCTGGGCACGAGGGCTTGCACCTGTAATTCCAGCACTTTGGGAGGCTGAGGTGAGCGAATCACTCGAGGCTAAGAGTTCGAGACCAGCCAGGCCAACATGGTGAAACTCCATCTCTACTAAAAATATAAAAATTAGCTGGGCATGGTGGTGCATGCCAGTAATCCTAGCTACTTGGGAGGCTGAGGCAGGAGAATCGCTTGAACCCAGGAGGCAGAGTGTATTAGTCCATTTTCACTCTGCTGATAAAGACATACCCAAGACTGGGCAATTTACAAAAGAAAGAGGTTTAATGGACTCACGGTTCCACGTCGCTGGGGAGGTGGAAGTCAGAGGAGGAGTCATGGCAGAAGGCATAGTCATGGCGGAAGGCAGAGGAGGAGCAAAGCCACATCTTCCATGAATGGCAACAGGCAAAGAGAGAGCTTGTGTAGAAACACTCTTCCTTATAAAACCATCAGACCTGGTGAGACTTACTCACTATCACAAGATCAGCACTGGGAAGACCTGCCACCAGGTCCCTCCCACAACACGTAGGAATTTAAGATGAGATTTGGGTGAGGACACAGCCAAACCATATCACGGAGGTTGCAGTGAGCCGACATCCCACCACTGCACTCTAGCCTGGGCGACAGAGCAAGACTCCATCTCAAAAAAAAAAAAAAGAAAAGAATATCAGATGCACCAGCCAGCAACCCCACAGCTCAGGAGCTCTCTGCCCTCTTTCTGGTCCACTGCCATTCTTCTCCTGTGCAAAACCCAAGCCAAAGGCAAGGGAGGGGGGCACGGGAGCCATTGCCGCAGGTTGGCATAGGACCTAGAGCATGGAGTCAAGCAGATGAGTGGATCGCACCCAGCGTAGTGCTGTTTTTCAGGCACTCCCTGCCCTTCTCAGGCTGGTGGTTTTTCAGCCTTGGAGGGGATCTTGGAAATCACGTAGTCCCATTCTGCACCCCACTCGTTGTAGGAATTCACTGTTCAACATTCCTGACAGTCATCGTGTCTAGTCTAGAAACCACCAGCGACAGCTTGAATACCACCAGTGACGGGAAGCTCTCTACCTCCCGGGGTAGCCCCATTCTTTGTTCCTGCCCTCCCCTTTTCAGGCAGCTCCAATTGTTAGAATGCTCCCCTCCCCAACTCCCACCCCCACTGACCCCAAGTCTTCCTTCCTGGGACGTCTGCCCATTCGCCCTTTCTTCCCAATCTGTCTTAATCCGCTCTGGCTGCTACAACCACAGACGTAAACAGACTTTTATCTTCTCACAGTTCTGCAGGATAGAAATTCAAGATCAAGGTACCAGCAGATCTGTTTCCTGGGGAGGGCACTGTTTCTGGCTTGCAGACAGCTTTCTTCTCGCTGTGTCTTTTTTCTTTTTCTTTTTTGAGATGGAGTCTTGCTCTGTGGCTCTGGATGGAGTGCAGCGGCACGATCTCGGCTCGCTGCAACCTCTGCCTCCTGGATTCAAGTGATTCTCCTGCCTCAGCCTCCTGAGTAACTGGGATTACAGGCATGTGCCACCATGCCTGGCTGACTTTTGTTTTTTTAGTAGAAATGGGGTTTCACCATGTTGGCCAGGCTGGTCTCGAACTCTTAGCCTCAAGTGATTCACTCGCCTCAGCCTCCAAAGTGCTGGGATTACAGGCTTGATCCACCACGCCCAGCCTGGCTGTGTCTTCACAGGGTAGAAAAAGAGAGTGGTTTCTTATATGTCTCTTCCTATCCCATGGTGAGGGCCCCACATGACCCGTTCACCTCCCAGAGGCCCCTCTTCCTGATCCCATCACACTGGGGTTAAGGCCTTCAACATAGGAATTTGGGGGGCACTCTTCAGTCTACAGCCCCCTGCTTCAGCTCTTTCTCGGGCACATTCCCGTGCCTCTGTAATGACCGCCTGCAGAATAGGAGCTGGTGTTGGGAGAGCTTCCACGGCGTCCACGCACCCCTGCCCTCTGGGCTCACTGTCTTTGCAGAAAGGGGACCCTGCTGATCAACAACATCTTTGCCATCATCCCCGCCATCCTGATGGGAGTCAGCAAAGTGGCCAAGGCTTTTGAGCTGATCATCTTTTCCCGAGTGGTGCTGGGAGTCTGTGCAGGTACCTGGGGCCCAGGCTCCGGCTCAGCCTTGGGGGAAGGGTCTCTTTGGCCAAGGCTGGAAGCAGGAGCAGATGAGGTGTCTGGCTGGCTCTGTCTGCCTCTTTTCATTTCAAGACATCCTCCCATCTGCATTCCCAGGACCTTGCAAGCCTCATGCTTGCTTTTGTTAATTAATTAATTAATTTTTTTTTTAGAGACAGAGCCTCACTCTGTTGCCCAGGCTGATCTCAAACTCCTGGGCTCAAGTGATCCTCCTGCCTCGGCCTCCCAAAGTCCTGGGATTACAGGTATGAGACACTGTACCTGGCCAAGCCTCATGCTTACTGGCCTCTTCCCTTTATTTAAGGATCTTTAGAAACACACTTTCACCTTATTGAAGTACAAATAACCAATAAGGTTTTACAAGGTATCTTCCAAGCAAGATGGACAATTTAAACTGTAGTTTCTTAACTACAGTAATTTCTTCTATTAATAAAAGTTAGACAAGCAGTCTGTGCTTTAGAAAAATCAGAAAATAGACCAAAGCAGAAGTTTGATCGTTAAGTGCCAGGGACACACGGAGGCCTAGGCTCCTCCCCTGTAACAAGCAGCCCAGCCCGGCGGCTAGAAAGGAAAAGATCTCCTCATCACATCCTGGTGATGCCTCCATGGGGGCTGAGGATTCTGGAGGGATTTTGGTATAAGACCAAACTAAACAGTCAAGGTTGGCCTAGCTCCATCTCCACGGAGAGGCTGACAGCACGGAGAAGCCCTGGGATTAGGAAATGGAATTGAATTGCATCTCAGGTTCCCGTGTTTGCGGTTTGCCTGCCCTGATTTCTGCTGTGCCCAAACCAGGCATCTCCTACAGCGCCCTTCCCATGTACCTGGGAGAACTGGCCCCCAAGAACCTGAGAGGCCTGTTGGGAACAATGACCGAGGTTTTCGTCATCGTTGGAGTCTTCCTAGCACAGATCTTCAGCCTCCAGGTCATCTTGGGCAACCCGGAAGGTAACCGGCAGCCGCAGAGGTCACGCTAGGTCCAGTCCCTCGTTCAGCTGTGCCGGATGTTACTGACGGATCGAGTCAGATGAGGCCTGAGAGGCGACTTTAGGGTCAGGCGTTGGGCAGTGTGGTGGGCAACGGGATGGGTGACCTTGTTCGGGGCTGTTTTGGTGAGTGATAGGGACGAATCGTGCTTGGGAATGGGAATCAGGGGCTTCCAGGCAGGTAGAGGTTTTGCTATGAAGGGAAGGAGAGAAGTTGGGGAAGCGAGGTCGAGAGAACAGGTTTCTTTCAACCGCGAAAAATGTCAGCGTAATTTGGCTGCCATAGGAATGGCCCAGTACAGAGGGACATCAATGGGGGGCAAGCAGTTCGCAGCCGCCATCCCTGTTTCTGGGTGGCTGTTTCCTTCTGGCACCCTCTATCTTCCCAGTGAATTAGGAGGCAAGGCCGTTGCCTAAGAGCGAGTGGGGCTTGTGGTGGAGATTTAGGAGAGGGGTACGTGGCCGTCTAAAGGTCTGCTGAAAAATCACTGACACGAAGCGGATTGATTAATAGAAAAGGCATGCAAACGTATTTAACCAGATTCGCGGAGCCTTCAGAGTGAAGATCCAGAGACAGAGGGGAAATTGTCTGTTTTAGTCCAGGCTCAACAGAGTATGGACAGCCAAGTAGAAATAGAATTGGACAAAAAGGGTCTGATCCGACGTGAATGGACGAGTAGGGAGACCCCTCGGGGCCAGTCTGTGTAGGTTCTTCTTGGTCTCTGTGCAGCCTTCCTTCCTTCTGGGTGTGGGGCAGGACCCTCTGCAGAATGGGGGCCTCTGATGACCTACAGCCAACAGCATTGGTCAGAGATTTTCCTTCCGGCCAGTTCTTGTTGTTGCTGTTGTTGTTTTGAGGCAGAGTTTCACTTGTCACCCAGGCGGGAGTGCAATGGTATGATCTCAGCTCACTGCAACTTCTGCCTCCCGGGTTCAAGCAATTCTCCTGCCTCAGCCTCCTGAGTAGCTGGGATTACAAGCATGAGCCACTATGCCGGGCTAATTTTGTATTTTTAGTAAAGATGGGGTTTCTCCATGTTGGACAGGATGGTCTCGAACTCTTGACCTCAGGTGATCCACCCATATGGCCAGTTTCTACATAGAATAGTTTTAGGTTTTATGGAACTGGTTTTGAGGAAAGGGAATCCGGTTGTATGACCTGTCCAGGAATCCTGACTAGGGATGCTGGTTTCTAGGGTTAGCCTCAGGGGGAATGGGACTGAGACAGGGGGACAGGAGAAGGTCAGAGAAAAATTTTGCTTCTGAGGGTGCTGCTGAGGCCTTCATTTTGGGGTATTGTTTTTAGAGCCCCACCAGGAGAAAGTGAGAGACACTCATGGAGGGTGGAGAGAAAGCGGATAAGAGGATGGACCACCAAGCAGGCCTGAATGAACGCAGCCAGCAGTGAAAGCCCCATGAACCCAGTGGCGGTTCTCCTTTCTTTCTTTCTCTTTCTTTCTCTGTTTCTCTCTTTCTTTCCTTCTTTTCTTTCTTTCTTTCTTTCTTTCTTTCTTTCTTTCTTTCTTTCTTTCTTTCTTTCTTTCTTTCTTTCTTTCTTTCTTTCTTTCTCTCTTTTTCTCTTTCCTTTCTTTCCTTTTTCTCTTCCTTCTTTCCTTCCTCTCCTTTCCTTCCTTCCTTCCTTTCTTCCTCTCTCTCTCCTTCTCCCTTCCTTCCTTCCTTCCTTCCTTCCTTCCTTCCTTCCTTCCTTCCTTCCTTCCCTCCTTCCCTCCCTCCCTCCTTTCTTCCTTACTCCTTCCTTCCTTCCTGGTCTCACTGTCACCCGGGCTGGACTGCAGTGGTGCAGTCATAGCTCACTGCAGCCTTGAATTCCCAGGCTCAAGCGATCCTCCCGCCTCAGCTTCCCAAGTTGCTGGGACTACAGGCACACACCACCATGCCCAGCTCTTTTTTTCTATTTTTGTTGTAGAGACAAGGGTCTCACTATATTGTCCAGGTTGGTCTCTAACTCCTGGGCTCAAGTAATCCTCCTGCCTCAGCCTCCCAAAGTGAAGGGATTATAGGTATGAGCCACTGTGCCTGGCTGGGGTTTTTTATACACATTTCTGAGTGACCCAAATTCTGCACATATTCCTTAATGGGCGGATTTATGTCTTTGTGATCCCCACAGTACCCTGAAAAGGTTCAGAGACTCAGAACCTGGTGGGTGCTCCATGAAAGATCATTAGCAGAAATGATTCCTAAACCGCCCAGAGCGACTGAATATGAAACCGTCAATTACAGAGACATCAGCTGGGGAAGCCACGGTGCACGACACTTAGTGCCTGTGTCTCCTTTATCCCTCGCCACTTCTTGCCTGAGGCTCAGAGATGTTAAAGAACTTGTCATCTGGGTGCAGTGGCGCATGCCCAGCATTTTGAGAGGCCAAGGCAGGAGGATCATTTGAGCCCAAGAGTTCACAACCAGCCTGGGCAACATAGCAAGACCCTGTCTCTACTAAAAATTTAAAAAAAAAAAAAAAAAAAAAACCCGGCCAGGTGCGGTAATGCATACTTGTAGTTCCAGCCACTCAGGAGGCTGTGGTGAGAGGATCACATGAGCCTGGGAGATTGAGGCTGCAGTGGGCTATGATCGCAGCATTGCACTCTAGCTTGGCTGATAGAGCTAGACCCTGTCTTAAAAAAAAAAGAGAGAACTTGTCCACTTCCCACCATACCAGCAGGTGCGAGGCAGATGGAGACCCTGTTCTCTTAGTGGAATCTCAGTTCCCCTCCTTAGCCCAAGCCATCCAGAAGGATCTCACTCAGACCCAGCACAGGGTCCAGGCCCTGCCCTACCATGGCCCTAATGAGGCAGAGATTATCCCCTTTCCAGCTATAAAAGTAGGAACAAGACTGAGCTCATTTTCTCCGGGATTCAAGCGTTTAAATCATTGCCTATTCTTTAGAGAAACGGTGTTCTTCCTGCAAAATAGTTAATGACACATAAATTTTTATAACGATAGTGATTTCCTCTGTTTTGAACGTGGAACCCGTTTGTAGGAGGATCCTGGTGGGAACGAAGTCCCCACAGTCCTTGGTTCACACATAGGAGCGTGACTTTCCAAGCACAGTGGTGGGTGGGCCAGTGGGTGCCCAGGCCCCGGGATCCTGAGTCCTTGGCTCCTTGCAGGCTGGCCGGTGCTTCTGGCACTCACAGGGGTGCCCGCCCTGCTGCAGCTGCTGACCCTGCCCTTCTTCCCCGAGAGCCCTCGCTACTCCTTGATTCAGAAAGGAGATGAAGCTGCAGCACGACAAGGTATGAAGTCGCAGGCCACTCTCCCAGGCCCTGCCCACCCCGGGGGCCGGGCAGAGCCACAGTCAGGGCCAGAAGCAGGGTCACCATGGGTCAGGGGTGAGAGCTGGGAGCTGAACAGGGTGTGGGGGTGGCAACTGGGGGCACGGCCAAGGTCAGGTCAGGGAATGGTGAGCTCAGGGCCAGCATCGCGGCCTGGGGCCCAGCCTGCAGGGAGACGGCCCTCTGAGGGGGTGGTTCTGCTCTCTGCAGCCCTGAGGAGGCTGAGAGGCCACATGGACCTGGAGGCCGAGGTGGAGGACATGCATGTGGAGGCCCAGGCTGAGCGCGCTGAGGGCCACCTGTCTGTGCTGCGTCTCTGTGCCCTGCAGTCCCTGCGCTGGCAGCTCTTCTCCATCATCGTGCTCATGGCCGGCCAGCAGCTGTCGGGCATCAACGCGGTACATGGGATGGTGGCCAGGCGGGGAGACAGATGAAGCATACCCAGGCTTCATGGATAGCAACACAGTTCCACCCACAGAGGCCTGGCCTGGCAGCAGGGCCAGGATCAGCCCAGGCAGGGCCAGATGTCAGGAAGAAAACTCAGTCCTCTCTGCCTCCCTGCTCTGCCTCTCCCCATGTGCCACCTTCATTTTTCTCGGTTTCCCCAGAAGGAATGCCTCCTGCCAATAGTCCTTTCCCCTCTATACAAGAGACCAACTAGACTGAAATGAGCTGAGGTCTCCTGGGTCCAAGCTCAGGTCACCAGGCCAGGGTTGGCAGGCCCAGCCTGGGTCAGGAGCCCACCTTGGGCCCGCTTGGCTGTGATGTTTGTGGCATCGCTTTCTGCGACCGTGGCTCTTTGGCCATAACTGTATCTAACCGTGGTGTGGGGGAAGGGTGGAGATCTGGCAGAAGCTAAAACACTGGAGATTGGGTGGATGACCTGGTTGCTCCAGTGGCGTGTCAGGAAGAGGTGGCCTTGGCCCCAGGGATTCATGGATGTTTAACCCGTGATCATGGGAGGGTGGACGGCCCAGGTGGGAGCCACCAGATGTGGAATAGCACACGTGGCTTTCGAAGGGCTGTGTATGCCAGTGTCCTTGGCACTGGGCCAGAAGACAGACAGAACTTACGGTTGGCTTGGCCCAGAGTGAGAGGTAAGAAGTCATGCTTTGGGATGTGAGCTCTTAGAGTAACTGAACGATGGAGGGACAAGTGCTCTTGGAGGTTGTGTGGTCCGATTCCCGTTTTATAGACGCGGAACCTGAGGCTCAGAGAGAGAGGAGCTGTGACCCCGGATTCCGGGGCAGCGCTGGGCTCCACCCTGGTGTCCCGACTCCAGGTCAGGCCTCTTTTTCCCGCCACCTGCTGCCTCCTTCCTGTCCCAGGGTCCCCAACCCAGGCTTGCAGAACTGTGTGTGGCTTGAGTTGAGAAAGTTAAGCCAGTGTCCTTGGTCTTCAGGCCTCTCCTGACAGCCCTGTGTTTCTGCTTAGATCAACTACTATGCGGACACCATCTATGCATCTGCGGGTGTGGAGGCCGCCTACTCCCAGTATGTAACAGTGGGTTCTGGTGTGGTCAACATAGTGATGACCCTTACCTCGGTGAGTGAGCAGGAAGCGTCTTTCCTGCAGGAGGGTCTCTGGGCAGGTGCCCCCCAGGCAGACAGGAGCCCCACAGAGTCAACTGAGTGCCGGTGGCCCTGGTCCCGGGGTCACTTAAGGAACATGGACTTTAGGATGCACACATACTAACTACCTGCATGACTTTGACCAGAAAACTCAAAATTCCTTCAGATCTGGCCAGGCGCAGCGGCTCACACCTGTAATCCCAGCACTTTGGAAGGCCAAGGCGAGCGGATCACTTGAGGTCAGGGAGTTTGAGACCAGCCTGGCCAACCTGGTGAAACCCAGTCTCTACTAAAAATACAAAAAAAATTATCTGGGTGTGGTGGCACACACTTGTAATCCCAGCACTTTGGGAGACTGAGGTGGGTGGATCACTTGAGGTCAGGAGTTCGAGACCAGTCTGGTCAACATGGTGAAACCCCATCTCTGTACAAAAATTAGCCAGGCATGGTCATAGGCACCTGTAATGTCAGCTACTTGGGAGGCCGAGGCAGAAAAATCACTTGAACTTGGGAGGTGGAGATTGCAGTGAGCTGAGATGGTGCCACTGCACTCCAGCCTGGGTGACAAGAGCCAGACTCTGTCTTAAAAACAACAACAACAAACCTTCAGATCCAAGTTTCTTCCTTTGTAAAAATCATTATGGTGACTGCAATACATGGTATTCGAATGCAGATACCACTTTTCGTTGGTGCAATATCATTATTTCAGAGTTCAGTATTTAAAATCTGAGCTACTTGCGCTTTGATATATATGTTGTATGTAAAGGGGTCAGATGGGCCGGGCACGGTGGCTCACGCCTGTAATCCCAGCACTTTGGGAGGCCGAGGTGGGTGGATCACGAGGTCAGGAGATCGACACCATCCTGGCTAACACGGTGAAACCCCGTCTCTACTGAAAATACAAAATATGAGCCGGGTGAGGTGATGGGCGCCTGTAGGCCCAGCTACTCAGGAGGCTGAGGCAGGAGAATGGCGTGAATCCAGGAGGCAGAGCTGGCAGTGAGCCGAGATTGTGCCACTGCACTCCAGCCTGGGCAACAGAGCGAGACTCTGTCTCAAAAAAAAAAAAAAAAAAAAAGAAAGAAAAAAAGAAAAGGGTCAGATGATCATGGCATTCCTTTCCCTAGATCATTTTCAAGTTATCTTCTGATTATTTTGATTCCTGTTTCTTGAGTTGCCAGTGATGGTAAACATTTTTAATAAAGTTATCTATTATTTGTATTTTCCCCAGAGCTGGTTTAAGTTCCAATCAACTCTCAGAAGATTTAGAAGGGCAGGGAGGGAGAAGTTAAGGAAAATAGCGGAAGAGGCCTATAGGAAAATTAAGGGAAGAGGACGGAGGTCCCCAGGCTGGAGTCTCAGCACCTTCCTCCTGCTGGATTTCCGTGGCCCCATCCTCGGTTTTCCTCTGGGGCAGGATCCATCCTTTATCCTCAGAGTCCTCCTCCTCGGGGATAAATGACCATAACTAGGACCTGCTTCCCCATCATCCTACCTGGAGCAATCTAAGCCAGAAAAATACACTTCCCCTCTCCCTGAAGGAACAGTGTCTGGGAACCAGGCATAGAGCATGAAATTGACAGTATTTCTCTGATTTTGGGGGTGCACTTTGCTCCCATCTGGCCCTCCTGAGTGGCAGTGATAGTCTGTCTGTTGGGATGTTGGGAGAACATGAGTCAGCTAACATGAGTCAAGGGGCTGTACAGGGCTGGCACTGGGTCAGCAATTAGGGATGGAGTAGAATGGAAATGGTATTAGAAATAGAAAAGGAGCCGGATGCGGTGTCTCATGCCTGTAATCCCTGCACTTTGGGAGGCTGAGGTGGGCGGATCACCTGAGGTCAGGAGTTTGAGACCAGCCTGGCCAACATGGTGAAACCCCATCTCTACTGAAAATACAAAAATTAGCTGGGCATGGTAGCACATGCCTGTAATCCCAGCTACTCGGGAGACTGAGGCAGGAGAATTGTTTGTACCCAGGAAGTGGAGGTTGCAGTGAGCCAAGGTTGCACCACAGCACTCCAGCCTGGGTGACAGAGTGAGACTCCATCAAAAAAAAAAAAAAAAATAGAAATGGAAAAGGAAGGAAGAAGTCGAAAGAATGCTGGTCACAGGGAGTGTGGCCTGGGCTTGGATGTTGGAGAAGGAGCTGGCTGAGTGGAGGGGCCAGTCCATCAGGAAAAGTGGGGAGATGAGGGGCCCCCCATGATGTGAGCCCAGATTCCAGATGGCCTCAATATCGAGCCTCAGCGAATAGGAGGGGGCTATTTTTATTCTTATTCTTTTTATATATATATATATTTATTTATTTATTTTTGAGACAGAGTCTCACTCTGTCGCCCAGGCTGGAGTGCAGTGGCCGGATCTCAGCTCACTGCAAGCTCCGCCTCCTGGGTTTACGCCATTCTCCTGCCTCAGCCTCCCGAGTAGCTGGGACTACAGGTGCCCGCCGCCTGGCCCAGCTAGTTTTTTTGTATTTTTTAATAGAGATGGGGTTTCACCGTGTTAGCCAGGATGGTCTCAATCTCCTGACCTCGTGATCCGCCTGCCTCGGCCTCCCAAAGTGCTGGGATTACAGGCTTGAGCCACCGCACCCGGCCTATTTATGTATTTCTTTAAATGGAGATACATGGTCTCACTCTGTTGACCCAGCTGGTTTCGAACTCCTGAGCTCAAGCAATCCTCCTGTCTTGACCTCCCGAAGTGCTGAGATTACAGGTGCGAGCCACTGTGCCCAGCCCAGGGGCTATTTTTAAACGTAGATTTTATTCCTATTCAGGTATGGTGAGGCCAATAGATCAGGAGGTGGCTACTGCTGGAAAGACAGTTTGTTCCTCACAGATCCCATGAGGAGGGCGCAGTCCACGCCATGCAGGGCCTGCGGGGAAGCCCCAGGGTTGGTCAGGAAGCAGAGGCATGAAGGGCAAGTGTGAGGATGAACCTTTACTGTGGTTCCCACAGAAAGGAACGGTGAGGCAGGGTGAGCAGGTTTAGGAGTAGCGGGTGTGAATAATTTCCTCAGGCTGGGGGCCACAGGGGCTGTCCCAGCTGCCTGGCCCCTGGCCCCCAGGGTGTCAGGGCAAGTGGTGCTGGCCTTGAGTGTGACAGCTCAGCAAAGGAGGACCTGGGGTGTGGGCCTGCATTGTCGGTTTGCAGATGAAAGAGGCGCTCCCAGACAGCGGTTTGTTTGCTGTCGGTGGGGTGGGAAGGGTAGTCCCTCCAGGGCCATCAAGGTCCCAAGATGTCAAAGCATCAAACACAGAAAATAGAAAATGTGGTTATTCCAGTGGATGGCAAGGGGAGCCAAGATCCAGGAGATCTGGAAATGACCAGAACAAGGAAGGGTGGCGGTGAAGAGCATGAATGTCTGACCCGTGTCAAATGAGCAGCCTCCATCCCACATGCAGGCAGCAGGGGTATGAAAGGGCCACCTAAAAGGTGGGGCGAGGTGGCTCACTCCTGTAATCCCAGCACTTTGGGAGGCTGAGGTGGGAGGATCACTTGAGGTCAGGAGTTCGAGACCAGCCTGGCCAACATGGTGAAATCTCGTCTCTACGAAAAATACAAAAATTAGCTGGGCGTGGTGGCGGATGCCTGTAATCCCAGCTACTTGGGAGGCTGAGGCAGGAGAATCACTTGAACCCCGGAGGCGAAGGTTGCAGTGAGCCAAGATCGTGCTGTTGCTTGCACTCCAGCCTGGGCAGCAAGCGCGAAACTCCATTTAAAAAAAAAGAAAGAAAAAAGAAAGGGTCACCTAAGAGGGATCTGCAGGAGGAAGTGGAGGCTCTGCCCAAGAATCCTGGGCTCCAGGCCAAGGTAGCTCCTTACCAACCCCCTTCCCCTCCAGGCTGTCCTGGTGGAGCGGCTGGGACGGCGGCGCCTCCTGCTGGCCGGCTACGGCATCTGCGGCTCTGCCTGCCTGGTGCTGACGGTGGTGCTCCTATTCCAGGTCTGACCTCACTTCCCGCCCCCTGGGTGGGAAGTCATGGCCGGGGTGGGAGATCCCCTGACTGAGCTGCGCCCACTGCACCAAGTGGTTGGTTCTGAGTCCCACTGATGGCATGTGTCCTGCCTGGAAACGTACTTTGCAATGCCCCATCCTGAAGTGAATGTCACAGGTGGCTTCGCTTACCTACACCTGCACATGCAAATAAGTAACTAGATAGATGGTCCAGCTGTCATGGGAAAGAGAAACAAGGAGGACAGTGTGCGATAAAGTACGTGCTTCAGTGCATAAATGCAAGGGTTCAATCGCATTAGAAAACATCTGTGGGCAGTGAACAGGTGTGGATTGAGGAGAGGTAAGACCAGAAGTCATCCCATTCAAGAGGTAGAAGGAGGCTGAGCACGGTGGCTCACTCCTGCAATCCTAGCACTTTGGGAGGCCAAGGCAGGAGGATCCATTGAGCCCAAGAGTTCAAGACCAGTCTGAGCAACATGGTGAGACCCCATCTCTACAAAAAATATAAAACGTTATCTTGGTGTGGTGGTGTGCACCTGTAGTCCCAGCTACTCAGGAAGCTGAGGTGGGAGGATCAGCTGAGCCTGGGAGGTCAAGGCTACAGTGAGCCATGATCGCAGCATTGTACTCCAGCCTGGGAGACAGTGAGACCCTGTTTCAAAAAAAGAAAAAAAACAAAAAAAAAACAAAAAAAACCTGGGAATCATATTTCAGTAAGACTAAAACACAGCAGACCACCCAAACAAGAAGTACATCATTTTAATTTGCAGTGTTGTCAGCCTGTATGTATTAGCCACGTTCTACGGAAGTGAGGAAAATACATGGTGTGGCATGATACAAAATCTTTAAAAAGCAATCAGAATTCCGTGTCTCTGAGGCAGCCTCTCTGCTCTTGTTGCTTGTGCAGGAACTGCAGCATTGCCCTGAACCCTTTCAAATGGAAAATATATCAGCAATGCAATTGCACATGAGTACAAGAATGTGTGAGGAGCTCATTCTGTCATTTAGAGACAAGATCTTTGCTCTTTTCCTTCTTTTCCAAGCTGCCCTCTCTGCAATGACTTTGTCCTTTACCACTAGGGAGTGCAGAGAGCTTCATGCAGCAAAGAACTGGGAGGATTCAGGGAATCACCAGGAGGCCGGGGCCTGCAGGGAAAGCAAGGCCTGGAGAGGAACAGTGTTAGTGATGCTCATAAATCAATTTAATTAAAGTTTCCCTTAGAAAGAACTTCCTTCTCTAATTTTAAAACCAGTGTAAGTTCTCAGCCAGACACAGTGGCTCACACCTGTAATCCCAGCACTTTGGGAGGCCAAAGCAGGTGGATCACCTGAGGTCAGGAGTTCGAGAGCAGCCTGGCCACGTGGTGAAACCCCGTCTCTATTAAAAATACAAAAATTAGTCAGGTGTGGTGGCGTGTGCCTATAATCCCAGCTACTCGGGAAGCTGAGGCAGGAGAATCACTTGAACCCGGGAGGCAGAGGTTGCAATGAGCCGAGATCGCAGCACTGCTTCAGCCTGGGTGACAGAGCGAGACTCTATCTAAAAAAAAAAAAAAAAAAGTAAGTTCTTAGTAGATAGGGATTCTAGGAAGTGAAAAGAGGTGATCACGACTGAGCGCCACCTGCAGAGACCACCGCCAGTGACATTTCCGAAACCTAGGGACATCCCCGGTGGCTCTTTCACTCCTTCTGTCCGACCAGGGGCTCTGCCTGAAAATGCACCAGCAGCTGTCGGCTTCACACCGGGTCCAGGGTGGCCCCACCAACCCAGCCAGCCTCGCTTTTGTTTGACGTGTTGAATGGCCCCCAACCCACCCGCCTTCTCTTTCTGTTGAAAATGAATCAGATCGTGTTGCTTCTCTGCTTGGAAGCTCCCAGGGCCTCCTCTCTCACCTCACCATCCAGCTCTGTTGCCAGCTTGTCCCTTGAGCTGTCTCATAACTGTGACTACAGGGTTCCCTGGGAAGTTCCTCTGGGGGTGCCTGGTTAGTTTGGCTGAAGTCCATTGACCTGGTTTTGCATTGGCTGTTCTCCCGGCAGTTGGGTGCAGAGATGGTGATCTGCCGGCTCCACTGGTCCGGGGGTCCTAGGAGTCTCCAGACAGTGGTAGAGAAAGTCCGGACCTCAGCTCACTTATGTTGACTGGGTGACTTCAGCCGTTGCTTGATCCCTGAGGGACTAAGGTTCCTCATAGTCTGTGTTCAGAGCCCTCTGTGCTCTGGTTCCATGATTGTGGGATTGAAGCAATCATATAGGCCGGGCGTAGTGGTGCACGCCTCTAGTCCCAGCCACAGGAGGCTGAGGCAGGAGAATCTTGAACCGGGAGGCAGAGCTGCAGTGACCCAAGATTGCGCCACTGCACTTCAGCCTGGGTGACAGAGTGAGAGTCTGTCTCAAAAAGAAGACATAAGAAATAATCATAGAGTCGCTCAGAGGGCAGAGGAGTATCACAAAGATGAGATGAGTTAATATTTGTGATTTGTAAAGTGCGGAGAATAGCACCTGGCAGGAAAATAACTCAAAGGTAGGTGTCCCTCGTTCTCCACGACGCTCATCAGGTGAGGCTGGAGGGAGCCCTCTGGGAGGCGAGAAGGCCTGGTTCTCACTGGCCTTCCTCTCTTGCCCACAGAACCCTTGAGGTCCATGTAGGTGCCCAGACATCTAGGCGCGGGTCCTCCCTGGGGCAGGAAGGTGGGACCCGTGGGTGGACCCCTCCGCATGTGGAGCTCCTGGCCTCAGCCCAGACAACCCTACCTCTCCCCACAGAACAAGGTCTCCGAGCTGTCCTACCTCGGCATCATCTGTGTCTTTGCCTACATCGCGGGACATTCCATTGGGCCCAGTGAGTACCTGCGTGCTGCTCTCGCCCCGGCCATCCTGGTCCATTCCTGGGCCTGGCATGCAGTCGGTGCTCGACACATATTTGCTGAGTGAATGGACGTGCTCATGCAGATCCCACCCGTTCTTAGCTCTAACCCTTGATGGCACTCCAGGCCATGTTCATTCATTCAACCAGCGTCAGCCAGGCCAGTGCCCCACTGATCATCTGTGGCTCCCAGGGGTGCCCAGACTCGGGTTTGGCACCCAACAAGGAGATGAACTTTTGCAGAGAGGGAGCTTGTGCCGTCCAGACCCCCCTGGGGCACCTCCGTTTACATCCATACCCTCCAGACACTCACTGTAGCCTCCAAACCCACAGCACACCCAAGCCTCAACTGCCTTCTGTCCCTGCTGACCACCAGCGACAGTCCCTTATTACACTGTCCCCAATGTCCTGTTGCCACTGGCTTCGGGCTGCCACCTGGGCCCACGTCTTGGGCAGCCTCTGAGACTCCAGACTCCTTCCCCAGTGTGTCCTGAGACTTGAACCTCCTTCTCCCTGCCTGGGAAGAGACACCCCTGACTGTGAAGACTCTAATAACATTCCCTGAAGAATGTTCATTTTGAAAGCACTGTCCATAAACCAAAATGAAGGTATTCATTCATTCAACACCCATTGGCGGAATACCTCTTTACACTGTGCTGTGTCAGGCACGTGAACGAGACCACATAGTTATATTTAAGGGTATTTAAGAAGTGGGATTTAGGCCTGGCACGGTGGCTCATGCCTGTAATCCCAACATTTTGAGAGGCAGAGGCAGGTGGATCACTTAAGGTCAGAAGTTTGAGAGCAGCCTAGCCAACAAGGTGAAACTCTGAAAAATGCAAAAATTAGCCAGGTGTGGTGGCGGGCGCCTGTAGTCCCAGCCTGAGGCAGGAGAATCACTTGAACCCAGAAGGCAGAGGTTGCAGTGAGCTGAGATCCACCACTGCACTCCAGGTTGGGCAAGAGAGCAAGACTCCGTCTAAAAAAAAAAGTGTTGGGGGGGTGGAATTTAGAGCAGGATGCCTTCCCAGTGTACCTCAAACGTGGAGGCAGCAGAACCTCGAAGGAAAAGCGCTAGTGTGTGTAGGAGACCTGGCCAGGTTCCAAGCCATTCTGCCCCCACTGCCTGTGTGTCACCTGGAGCAAGCCATGATTCTTCTCCAAGAACAGGGGTGATCAGGTGTGCCGGCAGATGCGAGGTCAGAGCATGGGCTGATCTGACATTCAACTTAGGCCTAAGGACTGTTGGCTGCTGCTGTTGTGGTGGACAGGAGGGGGCAGGACAGATGGCATCCCTTGGGGGCAGGGCTCTGGAGAACGGGCCCGGGCCCCACCTCACTGGGCTGCAGGAGTTTGCATTTGATATCCCAGCTTCATTCAGGGGCTTTGAATTCTTCTCCATGGCCATCCAGGGAGATCGGGCCTTTTCTTTTCTTTCTTTTCTTTTCTTTTTTTTTTTTTAAGAGTCGGAGTCTCACTCTGTTGCCCTGGCTGGAGCACAACCTCCATCTCCCGGGTTCAAGGGATTCTCCTGCCTCAGCCTTCTGAGTAGCTTGGACTACAGGCGCACGCCACCACGCTGGACTAATTTTTGTATTTTTGGTAGAGACAGGATTTCACCATGTTGGTCAGGCTGGTTTCAAACTCCTGACCTCAAGTGATCCATGAGACGTGGCCTTTTCAATGAGGCCATTTCACCACCTAAGGGTGGGTGGGAAGCTTGGAAGAGGAGGGACAGAATCTTCCTCTTTCTTTGTATAAAGCTACAGATATGTATATATGCAGGACCTAAACAGACACACAGTATTAAAATTTCATGGGAGTGGCGATTAGGGAACAAAAATGGCTTTAGACATTTTAGACAAAGCTTCTTTTTTTGTTTTTTTTGAGACGGAGTCTCACTCTGTCGCCCAGGCTGGAGTGCAGTGGCGCCATCTCGGCTCACTGCAAGCTCCACCTCCCGGGTTCACACCATTCTCCTGCCTCAGCCTCCCGAGTAGCTGGGACTACAGGCGCCCGCCACCACGCCCAGCCAATTTTTTTGGTTTGTTTGTTTAGTAGAGACAGGGTGTCACCGTGTTATCCGGGATGGTCTCGATCTCCTGACCTCGTGATCCGACCGCCTCTGCCTCCCAAAGTGCTGGGATTACAGGAGTGAGTCACTGCACCCGGCCTAGACGAGGCTTTTTAAGGAGACGATAATGAAAAACAGTTGCCCAAGAAAAGGTTTCGGCCTCGGGCGCTGCCATACCCAGATCCGCCATAGGAGGGCGGCACTCCCCAAGCGCGGGCCGTCTGAAGTCACAGTGACGCCAGCGCAGAGGAAGCTCTATGAGAAAGCTCTGCCTGTGAGCTGGGGCCGCCTCACTCCCGCTGCTCCCACGAAGCTTCCCATCCATTAACTTTCTGCAAACCTTCATAGAGCGTCATTGGCCTTGAAGCAGCAGCAATGGAAATTCAATTCTAGGCTCTGCAACCAGCCTTTGCAAAGTGGACCTTTCCAGCTCCTGCCCTGATCACACGCTGGTTTTGTGGGTAAAGGCAGGGTTCATTTCCCGTCCGCAATCCCAGCTGGGGCTCTTAAGGGACCTAGGTCTGAGGCCAGAGTGGGCCGCGCCCCGCCGGCCCTGGGGGACCCCTGGGTCCTTCTTCGCCCCACCCATCCTGTTCCGACCTCCAGGTCCTGTCCCCTCGGTGGTGAGGACCGAGATCTTCCTTCAGTCCTCCCGGCGGGCAGCGTTCATGGTGGACGGGGCGGTGCACTGGCTCACCAACTTCATCGTGGGCTTCCTGTTCCCGTCCATCCAGGTGAGCGAGGGCCCCTTCCCCAGTCCGCTCCACCGGCCTCCAGGGAGTAAGCTGTAGTCCCCTTCTGCTAAGCACATCTGGGAATCCAGCAAGGTGGGGACCGGCTCTCAGACACATCCAAGGGTCCACAGACACACGTGGCCCCACTGCCTCCAAACGCTTGAAGACACGGGTTTCCCAGTTACTGAAGGGTGATCCCCCGCTGAAATTGTAAAGGGCTGTTGCTTAGGGGCTCTGGTCCGCGGAGCTCAAAGGTAGCAGAAAGCAAACAAAGCCAGAGCCAGGGAGCAGATCCCCCACTGCCTCCTTCCTCGTTCCAAAGACAAGATGGGCCACAAACTCTGCGCTCAGGGCACAGAGGCCTGTAAACCCCTATTGTCAAAAGGTTAAGCAGTCTTTTTTTTTTTTTTTTTTTTTTTTTTTAAGACAGGGCCTTGCTCTGTCACCCAGGCTGGAATGCAGTGGTGCAAACACAGCTCACAGCAGCCTCAACCTCCCGGGTTAAGTGATCCTCTCACCTCAGCCTCCCAAGTCGCTAGGACCACAGGCATGGGCCACCACACATGGCTATTGTTTTAATTTTTTTTTAGGGATGGGGTCTTACTATATTGCCCAGGCTGGTCTCAAATTTCCAAAGCACTGGGATTATGGGTGTGAGCCACAGCACCCGACCAGCTTCTTTTTGATAATAGGGTGAGGGGGATCCAATTTTCTAGACTTTTTTTTTTCTGCAAACAATCTTTAGTTATCACAATTTTCTAGCTATATCACTCCTCCAGGAGCGAAACAAAACTGGCTACCAAGCAACTCCTTCATGGACTCACAAAGGCCTCGACCAGCACTGGTTATTTGTCGTTGTTTGTTTGGGGGTTTTTGTGTTTGTTTTTTTGGAACAGAGTCACGCTCTGTTGCCCAGGATGGAGTGCAGTAGCGCAATCTTGGCTCACTGCAACCTCTACCTCCTGAGTTCAAGCGATTCTTCTGCCTCAGCCTCCTGAGTAGCTGAGACTACAGGTGTATACCACCAGGCCCAGCTGATTTTTGTATTTTTAATAGAGATAGGGTTTCATCATGTTGGCCAAGTTGGTCTCAAACTCCTGACCTCAGGCCATCCACCTGCCTTGGCCTCCCAAAGTGCTGGGATTACAGGCGTGAGCCACCGTGCCCGGCTGGATCAGCCCTGTCTTTCTCTGCCCCCTCCTCTCTTTCTCGTCTCCTGGTCTAGGAGGCCATCGGTGCCTACAGTTTCATCATATTTGCCGGAATCTGCCTCCTCACTGCGGTTTACATCTACGTGGTTATTCCTGAGACCAAGGGCAAAACATTTGTGGAGATAAACCGCATTTTTGCCAAGAGAAACAGGGTGAAGCTTCCAGAGGAGAAGAAAGAAGAAATCATTGATGCTGGGCCTCCCGCACCCTCTCCTGCCAAGGAAACTTCCTTTTAGTGGCTCTGCATGACGGACGGACGGGAGCCCATATTTCAGGCTTCCTTCTATGAGAATGGACCTCCTAGCCCCAGGCTCTGAGGAGGATAGTAGCACTGAGGCTTTTGTTGTTGCCCCCATTTAATTTAATTATGGATATTATTAAATACCCACAATCATGCACATTTAGCTGAGAAGTTCCAAGGCTAGCCACTGAGGAATGACCTGGGGGAAGGGGCAGGTACGTGAATTTTGATTGGTTAAGACTCGATTTTCCAATTCTACATTGGCACGGAAATTTAAATGATGTATAGAGGCACTTTTTTAAAGTAAAACTTTTCAAGTTCCACAATTGCTGTGGAGACCCAAACTGCCATCGTGGCATCGATTAGGGAGTCCAAGGCTCTGAGTGCTATTGCCTTCCTGGCGATGTGGCTTCCTTTCTCCGCCCTGTGGTTGCAGGTTGCACCGTGAATCCCAGCCCGCGTGCCTAGCTCTGTCCTGTCAATCACAGGGTTAAGGGGGCCAGCCCCTGCACACCTGCGGGGTATTTCTTGTCAGGTGGGATGACAGCCTGATAAAAGAAATAAGACACAGAGACAAAGTATAGAGAAAGAACAGTGGGCCCAGGGGACCGGCGCTCAGCATACGGAGGACCCGTGCCGGCACTGGTCTCTGAGTTCTCTAGTATTTACTGATTACTATCTCTACTATCTTGGTGAGGGAGATGTGGCAGGACTATGGGGTAATGGTGGGGAGAGGGTCAGCAGGAAAACATGTGAACAAAGGGCTCTGTATCATAAATAAATTTAAGGAAAGGTGCTGTGCCTCGACGTGCACGTCGGCCAGATTCATGTTTGACTTCACACCAACATCTCAGTGCAGTAAAGAGCAGTATTGCCGCCAGCGTGTCTCACCTCCAGCCGTAAGGTGGTTTTCTCCTATCTCAGTAAATAGAATGTACGATCGGGTTTTACACCGAGACATTCCATTCCCAGGGATGAGCAGGAGACAGATGCCTTCCTCTTATCTCAATTACAAAGAGGCCTTCCTCGTTCACTAATCCTCCTCAGCACAGACCCTTTACCGGTGTCAGGCTGGGGGATGGTCAGGTCTTTCCCTTCCCACGAGGCCATATCTCAGGCTGTCTCAGTGGGAAGAAACCTTGGACAATACCCAGGTTTTCTTGGGCAGAGGTCCCGGCGGCCTTCCACAGTGCATTGTGTCCCTGGGTACTCAAGACTGGAGAATGGCGATGACTTTTACCAAGCATACTGCCTGCAAACACATTTTTAACAAAGCACGTCCTGCGCAGCCCTAAATCCTTTAAACCTTGAGTCAACACAGCACATGTCTCTGTGAGCACAGGGTTGGGGCTAGGGTTACGGATTAACAGCATCTCAAGGCAGAAGAATTTTTCTTAGTACAGAACAAAATGGAGTTTCTTATGTCTTCTTTTTTCTACATAGACACAGTAACAGTCTGATCTGTTTTTCTTTCCCCCACAACGGGGGCCACAGGCAAGGGAGTAAGACCATTCCCAGTCCACTCTCTCTCCTCCTCTCCCTCCGACGGGGCAGATGATATCTTCCTTGAAAACAAGGTGCAGGGCTGGGCGCGGTGGCTCACACCTGTAAACCCAGCACTTTGGGAGGCCGAAGCGGGTGGATCACCCAGGCTCAGGAGTTCGAGACCAGCCTGGGCAACACAGTGAAACCCTGTCTCTACTGAAAATACAAAAATTGACCAGCACGGTCATGTGCACCTATAGTCCCAGCTGCTCGGAGGCTGAGGCAGGAGAATCGCTTGAGCCCGAGAGGCAGAGGTTGTAGTGAGCCATGATAATGCCACTGCATTCCAGCCTGGGTGACAGAGTGAGACCCTGTCTCAAAAAATAATAATAATAAAAATAAAAAAGCACTTGCCTTCTGGCCTGACCATGTCACTCTCTGCTGGAATCCTAGGCTGACTCTGTCACTTGAGATGATAAGGCTGGAACCCCATTGTCATAACGTGGGTTTCCCGCCACCACCCCAAGTACTTCCAATCCTCTGTGCCTTTCTCCGTGGGGTGCTTTCCTATACCTTTCCTCCAAACAATCACAGCCCTACCCAGCCTTCAAACCCCAGCTCGAATGAGCCTTAAGAACGTCTCCTGTCCTGTCCAGTGGGAGGTCCTCTCACCTCTGGGCTCTGGAATCACTGCGCGTCTTTTCCCGTTGGCGGGCTTGTCACTTTGCATATTATAGGTCTAGCTGTTGCCCTGTAGCCTCCAAACTTAGTGGCTTAAAACAATGACAGCTGTTGTGTCTCCTGGTTCCTGTGGGTCAGGAATTCAGACAGGACTCCATGGGAATGGCTTGTCTCTGCCCTTTGACATCTGGGGCTTCAGCTGGAAGACTCGGAAGCCCAGGAGCAGAGCTGTCTAGAGGCTCCTTCTGCTTCTGATCGCTGGTGCTGGAGGGCAGCGAAACTGACACTCAGCCTGGGCTCCTCGCACCTGGGGAGCTGCATTCCTGGGGGTGACGGGGCAGGGGGAGACAGAATCACGCACACACCAAGAAAGTCACATGCTGTTTACTAGATGCTAGTCAGTCACTCCAGCACACAATAGTGGCGGGAAGGATGGCTGTGATGAGAATTAGACTGCCCCTTTTATTTTTATTTATTTGTTTATTTATTTTGAGACAGAGTCTTGCTCTGTTGCCCAGGCTGCAGTACAGTGGCACAACCTCGGCTCACTGCAAACTCTCCCTCCCAGATTCAAGTGATTCAGCTGCCTCAGCCTCCCGAGTAGCTGGGATTACAGGTGTGCACCACCATGCCCAGCTAGTTTTTGTATTTTTAGTAGAGATGGGGTTTCACCATGTTGGCCAGGCTGGTTTTGAACTCCCAGCCTCAGGTGATCCATCCGCCTTGGCCTCCCAAAGTGCTGGGATTACAGGCATGAGCCACCGCGCCCAGCCTAGACCACCCCTTTTAGAGACAGGGTCTCACTCTGTTGTCCAGGCTGGAGTGCAGTGACAATCATGGCTCACGGCAGCCTCGAACTTCTGGGCTCAAGCGATCCTCCCACCTCAGCCTCCCAAAGCACTGAAGATTACAGGAGTGAGCCCCCGCACCTGGCCTCTTTTGAATAGAGGAGTGTGTCAAAAGAATGTGCAGAGATAGTTGAAACCATCTCAATATCTTTCTTTGGGTCTCACATCTTTCACCCATTCAGTCCCTAAGTTACTTAAGGTCTTTTCATTTCACTTTGCACATTTCTAATTGAGGCCAATACTCTTTGCCTCACATAAACCAGGTGGAAATGCTTGGTAAGTATGAAGCATTTCACAAAGGTCAGGGTTCATCTTCATGGCTGCTGTTAGAAATGGATCTGACAGCTGCGTCCCCTGCGTGGTCATTCCAGAGTCTCCACTGGGCCCATTCTCTGTCTGGAACTGTACAGAGCCCTGCACCAATGCCTGAGTCCCCAGCAGGTCCGAGGTATGGCTCCAGCAGGTCCTGTGGCTGAGGCACCCTAGGTGTCTTCATCCAGGAATTCCAGGAGTCAATGTGATTCCTCTCTCGAATGAGGATGCCTCCCTCCTGGGTCACATACCCTGCTGGACGTCTGTTCCCACAGCCTTTCCTGTAGTCCACAGAAGGGAATGTCCAGGTCTCATAGTAACCCAGTGAGTGGTATGAGAGCAAATCAGTGAAGAAGTCACCACCAGAGTGTTGGCTGAGTGAGCCCAGGGCCACCCAAATACATTTGCTGCACTCTGGAGTAAAACAGAAGATGATCTGGTGGTCTTTGTAGTTGGTGTGAGTGGAGAAATAGGTTCTGGGCCTGGATAAAGCTAACTGGCTTCTGCCCAGTAGAATACAGCCAGGGGACAGGATAGTAAGGGGGTATTATGAACACTGGAATGCCAATAAATTTGACAACCTAGATGAAATGGACAAACTCCTTGAAAAACACAGAGGACCAAAGCTTACTCAGTAAGAAGTAGATAACCTGGGCTGGGTGCAGTAGCTCATGCCTGTAATCACAGCACTTTGGGGATCACTTGAGGTCAGGAGTTCGAGACCAGCCTGGCCAACATGGTGAAACCCTGTCTCTACTAAAAAATACAAAAATTAGCCGGGCAAAAAAACAAACGAAAAATAAATTGATAACCTGAATAGTCTTAAGTCAGTTAAAGAAATTGAATTTGTAATTTAAAAAACTTCCCCGAAGGGAAGAAAACTTCAGGCCCATATGGCTTCACTGGTGAATTCTACCAAACGTTTCAAGAAGACATAATACTCATTTAACACAAATTCTACCAGAAAATTAAAGAGGAAGGAACACTTCCCAATTCATTCTATGAAGCCAGAATTACTCTGATACCAAAACGGCACAGAAGACATTACAAGAAAACTACAACCCAGTATCACTCATGAACAGAGATACAAAAATTAGTGACTATATTTTAGCAAGCAGACTCCAATAATATAAGGACAATAATATATCTTAACCAAGTAGGGTTTATCTCAGGAATGTAAGATTGGCTTAATCCTCCCCAAACTGATCTATTCCAGCTAAAAACAATTTCCATCAAAATTGCAGCAGGCTTTTTTTGGCAGGGGGTGGGGAGGTGATGGATGGTGGGGTTAGAAATTGACAAACTGATTCTATTATTTATATGGAAATGCAAAGAAACTAGAATAACCAAAACAACTTTGAGAGAGTTGAATTTGGGGAAATAATATTACTTGACCTCAAGGCTTATCATAAAGCTAGAGTAATCAAAACCATTTGTGGTATTAGTGGAACAATAGTGAATAGATAATGGAACGCCAGCAAGAATCCAGAAATAGATCCACACCTATACAGACAACTGATTTTCTTATTTATTTATTTATTTTGAGACGAAGTCTTGCTCTGTTGCCCAGGCTGGAGCGCAATGGTATGATCTCGGCTCACTGCAACCTCCACCTCCCAGGTTCAAGCAATTCTCCTGCCTCAGCCTTCTGAGTAACTGGGATTGCAGTTGCCCACGACCACACCAGGCTAATTTTTTGTATTTTTAGTAGAGACAGAGTTTCGCCATGTTGGCCAGGCTGGTCTTGAACTCCTGACCTCAATGATCCACCCACCTCAGCCTCCCAAAGTGCTGGGATTATAGGTATGAGCCACCACACCCGGTCTCAGACAACTGATTTTCTAGCAAAAGCAACTGAGTGGTGAAAGGACAGCATATCCAACAAATGTGCTGGAGTGATTATGTCATATGCAAAAAAATCAACTGCGATTCCTACCTCACATCATATAAACAAATAAACACAAACTGGAACAGAGACCAAATTAAAACCTTAAATTATAAAACTTCTAAATAGGAGATAAATCTTTGTGAACTTAGGTTACACAACACACTAAAAGCACAATCCATAAAAGAAAAAGTTGATAAATTGGACGTCAACAAAATTAATAAAATTTTCTATTTGAAAAGTTGTTATAAGAATGAAAAGACAAGCGACGGACAGGCACAAAAAATTTGCAACTCACATATCTGAGAAAGCACTAGTATCTAGAAGTACAAATGTACAATGCATAAGAAAATCTCAAAGCTGGCCGGGCACAGTGGCTCATGCCTGTAATCCCAACACTTTGGGAGACTGAGGCGGGCAGATCACCAGGTCAGGAGTTTGAGACTAGCCTGGTCAACATGGTGAAACTCCATCTCTACTAAAAATACAAAAGTTAGCTGGCTTGATGGTGGGCAACTGTGATCCCAAATACTGGGGAGGCTGAGGCAGGAGAATCACTTGAACCCAGGAGGCGAAGGTTGTAGTGAGCCGAGATTGTGCCATTGCACTCCAGCCTGGGCAACAAGAGTGAAACTCCATCTCAAAAAAAAAAAAAAAGATACTCAACATTATTAGTAATTATGTCATTATGTAAATTAAAATCACAATGAGACACTACTGCACATCTTATAGGATGCCTACAATTTACAATACTGACTACAAGTTTTGATAAAAATGAGGGGCAACTGGAACGCAGGTCCATGGCTGATAGAAATGTAAAATGGTCCAACCACTTCCAAAAACAACTTACCAGTCTGTTAAACAGTTAAGTGTACATCTACCACATGACACAGCCATTCCAATCCTAGGTATTAACCCAAAGAAACCAAAGCAGATGTCTAAACAAAGACATGTACACAAATGCTCACAGCAGCTTCATTTAGAATAGCCAAAGAATTGGAAGCACCACCAAAGTACATCAGGATGAATGGATAAATGAACAGTGGCCTAGCCACACGGGATAATTGTATTTAGCAATAAAAAGACATGAACTATTGACATGCTCTGCAACCTGCATGAATCTCAAAGCACTTCTGCCAAGGGAAAGGAGAAACACCCCCGAAAGTGCCCACTATATTATTTCAATTGTATAAAATTCCAGGAAATGCAAACTAATCTGCAGTAACAGAAAACAAATCAGTGTTTCTCTGGGGAAACTTTTGGGGGCAATGAAGTGTTTATTATCTTGCTGAGGTGATCATTTCATGAATGTGTGTACATGTCAAAATATCACACGTACATTTTAAATTACAGAAAAAAACTGTAAAAATATGTTCTAGGCTAAGTATGGTGGCTCATACCTGTAACTCCAGCACTTTGGAAGGCTGAGGCGGGCAGATCACTTGAGCCTGGGAGTTTAAGACCAGCCTGGCTGAGATGATGAGACCCTGTGTCTGCAAATAATCTAAAAATTGGGAGAGTGTCATGGCACACGCCTGTAGTCCCAGCTACTTGGGAGGCTGAGGCTGAAGGACCCCTTGATCTCAGGAAGTTGAGGCAGCAGTGAGCTATGATCACACCCCTGTACTCCAGCCTGGGCCACAAAGCAAGACTGTGTGACTAAAAAAATAAATTAATTAAACAAAAAAATATATTTTTTTGAGACAGAGTTTCACTCTTTTTGCCCAGGCTGGAGTGCAGTGGCACAATCTCACCTCACTGCAACCTCCACCTTCTGGTTTCAAGCGATTCTCCTGCCTCAGCCTCCTGAGTAGCTGGGATTACAGGCACCTGCCACCATGCCTGGCTAATTTTTGTATTTTTAGTAGAGACAAGGTTTTACCATGTTGGCCAGGCTGGTCTCGAACTCCTGACCTTGTGATCTGCCTGCCTTGGCATCCCAAAGTGCTGGGATTACAGGCATAAGCCACCGCGCCTAGCCAAAAAAATTTATTCATTTAGAGACAGAGTCTCGCTCTATCACCCAGGCTGGAGTGCAGTGGCGCGATCTTGGTTCACTGCAAGCCCCGCCTCCCGGGTTCACACTATTCTCCTGCCTCAGCTTCCTGAGTAGCTGGGACTACAGGTGCCCACCACCATGCCCGGCTAATTTTTTGTATTTTTAGTAGAGACGGGATTTCACGGTGTTAGCCAGGATGGTCTCCATCTCCTGACCTCGTGATACACCCATCTGGGCCTCCCAAAGTACTGGGATTACAGGTGTGAGCCACCGCGCCTGGCCAATATTTTTAAAATATATGCTAGTAAGCCACGCTGTCTCTTGGCGTTTGTGCACCTAGTGGGGAGACGTGTGACCTTGAAAATCAGGAGATCTGGCCAGGTGTGGTGGCTCATACGTGTAATCCCAGCACTTTGGGAGGCTGAGGCAGGTGAATCACCTGAGGTCAGGAGTTCGAGACCAGCCTGGGCAACATGGTGAAACCCCATCTCTACTAAAAATGTAAAAATTAGCTGGGCATGGTGGTGAGTCCCTGTAACCCCAGCTACTTGGGAGGCTGAGGTGGGGAGAATCGCTTGAACCCAGGAGGCAGAGGCTCCAGTGAGCCGAGATCGTGCTACTGCACTCCAGCTTGGGTGATGGAGCAAGACTTCCATCTCAAAACAAAACAAAACAAAAAGAAGAAGAAAATAAAATCAGGAGATCCGAAATCTGGTCTCCGCTTGGCCACAGTGATCGTGACCTTAAAGCCAATCCCCAAATGTCTCTGGGATTTCTTTCCTAGGCCGTTGCATGGGAAAAGCATTCCCTTCTGTCACCTACCACAGAGGTGGTGCAGCCTTGGAGATCAAGGTTCCTGAGGGTGCTCAGCTTAGTGCCTTGTAAGCACTTCCAGTGGGTGTTCACTAAATGCTTGTTTATCGGGTGTCCTTTGGGGGTCAGGTGGCCGTGGCTCCAAGTTCTGAGAGCTGCAGCCTCTCTCCACGTGTCTTTGTCAGAGTTTGTTACTGAGGCTGGGGTCAGGCTGAGTCACTCTGCCGGCCACAGTCTCATAGATATGAGATTGTTTGGAAATGAAGACTGGGCAGGTCTTTGAACTTTGCTTGGCTCACACGGATTCACTAATCGTTCTTCCTAAGCCCAGGTGCTCCAAAGACGTGACTCCACAGATAAGGAAAGATGCACAGGCCAAGGTTCCCAGGAGGGCAAAGCGTGAGCCTGGGCTCAGGGTGAGGCCTGGTGGCGTTCTCTTAGTTCAGCCCACTCATTCGGATTCACGGTTACACCTGGGCGTGGTGTGCCAGGTTAGGTAGTTTGCAGGAGTGACTGGAAGGCCCTCCAGTGAAAAAGTCACTCAAAAAACCAGAGCAATATCATTTTCAGGCATAGAAGAAAATAGTGCTGATTGAAAATTCAGTATATATTAATGCAGGAGTCATAGGACCTCTTCTTGCGAATAACTTGATCAACCATTAATTTGCCATAAGTTGTATCCTTGAATAAAGAGAACATTCTCTGGGTAGCTGGGCACTGTGGCTCATGCCTATAATCCCAGCACTTTGGGAGGCCGAGGCGGGTGGATCACAAGGTCAGGAGATTGAGACCATCCTGGCCAACATGGTGAAACCCCGTCTCTAATAAAATACAAACAATTAGCCGGGCGTGGTGGTGTACACCTGTAGTCCCAGCTACTCGGGAGGCTGAGGCAGGGGAATCACTTGAACCCGGGAGGCAGAGGTTAGAGTGAGCACTCCAGCCTGATGACAGAGCAAGACTCCGTCTCAAAAACGAAAAGAAAACATTCTCTGGAGTGTAATTACGATATAATTCAGGCTTTCTTGTCATCCAGACTGTGCTGTTTTCAGCTCGACCCAGAGTGATTGGGCTGTTCTAGAACAGTTCTAGTGATTAGATTGTTCTAGGCTTGGCCTCCACTTCCTTGTCTGAAATCCACAGTTACAGCCCTTGGGTGGTGGAGGAGCCTCAGGGGCGATGGCATCACCACCCCATTTTGCAGATGAAGAGCCTGAGCCCAGGAATTCGATGGAGCCAGCGTTGCCCAGCGGGGTTCCGACAGTCCCAGCCTTGCCAAGGCTGACAGGCCTCCTGGTCAGGAAGGGGTAGGGAGCAGGGCCTTGGGGCTGTTGCGCTCTAATGGGCAGCCCCCTCCAGGGTGGATGAGGCAGCCCTCATTCCCTGGCTGGTGGCCAGGCCACTCAGAAAGCCAGTCTGCATGTCAGTTAACTGTCTGGTGAGTCCTCAGTGGAGCTTGTGGGGAATGTGCCCAGGGAACTGGTAGATCCCACACAGTGGAGGTTTCTTTCGGGGAACTCCCCCAAACTTCTGGCATCAGAGCCTCCTGGGTTGACTGACTCAGTCACTTTTCAGATACTCCCCACTGCCTCTTCAGAAGATCCTGGGTTTCAACATTGGAAGAGACCTTAGCTGTTTTTTACTTTCTGCCTCCAGTAGGAATACTTCTTTCAACATTCTCATATATGTATATATATATGTATATGTATATGTATATATATATATATATGTATACACACACACACGCACATGCACATATACACACACACATATATATATGTATGTTTTTTGTTTTTTTTTTTGACAGAGCCTTGCTCTGTCGCTGAAGCTGGAGTGCAGTGGTGCCACCATAGCTCACTGCAACCTCCCCCTTCCCGGTTCAAGCAATTCTCCTGCCTCAGCCTCCCAGGTAGCTGGGATTACAGGCACACGCCACTTGAGGTCTCGCTCTGTGGCCCAGGCTGGAGGTGGTGGTGTGATCTCAGCTCACTGCAGCCTCTGTCTTTCAGGCTCAAACCATCCTTGCATCTCAGTCTCCTGAGTAGCTGGGACTACAGGCATGTGCCACCACACCCGGCTAATATTTTGTATCTTTTATAGAGACAAGGTCTCACTATGTTCCCCAGGCTAGTCTTGAACTCCTGAGCTCAAGTGATCCTCCCACCTCAGCCTCCCAAAGTGCTAGGATTATAGGCATGAGCTACCACACTCAGCCCAGACTTCATTTCTTGGTCTTTTTTACCTGTGGCTGGCCTCTTTTCTCAGGCTTCAAAAGGCCCCAGTCTCCTCAAGCTCTTAGACACTTCCCTTTCATGAAAACCTGCTCTTAGTAATGGTTCCTTTAAAAACCAAACCTCAGAAACATTTTGGGCCAGGCACAGTGGCTCATTCCTATAATCTCAGCACTTTGGGAGGCCAACGTGAAGGATTGCTTGCAGCCAGGAGTTCAAGGCCAGCCTGGCCAACAGAGAAAGATCCTATCTCATTTTTTAAAAAACATATTTTTACTTAAAAAAATGAAACGTGCCATATTTCCTCCCCTTCTCCCTATCCTCCTCTTTTGCTCAAATATTGTAAAGTAAGTCATAGACATTATGACATCTTATTCCTAAATATCTTACTACGGATCTCTAAAAAATAAAGTCATGGGCTGGGTGCAGTGGCTCATGCCTATAATCCCAGCACTTTGGGAGGATGAGGTGGGCAGATCACAAGGCTAAAAATACAAAAATTATTCAGGCGTGGTGGTGCATGCCTGTAATCCCAGCTACTCAGGAGGCTGAGGCAAGAGAATCACTTGAACCCAGTAGGCAGAGGTTGCAGTGAGCTGAGATCACGCCACTGCACTCCAGCCTGGGTGACAGAGTGAGACTCTGTCTCTAAATAAATAAATAAAAAGTCATGTTTTTATATAATACTTTCATTTCACATACCAAAATTTAAAATAATTCCTTAATATCATCTAATAGTCCCATCATATTCAAATATCTACAGCAGCGCCAAAATGTTTTTGTGATTGCTTCTGTCAGACACCAGGAGGTGCCATTGAGGTTTTACTTTAGGGTTTGTTTTTATGCCCTTTTTAAATTGCAGCCATGTGGATTTGAACCCTAAAGCCAGGGAAGGACCACCTGGTGTTTACAAATGCTCAAAGGTTACCTTTCTCCCTTGATATGGTTTGGCTGTGTCCCCACCCAAATCTCATCTTGAATTCCCACACGTTGTGGCAGGGACCTGGTAGAGGTAATTGAATCATGGAGGCAGGTCTTTCCCAAGCTGTTCTCATAATAGTGAATATGTCTCATGAGATCTGATGGTTTTAAAAAGAGGAGTTGCCCTGCACAAGCTCTCTCTCTTTGCTTGCTGCCATCCATGTAAGATGTGACTTGCTCCTCCTTGCCTTCCTCCATGATTGTGAGGCTTCCCCAGCCACATGGAACTGTAAGTCCAACTAAACCTCTTTCTTTTGTAAGTTGCCCAGTCTCAGGTATGTCTTTATCAGTAGCGTGCTTTACCCAGATCTGCAACCTGATATCAGGTTTCCTTGCCGTCTCCCTTTATTGGATAGGCTTCTTCCCTAATCTTTTACCCATGGTACTGTCTTCAGGGTCCCACCTCAGAGAAAGGATCTCTATGCCAGTGCTCTTGGATGGCTGGGCTGCAAGGCTGGAATCCTGGAGCTTCAGGGACCCACTCAGGGGATTGGTCACCTGAGAGCAAAGCCTGCAGACAGGAGGCAGAGCCAAGACAGGCTGACCGCACTTCTGATGCTGCACCCTGGATCCTGGGCTCTGGCTGTACTGGAAGCCAGGCCTCCCCTGGATTCTTCTGGTAGGTGAAACAGTGGGTTCCCTGTGTTGCTAAAACCTGTGTGTTCTGGGTTTTCTGTCTCTGAAAACAAAGGTCTTGAATAAAATAGTTCATTAAAGAACAAAGCAGCAGGAAGGTGGGGATGGTCAATGGGAAGAAAGAAAGAAAGAGAGGGAGAGAGAGAGAGAGAGAAAAGAAAAGAAAAGAAAAAAGAAAAGAGCCAGGTGCTGTGACTCAAGCCTGTAATCTCCACACTTTCGGAGGCCAAGGCAGGAGGATCACTTGACACCAGGAGTTTGAGACTAGCCTGGGCAACATAGCAAGACCCCCATCTCTACAAAAAATATATATATAAAAATTAGTTCGGTGTGGTGGCATGTGCCTGTACTCACAGCTACCCGGGAGTCTAAGGTGGGAGGATCACCTGAGCCCAGGAGGTTGAGTGCAGTTCACACCACTGCACGTTAGCCTGGGCAATAGAGCAAGACCTGTCTCAAAAAATAAAAAATAATTAAAAAATGACTGTGACCCCAGCTTGCTTAATGGGCTGGAATAGACAAATGTAGAGAATGTAGAGAGAAGCAAGCGTGGAAGTAAGGAGGTGAGTTAGCGGGCCACTTCCATAGACCAGGGAAGAGATGCTGGTGGGTTGATGACAGAGAGATCAGTGAAAAATGGAGGTTGCTACAGATTGTTGAGACTACAATTGAGAGGCGTTTAGGAGGTGAGATCAATGGAGCTCGGTAACGGACTGGAGAGTGGGTGATGGGGAGGGAGAGGTTACAAATGTTTGCTGGTTTTTACTTCCTTCATCGGATGGATGGTGGTACCACTTACTGAATCTGGGGTCACAGGGAAAGTACCAGGCTTTCTGGGGAAACCATGCATTTAGTTTTGTGCGTGTTGTGGTTGAGTCCTCCCACATTCTGGGATGGGACCTGATAGGGCTCCTTGATCACATCTATCCCTGAAAACAATCCTTGTAGCTAACAGGTGGTAGCACGCTGACACATCCCACTCAAAGCACACGGACTGAGAACTGGGGAGGATGGAGAGCAGCTGCTGGCCCTCACAGAGATCTGGGAGAAAAGGGTGTTCCAGGTTAGGATTTGGGTGTTCTTGCCATCCTTAGTGCCATTGAAATGCCAACTTGATCAAACCTCCACATTCCAAAGGTGTACTACTTCTGCTCTTTCAACCTATCTTTACTACTCTTAGCCTTGGGTTCTGCATTAATGTTGATGTTGGCTGGGCACAGGGGCTCTTGCCTGTAATTCCAGCACTTTGGGAGGCTGAAGCGGGTGGACCACTTGAGGTCAGGAGTTCGAGACCAGCATGGCCAACATGGTGAAACTCCTTCTCTACCAAAAATACAAAAATTAGCCAGATGTGGTAGCATGCACCTGTAGTTCCAGCTACTCAGGAGGCTGAGGCAAGAGAATTGGTTGAACCCAGGAGGTGGAGGTTGCAGTGAGCTGAGGTCGTGCCACTGTACTTCAGCCTGGCGACAGTTGCATTTGCATTAACCTCTCTGTTGTCTTATATGTTTTATTTTCACTTTGTATTGTACTAGTTGTTTTGGAGACTGGGTCTTACTCTGCCACCCAGGCTGGAGGGGAGTGGTGCAGTCATTACTCACTGCAGCCTCCAACTCCTGCGCTCAAGTGATCCTCCTGCCTCAGCCTCCTGAGTAGCTGGAATTACAGGCGCACACTACCATCCCCGCCTAATTGTTGTATTTTTTGTAGGGATAGGGTCTCACTATGTTGCCCAGGTTGGTCTTAAACTCCTGGCCTCAACAGATCCTCCTGCCTCAGCCTCCTAAAGTGCTGGGATTACAGGCATGAGCCACCACACCCAGCTTGTTTTAGCTATGCCCTAGTTTTTTATTCTTTGATCCCATCTGAGAATATTTGCCCTTGAATAGCAGAGTTTAATACATTTTTATGTCTTACAATTGATATTTTTTCTTCTTCATCTTATTTTATGCTTTGTTTCCTTACATGTTCTTGCTATTTTTAAATTTTTCTTTTCTTTGACTGTATTGATTAACTTTGCTAAATTTTTATATCCATGATTTGAGGTTTTACATTCTATTTGTATTTTATTAGTAGTACCTACAGGCTGGGCATCGTGGCTTACGCCTGTCATCCCAACACTTTGGGAGTCCAAAGCAGGAGGATCACTTGAGGTCAGGAGTTCGAGACCAGCCTGGGCAACATGGTGAAACCCTGTCTCAACAAAAAATACAAAAATTAGCTGGGCATGGTGCCTGGGCTGTGCCTGTAGTCCCAGCTACTCTGGAGGTTGAAGTGATTGAGCCTGGGAGGTGGAGGTTGCAATGAGCCGAGATCGTGCCATCATACCCCAGCCTGGGTGACAGAGCCAAACTCTGTCTCAAAAAAAAAGAAAAAAATAATTGCCTACAGAGCCCTGGAGACCCTTGATGGTACTTAGGAATCCCCGGTATGGCTCCATCTTCCTGTGATGGGGGGCCCCACAGGTTGACCATTGCACGCAGGCTCCCAGAGTTAGCAGAGCCAGCCCTGCCTCTCCCCAGGGAGCCCAGAGGTCCCAGAGCCAGCACAGTCCCTGAGCTCCCTGAGCTGGCTGACCTTGATGTCCCTTGTCATTTCTACATGGAGGGACACTCCTCTGTGTCCCTCCTCTGCCCCCACCATCCTCCTGGGGACAGCTGGGCTGATGCCCCAGCAAATCCGCAGCTCCCAGCAGTTCTCAGATGCAGCCACATGGCCCGCTGGGCTCTGAAAACACTTGGTTTCGCATTGAGGTCCCGGCCTACCCCAGATGAAACAGTGACTCAGTCAACAACCTCAGGCCTCCCTCAGTCAGCTGCCTCTAATACTGCTTTCCTCCTTATCACATCCACCATCCTAAACCCAAAAGAAAGGCATCACAATAAAACTGCTTGCTATCCGTTGTTTAATTCACACTAAGATTTAATTAAGTGATAATGCTTCATCAATTAACTTTCCCTGTAGTGTTTTTATTTTCAAAGAGAAGCTTAGAGGTCATAAAGGATTTTTTTTTTTTTTTAAGATAGAGTCTCATTCTGTCACCCAGGCTGGAGTGTAGTGGTGGGATCTCAGCTGGCTGCAACCTCAGCCTCCAAGGTTAAACTGATTCTCCTGCCTCAGCCTCCTGAGTAGCTGGGATTATAGGCACCTGCCACTACGCCCGGCTAATTTTGGTATTTTAGTAGAGACGGTTTCACCATGTTGGCCAGACTGATCTCGAACTCCTGAGCTCAGGCGATCCACCTGCCTTGGCCCCCCAAGGATTACAGGCGTGAGCCAGTGTGCCCAACCATCTGAATCTTTGCCTGTAAGACGTACACAAGCAGGCGTCTCTCAGGGCCCCTCTCAAAGACAGGTCAACGCGTGAGCAGCACCCCTGAGCCCCGAGCCGTCCAGGGCCTCTCTCAGCCTCCACCCACAGAAGCCCAATATGCCGTCAGGGGAGGGTGGGAAGCTCTGACACAGAGACTGCGGGGGCATTTGCCCCATGTTTGGAAGATGCTGGGGTCCTGATACCCTCAAACTCAGCCCTGGGGTCTGCCTTGGTGGAGCTGAGACTGCCTGGAGCCACCTGGAAAATGCACCCCGCCCTCCGCCTCTTGCTGACGTGTCCCACAGTCCAGCTCCAGAGCTCCGAGGGGTCGATGGGAGAGCAGGAATTGGAGCTGGGTCCCAGCACTCCGCTGAGAGGCTGTATCCGGGCACACCGTCTTGTCCAAGTGTCCTTGTCAGGACGTGGAGATAGCAAAGCCTGTCCCTGAGGCTCCAACAAAATCAAAGGCGTGCTGTCTTAGTTGGGAACTGTGTATTTGTGGAAAAGCAGAAAAGCGAGCAAGGGCTGCAGGGAATTTCTGTGGAAGTCAAGGGCAGGACGTACAGCCCGGTCCAGTGGTCGTCAGCAGGTCATCATCCTCCAGCCCCGCGACGCCGACCCCCTCTGAAGCCCAGAGGCCCTCCTCTGCTTCTCTCCAGCCCTGCATCCTTCTCCCCGGACAGCAGCGCTCCTGGGAAGGGCTGAGCGCCTGCTCCCCAGCGTGCACTTGTGTGAGTTTTAGGGTGGCCAGGTGCCAATCGTGGTCCCCTCTGCACAGCCTTGGCATTCAGATGTCACTTACTGAGGCCTGAGAGGGGACACCTGAGTGACCACTGGCCCACTTCAGCTGTGGGTGGGGTGGGGGACCCCCATCATCCAGGTGTGAGGGTGCTTGGAAATTCCTTAAGCAGTGCATAGAGGCAACAGGGACCAACATCCCCATGTCCAGAGCCCCCCACATCCCACTGGAACAGTCCAGGGACACACAATCTGCCCTTTGTCCTTGATATGCTTTTAACTTACCTGGAGAGCTCTATAGATCTTCTGTGCCTCGGTTTACCAATATGAAAAAAGGGAGGGGGTGGACTGGATGGATCTCCGAGGTCTCCTGGGCACAGCCCCTGCTGTCCTCACAGGGGCCACTGGAGGGCAGCACCTCCTCTGTCCGGGCTGCCGGTTCTGCTTGGCCCCTCCAATCTGTTCAAGAACCTTCCTTGCTTTAGGTTTTGGGGTTTTTTTTGTTTTTGTTTACAAAATGGCACCAACAAAGAAGGTCTTTCAGAGAATTTCTGGCCCTAGTGAGGGGAACACCCACTGCCGGCACCATGGAACAGCTAACGGCTGTTTCTAAGGGATGTTTTATTTCTCAAAACGTTTATTGAGCAACATGAATTTACAGGAACCAATACTGGAGCATCAAGATCCCAGGTCCCGCTACCGTCTGCCCAGGTTCTGCCCCCCAAAAGCCGTTGCTCAGTGACTTCCTTCCCACTGACAACGTGGTTTTGTGGCTGTTTAAAGAACACGATTCTTTCTGCTGTCCCTAGGAGAGGCTGCCCCGTTGTGGCTGGGGGCCCACGCGTGCCCTCCAGCTTCTAGGTGGTTTGTAGAAAACAAAATTGGCCTCAGCAATGTAATTTCTAAAGTGAACGTTCGCCCAAAAGTAATAGCACTGGAAGGCCTTCTGTTTCTTCTTGGGTTTGGTTTTAATTTCAGTTTTTTGGTTTTTGTTTTTGAATCAGTCTCTCTCTGTCGCCCAGGCTGGAGTATGGTGGTGTGATCTCGGCTTACTGCAGCCTCCACCTCCCAGGTTCAAGCAATTCTCCTGCCTCAGCCTCGCGAGTAGCTGGGATTACAGGCACATGGTACCACGCCCAGCTGATTTTTATAATTTTAGAGGAGATGGGGCTTCACCATGTTGGCCAGTCTGGTCTCAAACTCCTGAACTTAGGTGATCCTCCCACCTCAGCCTCCCAAAGTGCTGTGGTTACAGGAGTGACTCACCATGCCCGGTCCCTTAGTTTTAGTTTTTAAACTAAATTCAGGGCCAGGCATGGTGGCTCACACCTATAATCCCAGCACTTTGTGAGGCCGAGGTGGGGAGGATTCCTTGAGCCCAGGAGTTCCAGACCAGCTTGGGCAATATAGCAAGATCCTGTCTTTACGAAAAATACAAAAATTAGCCAGGCGTGGTGGTGTGCACCTGTGGTCCCAGCTGCTCGGGAGGCTGAGGCAGGAGGATTGCTGGAGCACAGGAGGCTGAGGCAGCAGTGAGCTGTGATCATACCATTGTACTCCAGTGAGGGAGACAGAGTGAGATCCTATCTCAAAAAAAAAAAAAAAAAAAGGCCCTTGCTCACTTCCTGTTGCTCCACCTGCCCTGGCCTCCCCACCTCTCTCTCATCCTGCTTGAGCCTCCGCATCTGGGAAATACCTGCTGTTCCCCTAGACTCCCCCTCCTTGCTGCCCCAGGTGGGACCCACTCCCAGAATGCACACCTGGAGGCACTCACGCGGCAGTAACAGGGACCACCTGCCTCCCGCCCAACCCTGACCTGCAGGAGGGGTGTCTGCCACAGTAGCGCCTCAGGAAACTGTTTGTTTGTTTGTTTGTCTGTTTGTGGCAGGGTCTCGCTCTGTCACCCAGGCTGGAGTGCAGTGGTACAGTCTCAGTTCACTGCAACCTCCGCCTCCAGTGCTCAAGTGATCCTTCCACCCCAGCCTCCGGAGTAGCTGGGACCACAGGTGTGCAGCACCATGCCCAGCTAATTGTTTATTTTTTATAGAGACAGGGTCTTGCTATGTTGCCCAGACTGGTTTCAAACTCCTGGGCTCAGGCAGTCGTACTGCCTCAGCCTCCCAAAGTACTGGGATTATGAGTGTGAGCCACTGTGCCCGGCCCCAGGAAATTCGCATTGCATGATTCAGTCCAACCAGCAGCTTCCTGGCTCATATTTGCCTTTCCAGAAAGCAGACTCTCCCAGGCTAAGCGCCAGACCCACCATTCCTCCATGAGAACCACACTGAGTGCCGGTGAACACCCTGTAAACTGTCACTGTTGGAACAATTGTGCTTCCAGGTCTTCGAGAAGTGCAGGGAAAATGACAGCTTGCTCGGTGCTCCTAAAGTGGTAGGATTGCTCAGGGCTGAGGGTGCTTCAGAAACCCAAGCTTTTTGTCCACAAAGTTTTTTTTTGTAAGTGCTGAAAGTAATGATTTTTCTGGATCCACTAGTCATATGGGAGTATTGCCTGGGTCCTCCTCCTTCAACGCAAAGGGAGGAGTCATAGAATGGTGGGAAGATGACCGGCTTAGAGTCTGAGACCTGAGTTCAAATCCTGGCTCTGTTGCTAATGAAAGCTGGGCCCCAGTTTCTCTACCTGTAACTTGGCAATCAGAGATCCCCCTCATGGCATTGCTGATCCATGGGAATTTTCGGGAATGTTTATTTAAATTATTTTTATTTTCATTATCGTAGAGACAAGGTCTCATTATGTTGCCTAAGGTGGTCTTGAACTCCTGGGCTCAAGCAATTCTCCTGTCTTGGCCTCCTAAAGTGCTGGGATTACAGGCATGAGCCACCATGCCCAAGAACTTTCAGGAACTTTTGAAGCACAACATAAATGTGAGTGACCCTGGTAAATAAAATGTCCCAAGAGCTATCTTGGTGCTGAGCCCAGTTCCCGCCTGCCTCATCCCAGACACCCCAGCCTCGCTTTCTGCATTTGCACCTGCCTCAGACCAGAATCTCCCGGTGGCCCCAGGTGACTGCAGGGAGCACGTGGTTCCTCCAGCCCAGGAATCCAGTGGAGGAGTTTTCTGGAGACCACCATGATTCTACCCAGAGGGCAGCCCTTCCCTCCTATTGGACACACTCTTTCTAGAGCCATGGTGCAGCCACTTCCACAGGTGAGCCTTCCCTGAATAGGAGCATAATGGGAGCAGTTGGTTCAGCTCTGGGCTCACAGCTCAGGGCACAAGGGTAAAGAGGCCATCCTCTCAAGCTCATTGTCATCCCTGGGGCAAAACAGAAGATAGTCAGGTGGCCTTTGTGAGGTGGGTGAAGAACACAGCAAGAAGGAGGAGAGATCCGTGCCCCATGTTCAGTGCCGAGAACGGCATGTGCAAAGGTCCTGTGGCCAGAACACACTTGGTGTCTCTGAGGAATGCTGCAGCCAGAGCTCAGTGAGAAAAGGGAGGGCAGAAACAGAGGATGCCCAGAAAGCAGCCAGGGCCAATGAGGCAGACCACAGCTAGGGCTTCGGAATTCATTCGAAGTGTAATGAGGGCCAAGCGTGGTGGCTCACGCCTCTAATCCCAGCACTTTGGGAGGCCAAGGCAGGTGGATCACCTGAAGTCAGGAGTTCAAGACCAGCCTGACCAACATGGTAAAAACCTGTCTCTACTAAAAATACAAAAATTAGCCAGGCATGGTGGTGCACGCCTGTAATCCCAGCTACTCGGGAGGCTGACACACAAGAATTGCTTGAACCTGGGAGGTGGAAGTTGCAGTGGGCCGAGATCATGCTGCTGCACTCCAGCCTGGGCAACAGAGTGAGACTCAGTCTCAAAAAAAAAAGTGTAATGGGAAACACCGGAAGTTTTGAAGTAGGAAAATGATGTCATCAGATTTTTATTTTGGAGGGATAAATAGTAATATGACACTTAATTTCGTGTCTTTCTTTCTTTGCTTGCTTGCTTTCTTTATCTCTTTCTTCCTTCTTTTATTTCTCTTTCTTTTCTTTCTTTCCTTCCTTCCTTCCTTCCTTCCTTCCTTCCTTCCTTCCTTCCTTCCTTCCTTCCTTCCTTCCTTCCTTTCTTTCTTTCTTTCTTTCTTTCTTTCTTTCTTTCTTTCTCTTTCTTTCTTTCTTTTTCTCTCTCCTTCCTTCCTTCCTTCCTTTCTTCCTTCCTTCCTTCTCTCTCTCTCTTTCTCTCCCTCCCTCCCTCCCTCCCTCTCTTTCTTTCTTTCCTTTCTTTTCTTTTTTTTTTTGGAGATTGGATCTCACTCTGTAGCCCAAGCAGTAGTGTGATCTCACTACACTCACTGCAGCCTCAGCCTTCAGGCTCAGGTGATTCTCCCACCTCAGCCTCCCAAGTCGCTAGGACTACAGGTGCCCACCACCACACCCAGCTAATTTTTGTATTTTTTTTGTACAGAGTCTCACCATGTTGCCCAGGCTGGTCTTGAACTCCTGGGCTCAAGTGATCCTCCCACCTTGGCCTCCCAGAGTGCTGGGATTACAGGCGTGAGCCACTTCCCCCTGCCTGGCGTTTTTCTTATTAATCACCTTTACTGTGCGTTGTGTCTCCTTGACATTACACAGTCATGTGTCAGCAAACAATAGGGATATGTGCTAAGAAACGTGTCATGAGTCGCTGTGTGAACACTGTAGTGTGTACTCGCACAAACCCAGATGGCATAGCCTACCCACACTAGGCTCTGTGGTGTAGCCTACTGCTCCTGGGTTACAAAGCTTCACAGCATGTTACTCTACTGAAGACTGTAAGCGGCTGTAACACAATGCTAAGTATTCCTATATCTAAACATATCTAAACATGGAAAAGGCACAGTGAAAATACAGTGTTATCATCTTATGGGACCGCCGTCGACTACACTATCCATCATTGACTGAAACATTGTGATTTGGCACCTAACTGTGTATGTACATCATTATTTTGTTATTCAACTTTTTATAAATGCTATGCTACTTTTCCTGGACTTGCTTTTGTTGCTCAACATGTTTGTAACTTTCTTTTTTTGTTTTTTGTTTTCTTGTTTTGTTTTCCAAGGCAAGGTCTGGCTTTATGGCCCAGGTTGGAGTGCAGTGGTGCGATTTTGGCTCACAGCAACCTCTGCCTCCCAGCTCGAACTGTATTTCCACCTCAGCCTCCTGAGTAGCTGGGACTACGGGCGTACTCCACCACGCCTAGCTAATTTTTGTATTTTTTGTAGAGGCAGGGTTTCTCCATGTTGCCCAGGCTCATCTCAAACTCATGAGCTCAAGAGATCGGCCCAGCTTGGCCTCCCAAAGTACTAGGATTACAAGCATGAGCTACCATGCCCGGCCATGTTTGTAAATTTCTATCATGCTCATATTTCTTTCCTTTTCTTTTTTTATTTTTTGAGACAGAGTCTCGCACTGTCGCCAGGCTGGAGTGCAGTGGCACGATCTTGGCTCACTGCAACCTCCACCTCCCAGGTTCAGGTCATTCTCCTGCCTCAGGCTCCCGAGTAGCTGGGACTACAGGCACGCGCCATCACGCCCAGCTAATTTTTGTATTTTTAGTAGACACGGGGTTTCACCGTGTTGGCCAGGATGGTCTTTATCTTTTGACTTCGTGATCCACCCGCCTCGGCCTCCCACTTTGGTGCTGGGATTACAGGCTTGAGTCACCGCGCCCGGCCTCATGCTAATATTTCTAATTTTCATTTTCTAGTTCATTTGTCTTTACTGTTGCATAATATGATCTCTAAAACATCATTATTTTACATTCACCTATGGACAAACTTTTAGGTTGTTTCCTGTATTTTTCCATTACAAGTAATGCTGCGATGAGCATGTTTGTTTCTTATGCATTCATGCAAGTCTCTGTAAAGTAAATACCTAGGAGTCGAATCTCTGGGTCCTAGGAGATGTCCCTGTTGAACTTTATGAGGTTTTGCCAAACTGCTTTCAGAGCGGTTGTACCTGTTCACACTCCCAGCACTGGATGAAGATTGCTTCATTTTTCACATCCTCAGTTGCACTTGGTAGCATCAGACCTTAAAGTTTTTGCCAATCCAAGGTTGTGAAATGGTATCTCATTGTGGTTTTCATTTTCACTGCCTTAATTACTATTGGTCATTCCTATTTCTCTTCCTGTAAATTGTCCGTTCCCTGCTCCTTATGATTTTTCTCTTGGGTTGTTAATTGTTTTCTTTTTGATTTTTAGCATTTCTTCATATGAATGCTAATTCATTCATTCAGCACATTTTCACTGAGCATCATATGTACCAGATAGTCTTCTCAGGGTGTTGGAGTTTATTGTGAAAAAGAAAACAAAAATCCTGTCTTCCTCATGGAGCCTACTGCTTCATGGCAAATTACACATTCTTCTGTGGCCTGAGCTTCCGGAAGCACAGGGTGTACTCGTATTTTCTGTTCGGCGATGTTAACGCTGCTCAGTGTTTCCAAAGGTTGTCCCTGATCCATAAAATAGAATAGAATAGGATAGGATAGCATAGCATAGCATAGCATAGCATAGCATAGCATAGCATAGCATAGCATAGCATAGAATGCAATATAGTGTAAAGATCCCATCAATCTCCCATCTAACAGTGTTGGAAACCAATCATGATCATTTTCTGGGTCCATTATTTCGTTGAGGTTGCAAAATGACTCCTTCTGAATACACTAACTGGAATTCCTCCGAGAAGAACTCATCCTCACCAACTGTATAGGGTAGAACAGTGGCCACCCCAAAAGAGTGTCCCCCCAGAACCTGTGAATGTGACCTTATTTGGAAAAAGGGGCTGGGTGGGGTGGCTCATGCCTGTACTCCCAGCTTTTGGGAGGCCAAGGAAGGCAAATCGCTTGAGCTCAGGAGTTCCAGACCAGCCTAGGCAATAAGGTGAAACCCTGTCTCTATTTAAAAAAAAAAAAAAAAAAAAAAAAAAAAACTGGTTTAATTAGCTGGGTGTGGTTGAGCATGCCTGTAGTCCCAGCCACCTGGCAGGCTGATTTGGGAGGCTCACTTGAGCCTGGGAGGTTGAGAGGTTGAGGATGCAGTGAGATACGATTGTGTCACTGTCCTCTAGCCTGGGCAACAGAGGGAGACCACATCTTGAAAGAAAGAAAAAAAAAAAACAACTGAGAAAGCAGGAGGAGGGAGGGAAGGAAGGAAGGAAGGGAGAGAGGGAAAGAAAGAAAGAGAAAGAAAAAGAAAGAAAGAAGAAAGAAACCAAGAAGGAAGGAAGAAAGAAAGAAAGAAAGAAAGAAAGAAAGAAAGAAAGAAAGAAAGAGAAAGAAAGAAGGAAAGAAAGAAAAGAAAGAAAGAGAGAAAGGGAAAGGCAAGGCAAGGAAGAAAGGAGGGAGGGAAAGGGAAGGGCAAAGAAGGAAGGAAGGAAGGAAGGAAAAAACAAAGAAAAGAAAAGGATCTTTGCAGATGTAATCAAATAAAGAATTTTGAGATGAAGTTCTGGATTATCCAAAAGGACCCTAAGTCCAATGACAAATGACCTTATAAGAGAAAAGCAGATGGACAAAGGCACAGAGAAAAGGGGGAAGACCGTGTGAGGATGGCAGCAGAGACTGGAGTGATGCAGCCACAAGCCAAGGAATGCCTGTGACCACTAGAAGCTAGAAGAGACAAGGGAAGCCCCCCAGCATCTTTGAGGGCAGCTTGGTCCTGCCAGCACCCTGATTTCAAATTTCTGGTGTCCAGAACCGTGAGAAAATAAATAAATTTCTGATATTTTAAACCGTGCAGTTTGTGATCGTTTATTACAGCAGCCACAGGAAACTGATGCAACCAACCATGAGCTCTCTCAGTTACAGTGTGCACAGGGTAGGCAGGACATATACTTGACCCTTTCCTTCGTTTGCCAATTTACAGAAAAATAAATGGTTTCCCTAGCAACCTCCAAAGTTGACCAGTGCATTTACTTTCGCTTATTTTTAGGACCATAATGAACTCATATATTTCTATATATTTAGTGTTTCAATTTTCAATCCATTGCAGTTATTATTCTTTTTATGATATTGTTCTTTTGGATGCTTAAGTTGACCCAGGAGCCCCTTCAAGATGGCCCCAGTGTCTTTTCGACATAAATCCAGTACTTAGATTTCTTGTTTTCTGGCCTAAAAAGATATCCCAGGTTCTTTCTAAATATGCTTTTTTTTTTTTTTTTTTTTTTTTTTTTTTTTTTTTTTTTTTTTGAGACAGGAGTCTTGCTCTGTTGCACAGGCTGATCTCAAACTCCCAGTCTTAAATGATCCTCACAGTGCTGGGATTGCAGGAGTGAGCTGCTGTGCCCAGCCCATCTTCTATATTCTTGTTCCACGTCTGGAATCAGTCATTTCTCCAAGGTTCCCTGATTCCTCGTAGTGAAAAATGGTATTTAGAAGCCATTATCTGGGCCAGGCACAGTAGCTGATGCCTGCAATCCCAGCACTTTGGGAGGCCGAGGCAGGTGGATGATTTGAGGTCAGGAGTTCAAGACCAGCCTTACCAACATGGCGAAACCCCATCTCCACTAAAAATACAAAAGTGAGCCGGGTTTGGTGGCGCACGCCTGTGACTGCAGCTGCTTGGAAGGGTGAGACAGGAGAAATCACTTGAACCCGAGAGGTGGAGATTGTAGTGAGCTGAGATCGTGCCACTGTGCTCCAGCCTGGGCAACAGAGCAAGACTCTGTCTCAAAAAAAAAAAAAAAAAAAAAAGGGGGGGAGCTGTTATCTGGTTATAAGGTATTCATTGCTTGTAGGTTGTTTTTGTTGGTAGGACATTCCAGTGAACAGACCTAGAAAATACATGCTTTTTAGAAAGAATAAAAGAATTTATTGCCAAGTGCGGTGGTGCATGCCTGTAGTCCCAGGTAGTTGGAAGGCTGAGACAGGACAGCTCGAGCCCAGGAGTTCCGGGCTGCAGTGCACTGTGCCAATGGGGTGTCCACACTAAGTCTGGCACCAATATGGTGACCTCCCTGGAGCAGGGGACAACCAGGTTGCCTAAGGAGGGGTGAACCAGCCCAGGTCAGAAATGGATCAGGTCAAAACTCCTGTGCTGATCAGTAACGGGACCATGCCTGTGAATAGCCACTGCACTCCAGCCTGGGCAACATAACGAGGTTCTGTCCCTAAAAAAAAAAAAAAAAAAAAAAAAAAAAAAAAAAAAAAGACTTTATATATTTATACTGATATTCCTAAATTTATGATTACAGGGTTTTTTATCTAGCTTTGTCCATTTTTTTTTTCTTTTTTGAGACAGGGTCTTGTTTTGTCACCCAGGCTGGAGGGCAGTGATATAACCACGGCTCACGGCAGCCTTCACCTCCCTAGCTCAAGCAATCCTCCCACCTCAGCCTCCTGAGGAGCTGGGACCACAGGCATGGACCACCATGTCTGGCTAAATTTTTATTTTTTGTAGAGATGAGGTCTCACGATATTACCCAGGCTGGTCTCAAACTCCTAGACTCCAGTGATCCTCCCACCTCAGCCTCCCAAAGTGCTGGGATTAAAGGTGTCAGCCATGAAGCCCGGCCTGATTTTTAAATTTGGATCTCTGTTTTTTATGCTGAAAATCTTGTTAGTAAGGACATGAACATCATTATGTGTGCACATATAGTAGTAGAGGATAGTAATTGCACACACACACAATTTCAAAATAACAATACCAATATAATTATTAAGAGGATTCCTAAGTACTGTTTAAGATTCCTTGGAACTTCTTCTTGTCCTTAGGATACACCGCACCAGGTAGGTAGATGAAAACTACTGTGTCTAAAATAACATGAAAAAATCCTTCAGTGTTTCTGCCACCAGCCCTAAGTACAATTGTTCAGTTGTTCCGCTATATTTTTATGTTGAAACATAACTCGCATTTTATGTTTCAGGAATGCTTTTTTCCTTACTTACTTAATTTTGTTTTGCAATTACACAAAGCCTAATGTTCCAAAGTCAAAACTACCAAACAGGGTACATCCAGAAAACTCTACCTTCCCACCCCACCCTCAGCACCCTTCCCCTGCCTTCTCTTTTTAGGAAACCATTTTAAGTTATTTTTTATTTCTTTCTCCCTTGTTTGTGCTTGAAAACATAAACAAATACTTAACTATTTTCGTATTTCTAACTCTTCTTGTGCCATCTGTAAAACTGCTTTTTGCAGGCTTAAAAACGTAGCCTACAGTCCAAGCGCAGTGGCTCATGCCTGCAATCCCAGCACCTTGGGAGGCCAAAGTGTGCAGATCATGAGGTCAGGAGTTCGAGACCAGCATGGCCAACATGGCAAAACCCTGTCTCTACTAAAATTACAAAAATTAGCCAGGGCGTTGGTGGCATGCACCTGTAATCCCAGCTACTCAGGAGGCTGAGACAGAAGAATCACTTGAGCCTGGGAGGCAGAGGTTGCAGTGAGCTGAGATTGCGCCACTGCACTCCAGCCTGGGTGACAGAGCGAGACTCCACCTCAAAAAAAAAAAAAAAATGTAGCCTAGAGATGATTCCCTATGCAGTTCTCTGCTGTGTGAATAGCCCTGGTTTAGTCAACCAATCCCCAGCTGATGGACATTTGCAGTGTTTCCTGTATTTTCCTGTAAATAAGGTCAGCATGAATGGCTTTTTTGCAAGTCTCTTTCTTTTTTTTTTTTTTTTTCTTTTGAGATGGAGTCTCGCTCTGTCGCCAGGCTGGAGTACAGTGGCACGATCTTGGCTCACTGCAACCTCTGCCTCCCAGGTTCAAGCGATTCTCCTGCCTCAGCCTCCCGAGTAGCTGGCATTACAGGTGCCTGCCATCATGCCCGGCTATTTTTTTGTATTTTTAGTAGAGACAGGGTTTCACCATGTTGGCCAGGATGGCCTCAATCTCCTGACCTCATGATCCACCTGCCTCGGCCTCCCAAAGTGCTGGGATTATAGGCGTGAGCCACCGCGCCCGGTCACAAATCTCTCTTAAAGATAGACTTTCAGGGGTGGGAGGGCTGAATCCCTGAGCGCAGGTGAGTGTAATCCCATGTTCATCTTCATTTCCTTGTCTCCCTCCCCACAGGAATATAAGTAAGCTCTTTGACTGTACGGTCCACTCTTGCATCTCTCATTCATTATAGACTCGCGTTATCTGGCGGAAAGAATGAATCTCGCCACGTCATTCCCCTGCAGTCTCTGCCATCACCCACAGGGTAAAATCCGAAACCCTTTAGTGGCACAGAAGATACTAGTGATGGCCTGACCTCCCCTGGCCACACCCCCGCTTTCCGTGCCAGCATCCTTGAACTTGGTCCTCTGACCACGCCAAATTGCTTCCACTTCCCTGGGTGTCTTTCCGTCAGCACATGCTACACTCTTGGGTTACAATAACCCCGCCCCTCTCTGACTTGGTTCCCCAGGTGAACTCTTTTTCAGCCTTCAAAACCTAGGCCAAGCACCTGGATTTTAAACGTAGGCGTTCCCTCCACCGTACGGAGATACGATGATTGCTTATTTCAGTGTCTGTCCTGCTCACCAGACTGGAGCTGTAGGAGTGTGGGAGCTGTCCTCACCCATCTCTGGAACCCCCAGCAGTTAGTGCTATGTCAGGCTCAGAGCAGGTGCACAAGAAAACTTGTTGAGAAAATGAAAGGGAGGCTTCCTATAGTTAAAAGAATGTGGATACAAAAGACCTGAGTTGAAGTCCTGGCTTTTCATCTGCCACCTAGGAGATCTCAGGCAAGTCGACATCTTGGTTTGCTTTCTGTAAACTGGGGATAATGCAAGTTCACTGAGGGTGGCCGTTGGGGCTGAGGGCAGTCACGTGTGGTGGAAGTGCTTAGGATATCATAAATAATGACATGGAAAAATAAAGGTGGTAACAAGAGCAGCAGGAATTCAGAAGAGCCAGAGCGATCTCAATCAGAGGCGAGGAGAAAGCTAGCGTGTGGGTAAGGAAGGGGCATCAATGAAGGGAATGCATAAGTGACCAAGAAAAATAGTAGCAGCCAGGTGTGGTGGCTCACGCCTATAATTCCAGCACCTTGGTAGACCAAGGTAGGAAGATTGCTTGAGCCCAGGAGGCTGAGACTACCATGAAGCTAGGATCACTACTGCACTCCAGCCTGGGCAACAGAGCTAGACCCTGTCTCAAAAAACTAAAACTAAAAATAAAAAATATTGGTCACTCTTCTGGGTACTTCTCAGTGTTATTTAATGAAGCCACAGCCCTATGAGCCCTGTGGGGTCATGTTATCATCCCACATAACTAACAGGATGCCTGAACCTGGGTCTGGTAACAAGGCCCAGGCACTATTTGACCAACAAGGTGGTTTGCAGTGAGGTCCCCTCTCTTCCTTCCTTCTGTCCTGGGAGCCCTTCTTCTTTCTCATCTCCTGTTTCTCTTTGACTAACAGCCCCTGCTCCAAACTCCCCCACTGATAAATTCTCAATGTAAGAATATCTTCCTAGACCAGGGGTAGTAGCTCATGCCTGTAATCCCAACACTTTGGGAGGCCAAGGCAGGAGGATCGCCTGAGATTAGGAGTTTGAGACCAGCCTGGCCAACATGGTGAAACCCCATCTCTACTAAAAATACAAAAATTAGCTGGACGTGGTGGTGCACGCCTGTAATCCCAACTACTCAGGAGGCTGAGGCAGGAGAATTGCTTGAACCCAGGAGGCAGAGGTTGCAGTAAGATTGTACCACTGGATTCCAGCCTGGGCAACAAAGCGAGACTCTGTCTCAAAGGAGAAAAAAAAAGGCTGGGTGCAGTGGCTCACGCCTGTAATCCCAGCACTTTGGGAGGCTGAGGTGGGCAGATCACAAGATCAAGAGATCAAGACCATCCTGGGCAACATGGTGAAACCCCATCTCTACTAAAAATACAAAAAATTAGCTGGGCGTGGTGGTGCGCACCTGTAGTCCTAGCTACTCGGGGAGGCTGAGACAGGAGAATTGCTTGAACCCAGGAGGTGGAGGTTGCAGTGAGCCGAGATAGTGCCACTGCACTCCAGCCTGGCAACAGAGTGAGACTCCATCTCAAAAAAATAAACAACAGCAACAAAAAACACCTCTCTCCTTTTTATTAATCTTATTAATTTATTAATCTTTATTAATCCCTCCCACCTTGATCTCTATGCCTTCACCTGTGTGTGGTGTTGGAGGGGGGGAAGTGGGGAGGGAGTGGGGGGGGAGAAGGGGGGCAGTGGGGGGTGGCAGGACAAAAGAAGGGATATTTGAAGTGATACAAAATAATAGAAAAGAAATTTTTTAATGACAAATTCCCAAAATTATTTTATTACGTCTAATGCTAAAGGAAAGGTCAGGCTGGTTTATAATTTAGACAGGTCAACATATATGATTTGATGGGAGAATAGTTAGGGTTCTATTTCCTTTAACTTTCTATTCCAATCAATTTCCACTGGTGATGTCTAACTCAGATCCCTTCTCGTGAACTGAAGCCACCTCACTTCCTGTCCAGGATGATAGCATCTCACTTCCTGTCCAGGATGACAGTTTCCCCTCTTTTAATCAGAAGCTCAACAGCTGCCCCAGGGGGAGCAGCCTGTTTCAGACACACATGGTTTCTTAGACAGGGCAGGGTGTGGCTGCAGGGGACAGGCGCCTCTTCTGGTTAGGTCAGACTTCAAGCTAGTTAATATTGAATATTCCTCTTAGCTTTCCTCAGTTCAATGCTCTTCTTAAGTACTCAAGAATTTCCTCAATCTTATGTAGGTAAAACTGGAATTCGGAGCCTAGAGTATATTCTGTGAAAAGAAGAGTTAGTTGGAAATGGTTAAACCTTGTTCAGTCCTCACAAAAACAGAGAAGGGGGACGGCCAGTTACCATACCCACATCGTATTTTTGGGAAGTCTTTTGATTCCTTAGAATGCTCTCCATGTGCCCAGTACATTGTCTTTATGCGTCTTCACTGTGTTTGAACTCAGGCTTCTAGGCTGCCGGGAGCCAAGGGGTGGCGTGTTGATGTGAGCTTTACTCTTGGATTTTGTTTTCTCCCGTGATGCCTGGTGGCCCTTGCCTGAGGGGATATAGTATAGAGGTGTTTTCTAGTAAATAAATTGCAAGAGGTCCATATTTGGCCATCGTCTTGTTTTTGTAGCTGACCTTTGGTTTCTCAGTTCATGCCTTGTGGACGGGTGAATCCTATCAACCCTGCTGGGGTACAGTTCTCTACAGGGCAGTGCAACACCATGAGTCATGGTGTTGACCAGAGCCAATCACCGCTACATAGAAATCTGGGCCTGGCCAGGCGCGATGGGTCATGCCGGGTAATCTCAGCACTTTGGGAGGCTGAAGTGGGTGGATTGCTTGAGCTCAGGAGTGCGAGACCAGCCTGGGCCACATGGCCAAACCCCATCTCTACAAAAAAATACAAAAATTAGCTGGGTGTGGTGGTACATGCTACTCCCAGCTACTTGGGAGGCTGAGGTAGGAGGACTGCTTGAGCCCTGGAGGTCGTGGCTGCAGTGATTCAAGATCGAGCCATTGTACTCCAGTCTGGGCAACAGAGCAAAACTCTGCTAAAAAAAAGAAAAAGAAAGAGGGAGAGAAAGGAAGGAAGGAAGGAAGGAAGGAAGGAAGGAAGGAAGGAAGGAAGGAAGGAAGGAAGGAAGGAAGGAAGGAGGGAAGGAAGGAAAGGAGGGAGGAAGGGAGGGAGGGAGGGAGGGAGGGAGGGAGGAAGGAAGGAAGGAAGGAAAAGAAAGAAAGAGAGAAAGAAAAAGAAAGAAAGAAAGAAAGAAAGAAAGAAAGAAAGAAAGAAAGAAAGAAAGAAAAAGAAAGAAAGAAAGAAAGAAAGAAAGAAAGAAAGAAAGAAAGAAAGAAAGAAAAGAGAGAAAAGAAAAGAAAAGAAAGAGAATCTGGGTCTGAGGGAAGGTGGGCCAAGATGATGCCCAGTTCTCTGTTCTATAATGAGCAAAGGGAGGCCACAATTCAGGTTCCCTGGGGGTAAGGAAGCCCTCTGATGCTGAACTGGGAGTTGAAGTAATAAATCCTGAACAGCGATTCTCAGTGGACCTACAGACAAATCACCACATGGAGTACCTCAGTCTGGGGCCGGTACCTAGAACATCTGAGCCCCCTCGTGAGGAGACGCTAGAGTGACCCTGTAATGGGGAAAGCATTTCAGATGTGGCATATAGAAAGATACACAGTCTGTTGGTGCCTATTGCCAGAATAGCGTAAAATTGTTTTAGGGAAAGCAGGGGAAACGTGGCAACATTTAGAACAAGAAGACAGGCCAGGCACAGTGACTCACACCTGTAATCCCAGCACTTTGGGAGGCAGGGCAGGCAGATCACCTGAGGTCAGGAGTTCAAGACCAGCCGAACCAACATGGTGAAACCCTATCTCTACTAAAAATACAAAAATCAGCCTGGTGTAGGGGGGCGCATGCCTATAATTCCAGCTACTCAGGAGGCTGAGGCAGGAGAATCGCTTGAATCCGGGACACACAGGTTACAGTGAGCCCATGAGATTGTGCCACTGCACTCCAGCCTGGGCGACAGAGTGAGAGACTCCAAAAGAATTAGGAGACAGATGCATGAGTCTAAGCTCCCTTTGGTCAGCCTGCTTGCAGTTGGACCTGTTAAAGACGACATTGCCTTTGGAAAAAAGAATTCTCGCTGTTAATGTTGTATATAGTACAGTATGGAGAAACGATCACTATAGCTGATGTCAGTTTTTTCCTCTGCTAGTATTGTATTGGAGGAGTGAACTGTATTGGAGGAGTGAACTGTATTGGAGGAGTGAATTGTATTGGAGGAGTGAATTGTATTGGAGGAGTGAATTGTATTGGAGGAGTGAATTGTATTGGAGGAGTGAATTGTATTGGAGGAGTGAATTGTATTGGAGGAGTGAATTGTATTGGAGGAGTGAATTGTATTGGAGGAGTGAATTGTATTGGAGGAGTGAACTGTATTGGAGGAGTGAATTGTATTGGAGGAGTGAACTGTATTGGAGGAGTGAATTGTATTGGAGGAGTGAACTGTATTGGAGGAGTGAACTGTATTGGAGGAGTGAATTGTATTGGAGGAGTGAATTGTATTGGAGGAGTGAACTGTATTGGAGGAGTGAATTGTATTGGAGGAGTGAATTGTATTGGAGGAGTGAACTGTATTGGAGGAGTGAACTGTATTGGAGGAGTGAATTGTATTGGAGGAGTGAATTGTATTGGAGGAGTGAACTGTATTGGAGGAGTGAATTGTATTGGAGGAGTGAATTGTATTGGAGGAGTGAACTGTATTGGAGGAGTGAATTGTATTGGAGGAGTGAATTGTATTGGAGGAGTGAACTGTGTTGGAGGAAACAATATAGAAAACACCTATATCCCCTGTTAATTCAATAAGTGAACCAGGAAGGAAAGGTGGGGAGAAAATCACAAATAGGCCTTATTGGGGTGGGGGGTGGAAATTTAAGTTTTTTTTGTTTTTGAGATGGAGTCTTGCTCTGTCGCCCAGGCTGGAGTGCAGTGGCGTCATCTCAGCTCACTGCAGCTCCGCCTCCTGGGTTCACGCCATTCTCCTGCCTCAGCCTCCCAAGTAGCTGGGACTACAGGCGCCCGCCACCTCGCCCAGCTAATATATTTAGTAGAGACGGGGTTTCACCATGTTAGCCAGGATGGTCTTGATCTCCTGACCTCGTGATCTGCCCGTCTCGGCCTCCCAAAGTGCTGGGATTACAAGCGTGAGCCACCATGCCTGGCGGAAATTTAAGTTTTAAAAGGTATATATAAAGGTGGGATAAGGCTGAATGAGGTGGCTCGTGCCTATAATCCCAGCACTTTGGGAGGCTGAGTGGGGAGGATTGCTTGAGGCCAGGGGTTTGAGACCAGGCTGAGCAACATAGTAAGATTTCATCTCTACAAAAAATACAATAAAAATTAGCTAGCTGTGGTGGTGTGTGCCTGCAGTCTCCACTACTGGGGAGGCAGAGGTGGGAGGATCGCTTGAGCCTGGACGGTTGAGGCTGCAGTGAGCTGTGATTGTGCCACTAAGCACCAGCCTGGGTAACAGAGTGAGACCTTGTCTCAAAAAAGAAAAAAAAAAAAAGTGGGATAATATTGAGTAAACCATATTGATAGGATACTGATTCTAGTGTATTGGAAAATATAAAAGTATCAGGAATGGTTAACAGAATGGGCTGTAAAGACAATGGATTCACCACAACTTCACAGAAAGCAGACAAAATAAAAATGAGGAGGCTGTGAAATATTTACATTCTTGCCAACACAGAAACGAGGTGAGCCAAGGACACAGTTGGAGCCTGATCCAAGGAATTGGAGGCTGCAGCAGAGGCTGGCCTGCACCTGCTTCCAGCACGCTGGGGTCTGGGGCCTGCGCCCCAGGCAGATGCCGTGAACAATATGTGGTCTAGTTAACTCCACCTTGAGAGAACGTATAGGAGGCGTTGGGGGTGGGTTCATAACACAGACTATGATCAAGCTGTGCAGGAAATAATCTCAGTGGGGTTAATAAGGTTAACTTGGCCAGGTGCAGTGGCTCACGCCTGTAATCCCAGGACTTTGGGAGGCCAAGGTGGGCACATCACTTGAGGTCAGGAGTTTGAGACTAGCCTGGCCAACATGGAAAAACCCCATTTCTGTTAAAAAAAAAAAAAAAAAAAAAGCTGGGTGTGGTGGCAGGTGCTTGTAATCCCAGCTACTCGGGAGGCTGAGGCAGGAGAATCACTTGAACCCAGGAGGCGGAGGTTGTAGTGAGACGAGATTGTACCACTGCACTCCGGTCTGGGTGACGGAGTGAGACTCTGTCTCAAAAAAAAAAAAAAAAAAAAAGGGTTAACTTGAACCTACACTCTTATGAGAGCTTCTGTATGTTGTGGTGTTGTGGTCTTTTTGCTTCTCCTGCTATCTCTAGCCAAGACTATGTAGGTAATAAATCACGTAGCTGTCTCTCCTGATTGTCTCTTGTGTTCTACTCACTGGCATCCCTGCCTGGACTGGGAAAAAGTGATCACCCTCTGCCCAAGCCCGGTGCAGCTTGGCCCACCTGAGCCTCCTGCTACTGAAATGACTCTCCTTCCCTTACTATTGCCAGAAGAGATGGGTCCACCTAGAGGAAGGAGCAAAACAGGAGTTAAACTGCAGAACATGATCAAGAATCGATCTCACTCACCCTGATTCGGGAAGTTGGATTCCACTACTCTGTGGTTCAGAGGCTGGGTCCTGCGGTAATCGTTTTGGATGGTCTTGTTGTGGTGATCCAGTAAGGAATTCTCCAGCTTCCAAACCTGGGGGCAACATGAGTGCATTATGGAGGGGAAGAGGCACTGGGTAATTTAAAAGAAATAACAATTGGCCAGGCGAGGTGGCTCATGCCTGTAATCCTAGCACTTTGGGAGGCCGAGACGGGTGGATCATGAGATCAGGAGATGGAGACCATCCTGGCTAACACGGTGAAACCCCATCTCTATTAATAATACAAAAAAGTCAGCCAGGCGTGGTGGCGGGTGCCTGTGGTCCCAGCTGCTGGCGAGGCTGAGGCAGGAGAATGGTGTAAACCTGGGAGGCGGAGCTTGCAGTGAGCCAAGATGGCACCACTGCACTCCAGCCTGGGCAATAGAGCAAAACTCTGTCTCAAAAAAAAAAAAGAAATAACAATTGGCTGGGCACAGTGGCTCACACCTGTAATCCCAACACTTTGGGAGGCCAGGGTGGGTGGATCACTTGAGCTCAAGAGTTAGAGACCAGCCTGGCCAACATGGTGAAACCCCTTCTCTACTAAAAATACCAAAATTAGCTGATCGTGGTCTTGTGCACCTGTAATCCCAGCTACTCAGGAGGCTGAGGCAGGAGAATCACTTGAACCTGGGAGGCAGAGGCTGCAGTAAGCCAATATCACGCAACCGCACTCCGGCCTGGGAGACAGAGCGGAACTCTGTCTCAAAAAAAAAAGAAAAAGAATTAACAACTGGGCTAGAGCTCGGATTTATATAACCCTGATGAAGCAACTGTAAGAAGATCTCAAGTCCAGGGGAGGTTCTGGGTGCTGTGTGTCAGGCATTATTCCAGAACTAATCTATCCGTGCATTCTTCCAACAGAATCTCTCTTTTCAGCTTTTTATATGAGTATTTGTCCAATAGTAGAAAGGACAGAAAGAAGTAAGCAGAAATATATCAAGTAGCAAATTCAATTTTTGTTTTTCTGAAAATATCGAGGTTTTTTTGTTTGTTCGTTTGTTTGTTTTTGAGATGGAGTCTCGCTCTGTCGCCAGGCTGGAGTGCAGTGACACAATCTCAACTTGCTGCAACCTCCACCTCCCAGGTTCAAGTTATTCTCTCCTGCCTCAGCCTCCTGACTAGCTGGGACTACAGGCACCCGCCACCACACCCAGATAATTTTTATATTTTTAGTAGAGATGGGGTTTCACCATGTTGGCCAGGCTGGTCTCAAACTCCTCAGGCCATTCGCCCTCCTCAGTCTCCCGTCGTGCTGGAATTACAGGTGTGAGCCACCGCACCTGGCCTGAAAATGTCTGTATTTTGTCTATATCCTTGAAAGGCATTTTTGCTGCACATACAATTCTATATTGGCTATTTTTTTTCCTCAGCACTTTGAAATTATGTTTCCACTCCCTTCTGACTTTCACTGTCGCTATGTTGAATCAACTCTCTGTCTAATAAGACTCTTCATGATAATCTGTCTTTTCTTTCTGGCTAATTTTTAAATTATTTCTTTGTCTTTGATGATTTCACTGTGATGTGTTTAGTGCAGGATGCTGTGTACACAAACACACACATATATATACACACCTGGAGAGAGAGAGACAGAGAAACTAATTGGCATTCTTGAATATATGACTTGGTATCTCTTCCTGAAAATTGTCAGTCAACATTTTGTCAAATCATGACTCTTCCCTATTCTGCCTCTCTTCTCCTTCTAGGATTTCGATTAGACATTTACTAGACCTTTCTAGTACACTATATCTCTTCACTTCTTTTCATAGTTCCTTCTCTTTTTCTCTGTGCTGCATTCTGGATGATGTTATTGGCTGTCTCCAATTTACTAATTCTCTCAAACTGTATCTAACATGCTGTTAAATCCATTCATTGAGTTGTTTTTTGTTTTTGTATTTTTGTTTTTTTGAGATGGAGTCTCACCCTGTCACCCAGGCTGGAGTGCAATGGCGTGATCTCAGCTCACTGCAACCTCTGCCTCCTGGGTTCAAGCGATTCTCCTGCCTCAGCCTCCTGAGTAGCTGGGATTATAGGCTCGCGCCACTGCACCCAGCTGATTTTTTGTATCTTTAGTAGAGACAGGGTTTCACCATGTTGGCCAGGCTGGTCTCGAACCCCTGACCTCATGATCAGCCCGCTTTGGCCTCCCCAAGTGCTGGGATTACAGGCGTTGAGTCACCATGCCTGGCCAATTTTTTGTTGTTTTGTTTTTGTTTTTGTTTTTGTTTTGAGACAGGGTTTTGCTCTGTTGCCCAGGCTGGAGTGCAGTGGTGCGATCTCGGCTCACTGCAAACTCCACCTCCTGGGTTCAAGTGATTCTTCCACCTCAGCCTCCCGGGTAGCTGGGATTACAGGTGCCCACCACCACGACTGGATAATTTTTTGTACTTTTAGTAGAGATGGGGTTCTACCATGTTGGCCAGGCTGATCTCAAACTCCTGACCTCAGGTGATCCACCTACTTTAGCCTCCCAAAGTGCTGGGATTATAGGCATGAGCCACCGCGAGTGACCTGGATTATTAATTTTTGATACTATTTTTCCATTTCTAGAAATTCTATTTGTGTTTTTGTACCAAGTCTGGATGTCCATTTTTAGACTTTTTTGTTTTTTGCTCATAAACCTCTTTTTTATTTATATATATTAAACATTCTTATGTCCTATTAATTGTCTGATAATTCCACTAAGTGAAATTTTTGTAGGTCTGATTCTGCTGGTTCTCATTTATAATGTCTTTTTTTCTCATATGTTTTGTATTTTTTTTCTTAATTGAGCTAATTTCAGGTAACTTGCTTTGTGAAAATTCTTCTAGGTCTGGATTTAAGCTCATTTTTTCCAGAGATAATTTACCATTTGCTTTTATCAGGTGTCTGGGGGCACTTCCAGCCTGACTGGCAACATTTTGGGGTGTGGGTGTCCTTGAGCAGGGGTCTCTTCCACCTTTCTCTAAGAAAATGAAAAGTTTAAGAAACGGAGATGGCCAGGCGCAGTGGCTCACACCTGTAATCCCAGCACTCTGGGAGGCTAAGACAGGCAGATTGCTTGAACCCGGGAGTTTGAGACCTGCCTGGGCAACATGGTAAAACTCTGTCCCTACGAAAAACAAAAACTAGCCGGGCGTGGTGGTGCATGCCTGTAGTCCCAGCTACTTGGGAGTCTGAGGCAGGAGAATTACTTGAACCTGGGAGGCGGAGATTGCAGTGAGCCAAGACTGTGCCACGGCACTCCAGCCCGGGTGACAAAGTGAGACTCTATCTCAAAAAAAAAAAAAAAAAAAAAAGGTTGGATAGATGAGGCACAGTAGCCCTGCACACAGAAAATACCGTAGGACCCCCCAGTTGTTGACGTTCGTTGAGATGCTGGGGAGCACCCTTGTTAACCAGGCAGTCAAATGGGAAGGCTTCGGCAAAGCAATGCCATACGTTACCTGTGTCCTGGAGAGCTTGACAAAATCCGCCAGCACAAACCAGTGGACGTTCTCGGTACAGGGAGGCGTGGTGAGTGAGCCGTGGTAGCTGTAGTAGTGCTGGAGGTTCTTGGGCAGCATGTCCCGAATGTCAAGGCCAGTCAGGGTTGTTGTTTGTCCTGACCAAGAAGACAGAAGGTAACAGAATGTCAGCGACCACCGCTGCCCCTCAGGAGGACAGCTCAGGCCCAGGCCTCTCCAGGTTCCAATCTCTCGAGTTCAGCAGAATATAGAAGCTGATGATTAGGAAACAATTTCCCAGTTTACTTCTCCCTGGAAGGGATTGAGGGGAGAGACTTTGGGGATAGACGCACTCAGACACCTCCTCCTGGCTGAGTGCTCTTGGCTGCATGCTCGCTCTGCGGCCGTTTTCTCATCTGTGGAATAGTCAGCAGGATTGCTGTGAGGGTAAGGAGGTAACGTCTGGAAAGCAGCTGGCATTGAACCACTACATAGGGAAGAATTCCTAAGTGTAACTGTTGTGGTCACCATTATCATGGCTAGGCAGAGGACACATTTTATGGTCAATGAAAGAAATAAATATGGCCCCTGGAGACTTCTGGGTAAGTGCCCTCGAAGAAAGACCAAAATGCCTTGGTTTGGGCTCATTGAGAAGTGGGTAGACAGCAGTTGTAAATGCAGAATCAGGCCAGGTACAGTGGCTCACGCCTGGAATCTCAACACTCTGGGAGGCCAAGGCGGGGAGGATTGCTTGGGGCCAAGAGTTCAAGACCAACCTGGGCAACACAGGGAGGCCCCGTCTCTACAATAAGTTTAAAAAAAATTTTTTTTTTTTAATAATAAATGCAGAATCAGAACCAAGCCAGGGTCCAAGTGTAGGCATTTGGTCCTGAGCTCCTCCTGCCACGCCCGCTGGGAACCAAGCCCAGCCACAGGTGGGGCGTAGGGAGGGGCCACTCCCACCAGGGCCTGCAAAGCTCCTACAGGAGCCACATCTGCTCCTGCTCCAGAGAGGCCCTTGTGCCATTCATGTCAACAACGCTGAGCCCCTGAGCTCAGCACGAGATTCTCGAGGCAACACAGGATTGAGCTGGGCTTTGCTTCACTTTCCCCGAGCGCTTTTGCGCTTCTTAAAGGCAGAGAATATAGTTTTGAGACATACGTAGATAGGCCTGTTCGACCAGGGCCACGATGTCTCAGGGTGCCATGAGTAGGCAAAAGAGTTCTAAGTTTTATCATTATTGGAAGATTTCAAGACATAACCTCCAAGAGGACTCTGTGGTAGAGATTTATTTTTGTAACTGTAACATATTTAAGTGAAAGCCAAGAATTCCAGAATCATGATGCAGCCACTATAGAAAATAGTATAATGGTTCCTCAAAACATAAACATACGGCCAGGTGTGGTAGCTCACACCTGTAATCCCAGCACTCTGGGAGGCCAAGGTGGGCGGATCACTCGAGGTCAGGAATTAGAGAACAGCCTAGCCAACATGGTGAAATCCCATCTCTACTGAAAATACAAAAATTAGCTGAGCATGGTGGCACGTGCCTGTAATCCCAGCTACTTGGGAGGCTGAGGCAGGAGGAGTGCTTGAACTTGGGAGGCGGAGGTTGCAGTGAACCGAGATCGAGCCACTGCACTCCCACCTCAGAGAGACTCTGTCTCAAAAAACAAAACAAACAAACAAACAAAATTTTTAAAAACATAGGTTCCCACATGACTCAGCAATTCAACTCCTATCTACCCAAAAGAAATGAAAGCAGGAACTCAAAGAGATACTTGTACACCCATATTCATATTCATTGCAGCGTCACCTCGCTAAAAGGTGGAAGCTACCCAAATGCTCATCAGTAGATAAATGGATAAACAAAATATCATACTCCCTGCAGCTTTTTTTTTTTTTTTTTTTTTTTTGAGGCAGAGTCTCGCTCTGTCCCCCAGACTGGAGTGCAGTGGCGCAATCTCAGCTCACTGCAACCTCCGCCTCCTGGGTTCAAGCAATTCTCCTGCCTCAGCCTCCTGAGTAGCTGGGATTACAGACACCTGCCATAACACCCGGCTAATTTTTGTATTTTTAGTAGAGATGGGGTTTCACCATGTTGGCCAGGCTGGTCTCAAACTCCTGACCTCAAGTGCTCCGCCAGCCTTAGCCTCCCAAAGCACTGGGATTACAGGTGTGTGCCACCTCGCCCATTCCTTAAAAAGGAATGAAATTCTGATAACATGCTATAATGTGGGCAAACCTAAAAGACATTATGCTAAGTGAAATAATCCAGACCAAAAAAAAAAAAGACAAATATGATTCTACTTATATGAGGTATCTAGAATAGTCAGATTCTTAGAGACAGAAACTGTGGTTACCAGAAGCTGGAAGGGGAGATGGGGAGTTACTGTTGAACGGGTACAGAGTTTCAGTTTAGGAAGACGAAAAAAGTTCCGGCAATGGAGAGGTGTGATGGTTGCACCACAATGTGAATGTACTTAATGCTACTGAACTGTACATTTAAAATGGTTTAAGTTGTAAATTTGTTGTTGTTGTTGTTGTTGTTTGAGATGTTGTCTCATTCTGTCACCCAGGCTGGAGTGCAATGGCACAATCTCAGCTTGCTGCAAACTCCACCTCCCGGGTTCGAGCGATTCTCCTGCCTCAGCCTCCCGAGTAGCTGGGATTACAGGCATCCGCCACCACGCCTGGCTAATTTTTATATTTTTAGTAGAGACGGGGTTTCACCATGTTGGCCAGACTGGTCTCAAACTCCTGACCTCAGGTGATGGGCCCGCCTCAGCCTCCCAAAGTGCTGGGAGGTGTGAGCCACTGCTCCCGGCCTTAAGTGGTAAGTTTTAATTCAGGCTGTGGGACTGCGTGGAGTCACTGAGATGAGACAGAGCCTGACTCCACCCAACGCTTAGAGCAGGAGCCAGAGAGTGAGAGGGCGGAGCTGGGGTGCGCTGGGGTGGGCGGAGCTTAGTTTACCTTTGAAGGTAAACTAAGACAAGAGAAGAAGAGTGGCCCATAGATCTGCCCACCACTCCGGCTCGGTGGAGCAGGGGCAGCTCAGGGTGGGGTGGGTGAGAAAGGAGAACAGGACTATTCTATGACCTTTTCAAGGGGAGCCAGAGAACTGGGGGGCAGCTGGGGAATGGTAAGGTCAGGAGATACGTTTGTTTGCTTGTGTTTGGAGGTGGGAGGAATTAGGGCAGATGTGTGTGCTGAACAGTAGGCTTTAATAAAGAGTAAGACATCAACGATGCAGGCCGGGCGCGGTGGCTCGCGCCTGTAATCCCAGCACTTTGGGAGGCTGAGGTGGGCAGATCACGAGGTCAGGAGATCGAGATCATCCTGGCCAACATGGTGAAACCCTGTCTCTACTAAAATACAAAAAATTAGCCAGGCGTGGTAGTGTGTGCCTGTAATCCCAGCTACTCAGGAGGCTGAGGCAGGGGAATCACTTGAACCTGGGAGGCGGAGGTTGCAGTGAGCTGAGATCGTGCCACTGCACTCCAGCTTGGTGACAGAGCAAGACTCCATCTCAAAAAAGAAAAAAGAGAAATCAGTGATGCAGAAGAGAGGGGAGAGAATGGCAGGAAAGGAGGCCCTGAGTGTGGAAGAGGAGTGGGGTTGGGGCCCACGTGGGAGGGGTGGTGTTGACAAGAGGAGGGATTTGTCATCCATTGCAGCTGAAAAAGGGACGTGGAATTTGGTCCAGATGTACATGAGTTAAGGAGCGGAGTGTTTCTGCCCCGTGGCTTCTGCCTTCTCAATGGAGTGGGAGTGGGAGCATCAGCTCCAGGGGAGTCGCTGGAGCCCGGGCACAGGGGCTTCAGGAGAGAGGAGAAAGCGTGTGGCAAGAATTTAGGAGGTCAGAAAGAAAATGCCCAGGGTGGTACTTTAGGATTTCTGGGCACTGTTCATATTTGTAGCTATAAATAAAAAAATAATACTAGTTGGCCAGGTGTGGTGGCTCATGCCTATAATCCCAAAACTCTGGGAAGTTGAGGCAGGTGGATCACTTGAGCCTAGGAGTTGAAGACCAGCCTGAGAACATGGTGAGACCCTGTCTCTACTAAAAATACAAAAAACCAGCCAAGCATGGTGGTGCACCTGTAGTCCCCACTACTCAGGAGGCTGAGGTGGGAGGATCAACTGAGCCCCAGAGGTCGAGGCTGCACTGTGTCATGATCGCACCACTGCACCCCAGCCTGCACGACAGAGCGAGACCATGTCTCAAAAATAATAGCGATAATAATGCCAGTTAGATGTCTATGGATTCCTGTCCAACTGCATTCAGCTCTTTGGCTGCCAGCTCTGAGTTGGTCTGGAGCTTTGCCAGGTGAGTTTGTGGAGGGGTGGAGGAGTGAGGGCATAGAGGGTGTTTGCATGGGAGTGTTGAGGGAGACTTGAGAGTGCTGGGGTGGAATCTAAGCTGGGAGAGAGATGAAAGAACACAGGCGTCACTAGGAGCGAGAATGTGGAAGCCCCAGGTTTGGAGGACTCGGGTCAGGTGAGTTGCAGGAGGGGCTGGGTGCTGAAGTCAGAGGACTGGGAGGCTGGGAGGTGTGGGCGGAATGGGACATGTGAAGTCGAGAATGCAGAGCTGATGTGGTTATAGCTCAAAGTCAAGGGTTGACCTTGGGTGGGAGATGGCTCAGAGGCAGAGGGGACGGAAGAACACCCCGAGTGTCTGTATGTCCAAGTGGGATGACGAGGGCCTCCCTCTTGACATTCATCTCAGCCTGGAGCCAGGTGGACATCTCTCTAGCTGCCAGGACTGTCACTGCCAGCTGAGGTGACAGTCATCGAAGCGAGGATATCCCCACTTAGTGCAACCCCAGCCAGAAGTTCCAATCATAGGAAGTGACACATCGAATTTATGCACAGCCTTGTCAGAGAGGTTTGCTGCCTAAGCCAACAGCAGAAATCACTGGAACAAGTAATCTGGCACAGGGAGGGGTGGACTCCCTTGGCAGGGCCCACTGGCCACCCTCCCCACCAGCATCAATCCCCTGTGCCCTGGGCATACCTCACACTCACACTCATTCCCTTTCCCTCCTGCAGCCACAGTTGGCTTCCCTTACCTGGGTACTTGATGTTGGCCAGATGAGAAATGAAGCTGCTGTAGTAAGTGTTTTCAGGGTAATCCTTCACCTGCAACGAAGCGCAGAGCACTGAGCGTAAGTGAAGAAGAGGCCCCAGCACCATCTCTACTCATCCAGCCGCTCAGCTTTCTAGCTGATTGGGCCGAGCCTAGAGAGTAAGGAGAGGCAGCCTGTGCCCTGTTGTGTTTTGGCAGAGACAGTCTGACTGTTCTTTGCTACCAACCACACAGGTTCAGGAGTCCCTCCAGAAAGGCACTATCTTAAGTATTTTGGCAGCTTCCAGGGAAAGAAGCTTCTCAGTCATTGGTGATGCCCTCAGAAATGGCCAACACTTACTCTAAAATAGTCCCCTGCATGCTTGTTTTTGTTTGTTTGTTTGTGGGTTTTTTGTTTGTTTGTTTGTTTGATTTTTGAGAGGGAGTCTTTCTCTCTTGCCCAGGCTGGAGTGCAGTGGGGTGATTTCAGCTCACTGCAACCTCCGCCTTCCGGGTTCAGGCTATTCTCCTGCCTCAGCCTCCTGAGTAGCTGGGATTACAGGTGCTCATCACCACGCCTGGCTAATTTTTTTGTATTTTTAGTAGAGATGGGGTTTCACCATGTTGGCCAGGCTGGTCTGGAACTCCTGACCTCGTGATCTGCCCACCTCAGCCTCCCAAAGTGCTGGGATTACAGGTGTGAGCCACCATACCCAGCCTGTGTGCTTGTTTTGGGCAGTGTCAGCCACAGTCAGATTCTTTGTGATGAGGAGGGCTTGATCTCACAAGCTCCCTTCTTCATCCTCAGGACTTCTGACAGAGAGCCAGATGTCCAAGGCAGAACGACTACAATTCCCCCAACACCAGATCACTCTTTCTGAATGAGTATTGGCTTTAAAAGTCAGAAAAGTTGCTTTGGGTGAAAAAGGTCTATTTTCAATGGTTCTTTTCTATTGAAATGGTCTATTTTCATGTGGTTGATCTCTTTCACTGTGCATTAATTTGGCTTTCTTGGCTTTCTGACTGCATTTGCTATTTGTTTCCTAGATGTCTCGTGCCTTTATTGTTGCATTGGTCCATCTTTACTGCCTTCTTTTGTGTTAAGCAAATACTTTTCATGTACCATTTAATCATTTTTAGTTATTTTCTTAGCGGTTGCTCAAGTGATTACCATATACAACTCAATCACAATCTATGTCAGGTTAATATTAATTTAATTTCAGTAAAAGATAGCAACTTTGCTTCAAAAGAGCTCTATTTCTTCCTCGTCCTTTCTTCTATCTTTGTCATATGTATTACATCTACATATATTATAAGCCAGTGGTATATATAGTGGTATAGTCATTGCTTTAAATAATCTTGATGGTTTTTAAAAAGAAATTAAAAGAAGAAAACACAAAAAATAAATGTGTGTAGTCTTCTCTGTTCTCCATTTCCAGTACTCTTCACTTCTTTCTGTGGATCGGAGTTACTGTCTGGTGTCATTTTCTTTCAGCCAGAAGAGCATCCTTATATATGACTTGTAAGATAGGCCTGCTAGCAATTATACTGGCTCTTGTATATCTGGGAATGTCTTTGTTTCACCTTCATTGTTGAAGGGTGGTTGATTGGATATAGAATTGTTGATTGACAGTCATTCCACGGTGTTCTGTTGACTTGAAAAGTCAGCCATTAATTGGACGGTCATTTCTCTACATATAATAAATCCCTTTTCTCTTGCTGCTTTCAGCAGTTTGATTTTTGATGTATCTAGACTTGGGGTTTATTTATCAGACTTGGGGTTTTTTTAGTTTCTTGGATTGGTAAATTTATGTTTTTCCTCAGATTTGAGGCTTTTTGGCCATTGTTTTGTTTTGTTTTTTTCTTCCACTTTCTCTCTCTCCTCTCCTTCTGGGACTCCCATTATATGTGTGTGTGTGTGTGTGTATGTGTGTATGTGTATGTGTGTGTTGCTATACTTGATTTTGTCCCCATGAGTCTACAAGGCTGTTCATTTTTCTTCTATCTTTTTTCCCTGTTTTTCAGATTGGATAATTTCATTGCTCTATCTTCAAATGCACTGATTCTTTTTTTCTTCTGCTGCCTCACATCTGCTTTGGGCCCATCTAGTGATTTTTTTCATTTTGTTTATTGTACTTTTCAACTCTAGACTTTCCATTTGGTGCACCTTTAAAGTTTCTATTTCTCTATTGAGAGTCCCTTTTTAAGTCATTGTCATCATATTTTCCTTCAATTCTTTGAACATAGTTTCCTTTCATTCTTCAAACATTTATGATAGTTGTTTGGTTTTTTTTTTTTCTCTCAGTCACAGCGTTGATAGTTGTTTTAAAGTCCTGTCTGCCTAATCGCTCTGGGTCCACTCAGGTCAGTTTCTGTTGATTGTTTTGAGTTATTTTTTTCCTCCTAAATATGGATTACATTTTCCTATTTCTTTTCATGCCCAACTTTTTTTTTTTTTTTTTTTAAGATGGAGTCTCACTCTGTCATCCAGGCTGGAGTGTAGTGGCATCATCTTGGCTCACTGAAGCCTCTGCCTCTTGGGTTCGAGTGGTTCTCCTGCCTCAGCCTCCTGAGTAGCTGGGATTACAGGCATGTGCCATCACGCCCTGATAATTTTGCATTTTTAGTAGAGATGGGGTTTTTCCATGTTGGTCAGGCTGGTCTCAAACTCCTGAACTCAGGTGATCTGCCCGCCTTGGCCTCCCAAACTGCTGGGATTATAGGCGTGAGCCACCATGCCTGGAGTTTTTGTTTTGTTTTGTTTTTGGTTTCACTCTTGTTGCCCAGGCTGCAGTGCAATGGCACAATCTCAGCTCACTGCAACCTCTACCTCCTGGGTTCAAGTTATTCTCCTGCCTTGGCCTCCCAAAGTGCTGGGATTACAGGCGTGAGCCACCGTGCCCAGCTTTTTTTTTTGAGATGAAGTCTAGCTTTATTACCCAGGCTGGAGTGCAATAGCATGATCTTGGCTCACTGCAACCTCCGCCTCCTGGGTTCAAGTGATTCTCCTGCCTCAGCCTCCCAAGTAGCTGGAGTTACAGGCACCCGCCACCATGCCCAGCTAATTTTTGTATTTTTAGTAGAGATGGGGTCTTGCCATGTTGGTCAGCCTAGTCTTGAACTCCTGACCTCCAGTGATCCACCCACCTTGGCTTCCCAAAGTGCTAGGATTACAGATGTGAGCCACCGTGCCCAGCCCCACCGTCTAGACTTTCTTAGAAATGCAGAGATGTTGAGTGGGCGCGGTAGCTCATGCCTATAATCCTAGCACTTTGGGAGGCCGAGGTGGGCGGATCACCTGAGGTCAGGAGTTTGCAATCAGACTGGCTAACATAGTGAAACCCATCTCTACTAAAAATTATGCACACGTATGTTTATTGTGGCACTATTCACAATAGCAAAGACTTGGAATCAGCCCAAATGTCCATCAGTGACAGACTGGATTAAGAAAATGTGGCACATATACGCCATGGAATACTATGTAGCCATAAAAAAGGATGAGTTCGTGTCCTTTGTAGGGACATGGATGCAGCTGGAAACCATCATTCTCAGTAAACTATCGCAAGAACAGAAAACCAAACACTGTGTGTTCTCACTCATAGGTGGGAATTGAACAGTGAGATCACTTGGACACAGGAAGGGGAACATCACACACCATGGCCTATTGTGGGGAGGGGGGAGGAGGGAAGGATAGCATTAGGAGATATACCCAATGTAAATGATGAGTTAATGGGTACAGCACACCAACATGGCACATGTATACATATGTAACAAACCTGCATGTTGTGCACATGTACCCTAAAACTTGAAGTATAATTAAAAAAAAAAAAAATAGCTGGGAGTGGTGGCAGGCACCTGTAATCCCAGCTACTTGAGAGGCTGAAGCAGGAGAGTCGTTTGAACCTGGGAGGCGGAGGTTGCAGTAAGCTGAGATCATGCCACTGTACTCCAACCTGGGCGATAAGAGTGAAACTTTGTCTCAAAAAAAAAAAAAAAGGTAATGCAGAGGTGTTGCCTTTGTCTGATTGGGTTGCAGGTTTCCCCTTGCCCTTCGAACAATTTGTGTCTATGCAACCTCTCTGGGATTCCAGCTCTTATAAGTCAGCTTGTCCATGTTAACTAAGGTCTGGAGATTGACAGCACAGAAGGAGCACAGTGATCTTCCATCCAGTCAATGTTTCCAAGAACTGTGAGCTCAGGAAAAGATGGAGAGTGATAATGAAGAAGACTGTTCAACTAGACTTTGCAGACACACGTGGGTAGTTTCTGCTTACCTCAACGAAGGCTGCCAGTACAGCCAAACCATCAGGCTCATCTTGGGCTATCTCATAGCTCTTGTATTTAGAATTGTAGTGAACAACGTGAATCTGTAAGAGCAAGGTAGGGTGGGTCAAGGGCAGTTCATAGAAATTTGGATGCTTAAGATTTCCAGGGAAGAAGGAAGAGAAAGGAAGGTGCTCCATCTGAGGCCTCAGACTGCTCCACACAAGCAACTTGGACCTCCATCTCCCTCCATCTGGGCTGCAAATCCCATGAATCAAGAGCAGAAATTTCCCAAAGAATGGAAAGAACAAGAGTGGGATTCTGGAAGATGGCAGTTTCAGGCCATTTCCCAACCACACCTCCCTCCAGGCAGACAAGCTGGCAGAGTCTGAAGGGGTCACATGAGGACATAGGGTTCTCCTGGGGTGTCTGGGGGCTTTGCGGGGAGAGTGAGCTTGTGCCCCTTGTCCCAGGCAACCACTGTTAACGTGTAGTCATCCTATGGATGGATTCTGGCAAAAGAGGGAACTCAGAAAATCTAACACAATCCAGGCACAATGGCTCATGCCTGTAATCCCAGCACTTTGGGAGGCTGAGGCGGGTGGAACACTTGAGGTCAGGAGTTTGAGACCAGCTTGGCCAACATGGCGAAACCCCGTCTCTACTAAAAATACAAAAATTAGCCGGCCATGGTGGCAGGTGCCTGTAATCCCGGCTTTTCGGGTGGCTGAGGCAGGAGAATCATTCGAACCCAGGGGACAGAGGTTGCAGTGAGCCAAGATCACACCACTTCACTCCAGCCTGGGCAAAAGAGCAAAACTCCGTTTCAAAAAACAAAAAAAGAAAATCAAACACATAAAAATCCGGCTGAAACAAAGGAGGGCTTGCCACACCCTGTGGGCTGTGAAGTCCTGCCCACCTGAGTCCTGAAGGGCAGGACCTTGCCTGAACCCCTGTCACAAAGTGGTGATCCATCAACCGTTGCTGAGTGAATAAAAAATAAACTCAACTTCAGAATAACTTAACTGCTACCTTTGCACAAAGTCTTTTGGCTGTTTTTGTTTGTTTTGTCACTCAGACTGGAGTGCAGCGGCATGATCAGGACTCACTGCAGCCTCAACCTCCTGGCCTCAAGCCATCCTCCCACCTCAGCCTCCTCAGAAGCTGGAACTATAGGTGTGCGCCACCACTCCTGGCTAATTTTTTTTTTTTTTTTTAGTCACAGGATCTTGCTACGTTGCCCAGGCTGATCTAGAACTCTTGGGCTCAAGCAATTCCCCTGCCTTGGCCTCCCAAAGTGCTGGAATTACAGGTGTGAGCCAGTGCACCCAGCCTTGGCTATTTTAATAAGAAAAATGACGGCCGGCACTGTGGCTCACGCCTATAATCCCAGCGCTTTGGGAGGCCAAAGCCGGTGGATCATCTGAGGTCAGGAGTTCGAGACCAGCCTAACCAACATGGTGAAACTCCATCTCCACTAAAAATACAAAACTTAGTCGGGCATGGTGGTGGGTGCCTGTAATCCCATTTACTCAAGGGACTGAGGCAGGAGAATTGCTTGAACCCAGAAGGTGGAGGTTGCAGTGAGCTGAGATCATGCCACTGCACTCCAGCCGGGGCAACAGAGCGAGACTCTGTCTCAAAATAAATAAATAAAAAGGAAACTGACTACAGGGTTTGAAGGAAAGAGGACGCAGTGGGGGTCCTCAGGTACCTCGATCACATGTCTGATCCCGTCCACGGTGTGCTCAGAGCCCCTGATCTTCGAGGACGCTCCTCCCCAGTGAAAGTGCATCTGCTGGGCTATGTACACAGTGCCGTCGGCTGCTGTCATGCGCATGGTGGAGGGCAGGCTGATCTGCACTGGAGAGAAAAGGTGGGGCTGAGAGCAGAGTAGGTGAACACAAAGGGGTCAGACCTACAGGCTGGGTAGCTTCTCTGCTCACCTCCCACCTGTCTGAGCCTAGGGCAAGTCAATACCATAGACTGGCTTAGCATGCCATGAGCAGGGTCACCAAAGGAGAAGAGGTGTTTGCACACAGGGCACAGGGTGAGGTCAGGATGGAGGCCAGGCACTGAGTAAACCAGGCTGGGCAAGTGCCTCTCCCCAGCACACACCTTCCCACTCAGAACCAACAGGCCAAAGGCAGGACCACATAGTGGCAGGTCCAGCTTGCTGGCCCCAGGGAGAGGGAAGGTCCTGAAAACTTACGGTCAATGGGCATGGAAACTAGAATTCTACTCTCTATCTCTGGCCGATTTTGGAATTTGCTGAAGGTATAAGAATAGGAAATGGGGTCTCTTAGAACTGTTTTCTTTTCTTTTTTTTTTTTTTTTTTTTCAGGCTCACTCTGCTGCTTAGGCTGGAGTGCAGTGACATGATCATGACTTACTGGAGCAACTCACTGCAGCCTCCAACTCCTGGCTTCAAGGGATCCTCCCACCTCAGCCTCCCAAGTAGCTGAGACTACAGGTGCCCGCCACCACGCCTGGCTCATTTTTGTATTTTTAGTAGAGATGGGGTTTCACCATATTGGTTAGGCTGGTCTCGAATTCCTGACCTCAAGTGATCCACCTGCCTCAGCCTCCCAAAGTGTTGGGATTCCAGGCATGAGCCACCACACCCAGCTGAAATCTCTGTCTTTTGGAATGAACTACACAAAAAGGAAAAATGGACTCAGTTACTAAGAAAAGTGACTAAGAAAAATACCTATGAGGATAGAACTTGGGCGTTGGAAAGGGCCAGGCAGCATGTGTCTCAAGAGCAAGATCTTCCCATTTATTTATTTATTTATTTATTTAGAGACAGAATCTTACTCTGTCACCCAGACTGGAGTGCAGTGGCATGATCTAGGCTCACTGCAACCTCTGCCTCCTGGGTTCAAGCGATTCTCCTGCCTCAGACTCCCCAGTAGCTGAAATTACAGGAATATGCCACCATGCCCGGCCAATTTTTGTATTTTTAGTAGAGACGGGGTTTCACCATGTTGGCCAGGCTGACCTCAAATGATCCAGCCTCCTCAGCCCCCCAAAGTGCTGGGATTATAGGCATGAGCCACCACGCCCGGCAAGATCTTCCTATTTAAAGTCATCAGTGGTGGCTGTAAACAAGAACATTTTCTTAAAAGACAGCAAATATGAGGTATTTAAAACCCGTCAGATGCCCCCCTTCTTCCTTTCCAAATTGTCTAAAGGAGCAGGGAGCTATGATTAAATTCATAACGTAATGTGCTGTAACGCAGTAATCTGGCCTGAAAGGTTTTCACCGGCCGTTTGGCAGAACAAGTGCTTGGTATTTAGAGCTTGAGATGTGGCTGGCCTCAAAAATCAATGCTTGCAAGAAAAGGAGGCATGCAAGGTCAGCGATGCTAAAAGCGGATGGGAGCTGAGGAACTGAGGACCTGAGCAGAGCTCCTTAAATGGACAGTCAGCACCACAGAAGAAATGAGAGAGGTCCTCACAATTTCCCCAAAACACAGCCCCCGGGAGACAGAATGTGTTACTTCTGGTTACACTGACAGGCCCACACAGGCCCAATTGGAAAAGAGCCACAAACCTGAGCCTGTTGCTGTGCTTTTTTTTTTTTTTCAGACGGAGTTTGCTCTTGTCGCCCAGGCTGGAGTGCAACGGTGCAATTTCAGCTCACCGCTTCCTGGGTTCAAGCGATTCTCCTGCCTCAGTCTCCCCAGTAGCTGGAATTACAGGCACCCGCCACCATGCCTGGCTACTTTTTGTATTTTTAGTGTAGACAGGTTTCCACCATGTTGGCCAGGCTGGTCTTGAATTCCTGACCTCAGGTGATCCACCCACCTCGGCCTCCCAAAGTGCTGGAATTATAGGCGTGAGCCACCGCACCGGGCCATCACTGTGCTTTTGAAAAGGCAAGGCCAAAAGTTAACTGGCTGTTCCCAAAAGTCAACTGGCTGAAACTTCCAGATCTGCAAATCAACTCAACTTCCAGAAGAGGCTGCTCCACTTTATGGGAACCCAATGTAACCAGTTTCTTATCAGAAGAGAAAAGCCACATAATCCAAGAATTTGCTGTGCTCAAGAAACAATCAGCAAACTGTCAAGGTCATGGAAGTCAAAGACTGAGAAACTGACTGAGATTGGAAGAGACTTAAAGAGACCTGACAGCGAAGTACAATGTGGAATCCTGGGTTAGACCCTGGACCAGAAAAATATAGGCGTGAGAAAGTCATGTCATTCAAATGAGGTCTGGAGTTAACTGTGTTATATCATTTAAATTCAATAATAATTGTACCATGGTGGCCAGGCATGGTGGCTCACACCTGTAATCCCAGCACTTTGGGAGGCCGAGGTGGGCAGATCACCTGAGGTTGGGGGTTTGAGACCAGCCTGACCAACATGGAGAAACCCTGTCGCTACTAAAAAAAAAAAAAAAAAAAAAAAAAATAGCCAGGCATGGTGGTGCATGCCTGTAATCCCAGCTACTCAGGAGGCTGAGGCAGTAGAATTGCTTGAACCTGGGAGGCAGAGGTTGCAGTGAGACAAGATTGTGCCACTGCACTCCAGCCTGGGCAACAGAATGAGACTCCATCTCCAAAATAATAATAATAATAATTGTACTATGGTTATAAGATATTAGTGTTAGGGGAAGTGGGCAAAGAGCATGTGGGAAATCTCTGTACTACTTTTGAAATTTTTCTAGTGAAAAGCTATTTCACTAGAAGTTGAGGCCGGGCACAGTGGCTCACACCTGTAATCCCAGCACTTTGGGAGGTCAAGGAGGGCAGATCACTTGAGGTCTAGAGTTCAAGTCCAGCCTGGCCAACATGGAGAAACCCCATCTCTACTAAAAATACAAAAATTAGTCGGGCATGGTGGTGCAAACCTGTAATCCCAGCTACCCGGGAGGCTGAGGCAGGAGAATCGCTTGAACCCGGGAGGCAGAGCTTACAGTGAGCCAAGATCACAGCCACTGCACTCCAACCAGGGCAACAGAGTGAGACTACATCTCAAAAATAAATAAATAAAATTGAAAAAGAGAAAGGAACAACCAGCCTCCTGCCTCCCCGTGGAGCATTAAAAAATCAAAACCTGTGTAGAATTCTGTGTCACTCATGGGCGCCTGTTTGAGGACTTATCCTTTTATGTTCAGGTCTTTTCTGCTCAAATGCACCATTCAGTGAACATTTTGAATTTGCTCTGTCAGGATCTGTGGGAAGTACCGTGATGAAAAAGATGAATACACGATTATCCGTATCTTCAAGGAACTTCATAAAAGAAGTAGCCAATAGCAATTATTAAGAAAATAGTATATATTAAGAAAACACTGAACACTAGAGGCCCAGTACCTCAGGCATTTAAGCTTTTCTGGAGCCGATCAAATGTATTTTGGAAAATTTTAATATATATTTTGTTGTTGTTGAGACAGGGTCTTACTCTGTCACCCAGGCTGGAGTGCAGTGGCGTGACCTCAGCTCACCGCAGCCTCTACCTCCCAGGCTCAAACAATCCTCCTGCCTCAGCCCTTCAAGTAGATAGGACTACAGGCACACACCACCATGTCCAGCTAATTTTTAAGTTTATTTGTAAAGACAGAATTTCACCATGTTGCCCAGGCTGGTCTCAAACTCCTGGGCTCAAGCAATCTGCCTGCCTTGGCCTCTCAAAGTGCTGGGATTATAGGAGAGCCACTGCACCTGGGCAATATGTATTAATGGATTAGTACTGGCCCACCAACTGTTACTAGTCTACAGCAAAACAGATCAATTGGGAGTTAGTTTTAGAAATTTGGTAGCAATTGGTGTGTCTCAACAGCCTGTGTTTCAATTTGAATTTCTCTTTATTGAAATGTTGAATCCAATTTAAATTTAATTTTAAAATGAGGAGGCCAGGCCTAGCAGCTCATGCCTGTAATCCTAGTAATTTGAGAGGCCAAGGCAGGCAGAGCACCTGAGGTCAAGTGTTCAAGACCAGCCTAGCCAACATGGAGAAACCTCGTCTCTACTAAAAATACAAAAATTGCCCAAAAATATGAACAAAATCTATATACAGAAAATCATAAAACTAATGAAATAAATCAGGAAGAACTAAATAAGTGGAGAAATATTCCATATTCACAGATAGGAAGACTTAATACTATTTCAACGTCCATTCTTTCCAACTTGGTCTATATGGTACCAAAAAGGGGTCCCGATCCAGACCCCAAGAGAGAGTTCTTGGATCTCACACAAGAAAGAATGTGGGGTGAGTCTACAGAATAAAGTGAAAGCAAGTTTATTAAGAAAGTAAAGGAATAGGCCAAGCGTGGTGGCTTATGCCTGTAATCCCAGCACTTTGGGAGGCCGAGGCAGGTAGATCACTCGAGGTCAGGAGTTCAAGACCAGCCTGGCCTACATGGCGAAACCTCATCTCTACTAAAACTTAACGGCGGCATGATGGTGCGCGCCTGTAATCCCAGCTACTTGAGAGGCTGAGGCACGAGAATCACTTGAACCGGAGGCAGAGGTTGCAGGGAGCCAAGATAGCACCACTGTATTCCAGCCTCAGAGCAAGATTCTGTCTCCAAAAAAAAAAAAAAAGGAAGTAGTGGAATAAAAAATGGCTGCTCTGAAGGCAGAGCAGCCCCAAGGGCAGCTGGTTGCCCATTTTTATGGTTATGTCTTAATTATATGCTAAACAAGGGGTGGATTATTCATGCCTCCCCTTTTTAGACCATATAGGGTAACTTCCTGACATTGCCATGTCATCTGTAAACTGTCATGGTGCTAGTTGGAGTGTAGCAGTGAGGACAACCAGAGATCATTCTCGTGGCCATCTTGATTTTGGTAGGATTTGTCAGGCTTCTTTATTGCAACCTGTTTTATCAGCAAGATTTGTGACCTGTGTCTTGTGCCAACCTCCTCTTTCATCCTGTGCCTTAGAATGCCTTAACCTTCTGGGAGTGCAGTCCAGTAAGTCTCAGCCTTATTTTACGCACCCCTGTAAAAGATGGGTCACTCTGATTCAAACGCCTCTGACATTACTATACAATCAAGCAAGCTCTTGGTATTTACCCACATGAATTGAAAACACACAAACCTGCACATGGAATTGATTGACTGATTGATTGAGAGAAGGTCTCGCTGTCACCCAGGCTGGAGTGCAGTGGTGCAATCATAGCTCACTGCAGCCTTGACCTCCCAGGCTCAAGTGAGCCTCGCACCTCAATCTACTAAGTAACTAGGACTGTATGTTTGAGCCACCATGCCAGGCTAATTTTTTGATTACTTTCGTAGGTCTCACTACATTGCCTAGGCTGGTCTCGAATTCCTGGGCTCAAGTGATGCTCCCACCTTAGCCTCTCAAAGTGCTAGGGTTAGAGGCATGAGCCACCATGCCTGGCCTGCACACAGGTTTTATAACAGCTTTATTCATAACTGCCAAAACTGAGAAGCAACCCAGATGTCTTTAGATAGGGGAATGGATAAACTGTGGTTCATCCAGGCAATAGAATATTCAGCACTAAAAAGAAATGAGCTATCAAGCCGTGAAAAGACATGGAGGAACCTTAAATGCATATTACTCAGTGAAAGAAGCCAATGTGAAAAGGCTACATGTTGTATGATTCCAACTATGTGACATTTTGGAAAAAGAAAAACTATAGGTCAAATAAAAAGATCAGTGATTGCCAGGGTTTAGGAAGGAAGGGACAGATGAACAGGTGGACCACAGGGTTTTCATGACACTGAAATGATTGCTCGATACATGTGATTAGAAACCTGTCAAAACCTGACTAGGCATGATGGCTCATGCCTGTAATCCCAGCACTTTGGGAGGTGGATCACTTGAGGTCAGGAGTTCAAGACCAGCCTGGCCAACATGGTGAAACCCCATCTGTACTAGAAATGCAAAAATTAGCCAGGCGTGGTGGCACGTGCCTGTAATCCCAGCTACTGGGAAGGCTGAGGCAGGGGAATCAATTGAACCAGGGAGGCAGAGGTTGCAGTGAGCCGAGGTCGTGCCACCCCACTCCAGCCTGGGCGATAGGGCAAGATTTTGTCTCAAATAAAAGAATCTTGCAAAACCAAAAGTCAACAAATCTTTAATACATCACATCAACTTTATTGTTAAGCTTAGTATTCATCAAAATCTCATTAGAATCAAAGTTTGTAGATTATTTTTTTTCCCCTTCAGTAGAATTCCTGAATGTGCTTGGAGCTTGCCGAAAAGTAGCCAGTGGCAATAGCCAAATAACTTCAAAAGCTAAATTATAAAAATCTTTCAAAATACTTTATATCAGGCCAGGTGCAGTGGCTCACGCCTGTAATCTCAACACTTTGAGAGGCCAAGGTTGGTGGATCACTTGAGGCCAGGAGTTCAAGACCAGCCTGGCGAACATACTGAAACCCCATCTCTACAAAAAATACAAAAATTAGCTGGGAGTGGTGGCACACACCTGTAATCCCAGCTACTCAGGAGGCTGAGGCATGAGAATTGCTTGACCCTAGGATGCAGAGGTTGCAGTGAGCCAAGATCATGCCACTGCATTCCAGCCTGGGTGACAGATCCATCTCAAAAAAAAACCCTTTACATCAAAAAATAGAATTATGGCCAGTCACGGTGGCTCATGCCTATAATTCTAGCACTTTGGGAGGTTGAGATGGGTGGATCACTTGAGGCAAGGAGTTCGAGACCAGCCTGGCCAATATGACAAAACCCCATCTCTACTAAAAATACAAAAATTAGGTGGGCATGGTGGCACACGCCTGTAGTCCCAGCTACTGGGGAGGCTGAGGCAGGAGAATCACTTGAATCTGGGAAGTGGAGGTTTCAGTGAGCCAAGATTGCACCACTGCATTCCAGCTGGGGCGACAGAGCAAGACACCGTCTCAAAAGAAAATTTTAAAAATATATATATATAATTAATGTGAACTTTGGGTCCACTCTAATGTCCGGCATGCTGTCGTGTGAGGTGAGAACCCCAAAGGAACAGGCTTCCAGACCACAGAAATTTGAGCACAGCCCCAAAGGAAGAAAGGACAGGGTCCTCTGGAAACTGGGAGGAGCGAGCCACTGCAAGCCCCTTGGGAAACTGGGCTCTTCTCTTCCTTATGCCTTCCCTCTCCTGGGCCCTCAGCACGAACCCCGCACTCAGCAGGGGCTGCCCACGGAGATCCCTCCATCACTGATTTCTTCCCGCCCGCTGTCCAGGGAGGGTGAACAAAGCCACTGCCTTTGGCCTTTGTGCTTCACCCGTTCTCCACAAGGAGAGGACAAGGAGAGGAGGAAGAGTTCAGCCTGCCAATCTGGAAGCGTCAGAGAGTAATTTTGGAAACAAGAGCTTGATGTTATGATGAAAATGAGGCTTTTGTTCATTCTTTGTGTATTTCAGGGCTCTTGGCCACATAAACCTGAGTCCTTTTACAGACAAAGCTTCATTCTCCAATTTGCAACTTTCACCAGTCCTATAAAGGACAATTGGTTTTCTTTCCTTTTTTCTTTTTTTTTTCTGAGATGGAGTTTTGCTCTTGTTGCCCAGGCTGGAGTGCAATGGCATGATCTTGGCTCACTGCAACCTCCACCTCCTGGGTTCAAGCAATTCTCCTGCCTCAGCCTTCCGAGTAGCTGGGATTACAGGCACAGGCCACCATGCCCAACCAATTTTGGTATTTTTAGTAGAGACAAGGTTTCACCATGTTGGCCAGGCTAGTCTCGAACTCCTGACCTCAGGTGATCTGCCCACCTCGGGCTCCCAAAGTCCTGAGATTACAGGTATGAGCCACCTCACTAGGCCAGTTTTATTTTCTTGATTGTGCAAGATAAGAAAACTAAGTCCTGTGACCTTTCTTTTTTTAATTAATTTATTTAAAGAAACAGGGTCTTGCTCTGTTGCCCAGGTTTAAGATAAGAAAACTAAGTCCTGTGACCCTTTTGTGACCCTTTTTTTTTTTTTTCTAAAGAAACAGAGTCTCGCTCTGTTGCCCAGGTTCAAGTGCAGTGGTGATCTCGGCTCACCACAACCTTGACCTCCCAGGCTCAGGTGATCCTCCCACCTCAGCCTCCCAAGTAGCTGGGACTACAGGCACTCACCACTACTCCTGGCTAACGTTTTGATTTTTTGTAGAGATGGAGTCTCACCAAGTTGCCCAGGCTCATCTCAAACTTTGACCTCAAGTGATCCTCCCACCTCAGCCTCGTAAAATACTGGGTTTGCAGGTGTGAGCCACCATGCCTGGGCAAGTCCAATGACTGTTGTATTGCAGTGTGGCAGGCAGGGAACTGTCTCAACCCAGGCAGGAGTGAGAGAGTGCAGTACCTAAGAAGGATGTGGCCAAGAAACCCGGCATCTGGGGGTGTGAGCCCATCTTGGCCGTCAGACACTGTGTAGCCTTGGGTGAGTCCCTCGACCTCCTGAGGCCTCAGACTTCCTGCCTAAAAAATGCCCCCTCCTGGGGTAGTCATGAGGCTCAGAGGAGTCGAGCCAACTTGGAAAATCAGGAGGATGTTCTGTACAAGTAAAGCACAGATTTCAGTTTCCAGGCCAGGCGTGGTGGCTCGTGCCTGTAATCCCAGCACTTTGGGAGGCTGAGGTGGGCAGATAACTTTGAGGTCAGGAGTTCCAGACCAGCCTGGCCAACATGGTGAAAGCCCTGTCTCTACTAAAAATACAAAAAAAAAATTAGTTGGGCATGGTGGTGGGTGCCTGTAATCCCAGTCACTCAGGAGGCTGAGGCAGGAAAATCGCTTGAACCCAGGAGGTGGAGGCTACAGTGAGCTGAGATCACGCCACTGCACTCCAGCCTGGGCAAGATAGTGACACTCTGTCTCAAAAAAAAAAAATTTAAAAATTTACAGTTTCTCATATTGGATTCCTGAAGTGGGGCATCCCCACGGCCCTGCTTTTTCTGTGTGACCTTCACCTTCTTTCTTGTAGGGAGCAGAAAACCAGAGCTTCCTTCTTAAAACTCTGAGAAACCCTGGTCCTACCTGTCAGGTGCTTTGAGCTGAATAGACTGAAATAGGAACTGTGGAAAAGCTGACCCCAGCTGATGGACAGAGAGTCCCCGTGGGAAAGGTGGCTTCAGCAGCACGGCCTGTCCTGCCTGTCACCTGCTGCGTGGGTTGGGTGAGCTCGAGTAAGAGGATAACATGGCAGGAAGGGACCAGCAGGGAGCTGAGTGGAAAGACGGATGCTGCCCTCTCTGGAAGAGCCACCAGGTTTCCGGGCCGGTCAGCCCTCCTGTTCGACCCTCATGTTCGAGGCCTCCAGTTCTGAGGCCATGCTCTGTGTCTCTGTGTAAGCCACTCCTGGCAGGGACACGTGTCACCTGCCTTCCCCTGCAGGCTGCCAGGGGCTGCCCGTGGATTGGAGCCCCTCGCCACCCCTTCCCCTTACCTGTGTGGCCGTTGTTGACCATGGGGAACTTGCCCTTCTGGGTCTCATAGCCGGTCAGCTTGAGGCCCTCCAAGGCGGGGTTGTACCGCACCTTCGTTCTCTGCAGGTTGATGGGCGACTGTCTCTGGCCCCCACAGGCGGGGTAGTGCTGTGGCCAGTGCGCTTCGTCCAGTGCTCCTTCTGAGACAGGAGAGAGACAGTTCAAGGGGCTGCCTGGCTGAGCCCACTCTGCAGGAACCTCCCGGGCCAGAGGCCAGGGCCCGCTGGGCAGGGACCCATGGGAGCACCTTCCAGAAAGCGGAAGCAGGGCCCCCAGAAGGAGGCCGAAAAGACAACGAGGTCAACTCCAAGGACTCTGGTGTTTGAGGGGCTTTGGTCCTAACCTCTAACTTTCCTGTGGCAACTGCTGGCCCTGGGAGCAAGACAGTGTTTTGAAATCAATGAAAGTCTTTTTTTTTTTTTTTTTTTTTTTTTTTTTTTTTGAGACAGGGTCTCGCTTTGTCACCCAGACTGGAGTGCAGTGGTGTGATCTTGGCTCACTGCAACCTCTGCCTCCCAGATTCAAGAGCTTCTCCTGCCTCAGCCTCCCAAGTAGCTGAGATTACAGGCATGCATCACCACTCCTGGCTAATTTTTGTGTTTTTATTAGAGACGGGGTTTTGCCATGTTGGCCAGGCTGGTCTCTAACTCCTGACCTCAGGTGATCCACCCACCTTGGCCTCCCAAAGTGCTGGGATTACAGGCGTGAGCCACTGCGCCCGGCCTGAGAATCTTTTATACAGAACGTTTTGCTCTCCTTTGACTTATTTCCAGCTGATGAATGCATGGAGGGATCCTTGGCTGGCCATTCCTGTGCTGTTCCTGAGGCCTCTTCCTCATTTCCTCTCAAGGGCCCCATTGTCCTTCCATGCCCCCAACAGGAACACAGCCCCCACCTCCCCATGCTGCAGGAACCCCCCACCACTATTTTCTTGCTCCAGCCCCTTTTATGGATTCCCAGTATGGTAAAGACCATCTAGGTGTCTACACTTATGGATTCAGGGAAACTAGGGAAGCATCAGGTTCCAGGACAACCCAGAGTGAGTACTTTTTTAGAACTCATAAGGAGAAAGTTTATCTTTTCAGAGAGGATTGATAATCATAGGGGACAGAGTAACATAGGTGAGTCATTATCATAGGTGACTTGGCCCCCAACCAGCTGTGGAGCTTGGTGTTAGCCATGTGACATGGAGAATCTCTCCTCTGTTCCCTGTGCGGGGGTAGCTGTGTGGTGAGTACACAGCTTGTTTTAAGAAAGGTGTTTGTGACTGGGTGCGATGGCTCACGCCTGTAATCCCCACACTTTGGGAGGCTGAGGCGGGCGGATCACCTGAGGTCGGAAGTTCGAGACCACTCTGACAAACATGGAGAAACCCCGTCTCTACTAAAAATACAAAACAATCAGCCGGGCGTGGTGGCACAAGCCCTTAATCCCAGCTACCTGAGAGGCTGAGGCAGGAGAATCGCTTGAACCCAGGAGGCAGAGGTTGTAGCGAGCCGAGATCGTGCCTTTGCACTCCAGACTGGGCAACAAGAGTGAAACTCTCAAAAAAAAAAAAAAAAAAAGTGTTTGTACCGGGGCCTCTCAGCACTTTTTGGTTTGTAATCAGGCAAGAGGCCTCTAGCACAACCCCTTCTCAGAGCAAGATGCTTTGGCCCAGGCCACTGTCAATACTGGAACATCTCTCAGGTGTCCCTGAAAGTCATTTACAAAAGCTATGCTACTCTCAGGTTCTCCCAGAGTCCCTAGTAGCTTTCCAGGAAGCCACTGTCTCAGGCTGGGCAGAGCCTGGGGAGGACAAGCACTTCATTGTCCGAATTCTCTCTTCCTTCACCTCTGAACCACCTGCCTGCACTGCTTGGCCAAGTGAAGCAGAATGCCCCAGGCTTCTGAGGCACTGCCATGTGTAAGATCACTGTGCTCAGGAACACAGCGGTCGGTCAGAGCTGGCTGGACTTTCTGAACCTCCCAGGATGTCCCTAATTCCGTTGCCCTTGACTTAACAGATCATCCCGTTCATTCTGAAGGAATGCTTCTGGAGCAGCTGAGCTGGGGCGGACTCTGCAGGAAGCAGATGTTTGTCTCACTTCCTGCCTCGGCCAGTGGCCACCAGACTCCTCATGGACCCCAGTCCGTGGTCCCGTACAGAAAGGAGGGGGACATGGGAAGAAGCTCTCCTCACTGCCCCTGGAAAGGGCCATTTAGTGTCCACAAACCCCACAGACACGGCCTTCTAGCTTTGGCTCACATGTGGACCAGAACCCATGCTGAATGCCAGGATTTTACATTTCACATTTTAAAAGTCTGGTTTGGGGCCTGGTGTGGTGGCTCACACCTGTAATCTCAGCACTTTGGGAGGCCAAGGTGGGCAGATCACTTGAGGTCAGAAGTTTGAGACCAGCCTGGCCAACGTGGTAAAACCCCATCTCTACTAAAAATACAAAAATTACCCAGGCATGGTGATGAGTGCCTGTAATTCCAACTACTTGGGAGGCTGAGACACGAGAATCGCTTGAACCTGGGAGGCAGAGGTTGCAGTGAGCCGAGATGGCACCACTGAACTCCAGCCTGGGCAACAAAGCAAGACTCTGTCTCAAAAAAAAAAAAAAAAAGTCTGGTTTTGGCCGCCCACAGACCAAAGGGAACTGGGTTCTTATGTCAAGATGTTCTGGGTAAACTGCCTACCATGAAATTTCCAAGAAAGAAGGTCTCTTAAACCCCACAGCACCTTCCGTGAGGTTACCGAGAGTCTTTTCTAAGAACTTTATTTTCCACTTACACAGACCAACAAAGCAAATGTCTTTACAAAGAGAAGCAGTGAGTGTGCTTTCGAACCAGCCAGCACTGTGAGTGGAAAAAAAAAGCAAAAAGCCTGTAAATAAATCAGGAGTTTGTGAAGGGGAAAGCTATTTCCTTCTTTTCCTTATTTGAAGTTTCAGTTCAGCTTGTTCTCCATACCTTCAGAGACACTGAAAAGGTAACATCTGAAGCCACAATGAGCAGATCCCCAACAGATGGCAGGTGGGCTGCCTGGCCATCCTGGGAAATGCCCTAAAGGAGGACTCTTGGCTGGGCATGCTGGCTCACGCCTGTAATCCCAGCACTTTGGGAGGTGGGCAGATCGCCTAAGGTCAGGAGTTGGAGACCAGCCTGAGCAACATGGTGGAACCCTCTCTCTACTAAAAATACAAAAATTAGCCAGGCATGATGGCAGGTGCCTGTAATCCCAGCTACTCGGGAGGCTGAGGCAGGAGAATCACTTGAACCCGGGAGGTGGAGGTTGCAGTGAGCGGAGATCACGCTACTGTACTCAAGCCTGGCCAACAGAGTGAGACTCTGTCTAAAAAAAAAAAGAAGGGCGCTTGTCCTGTTGTAAGGGTGTGAGGGTAACTGAGGGAGCGTGCAGGGGCTAGGAGCTTACCTGAGTAGGTCCAGTCAGACCCATGCTGGGCCTGGCCACCCAGCAGGAACAGGGACAACAGAGGCACCAGGGCCCTCATGGTGCTGCACATCTGGAATGAAGACTGATTCCCGCGAAGCTCTTCTTTTAAAGGATCAGAAACTGTAAATAACAATTTACAAGTGATCCGCCCAACTGGCTAAGCCACTCGTTGCTGCACCCACTAAAACAATAACACCCTCCCTACAACAGCCCTTCTGGCTCTGTGCATTGGGCCAGGCAGCCCCAGCACCTGCCTGATCTCCTCCCACGTCAGTTTCATATCCGGTCAGTCCATGGGTCTGGTTGTTCAGTGTCAGGAGCACCTGCAGGGCCGCACAGTGCAGCCATTGTGGACAGGTGACCGCGGAAATGGGAAAAGGCCCAAGGCAGGGAGAAGCAGGATGAAGGACTTTCCTGGACAGTGGGACTTCCTATGCCCTTTCGCCTGACGTTAGAGATCTGGGGACTGCTGATGGATTACCACTGCCTGCAAACTCTGCCTGTCTCAGTCGTGGACACATGCCACCGCTGCAGACACGTGGCTGCCCTCAGCCAGGCACCCGGGGAGATGGCCTGGAATCCACGTTCGGGCATTTCATGGTCCTCTCCTTAAACCAGCGGTTGATCCCGGGTCCCAGCTCATGAGCCACGTTCCAATGCGTGCCTTTAGGCCATCCGAGCTGGTGTGGGTGTCTGCGTTTCTGAATAGATTTGTTCTGACACCTACAGGCACTTGGGCACACCTAAGTCAATCAGCCAACTGCCCTCACAGGATCCATGGATTACCTCATCCTGTGTATCTACTTGGCTAGACCGTCCCTGAAACTAGCTGAAGGAGAAACTTTTGAGTTTATGCCTGCTGACAGGCCAGCGTTTCCCATGCCCTTCCACAAGGTCAAACACAGAGGGCAGCCGGAGTTCCTGCAGGGGGGCTACCGTGCTGCCGGACACAAAGGGCTGCCCCTGCCTTCCTGTGGGGAGCTGAACCCTCTCCCGGCCTAGCTTAACTCATTATCCACTTGGTCCTGGAATGGCAAACAGCAGCAGGCCTTCACGACAAGGATGTTAGCAGTGAACCCAGGCTCTCTCGAATATTTCAAAGACTCCCCGCTGTCATTTAACAGAGAATATCAGCTGCTGCAAAGAACTTGCTGGAAACTTCAATTTCTTTTTTTTTTTTTTTTTTTTTTTTGAGACGGAGTCTCGCTCTGTCACCCAGGCTGGAGTGCAGTGGCCGGATCTCAGCTCACTGCAAGCTCCACCTCACGGGTTTACGCCATTCTCCTGCCTCAGCCTCCTGAGTAGCTGGGACTACAGGCGCCCGCCACCTCGCCTGGCTAGTTTTTTTGTATTTTTTAGTAGAGACGGGATTTCACCGTATTAGCCAGAATAGTCTCGATCTCTTGACCTCGTGATCCGCCCGTCTCGGCCTCCCAAAGTGCTGGGATTACAGGCTTGAGCCACCGTGCCTGGCCGGAAACTTCAATTTCTAAAGCTCAAGAGCTGAAATAATCTCAGAGAGAGAGCAAAGCATGGTCAAGGGCAAGAATTCTGAAACTAGACAGGATCTCTGCCACCTGCTAATTGTGTGACCTTGGGCAAGTTACCCAGTGCTTTGTGCCTCAGCTTTCCTTTCTTTTTTCTTTTTTTTTTCTCTTTCTTTCTTCCTTTATCTCTTTCTTTTCTTTCTCTCTTTCTTTCTTTTTTGAGACAGGGTCTCTCTCTGTCACCCAGCCTGGAGTGCAGTGATACGATTTCAGCTCACTTCTCCTGGACTCAAGCAATCCTCCTGCCTCAGCTTCCCAAGTAGCTGGGACCAGAGTCGCATGCCACTACGCCCTGCTAATTTTTGTATTTTTTGTAGATACAGGTTTTCACCATGTTGCTCAGGCTGGCCTCAGACTCCTGGACTCAAGCGATTCTCCCACCTGGTGCTCCCAAAGTGCTGGGATTACAGGCGTGAGCCACCGCACCTGGCCGCCTCCTTTCTTTAAAAGGAGTTAGTGATAGCACCTCCTTTGTGGAAATTCATCAATAAACGTGCCTGCAGCAGTTGGAGCAGTGCCTGGTGTGTAGCAAATGGCATTAGCATCTATTCAGACCCCTCATTTTACAGGAAAAGGAAGTGACTTACCATTGCCACCCAGCTGGTTAGTGAGGGAACAGGAGGAAAAATGCTGCAATCTCCAGCTTATGGACCATTTCTTTGCAAAAATGAGAAACCCACTCACCTGTCCTTGCTAAATCAGTGACGCACACCTGCTGACTCCCAGCCCTGGGGAAAGGGCTACCTTGTAAATCACGAGACCCCACCTCTGCTGAGGAGAGCAAGACCCTTTACAAGCCCGGGCGGGACCCTTGACGTCGAACTGGCAGGAAAACACGAACTCGGTCATCTGAATTTTTTCTTGGGAATCTGAATTGGGAGACCCAGAAAGAATCAGGGAGCAGCAGACGGGCAGAGACTGAAATGTCAGGCTGTCATGGAAGCCTGGGAGGACTGGATGAGCCCAGGCGAGGGGGACTGGAGCGGGAAGGAGCTCAGAGAAAGCCTGGGCCACGGGGGAGGGGAAGACTGCCCAGAGAGGGAGGGAGGAAGGAAAGGCCCCTGGAGAGTCAGAGAGAGGAGTGCTCGGGGGAGAGCATAGTGAAATGGAGAGGGCCCACCACTCCTGGCAGCTCCCAGCCCCAGGGGTCTCACTGCCCTGCAGTGAACATTTGGGGCTGGCTTCCCAGGAAGGCCTTGGGACTTTCCTTGCCTCACACAGCTCCTTAAAACACAGTGCACATACTGCATCTGTGCGGCTGTGATGACAGCAGCCCTGCCGCAGAACTGCTGTGCAGCGTATCCACCCATCACATCTGACGCTTTGCCCTGGTTTTGCCTGTCTTTCGCTCAGGCAAGAGCCTGGGCTGGCCGGCAACCTGTTGACCTGGCTGGTGTTGAGAACTGGTGTGAAAGTGAGCGATTAAGGCAATAAGGGGGTCAGATCAGATGATGGACTCTTGGAGTAGCAACGCCATCTGCCAGCGAAGGCACATTTCTAGAGAGAAGGTCATTCACGTCCCTTCACCGTGCAGCACCCTGCCAAGGACATGCTGGACCCAGAATCGGGTATGGTAAGTAGGGTTGCCTATTTTCTGACTCCTTGTCTACTTCAACCCTGAAATTTTCCATCACCTTTGAACATGAGTCTTCTTCTTGGATTTGGGAGATACATTGTTTGTTCGGGTTTGCTTTTGTTGTTGTTGGTGGTGGTGGGTTTTTGTTTTTGTTTTTTGGGTTTTGGTTTCTTTGTTGAGACACAGTCTCACTCTGTTGCCCAGGCTGGAGTGCAGTGGTGCAATCATGGCTCACTGCAGCCTCCCAGGACTCAGGTGATCCTCCTGCCTCAGCAACCTCCCCCCACTTCGTCCTCTCCAAGTAGCTGGGACAACAGGTGCATGCCCTATGTCCGCTCTGTTTTTGTTGCTTTTATTTTTAGTGAGTCTCTCTATGCTATGAGCTTCCTTCTGCCTTCATCCAACCACATCCTTGGCCGATCAAGGTTGTTTTTTTAATTCTAAACTCCTATTTTTCTAGGGCCTATGGTTGGATTGGCTGTCCGAGATGAGTTGACAAGCGTATCATTATTACAACATAAGGTCAAAGGGAGAAAGGAGCCTTTGTTCTTCCTTGGTTCTACCACTGCCCCTTGATAAGGCCCAATGAGGCAAGGAAAAAGAAGGGGGCAGGGCGGCATGGCCAGTCCAGGTGGGCAAGAAGGCACCATCAGCCCAGGTGAGCAGGGAAGCACTGTCAGCCCAGGTGAGCAAGGACAGATGATGAACTAAATGACTAGGGAGGCACCATTAGCCCAGGCTGCACAGGACCAGCATAAAAGAATGAGTCTGGTGGGCCAGGCGCGGTGGCTCACACCTGTAATCCCAGCACTTTGGGAGGCCGAGATGGGTGAATCACTTGATGTCAGGAGTTCAAGACCAGCCTGGGCAGCATGGTGAAACCCCGTCTCTACTAAAAATACAAAAATTAGCCGGGTGTGATGGTGTGTCCCTGTAATTCCAGCTACTTAGGAGGCCGAGTCACAAGAATCACTTGAACCCGGGAGGCAGAGGTTGCAGTGAACTGAGATCGTGCCATTGCACTCCAGCCTGGACAACACAGCGACACTCTGTCTCAAAAACAACAATAAAAACAAAGAAACAAACAAACAAAAAAGAATGAGTCTGGCTACACAAGAATATGCATATTTTGGCTGTAAGTAACACACAAAGGCTATTGTTCTGTTTCATGCAGGAGGGTGAGCTCACCCTGAAGAATGAGTCACTCTGAACAAGTGAGTTCTGAGGGTTACAGGCTCAATCCTTTGTAAGCACCAAAATGATTAAAACCTCTAAAATGCATGGTACATTTTAAAATAGATAAAACTGAATGTTATTAAACTTTTCTTAATGACTGAGTTCCACTAATATGAACATCAGTTATTCTCCTGCATTGTAATATATTGATGTCCGCTGGGCCTATAACATAAATATATATATATATATATGTGTGTGTGTGTATATATATATATATAATTCTCCCGGCAAGAAACGACCCCTGGTCAGGCGCGGTGGCTCACACCTGTAATCCCGGCACTTTGGGAGGCCAAGGCGGGGGGGGGGGGGGGGGGGGCAGATCACCTGAGGTCAGGAGTTCGAGACCAGCCTGGCCAACATGGTGAAACCCCGCCTCTACTAAAAATACAAAAATTCGCCAGGCATGGTGGCATGTGCCTGTGATTCCAGCTACTTGGGAGGCTCAGGAAGGAGACTCTGTCGTGAAAGAAAGAAAGGGAAGGAAGGAAGGAAGGAAAGAAGGAAGGAAGGAAGGAAGGAAGGAAGGAAGGAAGGAAGGAAGGAAGGAAGAAGAAAAGACCGTAACTGTGATGTTTTTGGATTTCTTTTAGCAGGTATTGAGAGGGAAAAGTTAGCTAGCTTAATTGATTACTAAAGTAATGCACATCTATGCTTACGGGTATCCATAGGGCCGGGGCATAACCAATCACAACAGAAGCCAGACTTGCTGTGAAAGACAGTGTGGAAGCTCCCTGCTCTGCCAGGAGTTAACTCTGGATTGATGGATTGTAGGGAGATTGGGAAGTTCTTGGGAAGGGCTGAGTGGCAGAAGCAGCTGGAGGTACTATTGTGTGTGTATTGATTTGTTTTTTCATTGTTAGCATTTCTCTCTCTCTCTTTCTTTCTTTCTTTCTTTCTTTCTTTCTTTCTTTCTTTCTTTCTTTCTTTCTTTCTTTCTTTCTTTCTTTCTTTCCTTCTTTCCTTCTTTCCTTCTTTCCTTCTTTCCTTCTTTCTAGATGGAATTTCACTCTTGTTGCCCAGGCTGGAGTGCAATGGCATGATCTCAGCTCACTGCAACCTCCACTGCCCAGGTTCAAGCGATTCTCTGACCTCAACCTCCCAAGTAGCTGGGTTTACAGGCGCCCGCCACCACGCCTGGCTAATTTTTGTATTTTTAGTAGAGACAGGGTTTCATCATGTTGGTCAGGCTAGTCTCAAATTCCTGACCTCAAGTAATCCACCTGCCTTGGCCTCCCAAAGTGCTGGGATTACAGGTGTGAGGCACCATGCCCGGCCCACTGTTAGCATTTCTAACATAGGCTTCCAGCTGTTGCCTCTTAGGGTTGTCTGTCTGTCTGTTCTCATCTCCTGGCTTCCTCATCTGTTTGGCAGAAACCAGATGACAACACTTCTTAGAATTACATATACAAGAAGAATGGAGAGAGCTAAGCCAACAGCCCAGAGACTGTCCTCTACCTAAAGTACACACACTCTGAAATGCCTGCGGCATTTCGATGCTAAACTCACAGATTTCTATTTCCTTTCTGACTTTCAGTTATATCCATATAAATGGAGCATCAACATAAGTAAGTCATTGTGTGAACTAACCCACTTGCAGAATATCCAGCCACAGTCAGGTCCACCTCCACGGGGGTACCCTTGCTTTCTCTCACTAGCCTTCTGGTGATGAATTTCACAGTCTTAGAGAGCATCTCCAGCCTCACACATCCTCCTGGAATTCAGCACCTGTCGGGTAGGGGTGTCTCCCAACAGGCATCTCCTCCTGTGTCTCAATCCTCTTCCCCACTGGGTACCAGTAACCCACATCCAAAAACAATCAGACCAAAACCCTAGTGGAAATCCTCTTTTCTATCATTAATTTAGGTATAAGCAAAATAGGAACCAAATACCTAAAAATATTTACAGCTCAGCCTGCCATCAACATCCTGTGCCCCTTCTCTGTGCAAACTCACCGTCCTCCTGCCACGAGAATTGGATGTTCTGTTTGTATCTCCTGCTGGCACTACCTTCTACTTCCTAGAGTAGACCAGAGCCTTGCTTATATCTCTTCAGCATGCTCCACCCCTAGTTTACATCTGCAAGGCAGGTTCGTATGTCTTTCAGCTCCACCCTTCCCTGGTCAATAAGCAGGTCAAATCCACCCTTCCTGGTCAAATCCATAATGAGTCCTCACCCTCCCCTCATGCCAAAGGGACCCATTAGGCAAGCAGAGGACTATATTGGTTTCCTGCTGCTGTAACAAATTGCCAAAAACTCAGTGCTTAAAGCAACACAAGTTCATTCTCTTACAAATCTAAAGGTCAGAAATTCAAAACCAGTTTCATTGGGCTACAGTCAAGGTGTGGGCAGAGCTGGCTCCTTCAGAGGTTCTGAGGGGACCTTCTGGTTCCCTTGCATTTTTCAGCTTCTAGTGGCCACCTGCATTCCTTGGCTCATGGCCTCTTCCTTCAATCACTCCAATCTCTTGCTTCCTTTGTAGTTTTCTTAGTCCTTCGTGCAGCTAGGTCTGAGTTCTTGCTCTACGACCAAGAAGAATAAGGCACACAGACAGTGGAGAGGGAGTAGAATAGAACAGGATTTATTAAACAAAAGGAAAACTCTCAGCAAAGAGAGGGGTCCTGAAAGTGAGGCAGAAATTTAAAAATAATATTAATAATAAGTACCGCACTAATTCACTCCAAGAAAAGCAAAAGCTAAGGCCCAGAATGTGGCAAGGCAAGGTTTCAAAAGAAAAAGAAAAGAACAAGTTTTCCTCTGCCTAGCAAGCTCATTTCAAGGACAGTTATAATGCTGTTGAAATAGCCAAGGCTAAAGGAATGGGCTCCAGACACTCCCCCGCTTCCAGAGCAAGGTTGAAGAAAAAAAAAAAAAGAGAGAGAGAGACAGAAAGATTCTTTTACTGTTACTCTTTTCTCAGGCTTCTTAAGCATTATTATGTTTTACAAATGTCTGTATTTAGCCAGTTCTTGTTTTTCTTTCAATGCAGCTACAAGGCCACCAGCCATGCAAGGTCACAAGTTATGTTATGCTATAGATTACGTGACCTGCCGCCGTATGATTAACTGCTTTTGCTTTGCTTCTCTAAGGCCGCTTATAAAAAACTCCACTCTTTGTTCAATGCTCAGCTTTTTGGATGTGAGTCCGCTGAGCCAGTGCATACCTAAAATAAACGATCCTCCGGTTTCTCTCATATTGGTCTCTCCGTTCCTCAGTTTACTGCAACAAAAACGGGTTGCCAGAAACAGGACTGAGTTCTGTGTCTTTTATGCCACAAAAGCCAGGAAGTCTTCAGTGGGCTTTGCTGCAATGGGAGGGGTAAAATTCCCTCCTGGGATGTTGCATCTACCTATGCCTGGGGTTGGCCAGAGTGACTCCATCCTGGTTATTATCCATGAGTGCCTAAACAAAACCCACAGGGGGGCTAAAACCACAATGCTAATGTTATGTTAATGACATTATAATGAGCTGGGTTAAGTGAAGGACATTTGGGTTGATTTATTGCACCTGCGCCTTAGTTGGGACAGTCACTTTTGAGCAACATCCTGGCACAAGGGGAAATTGTTAACCACATTTCTTCCCCTCAGCTGTTCTTCAGTTGTTCCTGTGAACATTGTCTCTCTCTGTCCTTCTCCAGAGACCCTCCCTCTCTATCTGCCTAACCAGCCCCTAACTGCCCCCTCCCTCACTTCCTCCTTTGGTCTTCTTGACCTCCCTCGTATTACGGTCCTTGTGATTACATTTAGGGTTTACCCAGATAATCCAGGATGATCTCGTCTGCAGAGCCTTAACTTAATCACATCTGCAAGTCCCCTTTGCCCTGTAATGTTACGTACACAGGTTCTGGGGGATTAGGATGTGGACATTTTTGGGGGGTCATTATTCAGCCTGCCACAAAGATATTGGGAATTACCAAGATAAATTAAACCATGAGTTGCTGAAAATTGGATTTAGACTTCAGATAACGAAGTAATAACCCAGCAATATCATAAAATATACCAGGAATGAAGAGGGTCATAGAGGAGCCAAATGAACAAGGGTTAGCCTGTCCAGAGAATGTACTATTGCCAGGAACTTTTCTGAGCTCTTTTTTTTTTTTTTTTTTTTTTTTTTTTTGAGACAGAGTTTCACTCTGTTGCCCAGGCTGGAGTGCAGTGGCGAGATCTCGGCTCACTGCAAGCTCCGCCTCCCGGGATCACACCATTCTCCTGCCTCGGCCTCCCAAGTAGCTGGGACTACAGGCACCCGCCACTGCGCCTGGCGAATTTTTTGTATTTTTTAATAGAGACAGGGTTTCACCGTGTTAGCCAGGATGGTCTCAACCTCCTGACCTCGCGATCCACCTGCCTTGGCCTCCCAAAGCGCTGAGATTACAAGCGTGAGCCACCGCGCCCGGCCTTTCTGAGCTCTTAATGGTCACAGTGATATGACCAGAGTCAGCTGACCAGACTGGAAAAGTCCTGGTAACCTGCAAAACAGTAAAGAGAGAAGCAGGGTCAAAGACCCAATGTGAGCTGGGCTCAGTGGCTCATGCCTGTAATCCTACCACTTCGGGATACTGAGGTGGGTGGATCACTTGAGCTCAGGAGTTAAAGAGCAGCCTGGGCAACATGGTGAAAACCTATCTCTACAAAAAATACAAAAATTAGCCAGGTGGGGCTGGGCGCGGTGGCTCACACCTGTAATCCCAGCACTCTGAGAGGCCGAGGCAGGTGGATAATGAGATCAGGAGTTCAAGACCAGCCTGGCCAATATGGTGAAACCCCATCTCTACTAAAAATACAAAGATTAGCTGGGTGTGATGGTACGCACCTGTAGTCCCATCTACTCAGGAGGCTGAGGCAGAAGAATCACTTGAACCCAGGAGTTGGAGGTTGCAGTGAGCCAAGATCACCGCCACTGCACTCTAACCTGGGTGACAGAGCAAGACTCCGTCTCAAAAAAACAACCAACCAACCAAACAAACAAAACTAGCCAAGTGTGGTGGTTTGCACCTGTAGTCCCAGCTACTTGTGGGGCTGAGGTGGGAGAATTGCTTGAACCCAGGAGGCAGAGGTTGCAGTGAGCTAAGATCACGCCACTGCACTCTAGCGTGGGCACCAGAGTGAGACCTTGTCTCAAAAAAAAAAAAAAAAGGAAAAAAAAAAGGCCCAATGTGGTCAGCCTGCCAGGAGCTAGTGGGACCAGCACTCCTTGAATGTGGCCTCCCTCACCCAAGATACAAGAGTCAACTTTCGGCTGAATCACAGTTTGGCATGTAGAGGGAAGCTCCACATCAGAAATATACAGTCTTGTGGCCGGGCGCGGTGGCTCAGGCCTATAATCCCAGCACTTTGGGAGGCCGAGGCGGGCGAATCACCTGAGGTCAGGAGTTCAAGACCAACCTGGCCAACGTGGTGAAACCCCGTTTCTACTGAAAATACAAAAATTAGCCAGGTGTGCGCCTGTAATCCCGGCTACTCGGGAGGCTGAGGCAGTAGAATCACTGGAACCTGGGAGGCAGAGGCTGCAGTAAGCCGAGATCATACCACTGCACTCCAGCCTGGGCAACAGAGTGAGACTCTGTCTCAAGAGAAAAAAAAAAAAAAGAAGAAAAAAAGAAAAGAAAAGAAAAAAGAAATATGCAGTCTTTTACTTAGTGCCCACATAAACTTCTACCATATTTTTTTCTTTTATTTATTTATTTATTTATTTTGGGGACAGAGCCTTGCACTGTCACCAGGGCTGGAGTGTAGTAGCGTGATCTTGGCTCACTGCAACCTCCACCTCCCGGTTGAAGCGACTCTCCTGCCTCAGCCTCCCAAATGACTGGGATTACAGGCACTCGCCACCACACCAGGCTAATTTTTTGTATTTTTAGTAGAGACGAGATTTCACTATGTTTGCGAGGCTGGTCTTGAACTCCTGACCTCGTGATCCGCCTGCCTCAGTCTCCCAAAGTGCTGGAATTACAGGCATGAGCCACCGTGCCTGGCCCCATACTTTTTTTTCTTAGAGACAGAGTCTTCCTCTGTCAACCACGCTGGAGTACAGTGGTACAATCAAAGCTCACTGTAGCCTCAAAATCTCAAGTTGAAGTGATCCTCCTGCCTCAGCCTCCCAAGTAGCTGGAACTGCAGGTTTGCACCACCATCCCCAACTAATTTTTAATTGTTTGTAGAAATGGGGTCTCGCTATGCTACCCAGTCTAGTTCCAAACTCCTGAGATCAAGTGATCATCCTGCCTTGGCCTCCCAAAGTGCTGAGATTACAGGCCTGAGCCACTGCACCCAGCAAACTTTCACTATATTGATCTAAAAATAAAAAAGATGTAACAGGGAGAGAGACTCTGTCTCAAAAAAAAAAAAAAGTCAATATACAAAATACAATTGTATTTCTACAAAACGGCAACAATTAGAAAATGAAATGTAAAGTTTTTTAATTTTAAAAATTATACCACTACAGGAACTCTGTACGGTCTTTGTAACTTTTCTGTAAATCTAAAACTATACTAAAATTAAGTCTCTCTTTAAAAACTTCTACCATTTTACAATGGCATCAGAAAATATCAGATGCCCATGAATAACTAATAAAAGATTATTATTATTTTTAGGGTCTGACTCTATCGCCCAGGCTGGAGTACAGCAGCATGATCTTGGCTCACTGCAGCCTCTACTTCCTCGGCTCGAGCAATCCTCAGCCTCCTGAGAAGCTGGGATTATGGTTGTGCATCACCACACCCAGCTAATTTTTTGGCATTTTTTGTACAAATGGGTTTTTGTCATGTTGCTCAGACTGGTCTGGAACTTCTGCGCTCAAGTGATCTGCCTGTCTTAGCCTCCCAAAGTGTGAAATTACAGGTGTGAGCCACCACACCTGGCCAAAGATTATTGAGAGAAATTCAATACCTGAATAAATGAGGAAATTGGCAAGAACTTTTTTCTTCAGTCTCTGTGCTACTAAAGAATTTCTTTTTTTTTTTAGAGAATTTCTTGGGTGGGCACAGTGGCTCATGCTTGTAATCCCAGCACACTTTGGGAGGCCAAGGCGGGCAGATCACAAGGTCAGGAGATCGAGACCATCCTGGCTAACACGGTGAAACCCCGTCTCTACTAAAAATACAAAAATTAGGGTGTGGTGGCACGCACCTGTAGTCCCAGCTACTTGGAGGCTGATGCAGGAGAATCGCTTGAACCCAGGAGGCAGAGGTTGCAGTGAGCTGAGATTGTGCCACTGCACTCTATCCTGGGTGACAGAGTGAGACTCCGTCTCAAAAAAAAAAAAAAGAAAAAAGAATTTCTTAAACAGAGTTGGGTGCAGTGGCTCACATCTGTAATCCCAGAGCTTTAGGGGGCCAAGGGGGCAGCTCACCTGCAGTCAGGAGTTTGAGATCAAGCTAGCCAGCATGGCAAAACCCCATCTCTACTAAAAATACAAAAATTAGCTGGGTGTGGTGGTGCATGCCTATAACCTCAGCTACTTGGGAGGCTGAGACAGGAGAACTGCTTGAACCCAGGAGACAGAGGTTGCAGTTAGCCAAAATCATGCCATTGCACTCCAGCCCGGGAGACAGAATAAGACTCTATCAAAAAAAAAAAAAAAAAAAAAAAAAGAATTTCTTAAATAGGATATTAAAAAAAGAGATTATGAGCCGGGCATGGTGGTTCATGCCTGTAATCCCTGCACTTTGGGAGGCCAAGGCAGTGGATCATGAAGTTGGGAGATTGAGACCATCCTGGCTAACTGTCTCTAATAAAAATACAAAACATTAGCCAGGTGTGGTGGCAGGCGCCTGTAGTCCCAGCTTCTCAGGAGGCTGAGGCGGGAGAATGGTGTGAACCATGGAGGTGGAGCTTGCAGTGAGCCGAAATCGTGCCACTGTACTCCAGCCTGGGCGACAGAGCAAGACTCTGTCTTAAAAAAAAAAAAAAAAAGAGAGAGATTATATGAGCAACACAGAAGTTAAAAACTCGCGGGGCATGGTAGCTCTTGTCTGTACCCAGCACTTTGGGAGGCCAAGGTAGGTCACTTGATGCCAGGAATTCAAGATCAGCCTGGACAACATAGCAAGACCCCAACTCTACCCCCCAAAAAAGAAAAACTAAAACCTTTAGTTCATCAAAACATATCATACCAAGTGAGATGTCAAGCCCCATAGCAGGAGAAGATATTTTCAGTACATATAACCAACAAAAGACCCATATCCAGAACATATAAAGAACATTTACAAATAAATGAGAAAAAAAAAATCCAGCTCATAGTCAAATAGGCCAAGACTCATAGTACCTTTCAAAAGAGGATTTCCAGATGGCCAATTAACATCTGAAGAGGTTCAACCTCTTTAGTGACAAGAGAAATGAAAATTAAAACCATAGTGACACCACTACAAAGTCACCCTCACCCTGCAGGCAAAAATTTAAAAAACTACCTGATAATGGTTTGGCTGTGTCCCCATTCAAATTTCATCTTGAATTGTAGCTCCCACAATTCCCATGTGTTGTGGGAGGGACCAAGTGGAAGGGAATTGATCATGAAGGAGGGTCTTTCCTGTGCTGTTCTCATGAGAGTGAATAAGTCTCACGAGATCTGATGGTTTTATAAGAGGGGGTTCCCCTGCACAAACTCTCTTTGCCTGCTGCCATCCATGTAAAACATGACTTGCTCTTCCTTGCCTTCCACCATGATTTTGAGACCACCCCAGCCAGGTGGAACTGTGAGTCCATTAAACCTCTTTCGTGTATAAATTACCCAGTCTCGGGTATGTCTATTAGCAGTGTGAAAATGGACTAATACACTGACAATACCAAATGTGAGCAAGATTGCAAAGCAATGCAAACTCTCATACATTGCTAGTGAGGGTGCAGGAAATAGGTTCAGCCACTTCGGAAAACACTATCTGCTAAAGTTGATACATCCAAATCCTATGACCTAACAGTTCTGCTCATAGGTATATATCCAACAGGAATCTGTACATTTGGGTGCCAACAGACATGTATAAGAATGCTCGGCTGAGCGCGGTGGCTCAAGCCTGTAATCCCAGCACTTTGGGAGGCCGAGACAGGCGGATCACGAGGTCAGGAGATCGAGACCATCCTGGCTAACACGGTGAAACCCTGTCTCTACTAAAAAATACAAAAAAAACCAGCCAGGCGAGGTGGCAGGCACCTGTAGTCCCAGCTACTCAGGAGGCTGAGGCAGGAGAATGGCATAAACCCGGGAGGCAGAGCTTGCAGTGAGCGGAGATCCGGCCACTGCACTCCAGCCTGGGCAACAGAGCGAGACTCTGTCTCAAGAAAAAAAAAAAAAAAAGAATGCTCATGGCAGAGCATGGTGGCTCTCACCTGTAATCCCACACTTTGGGAGGCCGAGGCAGGTTTATTACCTGAGGTCAAGAGTTCAAGACCAGCCTGGCCAACATGGTGAAACCCCGTCTCTACTAAAAATACAAAAAAATTTGCCAGGCATGGTGGCGGGTGCCTATGATCACAACTACTTGGGAGGCTGAGGCAAGAGAATCGCTTGAACTTGGGAGGTGGAGGTTGCAGTGAGCTGAGATCGTGCCATTGCACTCCAGCCTGAGGTACAGAGGGAGACTCCATCTCAAAAAATAAATAAATAAACATAAAATAAAAAATAAAGTGGTCACCCACTTCCCAGCCCCTCTGTGGCTAAAGGTAGACATGTCATGCACTTTGAGCTAATGGGATTCTGAGAGGTGCATGCCATGATGAAGACGAAAGTTGGAAATATTACGCTAAGTGAAATAAGACAGGCACAAAAGAACAGACGTTATATAATTCCACTTATATGAGGTACCTGGAATGGGTACATTCATAGAGGCAGGAAGTGGAATAGTGGTTAACAGGGGCTGGAGACAGAGGGGAATGGGGAGTTATTTTTTGATGGATACAGGGTTTCAGATTGGGATGATGAAAAAGTTCTAGAACTAGATAGCAGTGATGGCTGCACAACATAGTGACTGGACTTAATGCCGTCAAATTGTACGCTTAAAAGTGGCATAAGGCCGGGTGCAGTGGCTCACACTTGTAATCCCAGGAGTTTTGGAGGCCAAGACAGGTGGAGCATTTGAAGTCAGAAGTTCGACACCAGCCTGTCCAACATGGTGAAACCCTGTCTCTACTAAAAATACAAAAAATTAGGCGGGTGTGACGGTGGGTGCCTATAATCCCAGCTACGTGGCAGGCTGAGTCAGGAGAATCGCTTGAACCAGGAAGGCATTGGTTGCATTGAGCTGAAATTATGCCATTGCACTCCAGCCTGGGTGACAGAGTGAGACTTGGTCTCAAAAAATAAACAAATAAATAAGTGGCTTCAATGTTTAGTTTTACAAGATGAAGAGTTCTGGAGATTGGTTTCACCACAATGTGAACGTGCATAACTGAACTGTACACATCAAAATGATTAGATGATTAGGACAGGCTGGACACAGAGGCTCATGCCTGTAATCTCAGCACTTTGGGAGGCCGAGGTGGGCAGATCACTTGAGGTCAGGAGTTTGGGACCAGTCTGCCAACATGGTAAAACCCCATCTCTACTAAATACAAAACTTAGCTTGGTGTGGTGGTGGGTGCCTGTAATCCCAGCTACTCGGGAGGCTGAAGCAGGAGAATTGCTTGAACCCAGGAGGCGGAGGTTATAGTGAGCCGAGATCGTGCCATTGCACCCCAGCCTGGGCGACAAGAGCAAGATTCCGTCTCGGAGGAGAAAAAAAAAAAAAAGTTTAGGATGGTAAATGTTATGTTGGGTATATTTTACCATGATTTTAAAAAGTGAATAATGAAAAGTTCTTCATCCATTAATTTGAGAACGTAGATCAAATAGACAAATTCCTACAAGAATATAACTTAACAATGTTTAAGAGGAGACAACCAGAATAATTCTGTATTTATTAAATAAATTGAACCAACAGTGGAAAACTATTCTCATGAATCAAAAACAAGCCCATAACATATTACGGGCAAGTTTTCCCAAACATTGAAGAAACAAACAATTCCAAAATTACATAAAACATAGCTTAGACAGGGCTAGGTAAACCACAGCTTGTGGGCCCAATTTGGCTTTTACGTATCGTCTGTGGCTACTCTCACACTCTAACGGCTGCTTCAAGCAGTCACAACAGAGACACAGGGCCTGGAAAATGCAACATGTTTACCATCTGGCCCTTTACAGGAAAAGTTTGCCAAAAACAGAGAACTCTCTCCAGCTCATTTTGTGAGGCTCATATATCCTTGGCACCAAAATCTAACAAGAACAGCATGAAAAACAGTTATAAGCCAGTGCCATTCATGAACTTAGATGTAAAAATCCTAACAGGATTGAATAGCAGGAATGAATGAATAAATGGCTGAATGATCTTCCCAAGACTTTTGTAGTTTTCAGTCTATATTTGCTGGGCTTTTTTGGTCCCTTATATAAGTGTCATCTTTTATTGATCAATCTCTTCCATTTACTCAACTGTGGCAGACACCAATCCCCTTCCCTTGCCCCCTTCCCAGCCCCTCTTGTGGCTAAGGGTAGACATGTCATTCACTTTTAGCTAATGAGACCTACAGGGTGCTGGAGACACTTTTGGGCAAGGTTTTGCTTTCTTATAAAGATAGGCAACTGGGCACGGTGGCTTATGCTTGTAATCCCAGCACTTTAGGAGACTGAGGCAGGAGGATCACTTGAGACTGGGAGTTTGAGACCAGCCTGGGCAATAAAGTGAGACTCCATCTCTAAAAAAAAAAAAAAAAAATGTAAAAAATTAGCCAGGCATGCTAGGTGCAGTGGCTCATTTCATGCCTGTAGTCCCATCACTTTGGGAAGTCAAGGCTGGTTGATTACTTGAGGTCAGGAGTTCAAGACCAACCTGGGCAACATGGTAAAACCCCATCTGTACTAAAAATACAAAAATTAGTCAGTTGTGATGGCATGTGCCTGTAGTCCCAGCTACTCAGGAGGCTAAGGTGGAAGGATCACTAGAACCCAGGAAGCGGAGGTTTCAGTGTGCTGGGATCATACCACTGTACTCCAACCTGGGTGACAGAGCAAGACTCTGTCTCAAAAAAAAAAAAAAAAAAAAAAAATTAGCCAGATGTGGTGGCATACACCTGTGGTCCCAGTTATTGGGGAGGCTGAGATAGGAGGATCACCTGAGCCCAGGAGGTAGAGGCTACAGTGAACTGTGATTGTGACACTGCAGTCTAGCCTGGGCAACAGAACCAGACCCTGTCTCAAAAAAAGAACAACAAAAAACAAGCCAGAGGAGAGCAGGGGAGCCTGACAACATTGCTTCTTCTCCCTTCTTTGGTTCTAAAATTAGGTCTGATGCCTGGAGCTGTGGCAGCTATCTTGCAACCATGAAGATAAAAAGCCAGCATGCTGATGACAGTGGAGCAAAGGAGAAGAAGAGCTTGGGTCCTCAAAAGCTTCATAGGGCACCTGAAGCAGTGCCAGCAATTGCCACCAGATGTCTTGTATTCCAAGAAAAATTACTCCTCTTTTTTTTTTTTTTTTTTTTTTTTTTTAGACAGAGTCTTGCTCTGCCACCCAGGCTGGAACACAGTGGTGCAATCTCGGCTCACTGCAACCTCCATCTCCCAGGTTCAAGCAATTCTCTGCCTCAGCCTCCCGAGTAGCTGGGACTACAGACATGCACCACAACACTTGGCTAATTTTTGCATTTTTAGTAGAGATGGGGTTTCACCATCTTGGCCAGGTTGGTCTTGAACTCCCGACCTAGTGATCCACCTGCCTTGGCCTCCCAAAGTGCTGAGCCACTGTGCCCGGCCACTCCTCTTTTATTGGGTCACTGGTAGTTGGATGTTCTGTTACTTGCATCCAAAAGCATTCCTAAGTGATACATCCTCAGATATACACTGTTTCAGTGTATATTTTCTAAGCATAACTTAGAAAATACATTGAAGGTAGACCTGTTAGGGTCTGTTAATGGATTGGGCCTGGGATTTCAATATTCCCACCTTCATGAACATGAATCGGCTTTTTTTTTTTTAAAGAAACAGAGTCTCACTGTGTTGCCCAGGCTGCTCTCAAGCTCCTGAGCTCAACTGATGCTCCTGCCTCAGCTTCCTGAGTAGCCGGGGATACAGGCACGTACTACTACACCCAGCTGGGAGTAGTTTTTAAGAATCATTAAAATCCTTAAGACTTACAGATGGACCCACCCATGGGTGTAAATAACCCTGGTTAGAAGTGTTTTCTTAAACCTAGCATGAACTCCAGGTTACTTTCTTTTTTCTTTTCTTTCTTTTTTTTTTGTGTGTGTGATGGAGTCTCACGGTATCAACCAGGCTGGAGTGTAACCTCCGCCTCCTGGGTTCAAGGGATCCTCCCAACTCAGCCTCCCAAGTAGCTGAGACTACAGGCACCTGCCACCACACCTGGCTAATTTTTGTATTTTCAGCAGAGACAGGGTTTCACCATGTTGGTCAGGCTGATCTCAAACTCCTGACTGTAAGTGTTGCCAAGAGAAAAGACAAGTAGATCCAAAGTCAGGCCAGCAAGTGTATTAACCTGATGGGCTGCTCCTTTATAGTCAGAGGAGGCAGCCCTGAGCCAGCAAAGCAGGGGGTTGATAGAGGGGGAAAGGCTTGGGAATTTTCTAGGTGCGACCATATCCTGGGTCTGTTTGCCAGGCCTCTTGAAATTTTGCAAAAACGATTACTGGCATAGAACAAATAAGACGGGTAATGGGGGCAGTCTAAGGAGGAAGTTATAGCAGTTTAGCAGCCTCACAGAGGAGTTACAAGAGCTGTTTGTGAGGCTTATGGGGAAAAGGAGGGGTAGCTTTGTCTCAAACATTTCAGCCTTTTAATAAATAATAGATAAGACAAGAGGGGCGCCGTTCTCATTTGGCTACTTCAAGCTGAAGAGGGTCGCTGGTTAAAGGGAAAGGCCGGATGGTGGAGGTTGGGTTTGGAACCGTTGGTAGCCTTGGAGCAGCGTCATGTCTTCTATTGTTCCATGGGTGAATGCTGTGATATGGTTCTGTAAAAACTGGGTAAGGAGACGTAAGAGGCAGGGGCCAAATGCTAAAAGGAAAAAGAAGGTTATGGCAGGACCTAGGAGGGGCAGAAGCCAGGGAGCCCAGGAGTTACTGAACCACTGGGGCGATGTGGATTGACTGTCCCTTAATTTTTGTGCTCGGTATTTGAGTTTTTTCACCGCGTCTCATACTAACCCAGATTGGTTGAGATAGAAACAACATTGTTCATCTAAAAAGACACAGAGACCCCCACTTTTTGGCTGTAAGAAGATCAATGCCTCTGCGGTTCTGTAGGGTAACTGCTGCTAGAGAGCCTAATTGATTTTGGAGGTGAGTGATAGAATCTGCAGTCTCTTCTAATGATGCTTGAAAGTCTTTGGAGAGTGACTGAAAATATGAGAATGAAGTTGCTAAGCTTCCAGCTCCTAGTCCAACACCTGCTCTGACCCCGAGGGCTGCTAATAAAGGAATAAATTGTATTGCCTTCTTTGAATAGGCATGGACTATGGCGGGAATAGGGAGTTCTTGGTCTGAGGGAACGAGATTAATATCAGGGGTAAGGTAAATTAAGGTGCAGGTACCTGTCCAGGTAGTAGGGAGACAGAAGTAGGTTGTGCATCCACAGAGGAAAAAGATGCCCGAGGTATTGATACAAACACACAAGTGAATTGAGAACAGATGCTGTAGCATGTACATTCCTCATTTAGAGGGACTAGGCTTGGCTTCAGCAACCCAGAGTGAGGAGGAGAGAAAGACCCCTTTGAGAACCCCTGTTTGGGGAAGGGGTTTCTGTGTCTGAGAGGCAGGGAGAGAGGTGATGCAAAGGGGCTGAGTGAAGAGACCATTGGCTTCAGGAAAGACTGAACAACCTACTCGGAATGAGGTGTGGGAAGAAGGGTGAGAGGTGGTTTGGGTTGAATTACAGGTGGAAGGAGGGATGGTGCCTATATGTATGTGTCTGTTGGAAGAAGAGATACATAAGGGGACTTGGCCAATTCTAGTGGTGTCGAGGGTTATGGGACCCTGAATGGCAGGGTGAGGGAGCTTGGAGCAGTCGTAGTTGGCAGTTGGTAGCTCTGTTAGCTAAGGCAGTAGGATAGTTTCCAGTGAGGGTGAGGGCTTTGTCTATAAAGGCAGAGCCCCTTGTTGTAGTAGTGAAGCTCTCTCAGTGAGGGAATACTGGGCTTGGATTGCAGGGACAATGAGGAGGAGAGACGCAGGGGCAGATGAAAGGGAGGCTTCTTTTGCTGCCTCATCAACTTTTCTGTTCCCTCTTGAAATGTTATCTGATCCTGTTTGGTGTCCTTGACAGTGTATAACTCCTGCTTGAGTTGGGAGGTGTGCAGCCTGAAGGAGTTGGTAAATAAGGGGGCTGTTAGTGATGGGGGTCCTTTTGGCAGTAAGGAATCCCCTCTCTTGCCAGATGGTGGCATGGGAATGAAGGATGTGATAGGCATATTTGGAGTCTGTATAAATGTTGACTCATTTGCCTTTGGAAAGGGTTAGGGCTCCGGTGAAAGCTGTAAGTTCTGTCTTTTGGGAGGAGGTTCCTGGCAGTAGGGGTTTGGCTTCAATTACTCAGTCAAGAGAAACAACTGCATATCCAGCAATTTTGCGGGAGCCAGTGGACCCAGAAGAGGAGCCATCTATCAATAGCTGGTCATCAGGGTCGCTGAGAAGCTCGGAGGAAATGTTTGGGAAATGTGGCTACCGGTCTAGGATGTCAGTGCAAGAATGAGTAGGAGGAGAAGAGGATACAGGGAGTAAGGTATTCCCAGGAAGGATGCTGGGTTGAGGGTAGCACTCTTGGCAAGGCTGAATTCGATATTTTTGATAAAGAGCATGGAGTGATTGAATCCGGGAAGGAGGAACGGAGCTTAATGCTTGGGAAGAGAGGAGATCTTATAGATTATGAGGATTGTGGATGGTGGTGTTTTGGCTGAATGTTAGTTTACTGCTTTCTAGAGCTAGAATGGCTGCTGCTGCTAAAGCCCTAAGACAAGCAGGCCATCCTTTGATTGTGTTATCGAGTTGTTTAGAAAGGTAGGCTACAGGGGCAAAGGAAGGAGGATTTCTTTTCTCTTACCCTAGTACACCGAGGGCTCTTTCTCGGTTCTTGGCAGTATAGAGAGTGAAAAGCTGGGTGATATCAGATAAGGACAGAGCCAGTGCAGTGACAAGAATGGTTTGGAGTTTGTGGAAATTGAGGAGTATATGAGGGGTTTAGGGGTTTGTTGAGGGGGCCTTTGGCTGCTTCATAGAGGGGGTGAGCCAGAAGGGCAAAGTTGGGAATCTATATTCTAAAAAAGCATGCCAGCCCTAGAAAGGAAAGGACTTTGCTTTTGGAGGATGGCGGGAACAGATTGTTTATGAGTGCTGCTCAGGCTGAGGTCATAGCCCGGGCCCCAGGAGAAAGTTGAACTCCTAAGCAAGTCACTTTGGGGGTGGAGAGCTGAGCCTTGGAAGGGGAAACTCTATACTCTTTGGCAGCAAGAAAGTTTAAAAGAGTGACTGTGTGAGTTTGAGAGTCTTTTAGAGAAGGGCTGCAAAGGAGAAGGTCATCCACATATTGAAGGAGATGGCTAGGAGAGAGGTCTAAGGAGGTGAGGTCCTGGGCTAAAGCTTGTCTGAATAAATGAGGACTATCCCTGAAGCCTTGAGGATGGACAGTCCATGTGAGTTGTTGTGACTGGAGGATGTCAGGGTCAGTCCAGGTGAAAGCAAAGAGGTCTTGGGAATCCAGGTATAAAGGAATGGTGAAGAAGGCATCCTTGGCCGGGTGTGGTGGCTCATGCCTGTAATCCCAGCACTTTGGGAGGCCCAGGCGGGTGGATCATGAGGTCAGGAGTTCCAGACCAGCCTGGCCAGGATGGTGAAAACCCGTCTCTACTAAAAATACAAAAATTAGCTGGATGTAGTGGCAGGCACCTATAGTCCCAGCTACTCGGGAGGCTGAGGCAGGAGAATCACTTGAACCTGGGAGGCAGAGGTTGCAGTGAACCGAGATCATGCCACTGCATTCCAGCCTGGAGAAAGAACAAGATTCTGTCTCAAAAAAAAAAAAAAAAAAAAAGGCATCCTTTAGGTTAATAGCAATGTAATGGGTAGTGTCAGAGGGGACAAGAGAGAGAAGCGTATATGGGTTGGGAACTATGGGATGAATAGGGAGTTCAGCTTGATTGATGGCTCCAAGTTCCTGGACGAGTCAGTATGAGCCATCTGATTTTTTAACAGGGAGAATGGGGGTGTTATATGGGGAATGTGTTGGTTGAAGAAAACCACATGCATGGAGCTTGTTTATGATGGGTTGTGGGCCTCTTTGGTGACTCAGAGAAATAGGGTACTGGGGGACACTGGGAAATTTGGAAGGGTCTTTGAGCCAAATCTTGATGGGGTCATGGTGGGTGACTAGGGAAGGGGTGGTAGTGTCCTTCGCAATTGGATAAACGAGGGAGGCAGGCAGTGGGTATTGGGGAGAGGGATCAGGGGCTGAAGTAGCAGCGAGAAGCAGGAGAGACTCTAGTGGAAGGAGACTGGAGAAAGTGATAGACGCTTTGAATTTGACTAAAAGATCTCGTCCTAAAATAGGGATTGAGCAGCGAGGCATGATAAGGAAAGAGTGTGAGAAGACAGTTTCAAACAGGGAACAGGTGAGAGGCCTGGTGACATGTGGACGAGAAATTAGTCCATCAGCCCCTACAACTGAGACATGGAAGGGACGAGTGGGTCCTGAAAATTCAGGCAAAGCCAAGTAGGTGGCCCCAGTATCAATTAAAAAGAGATCGGCTTACCTGTCACTAGTAGAGTTACCCTGGGCTCCGATGCAGTGATGGCAGATGGGGCCTGGGGCCCTGGGCCTTGTCAATCTTTAGCAGCCAGGTCAAGTTGCTGTGGGAGTGCAAGCGGCTCTTCGTCCTTTGTGTTGCTGAAGAGGTGGAAGTCTGGAGGGACAGGCTTGTCTGCTTGTTGAGGGGACAGTCAGATTTCCAGTGACCTGTCTGTTGACAAACCGGGCAAGGGCTCTTTGGCCCTCGTGAACTAGGACGTGCCCCAGCCCAGTGGCCTTCCTTGCCGCACTTGAAACGAGGCCTGGGAGGGATGCTGCTATGGGATCTTTTGTGCCCTTGGGTACTATGCCTAGGCTGATGGATAGCCGTTGCTAGAAGCTGGTATTTAGCACAATCTCTTTGGGCTTTATTTAATTTATTTTGCTCAACCCTGTTATGAAAGACTTTGAAAGTCAGGTTAAGGAGGTCTTGCTGTGGGGTTTGAGGGCTATCCTCAGCCTTTTTAAGTATGCGCCAAATGTCTGGGACTGATTGGGAAATAAAATGAGTATTGAGGACAATAGTCCTTTTACAGGGGGTAGGATCGACATGGGTATATTTTTGGAGAGCCTCTGTAAGGTGGGAAAGAAACTCAGCAGGGTTTTCATCTGCCCTTTGGGAAATTTCTTTGAGTTTTTTAAAGTTTACAGCTTTATGAGCAGCTTTATTAAGGCTTACAATGAGGCAAGTAACCATATGGTTATGGGACACTTGGCCAGGGTCTGTGGGTTGGTATTCCCAGGAAGGCTCTTCCTGGGGTACTGCTGCAGCCCCTACTGGCTTAGTAGGATCTTGCCAATGGAGGTCATCAGCATGTGCCTGGGCTGAGAGCCACACTCTTTCCTTCTCTTCCCGAAGGAGTGTAGAAAAGAGAATAATATAGAGATTATACTAAGTAAGTTTATAAGACTGGGTGAGATATTTAAATTCTTTGATATAAGTATCTGGATCAGAGGAGAAGGACCTAAGATGCTTTTTGATTTGGGAAAGATCAGTAACAGAGAAAGAAACGTGGATATGGACAATTCCTTCAGCTCTTGCGACCTCTCAGAGTGGGAGTAAGGAAGCTGGCTATTGGGCATGCTGGGTCTGGGAGCAGGTAAGAAGTGGAGACAGAGAGGACTTAGAGTCTGAAGCCAGGTGGTTTGAGAGAGGAGGAGAAGGGGACAGAGCTGGAGCTGGGGCACATGGTGAAGGATCGGGGTGATGGGGAGGAGGATTAGGGTACAGTTGGGGAATAGAAAAGTCAGCAGGGTCAAAAGAAGAGGAGTTGTCAGTTGGAGCTGACAGGAGGGAAGCAGAAGATGAGTCGAGCTTGGAGCAGGCAAGGAGGATTTGGAAGGTTGAACAGGACTGGCAAAGAGAAGGGTAGCAACTGAGGGTGAAAAAAGCCTGGACATAAGGAATCTGAGACCAGCTTCCATTGCGGTGGCAAAAGTTGTCTAAGTCCCTGAGTACACTGAAATCAAAAGTGCCGTTTTCGGGCCATTGGGAACCACTGTGTAATTTATATTGAGGCTATGTGGTGTTACAATAAAAGATAAGCCTTTTAGGACGGACCTCTGAGCAGAGGCAGAGAGCATGGAGATTGTGCAGGAGACACCCAAGGGGGATAGTCTTGGAAGGGGTAGACTGAGAGGCTCCCATAGTGAAGGGAAGGAGAGGGTAGAGGAAGAAGAGACTGCCAATGACAAGAACGGCGGGAGAAGGCGTCCCTGTCCTGCCGATCGTGCTGGGAGAAGGGAGGTAACCCCCAAATCAGGCATCCCCGAGATGGAGGAACCAAAGGCCTGGAGGCTGGAGGAAGCCCTTGGTCCAGCGTTAGGTCTTTCAGGCAAGAAATAGTTGGTCAAGGGTTCCAGGTAAATGGCAAGGGTCTCTCTTACTCACCCCTGTGGAGGCCCTGATGGTGGATGCAGTTGCCAGCAATGGAAGAGTCTAGGAGATCCTTCAGGTCTTTGGCAGGTTTGGGAAGGGAAGGTCAGCCGGGAGAGGGGGAGATGGCAGTGGGGAGTAGAGAGAAAGAGAGGGAGAGTCCTTTAAGGATGCCCAGCCAGAGCCTATCCCCTTCCCGGGTTTCGGCACTAAAATGTAAGACAAATAGACCCAAAGTCAGGCCAGCAAGTTTATTAACCTCCCGGGCTGCTCCTTTACAGTCAGAGAAGGCAGCCCCAGGCTAACAAAGTGGGGGGTTGATAGAGGGGGAAAGGCTTGGGAATTTTCTAGGTGTGACCACATCCTGGGTCTGTTTGCCAGGCCTCTTAAAATTTTGCAAAAACGATTACTGGCATAGAACAAAGAAGACGGGTGATGGGGGCAGTCTAAGGAGGAAGTTATAGCAGTTTAGCAGCCTCATAGAGGAGTTGCAAGAGCTGTTTGTGAGGCTTATAGGGGAAGGGAGGGGTAACTTGGTCTCTAACACTGACCTCAGGTGATTGGCCCACCTTGGCCTCCCAAAGTACTGGGATTAGAGGCGTGAGCCACCACTCCCGGCCTGTTTTTTGTTTTTTGAGACAGAGTCTCACTCTGTCACCCAGACTGGAGAACAGTGGCATGATCTCAGCTCACTGCAACCTCCTTCTTCCAGGTTCAAGAGATTCTCCTGCTTTAGCCTCCCAAGCAGCTGGGATTACAGGAGCACACCACCATGCCCAGCTAATTTTTTGTATTTTTAGTAGAGATGAGGTTTTGCCATGTTGGCCAGGCTGGTCTCAAACACCTGGCCTCAAGTGATCCACCCACCCTAGCCTCCAAAAGTGCTAGGATTACAGATGTGAGCCACCCTGTACAGCCAGATTTCAACACTTTGATCTTCATGAACATAGATAGGCTTTTAAGAACAATTAAGCTGGGCCCAGTGGCACACGCATGTAGTCCCAGCTATTTGGGAGGCTGAGGCAGGAGCATTCCTTGAATCCAGGAGTTCAAATATAGCCTGGACAACTTAGCGAGACCCCATATCTAACATAAAATACATTAGAATCCTTATAACTTGTAGGCAGACCCCATGGGTATAAATGACCCTGGTGTCCTTGGAAGTGTTAGATTTAACCTACCAAGAGCCCCGATTTACTTCTGACTTAACTTGTTGATCTTCCTTCCTAATTAAAAAAAACAAAACAAAAAAAGTTGGCAGGGCACTGTGGCTCACACCTGTAATCCCAGCACTTTGGGAGGCCAAGGCAGGCAGATCACTTGAGGCCAGGAGTTTGAGACCAGCCTGGCCAACATGGCAAAACCTCATCTCTATTAAAAATACAAAATTAGCTGGGCATGGTGGCACATGCCTGTAATCCCAGCTACTCAGGAGGCTGAGGTTGAGGCACAAGAATCACTTGAACCCTGGAGGCAGAGGTTGCAGTGAATCAAGATTGGGCCACTGTACCCCAGCCTGGGCGACAGCCTTGACTCCATCTCAAAAAAACACATTATATAAAAAAATGTTACCGGGCACGGTGGCTCACGCCTGTGATGCCAGCATTTTGGGAGGCTGAGGCGGACAGATAATTTGAGGTCAGGAGTTTGAGAACAGCCTAGTCAATATGGTGAAACCCCGTCTAAACTAAAAATACAAAAATTAGCTGTGCCTGGTGGCAGACACCTGGAATGCCAGCTACTCAGGAGCCTGAGGCAGGAGACCACTTGAACCTGGGAGGTGGAGGTTGCAGTGAACTGAGATCGTGCCACTGAACTCCAACCTGGACAACAGAGCAAGACTCTGACCCCACGCCCCCCACAAAAAAATGTTAACAATGTTCTTATAATGGATGATTTTTCACAGCCAAGAAGAATAAATAAAGGTATCGGTTTGCACGTTCAGGCCTCTCTGAGCTACCCCAGCTAAGAGAAGAAACCAAGAGTACTTTTATCAATGAGGAAGTGCTGGTGCCAAAACTTGGTATCGCTGAAAATTCATAATCATACCGCTCTGAAGTGAGATCAACTCTGTTCAGGGCGATTGACAAGGAAGTTGCTCTCTAATAAAATTAAAAGACCAGTCATTGGGATATAGATGAGCAACCGCTTGCTTGCTTTTTTTTTCTTTTTCTTTTTTTTTTTTTTTTTTTTTGAGAAGGAGTTTTGCTCTTGATGCCCAGGCTGGAGTGCAGTGGCGCAATTTCAGCTCACTGCAACCTTCACCTCCCAGATTCAAACGATTCTCCTCTCTCAGCCTCCTGAGTAGCTGGGATTACAAGCGCGTGTCACCATGCCTGGCTAATTTTGTATTTTCAGTAGAGACAGGGTTTCACCATGTTGGTCAGGCTGATCTTGAACTCCTGACCTCAGATGATCCACCCGCCTCGGCCTCCCAAAATGCTGGAATTACAGGTGTGAGCCACTGTGCCCAGCCTGCTTTCTTTATTTTAACTTTCTAGGTGAACAAGCCCTGTACTGTCTGAGGCCAAAGGGTTCAAGGTTGCTCATTTTTCTTTCAGAACTGTTTTTTTTAAAGACAGGGTCTTGCTATGCTGCCGAGACTGAAGAGCAGTGGCTATTCACAAGTGTGATCCTAGCACACTGCAACCTGAAACTCAGTAGCTGAAACTACAGGCATGTACCACCTTGCCCATCTCTTAGTTACAATTCCTGAGAGGTGTCCCTAAGAATACTTTATTTTAGATTTTTTTTTTTTCTTTTTTGCTTTGATAGAGACAGAGTCTTGCTATATTGCCCAGGTTAGTCTCGAACTCCTGACCTCAAGCAATCCTCCTGCCTCAGCCTCCCAAAGTGTTGAGATTACAGTGGTGAGCCACTGCTCCCAGCCTTACTTTAGATTTTTATATTCCTCCCATAACAGCTGCTCCACTGAAATATTATGGAAAACACAAAAAAGCAGCCAGTGCTGTATTTTTGCTTATCTTCAATTGTCTACATTTTCTTTGCTTCTCAATGTCATGCTTGCAAAAACAAAGCAACTTTTGAAGGGCTTATTATTATTGAAGGCCACATCCCCTGCAGTCAGGAGAACCACCACCATATTGAAGGCAGTCCTGTAAATATGCAGTTTTTCCAGCTGAAGCATTTATTGTACGCTCATGACACCCAGTGGTCAGAAAAATACCATGCAGAATTTTTGTTGTGTTTTTGTTTTTGTTTTTCAGAGTCTTGCTCTGTCACCCAGGCTGAAGTGCAGTGGGGTGATCTCGGCTCACTGCAACCTCTGCCTCCCAGGTTCAAGCCATCCTCCAGCCTCAGCCTCCCAAGTAGCTGGGATTACAGGTGCACACCACCATGCCCGGCTAATTTTTGTATTTTCAGTAGAGACAGGGTTTCACCATGTTGGTCAGTCTGGCCTCAAACTCCTGACCTCAGGTCATCCACCCACCTTGGCCTCTCAGAGTACTGGGATTACAGGCGTGAGCCATTGTGCCTGGCTAATGTTTGTATTTTTAGTAGAGTCGGGTATCACCATGTTGGTCAGGCTGGTCTTGAACTCCTGACCTCAAGTGATCTGCCCACCTCAGCCCCCCAAAATGCTGGCATTACAGGCATGAGCCACCACTCCTGACCCTGTTTTTTGGGTTTTGCTTCATACAAGATCCAGGGTGTGACTGCAAACAGCTGGGTCTGTGGAGGGCTGAGGGATGGAAAGATACAAGACCACAAGGAAAGAGGAATGAGCCTGGTGACTCCCTGCTGCATTGCCAAGGAGACTCAGGGCTGGACCAAGAAACCTACCAGATGGTCAGGAAGCCACCCAGAAATGGTTGTTTGGATATTGAGGAAATCCCATTTTCCAGACCATCAAATACTTGTTTACAGAGAATTTGATTCGTTTACAAACTTGTATTGGGGTAAAATAAAAGTAATATAATATAACATTAACTTTTTTTTTCCTGCTTTATAGAGACAGGGTCTTGCTATGTTGCCCAGGCTGATCTTGAACTACTGGGCTCAAGCAATCCTCCCGTCTCAGCATCCTAAAGTGCTACGATTACAGGCATGAGCCACTTTTTTTTTTTTTTTTTTTTTTTCTTGAGATGGAGTCTCACTCTGTCGCCAGGCTGGAGTGCAGTGGTGTGATCTCGCCTCACTGCAACCTCCAACTCCCTGGTTCAAGTGATTCTCCTACCTTGGCCTCCCGAGTAGCTGGGATTACAGGCACGCGCCACCACACCCAGCTAATTTTTGTATTTTTAGTAGAGACGGGGTTTCACCATGTTGGCCAGGATGGCCTCAGACTGCTAACCTCGTGATCTGCCTGCCTTGACCTACCAAAGTGCTGGGATTACAAGCGTGAGCCACCATGCCAGGACTTTTTTTTTTTCTTCTTCTTCTTCTTTTTGAGACATAGTCTCGCTCTGTATCCCAGGCTGGAGTGCAATGGTGTAATCTCAGGTCACTGCAACCTCTGCCACCCAGGTTCAAGTGATTCTCCTGCCCCACATTCCCAAGTAGCTGGGAATACAGGCGTGTGCCACGATGCCCGGCTAATTTTTGTATTTTTATTAGAGACAGGGTTTCATCCTGTGGGCCAGACTGGTCTTGAACTCCTGGGCTCAAGCGATCCTGCCACCTTGGCCTCCCAACATGCTGAGATTACAGGTTTGACCTACTGTGCCTGGACACATTCACCACTTTTTTTTTTTTTTTTTTTTTTTTTTTCTTTTGAGACAGAGTTTCACTGTTGTTGCCCAGGCTGGAGTGCAATGGCGAGATCTTGGGTCACTGCAACCTCTGCCTCCTGGGTTCAAGTGATTCTCCTGCCTCAGTCTCCTGAGTAGCTGGGATTACAGGCACCTGCCACCGCACTTGGCTAATTTTTTTGTATTTTTAGCAAAGATGGAGTTTCACCATGTTGGCCAGGCTGGTCTCCAACTCCTGACCTCAGGTGATCCTCTCACCTCAGCCTCCCAAAGTGCTGGGATTACAGGTGTGAGCTACCGCATCTCGCCACATTAACATTTTTTTTTTTTTTTTTTTTTTTTTTGAGACGGATTCTCACTCTGTCTCCCAGGCTGGAGTGCATTGGCATGATCTCGGCTCACTGCAAGCTCCGCCTCCTGGGTTCACGCCATTCTCCTGCCTCAGCCTCCTGAGTGGCTGGGATTACACGCACCCACCGCCATGCCCGGCTAATGTTTTGTATTTTTAGTAGAGACGGGGTTTCACCGTGTTAGCCAGGATGGTCTCGATATCCTGACCTCGTGATCCGCTGCCTTGGCCTCCCAAAGTGCTGGGATTACAGACATGAGCCACCACGCCCAGCTATTAACCTTTTTTAAAAGTACACTTCAGTGACATTTAGTACATTCACAGATGCTGTGTACCAGTTCCTCTATCTTGTTCCAAAACATTTTCATCACCCCAAATAAAATCCCGTACTCATTAGCAGTCATTCCTAATTCCCCCCTCGCCATCCCTTGACAACCACTAATCTGCTTTCTGTCTTGATAAATTCACCTATTCTGAATATTTCATATAAATGGGATCATTCATCTATTTCATATAAATGGGATCATGACCTTTGTCTGGCTTCTAACACTTAGCGTCATGTTTCTGAGGTTCATCTACATTATATCACACATCAGTAGTTAATTTGTTTTCATGGCTGGATGATATTCTGTCGTATACGTCTTCACCACATTTTGTTTACCCATTCATCTGTTGATGGAATTTTGAGTAATTTCCACTTTTTGGCTGCTGAGAATAGTATTTCAATGAACATTTGTGTGCAAGTATTTGTTTGACTACCTGTTTTCGGTTCTTCGGGGTGCATACCTACGAATGTAACTGCTAAGCGATAGGATAAGTCTGTTTAACTTTTTGAAGAACTGGTGATAGATTTTTAGATCCCTTGAAATTAATAGAGATTTTTATTTAGACTAGCACCGCATTTTCCCAAATGAACAGTTGATTTTTTTTTCCCTTGAGCAATTTTCTTTATTATGTATATCTGACTTGTTAGTTCGGTCTCCAAGTACCCACGGGAATGAATGCAGATGGACGGGATAAAAGAACCCATTCAGGGGAAAGTTAATTTGCCTAAAGAGTCCCTGTTGCTATCTGTTTAGCTTGAGTGACAGCTCAACAAACAGAAATCTTTGCTCCAAATCTTTGTTATGATCTCTGTCATAACATTTTGTTTGAAAATCGCCTCCAGACCTAAAATGAATTTGAGCAGCCAATGTGAATTAATTAAGCTGAAAAGAACTCTCAAAACAATGATTTCTCTGATGTGTTTTTTATCCAAACCTTCCAGGTCACTAATTTGTCCTGTTTTCTTTAAAAGGAGAAAATAATGAAGGGGTGTATTTGGTGCTGTCTACAGTAAAATATCTTTGACATCAGTGGAGAAGGAGCTGCTTGGCATAAATGAACGTTCTAGAAAACTCGAGATGACCCCTTTAAACTCTCATTATAAATCTGTTAACCATTTTGGATGAAAAATTTTCTAAAACCGAGTGCTCAATTTCCTGGTTTGTTTGGTTTATATGTTACCTGCCATGTTGATAACAAACATTTTTACTTGATTGTTTTGATACAGTCTCGCTCTGCTGCCCAGGCTGGAGGGCAGTGGCATGATCTCAGCTACTGCAATGTCCGCCTCCCGGGTTTAAGCAATTCTCATACCTCAGCCTCCCGAGTAGCTGAGACTATAGGCACACACCGTCATGCCTGGCTAATTTTTTGTATTTTTAGTAAAGACAGGGTTTCACCACGTGGGCCAGGCTGATCTGGAACTACTGACTTCAAGTGATCTGCCAGCCTCAGCCTCCCAAAGTCCTAGGACTATAGGTATGAACCACTGTACCCGGCCAATGTCCTGCCGCCTTAAACAGAAGATGCTGTGTGTGATGAACATTATTTGTTGGACTAACTTTGAGCTCAGTGGTCTTCTCAAGAGCTCAGAGCTTGAAAAGGGTGTTATGGTGCCTGTAATTTACTTCAAAACCCTTCAGCACGAGCTGTACGTGTCACTTAGCTTTAATCTGCTTTCTAGGGGCAGTCAGTGCTGCGGAATTGGGAGCGCAAAATTCCAGGGGTGATTAGAACCTACATTTGAAAGACTCAACAAAAGCCACTCTAGCTCTATCTCCAATCCACACCAGATGGTTTGTTAATTAGCACAATGAGATCTAAGAATGATTTTTTCATTGATGAAATGAGTAGTGTTCAAGGCCATTGAACCAGCACAGATTACTGTCTACGGTCTAGATGCCCCTACCTTTGTATGAGCGAATCCAGTGAGCCCGGATGTCATTTTAATTTTCAAGTAGCAATGGTTTTGAAAAGTAAAAAGAGCTGGGCCCGGTGGCTCACGCTTGTAATCCCAGCACTTTGGGAGACCAAGGTGGGTGGATCACCTGAGGTCAGGAGTTGGAGACCAGCCTGACAACATGGAGAAACCCAGTCTCTACTAAAAATACAACATGGAAAAACTAAAAACACAAAATTAGCCGGGTGTGGTGGCGCATGCCTGTAATCCCAGCTACTCAGGAGACTGAGGCAAGAGAATCGCTCGAACCTGGGAGGCAGAGGTTGCAGCGAGCCGAGATGGCGCCATTGCACTCCAGCCTGGGCAACAAGAGCGAAACTCCGTCTCAAAAGAAAGAAAGAAGAAAAAAAAGCCAGGCGCAATGACTCACACCTGTAATCCCAGCACTTTGGGAGGCCAAGGTGGGTGGATCACAAGGTCAAGAGATCGAGACCATCCTGGCCAACATGGTGAAACCCTGTCTCTACTAAAAATACAAAAAATAGCCAGGCGTGGTGGCCCGCGCCTGTAATCCCAGCTACTCGGGAGGCTTGAGTCAGGAGAATCACTTGAACCCGGGTGGCAGAGGTTGCAGTGTGCTGAGATCAAGCCACTGCACTCCAGCCTGGGTGACTGAGTGAGACTCCATTTCAAAAAGAAAAAGAAAAAAGAAAATTAAAATTAAAAGTAAAAGTAAAAAGAAACAGGGATGCAAAGGCCCAGACCTCATGTCTCAATTTGGGACCAGAGCTTCATTGCAGAATCGGCTTCAGTTCCAGCAACACTGGGTTCTCCCTCTGCCAGGTCCTGCCTTCCTCACTGCCTGGAGGAGTCTTTTCTGAGAGAGACACCCCAAGGCAGCCTCTGTAGAGTGTTTCAAGGGAACACAGGACACCAGGACTCAGCTCAGTTTAGGAAGTTCTCCCTCTAGGGGGTGAGCCTCTGCAGTCTGCAACACCATCTCCCTACCATGTAGCTAACACGCAGGAAAGGAGCATGTCCGGAGGGAAACCAGGTTTATTTCTCAGGTGGAAACCAATCTCACTCCACGTGTTTGCCAAAGCCAGAATGGGGCTCTGCAGTCCTGACGCTTTGGTCTTTAGAAGGTAGACAATATGAGCTCACTAAGAAAACAAACCAGGGAGTAAGTTATCTGCACTTTTTAGAAAACATGCACACAGCCCGGTGCAATGGCTCACTGCTCTTGGCCAACCTGTTAAATTCCAGGATTTGAGCCGGGCGCGGTGGCTCAAGCCTGTAATCCCAGCACTTTGGGAGGCCGAGACGGGCGGATCACGAGGTCAGGAGATCGAGACCATCCTGGCTAACACGGTGAAACCCCGTCTCTACTAAAAAATACAAAAAACTAGCCGGGCGAGGTGACGGGCGCCTGTAGTCCCAGCTACTCGGGAGGCTGAGGCAGGAGAATGGTGTGAACCCGGGAGGCGGAGCTTGCAGTGAGCTGAGATCCAGCCACTGCACTCCAGCCTGGGCCACAAAGCGAGACTCTGTCTCAAAAAAAAAAAAAAAAAAAAAAAAAAAAAAAAAAAAAAAAAAATTCCAGGATTTGGGGAGACTGATGGGAGGATTGCTTGAGGCCAAGAGTTTGAGGCTGCCATGAGCCATGATTATGCCACTGCACTACAGCCTGGACAATAGAGCAAGACTCTGATTCAAATTTTAGAAACTCTTTAAAGAAAACACACCCACACCCACCCACCCCAACACATACACACACACAGGGCAATCAATAAGAATAACACTGGGATGGCCGGGCACAGTGGCTCACACCTGTAATCCCAGCACTTTGGAAGGCCAAGGATGGCAGATCACTTGAGGCCAGGAGGTCGAGACCAGCCTGGCCAACATGGTGAAACCCCATCTAATTTTTGTAATTTTTTTAAACATACAAAAATTAGCCAGGTGTGGTGGCGCACACCTGTAGTCCCAGCTACTCAGGAGGCTGAGGTAGGAGAATCATTTGAACCTGGGAGACGGAGGTTGGAGTAAGCCGAGATCACGCCCCTGGACTTTAGCCTGGGTGACAGAGTGAGACTCAGTCTCAAAAAAAAAAAAAAAAAAGAAGAAGAAGAAGAAGAAAGAAGAACACTGGGATGATTTCTGAGGAGTTTCCCACCTGATAAAATGTAATTTTAAAATACTCAGTGAGAATAGCAAGAACCTTCTAGAGACCTTAATCACCATGTGTCTTTGGGCCACTTTCAATCAACCGAACCTCAGAGATGACAACAACAAAGTTGGCCAACCGGTGGACCAGGGTCCCCTGAGGGTCACCCCGACCCAGTCTCCCACTCACTGTGGTCCCCTGAGTTGACACTGCCTGCCTCCCAGATTGTGGACTCACTCAAGACACCCGAGCTCATGTAAAACCTACCCGAGGGGCCCTCCAGGACAGGCAGAGACATTACTGCACAGTTTTGGGAGGTTTTTGTTATTTTTGTTTGCTTTTTTTACCACCCAGTCTTTAGAGACCCCTCACCGGGAGACGGAGATGATTAATTAATCAAAACAACACTATTCACAAAATTGGAACTTTCTGTTCAGCCACTGTCCACTTGATTCCTGAACACTCGATTCACCTCTGGAGTCCTTCGGGTTGAATTATGTAAGGCTTTTTCCAAATAATCAAAGGAACTTTTGGAAGCATGCCCTGGCCAGCCCTTAACACCCACTGGGGAAGACAACGTAAAAAGAGACTGAAGAGAGTGGAGTACTTGTATTTACCTCCGGAGCCCTGGGGCCACTCTGCCTAAGGAGAGAACTCCTCCCAAAACAAACCCTTCCCCTTAAAAAAGGGAAAGAAGAGTGGACCCTCCTGGCCCCTGTAGGGGGTCTACCTAGATTGTAGTTCATAGGCGGAGGAGGGAGGAACTGAAGAGGAAAACCCAGATGTACCACTAGCCGCTCAGTCCCCACCTTCCTGCTCCCCATGGTCCCCTTCTGGTATCTGCCCCAGGGAACACAGGATGTCACTGCCTCTTGCCTGGCCACCCTTTACTGTATCTGAGCTGAGTCCCAGCTACAGGCAAACAGGTGTGGGTTCCGGAAATTGTACACTACAAGGAATACATGCCTTTTGTAAAAAACAAAGCAAAATGAAATGAAATAAAATGAAGGAATAAATAAAATATCCAAGCAATGTGTAGAGAAGCAAAAGCAAATCCCTCCATTTCCTGTCCTTCCTCCAGCTCCCTCTGCAGAGGGAACCGCTGTTGACCTGCTAACCACGTGGTCATGCCCTTCTGTAGCCTCCAGATGCACAAAGTCACGCACACATGCAGTTGGGTTATTACACACATGGTTCAGAGGTTTGATTTTTTCACTTTCTGTATTATGGACACTTTTCCATGTTGTACTGTAGATCAACCTCATTGGTGTTGTGTTGTGTTTTGTTTTGTTTTGTTTTGTTTTGTTTTGTTTTGAGACAGAGTCTGGCTCTGACATCCAGGCTGGAGTGCAGTGGTATGATCTCAGCTCACTACAACCTCTTCCTCCTGGGTTCAAGCGATCCTCCCACCTCGGCCTCCAGAGTAGCTGGGACTACAGGCATGCCACCAAGCCCACCCAGCTAAGTTTTGTATTTTTGTAGAGACGGGGTTTTGCCAGGTTGCCCAGGTTGGTCTCGAACTGCTGAATGAAAGTGATCCCTGCCGCACCCCCTCTACCTTCCCCACCACACTTGTCAAACCTCATTGTTTTAATTGTTGAAATACACTCAGTATTTTGCATGTACCATAATAGAGTATCGATGAGGAAATCGCCCATTTCCTTCTGTGCTCAATGGTGGCACATTCTCTCCTCAGTCTCAGCCAGCTCTGCTGCTTTAAATATCACCTCCCAGATGTCTGTCTCCAGCCTGACCTCTTCTCCCACTTCCAAGACTTGTAATCCCAACCACCTTCTCAGCCTCCACCGAGGTCTACCAGGCATCTCCAACCTGCCACCGTCCTCATTCTCCAGCTCCATTCCCTTCCTCGTCTTCCCCATCTCAGCAAATGCTACCACCAGTAGCTCATACTAGTCATCCCACGCATCAGTAAGCCTGCTGGCTCTCCCTCCAAACATGTCCTGAATCCAACTATCGCTTCGCACTTTAGCTGCTGCAACTCTAGTCCAAGCAGGATCTTTCTCCTGAAAGATCACCACCAGGTTCTTGTGTTCACTCCTATTTTCTACAGTCCAGGGAAAGCATTCTAAAGGTGAATCCAGGCCAGGCGTAGTGGTGCATGCCTGTAATCCCAGCTACACAGGAAGGTGAAACAGGAGACTCGCTTGAACCCAGGAGGTAGAGGTTGCAGTGAGCAGAGATCGAACCACGGCACTCCAGCCTGGGGGACAGACAGAGCGAGACTCTGTCTCAAAAAAAAAAAAAAAGAAGTGAACCCATTGCCCTTCTCTCCTTAAAACTATGCAGTGGTTTCCCATTAGAACCAGAACAGAATTCAAACCCCTTACCATGGCCCACAAGGCCCTATAGGATCCAATACCCGTCCACCTCTCCTCTCCAGATGGTTGAGTCAGTGGGGTCCTCCAGGAAGTGAGCACTCAGGTGGACTCAGGAATGCAAGAGTGTATTGGAGCGGGCAGTGGTGGCTCACACCTGTAATCCCCGCACTTTGGGAGGCCAAGGTGGGTGGATCACGAGGTCAAGAGTTCGAGACCAGCCTGGCCAACATGATGAAACCCGATCTCTACTAAAAATACAAAAATTAGCTGGGCGTGGTGGTGCTCTCCTGTAGTCCCAGCTACTCGGGAGCCTGAGGCAGGAGAAACGCTTGGACATGAGGTGGAGGTTGCAGTGAGCCAAGATCACACCACTGCACTCCAGCCTGGGCAACAGAGCAAGACTCTATCTTAAAAAAAAAAAAAAAGAAAAAAAAGGTGTATTGGGGCTTCATGTTGGGTATGGTGTGGGCTGCCTGGGTGACACGGGTACCAAAATCTCAGAAATCACCATTAAAGAATTTATCCATGTAACCAAAAAACCACCTGTTCCCCAAAAACTATTAAAATAAAAGGGTGTATTGGGGGTAGCAGCTGGAGGGAGCGGGATTTATCAGGGAGAGTCTCAGATGATGATGCAGAACCATCTTGGCTAACCCAATGGGAAGCTTTGGAGCAAATAGGGGCCATCAGGACAGCCCTGTTGGGCAGAGATGACCAGGCCTGGTACCCCAGCACACTTAGTCACTGTCTCGGGGCTGCCCCGACAGAGCATGGCCTTGGCTCAAAAACTCGAGGCCTGGTGGGTGCAGTGGCTCACGTCTGCAATTCCAGCACTTTAGGAGGCCAAGGCATGAAGATTGTTTGAGCCCTGGAATTTCAGACCAGCCTGGGCAACATTTTATTTTCTTTCTCCACCAAAAAAAAAAAAAAAAAAAAAAAAAAAAACTTCTTAAAAATCAGCCAAACATGGTGGCAGGTGCCTGTAATCCTAGCTACTCAGGAGGCTGAGGCAGGAGGATCACTTGAGCCCAGTAGACAGAGGTTGCGGTTAGCCACGATTGTACCACTGCAGGGTACAGAATGAGATCCTGTCTCAAAAAAACAAGACAAAGAAAGATGAAAACCTGTAGTCCACCAGTTAACTGTAATTACCAGCTGAATGGCCAGTTCTTTCTCAGAGGGAGGTCCACAAGACACGCTTCCGTGTGTAACCCTTCCCTGCACCTCTCTCCCACTCACTCACTCACTTGGACCAGCCACACTGCCCTTTCTCCTGTTCCTCAAATATGTCAACATTAGAGACAATGAGAAGATAAGAAGAAGAAATTAGGTCAGGGTGTGGCTGGAGGTGCAGATACTGGAGGGCCTTATCGACCATGGTAGGATGCTTGGATTTTCTCCGGAAGTTATTGGCAGATTTTGAGCAGAAGAAGACAGTGATCTGATGGTGTCACTAAGCTGGGCAGTCTGTGCACAGAACAGGCTGTGGGGGCCGAGGACAGAAGCAGGGTGGTAAGTTAGCAAGCGATCATGCTGACACAGGCAGGAGGTAATACAGACCCAGCCCACGTGAGCAGCACCAGAAACGGTGAGAAGCACCTAGAGAAATGTGTCTGAAGCCTGGAGCCTGGAGCCTATATATATATATATATTTTTTTATCTTTTCTTCTTTTTAGTTGTTAAAAAAATCCTTTTTTTTTTTTTGAGACAGAGCCTCACTCCAGGCTGGAGTGCAGTGGCACGATCTCAGCTCACTGCAACCTCTGCCTCCCGGGTTCAAGTGATTCTCATGTCTCAGCCTACCAAGTAGCTAGGACTATAGGCGTGCACCACCACGCCCATCTAATTTTTGTATTTTTAGTAGAGACAGGGTTTTACCATGTTGGCCAGGCTGGTTTAGAACTCCTGACCTCACTTTGGCCTCCCAAAGTGCTGGGATTACAGGCCTAAGCCACTGAGCCCAGCCTGTTAAATGATCCTTTATTGAAATATTTTCCTTTGTGCTTCTTAATTAGCTGGGCATTCCACCGCACCACTGTTGATGTCATCTATGATGTCAGGAGGGTGGCGGCCATCAGCTCTGCAGCCCACAGGCTGGGCAGTCCCCAGGATCTCTTCAACGGTTCCAAAGCATTCTCTGGCTAAAGATCAGGGCCGCATCTGTCGAGCAATGTTGACGATCTCATCAAAAGTGGTATTTCCACGGTGTTTTATGTTTTTCTGTTTCTTTCTGTCTCTTGGTGGTTCCTTGAGGGCTTTGATGATCAGGGCAGAGGCAGAAGGTAGCACCTCAATCTGGGCCCGTCTGTTCCGAATGGTCAGTTTCACTGTAATCCGCAGACCCTTCCAGTTACTGGTTGGCTTGGCAACGTCATCACCAACCTTTTTTGGAGACAGACCCAGGGGGCCGATCTTGGGAAGCAACGCAGACCTGGCACCGACTTCACCCCAGTGCACCTCAGGTATGGGACTTTGATCTCACTGGGGTCAAACTTTGACAGTATGGTGGAGGCGGCTGGTGTCAGATAAACTCAGATTCGGGATGACTGAAGAAAGTTGCACCTTGGACTCCTTCGAGCCGAAAGCAGAAAGATGTATCTTTTGAAGGCAGAGTCAAGAAGAATTACTGAGGAAGTGAAGGTGGGGCGCAAGAGAAAAAGTCAGATTGACCTCAAGGTTTTTTTGTTTTGTTTTGTTTTGTTTTTGAGACACAGTCTCGCTCTGTCACCCAGGCTGGAGTGCAGGGGTGCCATCTCAGCTCACTGCAACCTCCGCCTCCGGGGTTCAAGTGATTCTCATACCTCAGCCTCCCGAGTAGCTGGGATTACAGGTATGGGCCACCATGCCCAGCTAAGTTTTTTGTAATTTTAGTAGAGATGGGGTTTCACCATGTTGGCCAGGCTGGTCTTGAACTCCTGACCCCAATTGATCCACCGGCCTCAGCCTCCTAAAGTGCTGGGATTACAGGCTTGAGCCACTGCGCCCAGCCTGACCTCAAGGTTTTTGACCTGAGCAATTGGAAGTCTGGAGCTGCCCATTTACTGAGATGGAAAAGACAGGGAAAGGAGCAGGCTTTGGACAGGATGAATGTCTTAGTATAGGAACCCTGGAGACCAGAAGGCAGCAAGAACTTAGGAGAAGTGGCTTACTTAGGGGTGATCCCAAGTAAGCAGAAGGGAGCAGCAAGAATGAGACAAGTTAGGAACGATGCTTCTGTGACTGCTCCTTGCTTCTCCTTAAATATGTGAATAAACACACAAATATGCATATTCATATTTCCCCTCCCTCCCCCCCACCTTTTTTTTTTTTTGAGACAGGGTCTGTGTCACCCAGGCTGGAGTGCAGTGCCACGATCATGTCTCACTGCAGCCTCAACAGCCCAGGCATAGGTGATCCCAGGACACTTGGATCCCAGGATTACAGGCATGTGCCACCACACCGGCTAAATTATGTATTTTCAGAAAAGATGGGGTTTCACTATGTTGGCCAGGCTGGTCTCCAACTACTGGCCTCAAGCGATCCGCTTGCCTCATCCTCCCAAAGTGCCGGGGTTACAGGCATGAACCACTGTGCCTGGCCAGAACATGTTGATTTTAAAACAAGAACTAAACATCACTTTTAGAAATGAAAATGAATGGGTTAATGTGGGGAAAAGAAAGATCAGCCTGTTGCTGTGTCTATATAGAAAGAAGTAGACATAAGAGATTCCATTTTGTTCTGTATTTGAGATGCTGTTAATCTCTGACCCTACCCCCAACCTTGTCCTTGCAAGAGACATGTGCTGTGGTGACTCAAGGTTTAAAGGATTTTGGGCTGTGCAGGGTGTGCTTTGTTAAACAAGTGCCTGAAGGCAGCTTGCTGGTGAAAAGTCATCACCATTCTCTTAATCTCAAGTACCCAGGGACATGTACACTGCCAAAGGTCGCAGGGACCTTCCCTAGGAAAGCTAGGTATTGTCCAAGGTTTCTCCCCATGTGAGAGTCTGAAATACGGCCTCGTGGGAAGGGAAAGACCTGATCGTCCCCTAGCCTGACACCCGTGAAGGGTCTGTGCTGAGGAGGACCAGTGTAAGAGGAAAGAAGGCCTCTTGGTGGTTGTTGGTGGTTGAAAGAGAGAAAAGCGTCTGTCTCCTGCCCGTCCCTGGGCAATGGAACATCTCAGTGTAAAACCTGATTGTATGTTCCGTTTACTGAGAAAGGAGAAAACCGCCTTAGGGCGAAAGGCGGGACTTGCTAGCGCAATGCTGCTCTTTATGCACTAAAAAGGTTTATGGAGATGTTTGCATATGCATACCAAGGTACAGCACTTTTCCTTAAACTTAGGTCACAGAGATCTTTATTCACGTCTTACTGCTGACCTTCTCCCTACCATGATCCTATTATCCTGTCACTTCCCTTTGTCTAAGATGGTAAAGATAATTATCAATAAATACTAAGGGAACTCAGAGACCCGTGCCGGCGCGGGTCCTCTGTATGCTGAGCGCCGGTCCCCCGGGCCCACTTTTTCTTTCTCCATACTTTGTCTCTGTGTCTCATTTCTTTTCTTAAGTCTCTCGTTCCACCTAACGAGAAACAGGTGTGGAGGGGTAGGCCACCCCTTCAGTTAAAAAGCAGATTATTAGACCCAGTTGAAAACAGGATTGGCCTCCAGAAAGACTGACTGAAAAAGTTAGCCAGAATGCAGTGCAGAGACACAAAGAGAAAAACCATGAGAGGTTAAGAAATTCGGATGATTAGGCCAGGCACGGTGGCTCACGCCTGTTATCTGTTTTGTTTCATTTAATTTAATTTAGGAGAGCTAAATAATTAAACATGAGGCCAAAGTACATAAGAAAGTGGCAGTCTTTTATTGCAAATATGCACACACTCTCGGGCGAAGTTCTCTGGTCCTCAGGTGTAGGGGGCCAGGGAAGTCGCGCCGGCGCTCTCGGGTGATGTTCTCCGGTCCACAAATGCGGGGGCCGAAGAAGTCACGCTGGCTCCTGCCAGTGGCAGAATTTTATGCATTGGTACTGGAAGGGGGAGGGCAGTGGGCGGGATAAGGGCGTGATAGGGGCGTCTCCATAGGCATGGCCGGGTAAGTTTCGACTCTTCGGATTGACATCACCTGGCGCATGCTCGGTTGATCTGCATCTTCCAGGGGCGGGCTGCATTTTCCCGCACGTGGGAATGTTGGTGAGGAAGAACCCGGAAGCAACATGGATTGTGCCTTCTGGTTCACCTTCCTCCATCTTGTCCTTTCTCCTTCACCCAAACAGTCCAACCTCTTATTGATTGTAAGAATTTGGGGCGCCGTGGTCTGTCTGGCTGCTTCCTGCTGTTAAGGGGCGTAGTTAGGGTCTGAGGTTGGCAGTTGGGTGTAGGGATGCAGGAGCATTTGGTTGAAAGTGACTCGGGTGATCTCTTGCACCTTGGCTCAGAGAAATTTTATTAAAATGGGAGCAAAATATAACATAAGGCAGAGGATTAGTATGGGAATTAGGAAATCACAAAGGGCACCTTGCCAAGCTAGGTCTTCTATGAGAGTAAAAAGTTGGGAAACCCACTGGCTGGGGGATGGGTCGGGAAGGAGGGTGTCTATGGTTATGAGGGAAAAGTCAGTTAAGATGAAGAATGGTGAGGAAGCAGGAAAATTTGAGGAGGGTGTTGATCCTTGAGTAGAACCTGGTCACCTGGAGAAAGGGAAGGGGAATAGATGTTTTGAGTTAGGTTAACATGTCTCGTCCCAAGAGGGGGTGGGACAAGAGGGCATGATGAGGAAAGAGTGGGCAAAGCATGCATAGTCCAGGCAGTAATTTAACATTGGGGTCTGGCGAGGGTCCAGGCATGGTGGCTCACGCCTGTTATCCCAGCTCTTAGGGAGACCAAGATGAGTACATCCCTTGAGGTCAGGAGTTCAAGACCCAGCCTGATCAACATGGAGAAACCCCTGTTTCTACTAAAAATACAAAAATTAGCCAGGCATGGGGTGCACACCTGTAATCCCAGCTCCTCGGGAGTCTGAGGCAGGAGAATCATTTGAACCCAAGAGGTGGAGGTTGCAGTGAACTGAGATTGTGCCACTGCACTCCAGCCTGGGCAATGAGCAAGACTCTGTTTCAAAGAAAGAACAACAAAACCAAATAATCTGCAAATTCTTATAATTAACATAAGTATTTAGTAAGAAGTTTGTGGATGTGTTTGATATATAACAATTTCTGGGCAACACAGTGAGACCCTGGTCTCTACAGAAAATAAAAAGTGTGGTGGTTCATGCCTGTAATCCCAGCACTTTGGGAGGCTGAGGAGGGGGCATCATGAGGTCAGGAGTTCGAGACCAACCTGGGCAACAGAGCGAGATCTTGTCTCTACAAAAAAATTTAAAAATTAGCCAGGCATGGTAGTGCATACCTGTTGTCCCAGCTACTCAGGGGGCTGAGGCTGAAGAATTGCTTGAACCCAGGAGACAGAGTGCTGGAAACAGGCCCCCAAATCTGGCCATACACTGCCTCTGACACTGACCATAACCAAAATCTCTGCAGCACTGTGACACATTCGTGATGGCCATGATGCCCACACTGAAGGTCGTGAGTTTACCGAAATGAGAGCAAGGAACACCTGGCCCACCCAGGGCAGAAAACCGCTTAAAGGCGTTCCTAAACCACAAACAATAGCATGAGTGATCTGTGACTTAAAGACGTGTTCCTGCTGCAGATAACTAGCCAGAGCCCATCGCTTTGCTTCGGCCCATCCCTTTGGTTCCCGCAAGGAATACTTTTAGTTAATCTATAACCTATAGAAATAATGCTTATCACTGACTTGCTGTCAATAAACATGTGAGTCATACTCTGGTTGGGGCTCTCAGCTTTGAAGGCTGTCAGCCCCCTAATTTCCCACTCCACACTCTATATTTCTGTGTGTATCTTTAATTCCTCTAGTGCCACTGGGTTAGGGTCTCCACGACTGAGCTGGTCTTGGGAAGTGGCACCCAACGTGGGGGCTCAAACCCAGGTCAAAGGGTCACTGGAGTGACAGTTGGAGAACGTGGAACTAAGCTGGAGGACACCTGAGTACTCTTAAGCAATCCCTGTGGTGAGTAAGAAGGGAAGCTTGGAAGCATCAGGGTAACAATGGAACAAGTGTGGGCTCTGCTTTGTTCCACCTTGGAACCTTTTCACACTGATGACAAGGAGGAAGGAAAGTATAATGAAGTAACGGAAGAGCTGACAAAGCAGGTTTGTTTGCAAGCTAAAGCTAAAGCGGCAAAGGAGGAAGGGGTTCATCCCTACCCTTCTGTACCCCCTCCTTATTTTGAAGAAAAAGAGTAGTCTGACCCTCCAGATCTTTCTTTTCCGACACTATAGTTGCCCCAGTGACAGTTTGAGCAGCGCCTCGAGCGACCACTCTCAGTTCTATTCAGGCAGGAATTCAGCAAGCTAGAAGAGAGGGTGATATAGAGGCTTGGCAGTTCCGTGTTAGGATACACCCCCCAGATCAACAGGGAAATATTATTGCTACATTTGAGCCTTTTTCTTTTAAATTACTCAAAGAATTTAAGCAAGCTATTAATCAATATGGACCAGGCTCTCCTTTTGTAATGGGACTTTTTGTTTTGTTTTGTTTTGTTTTGTTTTTTGAGACAGAGTCTTGCTCTGTCCCCCAGGCTGGAGTGCAGTGGCCGGATCTCAGCTCACTGCAAGCTCCGCCTCCCGGGTTTACGCCATTCTCCTGCCTCAGCCTCCCGAGTAGCTGGGACTACAGGCGCCCACCACCTCGCCCGGCTAGTTTTTTTTGTATTTTTTAGTAGAGACAGGGTTTCACCGTGTTAGCCAGGATAGTCTTGATCTCCTGACCTTGTGATCCGCCCGTCTCGGCCTCCCAAAGTGCTGGGATTACAGGCTTGAGCCACCGCGCCTGGCTTGTAATGAGACTATTAAAGAATGTTGCTGTCTCCAGTCAGATGATGCCAGTGGGGACGGTAGGATTACTTAGGTAGGTCTAGTTTAAATTTAAAAGGAGTGAAAGTACAAACAGGAATCACTGATTCAGATTACAATGCAGAAATTCAAAGTGTTACATCTACTTCTGTTCCCTGGAAAGCAGAGCCAGGAGAGCACATAGCACAGCTCCTGATTGTGCCATAGGAGCAGACAGGGCGATGGCAGGTTCGCCGGGTGTGAGGCTCCACAGCAATCCAGTGACCAAGTCGAGATGGTGAGAACAAGACCAAGATTGGAAAGCCAGCGTCAGAGGAGGGAATTACAGCAAAACTTGAACCATTGACAGAAGAGTCTAGCAGTCTCAGAGAGAATGTTCTACAGGATTCTGAAGGCAGAGAATTCTGTGAATTTGGGCATAAATTAAATGAAAAAGATCAGAACGTCTTTAAAAGGGGACCTAAAAACTGTGAAGGATGTGGGCAAAGCTTCGTTTGGAGTACAAGCCTTTTTAGGCATCGAAGAACCCATTGTGAGAAACCTTATGAATGTGGTAAGTGTGGAAAGGCCTTTAGTGTGAGCTCAGCCCTGGTTCTGCATCAGAGAACGCATGATCATTTTTAAAAGTCTCTTCTTGGCCAGGCTTGAGGTGGCTCAAGCCTGTAATCCCAGCACTTTGGGAGGCCAAGATGGGCGGATCACGAGGTCAGGAGATCAAGACCATCCTGGCTAACATGGTGAAACCCTGTCTCTACTAAAAAAATACAAAAAACTAGCCAGGCATAGTGGCGGGCGCCTGTAGTCCCAGCTACTCGGGAGGCTGAGGCAGGAGAATGGCGGGAACCCAGGAGGCAGAGCTTCCAGTGAGCTGAGATCTGGCCACTGCACTCCAGCCTGGGCGACAGAGCAAGACTCCGTCTCAAGAAAAAAAACAAAACAAAAAAAGGTCTCTTCTTATTGCTCATTTTTAAACTCATTTAAAAAAATTTTTGGCTGGGCACAGTGGCTCACACCTGTAATCCCAGCACTTTGGGAGGCCAAGGCAGAAGGATTGCCTGAGCTCAGGAGTTGAAGACCAGCCTGGGCAAAACAGCAAGACCCCATCTCTATTAAAAATAGAAATCAGGGCCGGGCACGGTGGTTCACGCCTGTATTCCCAGCACTTTGGTAGGCCGAGGCTCGTGGATCACTTGAGGTCAGGAGTTCGAGAACAGTCTGGCCAACATGTTGAAACCCTGTCTCTACTAAAAATACAAAAATTAGCCTGGCATGGTGGTGGGCACCTGTAATCCCAGCTACTCAGGAGGCTGAGACAGGAGAATCACTTGAACCCAGGAGATGGAAGTTGCAGTGAGCTGAGATCACGCCACTGCACTCCAGCCTGGGCGACAGAGCAAGACTCCATCTCAAAAAAAAAAAAAAAAAAAAGAAATCAAAAAGCATCCCCCCCAAAAAAAATCCATGAGTAGTTATTTAATAATCTGTATCTGATTTCTCCAAAATCCTAAAAAAGTCTAAGTCTGTTGTTCATAGTTTCTCACTTATCAAGTCTGACTTCCTTGTGTGTTTGGAAGTTGTGTATCATGAGTCTGTACTTAGTTGAACTTAATAAGTGTAATCTCAAGGGCTAAACTGGGGATGTTTTCCTCCGCACAGGAGTGACTGGTGAGATAGTCAGCTACAAAATGGAAAAAAACTAGTATGATGAAATACCAAGGGCCCTAACACCATGGAAGCAATAAGGGCTGCAGGAAATGATAAGAGATATCTGAGGTGGTATTAAAGGTAGTGAAAGAGAGGGGTAGGCATGTAATGAAGATCCTTTTCTTCAGAAAAGAATTCTTCTCACAGTCACGTGGTCACAGGATTATTACTTTAGAATCCCTTCCAACATGTCTGGACCACATTAGCCAGGAAAAAGAAGTTTAACTTAGAGGACACAAACACATGGTGTGTAGTAGCACCAGAATCTCTGTATAGGAGGCTCAGAGGAGCAATGAGATCGAAAGAGACACCCAGGGCCAGGCATAATGGCTCATGCCTGTAATCCCAGCACTTTGGGAGGCCAAGGTAGAAGGATCACTTGAGGTTAGGAGTTTGAGACCAGCCTGGCCAACATGGCAAAATGCTGTTTCTACTAAAAATACAAAAATTAGCTGGGCATGGTGGTGGGTGCCTGTAATCCCAGCTACTCGAGAGGCTGAGGTGGGAGAATCACTTGAACCCAGGAGGTGAAGGTTGCAGTGAGCCTGGATCGTGGCACTGCACTCCAGCCTAGGCAACAGAACAAGACTCCATCTCAAAAGAAGAAACAAAAAAAGAAAAGGAAGGAAGGAAGGAAGGAAGGAAGGAAGGAAGGAAGGAAGGAAGGAAGGAAGGAAGGAAGGAAGGAAAGAAAGAAAGAAAGGGAAAGGAAAGGAAAGGAAAGGAAAGGAAGAAAAGAAAGACCCAGAACAGTTGCTTTACAACTAACTCTATGCTTAATAATCTGTATCTGGCTGGGCGGAATGGCTCATGCCTGTAATCCCAGCACTTTGGGAGGCCAAGGCAGGTGGATAATCTGAGGTCAGGAGTTTGAGACCAGCCTGGCTAACATGGCAAAACCCCGTCTCAACTAAAAATACAAAAATTAGCCAGGCATGCTGTTGCACGCCTGTCATCCCAGCTACTTGGGAGGCTGAGGCAGGAGAATCACAGAGGTTGCAGTGAGCTGAGATCGCACCACTGCCCTCCAGCCTGGGCAACAAAGCGAGACTCCATCTCAAATGAATTAATTAATTAATTAATTAATTAATCTGTATCTGATCACTCCAAAAACCTGAGCTGGCCTAAGTCTGTCATTCATAGTTTCTGCTGATTCTCACTCATGATGGCTGGTGTGTTTGGAAATTGTATTTAATATATCCTGAGTTCGTACGTAGTTGAACTTAATATGTGTAATCTCGAGGGCTAAATTAGAGATGTTTTCCTCCAGACAGGAGTGACTCCCCAAACCAGATCAAGTTTGGGGAGGTGTCTTGTGGGAGATGTTGATGGAGATTACAAGCTAAAGCGCCTCCATTGGTGCCCCCATTGAAGGTGTGTCCATAAGCTGCAGAGAAATCAGTACCCACTTTGTAAGGCCGAAGTAGGCAGATTGCTTGAGCCCAGGAGTTGAAGACCTGCTTGGACAACATGGCAAAACTCCATCTCTACCAAAAATAAATATAAAAATTAGCCAGGTATAGTGGTACATGCCTTTAGTCCCAGCTCCTCAGATGGTTAAGGTGAGATGATTATTTGAGCCCAGGAGGTGGAGGTTGCAGTGAGCCAAGATCACACCACTGCACTCCAGCCTGAGCAACAGAGCAGGACCCTGTGAGGAAAGGAAAGGGTCCTATCCTGCAAAGTGCTCAGAGGAACACCTGTGAGAGGGTGGATCCCAAGAGAAAACATCCAGGTCATCCACATCCCTTGCCATCATTGGCTTCAACACAAGTCAAGGAGAAACTCAATACCGAGGTTGAAGTTTTCACAATTTGCTTCACCTCCTCTCTCTGCCATGGTGCTTGGAGCATGAGTGCTTTGTAAATTTCTGCCTGAAGGAGAAGAACATCCAAACAACAAACCAGTGCCAAAACTTGCATACCACGGATGCCTGGCTAATGCTGCCTCAGGCAGCTTGCTGGGTTTCTGAACTAGGTTTGCGCCATTGGTCCAGGAAGCTGGGGAGAGATGTGACTGGCTCATTAATCCTCGTAGAGCAGAGAGATCCTGCTGGAGCCATACAAAATGCAGATGTCTTTTGCGATCTGTAAAACAAGTCTCCATGGGAAGGTAACTTGGACGCCTGTGAAGGCTGGGTCCACTTCTTCACAATCTCATGGGTGCAGGTGGAGTCCTGAAGATCACCATCTGTGTCAGAAAAAAACTCTATCCAAACTATGTTTTTCCTCTATTCTCACACCACAACAATCAACACAGAAGAAGACTTCTATGACCAAATGTATGGGGGTGGACACCAGCCGGGTATCCTGCAACTCAATTTCAACACTATCTACCTGGAGATAGCATCAGATTCCAGGGGTTGAGGGCTCAGTCCGCAAGACTATCTCCCCCAATACCAGTCACAAGTCTGAGCCTCTAGAGCTTCTGATTCACTGGCTTCAATTTGGGGTTCCCACGACCCCCTCTTTGGTGTCTTGTTTTGTTTTGTTTTGTTTCTGATGGAGTCTCACTCTGTCTCCCAGGCTGGAGTGCAGCTGGGGGATCTCGGCTGACTGCAACCTCTGCCTCCCAGGTTCAAGCGATTCTCCTGACTCAGCCTCCCAAGTAGCTGGGATCACAGGTGTGCGTCACCATGCCCAGCTAATTTTTGTATTTTTAGTAGAGACAGGGTTTCACCATGTTGGCCAAACTGGTCTCGAACTCCTGACCTCAAGTAATCCACCTGCCTCGGCCTGCCAAAGTGCTGGGATTACAGGGTGAGGCACGGTGCCCAGCCTGGGTTTGATGAATATGTTGGAATGGCTCACAGAACTCAAGAAAACACTTACTTATGTTTAGTGGTTTATTATAAAGGATTCACAAGGGATACAGATGAAGCGATGCATAGGGTGGGGTTTAGGGGAGGCAGAGTTTCCATGCTCTCCCTGGTCTTACCACCCGCCAGGAACCTCCGTGTATTCAGCTATCCAGAACCTCTCCAAACCCAGTCCTCGTGGCTTTTTTATGGAGGCTTCATTACATGGGCATGACTGATAACTGTGTAGAGATGTGATTGGACAAAAAGCCCATGATCTAAACCCCTGCAAGGCCTGTCTGTTCAGACTTTTCTTGGCCTCTGTCTGAGCAGTCCTTCCTCTAGGGCAGGGCTGACCTGGGCCACATTAGAACAAGAAGAATTGCCTTGGGCCACACATAAAGTACTCTAGCACTAATGATAGCTGATGGTCTTTAAAAAAAATTGCAAAACAGTCTCATAATGTTGTAAGAAAGTTTATGAATATCTGTTGGGCCGCATTCAAAGCCATCCTGGGCTGCGGGTTGAACAGGCTTGCTCTAGGGTGTGGGGCAGGACCCTCTCTGGAATGAGGGTCTTTGAACCCACATCAGATTAGAATCCTGGTTGGACCGGTGAAAGAGGGACAGGAGAAGTTCAGAGGAGAGGTTCTGTTTCCTGAGGCCTCAAGTGCTCTAACATTATCACAGGACTGTGGGAGTTAGGAACAGGGAACCTCGGATGCAAACCAGTATGTATGGATCGCAACACCACACCTCCGATCTCCGCATGGACAGGTACGGACAAGCAGAGGGTCTGAGACTCAGAAGGCGGGTTTGAGGGAGCCAGAAAATGGAACCCAAACATCCATTATGGAGAGGCACTTCATCCATTCAACAAAAAATGTACTAAGGCCGGGCACAGTGGCTCATGCCTGTAGTCCCAGCACTTTGGCAGGCCGAGGCGGGTGGATTACCTGAGGTCAGGAGTTCAAAACCAGCCTAGCCAACATGGTGAAACCCCATCTATACTAAAAATGCAAAAATTAGCCGGGCGTGGTGGTGCGCCCCTGTAATCCCAGCTACTTGGGAGGCTGAGGTGGGAGAATTGCTTGAACTCAGGAGGCGGAGGCTGCAGTGAGCTGAGATGGCACCACTGCACTCTAACCTGGGCGACACAGTGAGACTCCATCTCAAAAAAAAAAAAAAGGTATTAAGCACTGTTCTGTGGTGAGCAGGTCTATGCAAACCCACCCCCAAAGGCCCAGGGAGCTGAGAGGCCAAAGAAAGAGGCTGACCAACACAGCGATCAGAAGGAAACATTTAATAGGGACTTACAAACGGAAACCATGTCTCAGGCAGCCTCCAGATGACATAGTGGATCCCTGCAATGTTACACCCCAAGACCCAGGGCTTCTATACCATAGGGAATTTGCATAAGGGCAGGATTTATTTTAAGTATGTGTTTCAGTAATGTTGAGGCTTTCACTTAAGGGTGAGATTTACAGGAAGTACATGAAAGCGGAAGTCTTTGGCCAGGTAGAATGGCTCATGCCTGTAATCCCAACACTGTGGGAGGCTGATGTGGGTGGATCACTCTGAGGCCAGAAGTTCAACACCAGCCTGGCCAATATGGTGAAACTCTGTCTTTACTAAAAATACAAAAATTACTTGGAGGCTAGGCGCGGTGGCTCATGTTTGTAATCCCAGTGCTTTGGGAGGCCCAGGTGGATGAATCATTTGAGGTCAGGAGTTCCAGACCAGGCTGGCCAACATGGTAAAAACCCATCTCTACTGAAAATACAAAAATTAGCCAGTGTGGTGACAAGTGTCTGTAGTCCTAGCTACTTGGGAGGCTGAGGCAGGAGAATCACTTGAACCCAGGAGGCAGAGGTTGCAGTGAGCTGAGATCCCGCCATTGCACTCCAGCCTGGGTGACAAGAGCAAAACTCCGTCTTAAAAAAATAATAATAAAGTAAAATAAAATAAAAATTAGCCAGGCATGGTGGTGCATGCCTGTAATCCCAGCTACTTGGGAGGCTGAGGCAGGAGAATTGCTTGAACCGGAGGCAGAGGTTGCAGAGAGCCAAGATGGTGTCATTGCACTCCAGCCTGGGTGACAAAGTGAGACTCCGTCTCAAAAAAAAAAAAAGAGAGAGAGAGAGAGATGAGGTCTGCAGGATTGATATCATGAGATACAGATCATAAAGACCCTGCCAATAAAATAGGATGTGGTCAAGAAGTCAGCCCAGGCCAGGTGCAGTGGCTCACGCCTGTAATCCCAGCACTTTGGGAGACCAAGGCAGGCAGACCACAAGGTCAAGAGGTCAAAACCAGCCTGATCAACATGGTGAAACCCTGTCTCTACTAAAAATACAAAAATTAGCAGGGCGTGGTGGCGTGTGCCTGTATCCCAGCTACTCAGGAGGCTGAGGCAGGAGAATTACTTGAACCTGGGAGGTGGAGGTTGCAGTGACCCGAGATTGTGCCACTGCACTCCAGCCTGGGCGACAGAGTGAGACTCTGTCTCAAAAAAAAAAAAAAAAAAAAAAAAAAAATCAGCCCAAACCAGCCAAAACCAAGATGGCAATGGCAATGAAAGTGACCTCTAGTAGTCCTCCCTACTCATTATACATTAATTATAATGCATTACCATGCTAAAAGACATTCTCATCAGCGCCATGACAGTTTACAAATGCCACAGCCACATCCAGAAGTTAGCCTGTGTAGTCTATTTCCTTCTTTATTTATTTTATTTTACTTTATTTTATTGAGACAGGGTCTCGCTCTGTCACCCAGGAGAGAGTGCAGTGGCACAATCTTGGCTCACCACAACCTCTGCCTCCGGATTCTCCCGCCTCAGCCTCCTGAGTAGCTGGGACTACAGGCGAGCATCATCACACCCAGCTGATTTTTGTATTTTTAATAGAGACAAGGTTTCCCCACGTTGGCCAGGCTGGCCTCGAACTCCTGACCTCAAGTGATCTGCCAGCCTTGTCCTTCCAAAGTGCTGAGATTACAGGCGTGAGCCACCATGCCTGGCCCAGAAGTTTACCTATATAGTCTAAAAAGGGAGGAACCCTCATTCTGGAAATTACCCACCCCTTTCCTGGAAACTCATGAATCACAAGCAATGAGTAACTCAGAGGAGCGGTTAGAACTTAGGGCTTATACAGAGGCCGGGCTCAGTGGCTCATGCCTGTAATCCCAGCACTTTGGAAGGCCAAGGCAGGCAGATCACCTGGGGCTAGGAGTTTGAGACAAACCTGGGCAATGTGGTGAAATCCCGTCTCTAATAAAAATACAAAAATTAGCCGGGCGTGGTGGTATGTGCCTGTAGTAATCACAGCAGCTACTCGGGAGGCTAAGGCACAAAATCACTGGAACTGGGGAGGCAGAGGTTGTAGTGAGCCAAGATAGCACCACTGCATTCCAGCCTGGGCGGCAGAGTGAGATTCTGTCAAAAAAAAAAAAAAAAAAAAAAAAAAAAACCCACAGCCGGGCACGGTAGCTCATGCCTCTAATCCCAGCACTTTGGGAGGCTGAGGCTGGTGGATCACCTGAGGTCAGGAGTTCTAGACCAGCCTAGTTCTAGACCAGTTCTAGACCAGAGATGGTGAAACCCCATCTCTACTAAAAATACAAAAATTAGCCAGGCATGGTGGTGGGCGCCTGTAATCCCAGCTACTTATGGGGGCAAGGCAGGAGAATCGCTTAAATCTGGGAGACGGAGGTTGCAGTGAGCCGAGATCACACCACTGCACTCCAGTCTGGGGGACAAGAGCAAGACTTCGTCTCAAAAAAAAAAAAAAAAAAAAAGACATATGTGGAGGGATAAAAGAAGAAAAGAGGCCAGGAACAGTGGCTCACGCCTATAATCCCAGCACTTTGGGAGGACTGCTTGAGCCCAGGAGTTTGAGACCAGTGTAGGCAGCACAGTGAGACCCATGTCTCTACAAAAAAATTGGCAGGGCATAGTGGTGTGCCAGCTACTCAGGAGACTGCGGCAGGACAATCTCTTGAGTCCAGGAAGTTGAGGCTGCAGTGAGCTAAGATTGTGCCACGGAGACCCTGTCTCAAAGAAAAAAAAATGTCGTGTCCAGAATTTATTCTTTCCAGTGGGTTCTTGGTCTCGCTGACTTCAAGGATGAAGCCGCAGACCCTCACGATGAGTGTTACAGCTCTTAAAGATGGTTTGTCTGGAGTTTATTCCTTCAGATGATCAGATGTGTCCCGAGTTTCTTCCTTCCGGAGGGTTCATGGTCTCGCTGACTTCAGGAATAAAGCCGCAGACCTTCACAGTGAGTGTTACAGCTCTTAAAGGTGGCGCATCTGGAATTGTTTGTTCCTCCCAGTGGGTTCGTGGTCTCACTGACTTCAGGAATGAAGCCACAGACCCTCGCGGTAAGTGTTACAGCTTAGAAAGGTAGTGCAGACCCAAAGAGTGAGCAGCAGCAAGATTTATTGTGAAGAGTGAAAGAACAAAGCTTCCACAGCAAGGAAGGGGACCTAAGCTGGTTGCCACTGCTGGCTTGGGTGGCCAGCTTTTATCCCCTTATTTGGCCCCACTTACATCCTGCTGATTGGTCTATTTTACAGAGTGCTGATTGGTGCATTTACAATCCTTTAGCTAGACACAGAGTGCTGATTGGTGCATTTACAATCCTTTAGCAAGACATAGAATGCTGATTGGTGCATTTACAATCCTTTAGCTAGACACAGAGCACTAATTGGTGCATTTTTACAGAGTGCTGATCGGTGCATTTACAATCCTTTAGCTAGACAGAGTGCTGATTGGTGGGTTTACAATCCTCTAGCTAGACAGAAAAGTTCTCCAAGTCCCCACCGGCCCAGAAACCCAGCTTGCTTCACCTCTCAATCCTGCCTTTAAACAGGACACCCCAATTGCTGTTGGAAATTGGGTGATGACTGCTGTAGCTACTTCCTGCTGGATAGGGGTGAAGAAGGGGCCCTGCAGTTGTAGTGTCCTCCAGAAGGCAACTCTTCAGGCCAGTGAAAGGGCCAGCGGGTCAGTCCAGTGTCCTCGGTAGAAGTTTTTAGTTGAACTTAGTTGGGGTTCCATTTGTAAAACCATCTGTAGCTTGATGGCCTCAATCCTAGAGGAAACAAATTTGACAAGGAGGTTAAAAATACAGGGCCCGAAGGTGAGTAATAGCAAGATGGCTGCCATGGGACCCAGAAAGGGGAGAAGCCATGTTGCCCAACTCCAGAGATTGGTTTAAGAGTTTGAAAGGCGTTGTCTGATTTCAGAAGCTTTTTCCTGTAAACGCCAGGCAGCATCTCACACTATCCCTGACTGGTTAGTGTAAAAACAACACTCTTCCCCTTAGAAGGTGCAGAGTCCTCCTTTCTCAGCAGTGAGGAGGTTGAGGCCTCGGCAGTTCTGGAGAGTCACTGCTGCCAGAGTCTATTTGGGATTGTAGAGTAAGGACAGATTTCGCTATTTCTTGCAAACTGTCTGAGAAATCCTTTGAGAGTGTGTGGTAGTAGGATAATGAAGTAGATAAACTGGCTATTCTGGTTCCTGTAGCAGTGGCCATTCCTAACCCTATAAGTAGGGTATTCGTTGTATGGCTCTGCACTGACGGACTTGAGCTTTGAGGGGTACTGATAGGGTCTGATTTCCTGGGACAATGTTAATGTTGGGACTTAGAAAGACTAAGGTGCAGGTGCCTGTCCAGTTAGTGGGGAGGCAGATATAGGTTGATGTTCCACATAAGAATATACCTTGGCTGGGTAGACAGAACTGGTCGTATGTTAAAAAGGTGTGTGAGTTTGTTGTTTTCGTTTTCCCATACTTCTAGAGTACTTGCCAAGGTAGCTCCAGTGAGCAGCTGGAAAGGGGTGTTGGGAGCAAACTGAGTGGCTCCCTGTGTTCTATTTTCCCATTGGAGAAAAAATCATTTTGTATCTACTAGGAACCATTCGAGAGAGTGATTGAAAGAGGGGATGAGAAGGCATTCGCTAGTGGTGGGGTGCTGCTGCAGGGGGTCCAGGGGTGAATGGTCATGCAGGGAGTATGTCTGCCATTACAAAACCTGGACTGTTTGTTAAGCAGGGAGGAGGTGATGATTTTTGGAGGCCCTGAGAAGCAGACAAGCTGTCTGAATGGAGCTGTTTGAGTAACTCAGAAGTTACTATGATTAGTTGGGGCTAGAAGTTGTAGAGTGTAATTACACTGATGGGGTAGTAGGTGCCCCAGGGGCAGGCCTGATAACAGGTTGCATTGGATGCATAAAGGGGCTTGGAAAATTAAGATGGTATTCGTAGTTACAGGGCCGTGTATGGGCTTTTCATTGCTTGTGTAATAGGTGAGGTTGGAAATGTAAGAACATAAAAGTTGGATTGCGCGTCCTGTTAGGGTATTCTTGTTCCTATCAGAGATGGGGAAGTCGGCTAATGATTGGATGTTTAGAAGTCGGAAAGGGTCTTTTCCTTCATAATGAGGGTGGTAGGTTAAATTGGTAAAGACCCAATTTTTTGCAGGAATGGAACTGGCAACATAAGCAGAGGTTGATAGAGAGATACAAAGCCAACAGTCCTTTGCCAGGGAAGGATTGGACTAGTTTAACAGAGAGTGGGTTAAGTTGAGAGTCTTATAGAGGTAATTAGAAGCTAGTGGAAGGAGAGGGGTAATTGTATGAGGTATCCAAGGAAGCAGGAGGGATAGATAGGCAAAAAGTAAATAGGAAAGTAAAGAGGGTGCTCTGGAAGATGAGATCATTTTATACAGGCTGAGTTAAAGGTAGGAGTAAATTGCTGTCAGAAGGAAGGAAGATAGAAAGAAGGTTGATGTGATTAGGATTTTCTTCCTGGCAGGGGCTACAGTATATAGTCCTATTGCAAAGAGTATGGTTAGTATGCTGCTTAACAATATGATGAAATAGTAAAAGGATTCCATTAAAGGGGCAAGGAGAGGTGGTAAAGATAAAGATTATGTAGGTTTTCCCTTATCTTTTTTAAGGAGGAAGGGGTTTTTCTTCAGGATCAGTGGTAGGAGCCTTTTTAGTCTGGGATGTTTCCTTCTGAAATAGGAGATGCAAGTCCTCCAACGGTTCACAGGTGTATCAAGGCTGGTCTGGATGATCTTGGGATTCCTGAGCTGATGGTCCCTCAGTTTCCTCATAGGGTGTCCAAAATTTAACTCGGGTGTGGTGAATCTAAGATTCCACTCCTGCCACCTTAACTGCAGTGGGGGTAGAGAGGATTACCGAGTATGGTCCTTCCCACACAGAGTCCATAGATGGGGAGGTAGAGGGGAGAGATTTGACCAACACTAGATCTCCTGGTTGAAACAAGTCTGTTCCCTTTTCTCTGTGACATCCTTCAGGTAGGTTTTTAAGGTTTCATTGATATTTTGCCAAAGAAGTTATATCTTTGACCAAGTTGGCCGTTTCCTGATCAAGTAGGAGGTCATTTCTGAGAAAAGGTCGTCCATACAGCATTTCATATGGACTGAGCCCCATTTTGTGAGGAGAATTTCAGATTCTCAACAAGGCCATGGGCAAAAGAGTAGGCCATGGGAGATGAAGTTTCTTCGGTTAGTTTCCTTAAGTGCCTCTTGAGTGTTTCATTTGCCTTCTGGACCTTCCCTGAGGATTGTGGCCTCCAGGCGCAGTGAAGGTGATATTGTATCCCTAGCGCCCTGGAAATTCCCTGAGCTATCATGGCTTTAAAAGCCAGACCATTGTCACTCTGTAAGCTTTGGGGGAGCCCAAATCTACGAATTATTTCATGAATTAGGACTTCAATCACTTCCTGAGCCTTCTCTGTCTTGCGGGGGAAAGCTTCTATCCAATTTGTAAAGGTATCAACACAGACCAACAAGTATTGAAATCCCTTTGACTTAGGCATATGGGTGAAGTCTAACTGCCAGTGCTCTCTGGGATAGTGACCTATTCTTTGTTCCCCCAAAGGAGCCTTACAATGGACCAAGGGATTATTCCCTTGGCACACCTCACAGGCTTTGACTACCTGTCGGACGGTCCGGAGGAAATCTGGCCCTGTAAATAGGGATTTGGCCATTTGATGAGTGTTTTCAACACCCATATGAAAAGTTTGGTGGAGGGTTTTAAGTATTTTCCACTGGTTGGCTTCGGGTAAAAGTACCTTTCCTTCTTCTGTCGTTAACCACTCCGAGGGGAGAAAACTATGCCCCCGAGAAAGTCCCCATTCTGTTTCAGTTGGGGAATACTGGGGCTTAATCTCGGAGGGGGTTGTTCCATACCAAGGGTCCTTCTGTAGGTATTTCCAATGGGAGGTTCTGCCTGGCAGCAATTTTGGCCTCAGCATCTGCCCAACGGGTTCCTTCTGCCTTTTCTCCTTCACCTTTCTGATGGTTTTGGCAGTGTAAGACTGCCACCTTCTTGGGTTTTTGCACTGTGTGCAATAACTCCATAATTTCCTTGTGGTATTTAATGGGGGTTCCCCCAGAGGTTACAGACTCCCTTTCTTTCCATATTGCAGCATGGGCATGTAGGATTAGATAAGCATACTTGCTATCTGTATACACGTTTATTCTTTTTCCCTTTCCCAGTTCTAAGGCTTGGGTAAGTGCCACTAGTTCTGCTAACTGGGCGCTGGTCCCTGGGGGAAGAGGCTTACTTTCAAGTACAGTTACATCACTAACTATGGCATAACCTGCCCTTCATATCCCATTCTCCACAAATGAACTTCCATAGGTATATAGGTTAAGGTCAGGATTAACTAAGGGGACTTCTAAGAGATCAACTCGGGTGGCATAAGTCTGGACTATAATTTGTTGACATTCATGCTCAGTTGGTTCCCCATCCTCTGGGAGAAAAGTGGCAGGGTTGAGGACCACACACGTATGTATTTGAAGCACCGGTCCCTCAAAGAGTAGCACCTGGTATCTAAGCAGTCGGTTGTCTGATAGCCATTAACTTCCTTTGGCACTTAGTGTGCCATTTATATCATGAACAGTCCAGACAGTGAGATCCTTTCCTTGTATTGTTTTGATAGTCTCTGACACTAAGACGGCCACTGCTGCAACTACCCATAAACAGTGAAGCCAGCCTTTCGCTACTACATCAATTTCCTTACTTAGGTATGCCCCTGGTTGTGGGGTTGTCCCCCAACTCTGAGTAAGGACCCCAAGAGCCATCCCTGCTCTCTCTGTGATGTATAAAGAGAAGTTTTGTCCTGTGGAAAGGTTTAAAGCTGGAGCTTGTACTAGGGTCTGCTTTAAGGTTCTGAAGGCTGTTTCTGCCCCTGGTTCCCATTCTACTAGATGAGTATTTGCCCTCTGGATCTCTCTGATTAGAGTATTGAGTGGTCTGGCCATCTTTCTCTATCAAGTGATCCATAGTTGGCAAAAGCCAGGGATTCCAAGGAACCCCCACAACTGTTTTAATGTCTTAGGGTGAGGGTAAGCCAGTATAGGCTGTATTCGTTCCTTGCTGAGGGCCCTGGTCCGTCTGGCTAAGATTGGGCCTAGATATTTGACCTGCTATAGGCAAAGCTGGGCCTTCGACCTAGACGCCTTGTACAAAAATTAGCCGGGTGTGGTGGAACATGCCTGTAATCCCAGTTACTCTCAAGGCTGAGGCAGGAGAATCGCTTGTACCCGGGAGGTAGAGGTTGCAGTGAGCTGAGGTCGTGCCACTGCACTCCAGACTGGGCGACAGAGCGAAACTCTGTCTCAAATAAATAAATAAATAAAATAAAAAGTTAAAATGATAAAAATGATAAAATAAAAAATTAAAATAATAAATTTAAAAAAGGAGAGAAAGAGTAATTGACTCAGAGCCAGCTGTGCAGGAGACCGGAGCTTTATTATTACTCAAACCAGTCTCCCCGAGCATTCATGGATCAGACTTTTTGTTGTTGTTGTTGTTGTTTTGATACGGAGTCTCGTTCTGTCACCCAGGCTGGAGTGCAGTGGCGTGATCTTGGCTCACTGCAACCTCGGCCTCCTGGGTCCAAGCGATTCTCCTGCCTCAGCCTCCCGAGTAGCTGGGACTACAGGCAGGCACCATCACGCCCAGCTAATTTTTGTATTTTTAGTAGAGACGGGGTTTCATCATATTGGCCAGGCTAGTCTCAGACTCCCGACCTTGTGATATGCCTGCCTCGGCCTCCCAAAGTGCTGAGATTACAGGTGTGAGCCACCACGCCCAGCCGGGATCCAAGTTTTTCTGGATAATTTGGTGGGTGGGGGAAGTCAATGAGCCAGGAGTTCTGATTGGTTGGATTGCAGATGAAACCATAGGCAGTTGAAGCTATCCTCTTGTGCTCAGTCAGTTCCTGGGTGAGGGCCACAAGATCAGGTGAGCCAGTTTATCCATCTGGGTGGTGCCAGCTGATCCATCAAGGCAGGGTCTGCGACATATCTCAAGCACTGGTCTTAGGAGCAGTTTAGGGAGGGTCAGAATCTTGTAGCCTCCAACTGCATGACTCCTAAACCTTAATTTCTAACCTCATGGCTAATTTGTTAGTCCTATAAAGGCAGTCTAGTTCCCAGCTCTTTCGTTTTGGGAAAGAGCTGTTATCCTCTTTGTTTTTGTTGTTGTTGTTGTTTGAGATGGAGTCTTGCTCTGTCGCCCAGGCTGGAGTGCAGTGGCATGATCTTGGCTCACTGCAAGCTCTGCCTCCAGGGTTAATGCCATTCTCCTGCCTCAGCCTCCCAAGTAGCTGGGACTACAGGCACCCACCACCACGCTCAGCTAATTTTTTTATATTTTTAGTAGAGACAGGGTTTCACCATGTTGGCCAGGATGGCCTCGATCTCCTGACCTCATGATCCGCCCACCTCGGCCTCCCAAAGTGCTGGGATTACAGGCGTGAGCCACCGCGCCCGGCCCTTTGTTTTAAACTATAAACTAAGTTCCTTCCAAAGTCAGTTCAGCCAACACCCAGGAATGAACAAGAACAGCTTAGAGGTTACAAGCAAGATGGAATTGGTTAGGTCAGATCTCTTTCATTGTCTCAGCTACGATTTTGCAATGGTAGTTTCAATATTCTCCACAGCATCAGCACCAGCGTCCACTCTAGGCATTTACTGGCTTGTCATCTGCCTCCTGCACCAGAGAGTAACACCATGAAAACAAGAACTTTGCCTTGTTCTCTGTTCTATTCTCCATTTCTAAAACAGTGCCTGGCCTGGCATTTAATAGGCCCTCAGTGATGTTTGTTGAAGAATAAATAAATGAACCTTGATCTTCAGAGGAATGACAAGATAAATTTAGAGTGTGTAGCTTGAATCATATTTCAACACAAATCAGAAACCAGTATTGCCACCCCAGTTGACACTGTCGAGGAAAAACTTTTCCTTTATTAGGTTCAGCACTTGGAGTATGCAAATTAAATTGACAAAGGACAGGTTAGCAAGAGAAAAGATCTTTATTCATGTAGGTATAGAAGTTCACAGAAAAATATGGCCCAACGAGGCAGTGTGAAATCGGGGCTTAATAAGGGAAGGACCCCTAAGGAAAAACAAATGACTTTTAGTAAAACTAAATGGGTCCCAAGGAGAACACATGGAAGATATGATGGTTTTGAAACTGCCTTTGCCCAGATTGTGACAGAGTGAGAAGTCTAGCCTGGCTGACTCCATCTTGCTTCTAGCCTCACAAGCTGGCTGTCTTTACTCATCCCTGGGCATAGGCCAAGCTAACCATGGGAGGAATTCAGTCTACAGTTTAACTTTGAAGCAAGGATGATAATAGTCCTGCCTTAAAACTAACCCCCTCCTTGCTCAGGGACAGAAAACCACCTTTGTAAAACGAACGAAAGACCACAAGATCAGGATTATGGGAGAGGCCTGAATTATGTTAAGATGTTGGTGCAGGGCCAGGCACAGTGGTTCACGCCTGTAATCCCAGTACTTTGGGAGGCCGAGATGGGTAGATCACCTGAGGTCGGGAGTTCGAGACCAGCCTGATCACCATGGAGAAACCCTGTCTCTACTAAAAATACAAAATTAGATGGGCGTGGTGGCACATGCCTGTAATCCCAGCTACTCAAGGGGCTGAGGCAGGAGAATTGCTTGAACCAGGGAGGTGGAGGTTGCAGTGAGCTAAGATGGCACCATTGCACTCCAGCCTAGGCAACAAGAGCAAAACTCCGTCTCAAAAAAAAAAAAAAAAAAGTAGGTGCAGTTTGTTTGTTTAAGGCAGGACCTCACTCTGTCACCCAGGCTGGAGTGCAGTGGCACCATTATAGCTTATTGTTGCAGCCTTGGCCTCTCCAGCTCAAGAGAGCCTCCTTTCTCAGCCTCCAGAGTAGCTGGGACTACAGGTGCATGCCATCATACCCCACTAATTTTTTTAAATTTTTGTAGAAGGCAGGGCATGGTGGCTCACGCCTGTAATCCCAGCACTTTGGGAGGCCAAGGCGGGCACATCAGGAGTTCAAGGCCAGCCTGACCAACATGGTGAAACCCCGTCTCTACTAAAAATACAAAATTAGCTGAGTGTGGTGGCACATGCCTGTAATCCCAGCTACTTGGGAGGCTGAAGTAGAAGTGCTTGAACCCAGGAGGCAGAGGTTTCAGTGAGCTGAGATCACACCACTGTACTCCAACCTGGGCAACAAGAGCGAAACTCCGTCTCAAAAAAAAAATTGTAGAAACAAGATCTCCCTGTGTTGCTCAGGCTGGTCCCAGACTCCCAGGCTCAAATGATCCTCTCGCCTCAGTCTCCCAAAGTACTGGGATTGCAGGTGTGAGCCACTGCACCTGGTCTTGCTTCTTTTTTTGTTTGTTTGTTTGTTTTTCATTTAAAAGAAAACACTTTATTGTTCAGCAATTAAAACAGCCAAATACGTATTTTTCTCCATAATTTATTGTGATGTTATCAACATCAAGTAAAATGCTCATTTTCATCATTTGCTTCTGTTCATGTTTTCTTGAACAAGTCTTCAATTTTCCTTCCAAAATGTTGCATGCCACACTTGAGGCAATGAAGCAGAAGTATTTTTAAACATGACAGCTAAGAACATTCATCTACAGCAGCCTCTATGCGCAATACATGACGTGTGATCCTAGTAGTTTTTTCACAGCCTTCTACAAGTTTTTGGAAAACATTCGTCATGTGACTTTCACATACCTTAACCTCAAAGGTTTTCTTGCACCTCGCAGAGCCCAGCTACAGGCCCACAGGCTCCGCCGCCGCCACCACACCGGCATGACTGACAGTTCTTCGCGCTTATTCCTCACCGGCCGTGCGAGAAAGCTGGCCTTGCTTCTATAATCCTTTACTGCTCACAAGTCATGTGGCCAGTGGTCACAAGACTTGTGACTTCCCCAGGTGCTCCTAAGATTGCTTTTTTGAAATGTTTTTCAGATTTTTGCATTCTGGCAACCAACTGACCCCACCTGAACCCATGAGTCATGATTCAACTTGTCCTGTGACCCCACCCAAAGGTGGGCTGGGCACACTAGGACCATTTCCCACACCCCTACGATTTCATCCCCAACCAATGAGCAGCACGCTGTCAACAGCTCCCTGCCCACCAAACTATCCATATAAACTCCAGCCTCTGAGTTTTCAGAGAGGTTGATTTGAGCAATACCTCAGGTCCTTCTGCTTGGCTAGCTGTGTGTTAATAAAACTTCTTCTCTACTGCAATATTACGGTCTCAGGGAATTGGTGTTGTCTGTGCAGTGGGCAGAAAGAACCTGTAGGGCGATTACAGTTTTGTGACAATGTCTGTTTGGGTGTGATGATTTTATTTTATTTTATTTTATTTTAATTTTTTTTTTAATTTTTTTTTTTTTTTGAGGCGGAGTCTCGCTCTGTCGCCCAGGCTGGAGTGCAGTGGCCGGATCTCAGCTCACTGCAAGCTCCGCCTCCCGGGTTCACGCCATTCTCCTGCCTCAGCCTCCCGAGTAGCTGGGACTACAGGCGCCCGCCACCTCGCCCGGCTAGTTTTTTTTTTATTTTTTAGTAGAGACGGGGTTTCACCATGTTAACCAGGATGGTCTCGATCTCCTGACCTCGTGATCCGCCCGTCTCGGCCTCCCAAAGTGCTGGGATTACAGGCTTGAGCCACCGCGCCCGGCGTGATGATTTTAAGAGTCAGTCACTCTTGGTCCGGGCGTGGTGGCTCATACCTGTAATCCCAACACTTTGGGAGGTCAAAGCAGGAGGACCACATGAGTCTAGGAGCGTGAGATGAGCCTGAGCATCATGGCAAGATCTCATCTTTAGAAAAAATACAAAAATTAGCCAGACTTGGTAGCGTATGCCTATAGTCCCCAATTACTCAGGAGGCTGAAGCAGGAGGATCTCTTGAGCCAAGGAGGTTGAGGCTGCAGTGAGCTATGATCGCACCACTGCTCTCCAACCTGGGTGATAGAGTGATAGAATAAGACCCCGTTTTTTAAAAAAAAAAAAAAAGTAAAAATAAAAATAAAAGCATCAGTCAATCTTTCTTGGTTGCTCCCAGGAGGGGATTTTGAGTTCTTTTGGAAGCCTTTGCTTTTGGTCAGATAAGGGAGCTCAGGAAAAGCATCTATTCTCAAATACCTTCAGCTCAAAATAATTCTTATGCCACAGTAGTATATTCTGGACCCCTTCAACACTCCATTTTGTGTCCTCTTTGTGTGTGATTCTGTCTGCTTAGCTTGCCTGAGTGTCTTAAAGCAGGGACTATGGCTAACTTGCCTCCAAATCCGTAGTGCTGAGCTGGTGGGTAGAAGATATTTAATAAATGTTGCTGTGTGAGGGGGCCTTTCTGAGTAGATCATATATAAAGCAAAGGAGAAGGGGGGACACTCTCCCGTAACCCTATGTCTAAAAACACTCCGAGGCCAGGCGTGGTGGCTCACATCTGTAATCCCAAGCAAGACTTTGGGAGGCTGAGGCGGGCAGATCACAAGGGCAGGAGATCGAGACCATCCTGGCTAACATGGTGAAACCCCATCTCTACTAAAAATACAAAAAATTAGCTGGGCATGGTGGCGGGCGCCTGTAGTCCCAGCTGCTCGGGAGGCTGAGGCAGGAGAATGGTGTGAACCCTGGAGGTGGAGCTTGCAGTGAGCCGAGAGCGTGCCACTGTACTCCAGCCTGGGCGACAGAGCAAGATGCCATCTCAAAACTAATTAACTATCTAAATAAATAAATAAAATTTTAAAAATAAAAAATAAATAGATAAATAAATAAAAACACTCCCAAACTGGGAGCGACTCTCTAACTCAAACAAGGTATGTATCTCTTGACCAAAGACTCTCTCCTTAGGCCAGGTAAGGTGGTTCACGCCTGTAATCCCAGCAATTTAGGAGGCCGAGGTGGACAGATCACTTGGGGTCAGGAGTTTGAGACCACCCTGGCCAACGTGGTGAAACCCCATCTCTACTAAAAATACAAAAATTAGCCGGGTGTAGTGGTGGGCGCCTATAATCCCAGCTACTCAGGAGGCTGAGGCAGGAGAATCACTTCAACCTAGGAGGCAGAGGCTGCAGTGAGCCGACATTGTACCACTGCATTCCAGCCTGGGCGATAGAGAGAGACTCAGTCTCAAAAAAAAAAAAAAAAAAAAAGAATAAGGAAAGAAAGTACTCACAGGGTGGGAGCAGGCTGAGCATAAAGGCTCAAAAGCCCTGTTATGGAATTTTCTGGGGTTTACATACCCTCTAGATACCCTCTAGAGGTTTCCATTGGTTACTTGGTATACACCCTAGGTAAATGAAGAGGATGAAATAAAGTTACAAATCCATGTACTCGGTATACGCCCTATATAAATGGAGAAGATATTTCCTGTCATAGCTGAAGTCTTCCCATTTGATTTTTTTTTTTTTTTTTTTTTTTTTGAGAGCGCAAGACTCTGTCTCAAAAAAAAAAATAAATAAAAAATAAAGAAAAACAAGAAGCACTGGCAAGACACAAGCCCCTGCTTCAGGAGCTGGGATCTGAGGAGCTGGCAGGAGAAGGAAGAGCCTGTGTCCTGAGGGAGCCCAAGGACATCCTGAGGACAGGACCGAAAGAGGAACCTTGGCACTGGGCCCGGGATGGCGCCTCTCTTGCCAGGAGTCCATGCACAGGCTCCCGGGTATGAGGTCTGGGACTGTGTCCAAACAGGGCAGACTAATTGGGAGGTAACAGAAGCGTCTTTGTCTTTGCTGAACTTAATTTCTGTGGTTAATGGAAAAGAGGCAGGAGCCTCGGATGTTGATTCTTAGCCTTGTTTCTTGTCGTTTATCTTTTTAACCTTGAGGTTTCACAAATAATCTCAGAGATATTCTAAAGATCTCAAAAGAATGGAAAGTAAGTTAATTTTAGTTTGCCTTGTATATTATACACATATGCATATCTACAGTGTGTGTGTGTGTTTATGGTAAAACCCCAAACTGCAGCCTTCAGATGCTGGAATTCTCTAGACCCTCCTACAGAGGGCCCCCAGCCTCTCCTGAACAGCCTCTCCTGAACCAAGATGACATGGGAACACCACGTCATCTTGGAAATGGTTTCTTCTCTGAAACCGAGATGCCCTCAGTCTCCCTGGGAATGCTCTCTGTAGTGGTCCTCATCTCTGGAGCCACAGAGACTAGGTCTATTCCCTTTATTGCATAGTAGTCCTTCAGTAAGTGGAGTTCAGATCTCAAGTCTGCTCTCTTCCTAGGGGCACTTGGAGAGGTGTGTTCCTGTGTCCCTCACATCCTGCCTCCCTAAGAGGGGCCCTATGTGTGCTTATTACTCAGAACCAAGGACCCTTCCCCAGAGTACGAACTTCACACAGGACATGATTCTCTTTCTTATTTTTTTGAGGCAGCATCTCGTTCTGTTGCCCTGACTAGAATGCAATGGTGCAGTCACCGCTCACTGCAGCCTCAACCTCCTGGGCTCAAACACTTGTCTGCCTCAGGCTCCTGAGTAGCTAGGACTATAGGTGCATGCCACCACACCCGGCTAACAGTTTAAACTTCTGTGGACACAAGATGGGGTCTCACAATTTGCCTAGGCTAGTCTCAAACTCTTGGACTCAAAGGATCCTCCCTCAGCTTCCCAAAGTGCTGGGATTACATGTGTGAGCAACCACACCTTGAGTGATCCTTTTATTTATTTTTCTGTTTTGTTTTACTTTATTTATTTATTTATTTTTGAGACGGCATCTCACTGTGTCGCCCAGGCTGGAGTGCAGTGGCACTATCTCGGCTCACTGCAAGCTCCACCTCCCGGATTCACGCCATTCTCCTGCCTCAGCCTCCCAAGTAGCTGGGACTGCAGGCGCCCGCCACCACGCCTGGCTAATTTTTTGTGTTTTTAGTAGACAGGGTTTCACTGTGTTAGCCAGGATGGTCTTGATCTCCTGACCTCGTGATCTGCCCACCTCAGCCTCCCAAAGTGCTGGGATTACAGGCGTGAGCCACCATGCCCAGCTTATTTTTTATTTTTTGAGATGGAGTTTCATTCTTGTTGCCCAGGCTGGAGTGCAATGGCGTGATCTCGGCTCACTGCAACTTCTGCCTCCCAAGTTCAAGTGATTCTCCTGCCTTAGCCTCCCAAATAGCTGGGATTACAGGTGCCCGCCACCACGCCTGGCTAATTTTTATTTTTAGTAGAGACAGGGTTTCACCATATTGGTCAGGCTGGTCTTGAACTGTTGACCTCGTGATCCACCCGCCTCGGCCTCCCAAAGTGCTGGGATTACAGGTGTGAGCCATCACGCCCGGCCTCGTTTTGTCTTTTAAGAGACAGGGTCTCACTCTGTCACCCAGGCTGTAGTGAAATGGCACGATCATAACTCATTGCAGCCTCTAACTCCTGGGCTCGAGGGATACTCGCCCTCAGCTGTTTGAATAGCTGGGACCACAGGCACACGCTACCACTCCAAGCTAATTTTCGTTGCTGTTGTTGAGACGAGGTCTTGCTGTGTTGCCCAGGCTGGTCTCATATGCCTGGGCTCAAGCAATCCTCACAACTTGCCTTCCCAAAGTGCTGGGATTTACAGGCATGAGCCACTGTGCCCAGCCAAAACTATCAGCTTTGCTTGCAAATGTATCTGGAATCCAATCACTTCTCACACATCCACTGCCACAACCTACAAGACCTACGGGGCCACCATGGTCTCTCCCTGGCACAAGGCAAGAGTCTCCTCATCGGCTGGGCACAGTGGCTCACGCCCATAATCCCAGCACTTTGGGAGGCCAAGATGGTGAATCGCTTGAACCCAAGAGTTCTAGATCAGCTTGGCCAACAAAGTGAGACTCTCTCTACCAACAAATAAAAATAAAAAATTAGCCAGGCGTGGTGGTGCGCGCCTGTGGCCCCAGCTACTCGGGAGGCTGAGATGGGAGGATCACTTGAACCCCGGAGGCTGAAGCTGCAATGAACTCTGATCATACCACTGTACTCCAGCCTCAGTGACAGAGCAAGAACCTGTCCGAAAGAAAGAAAGAAAGAAAGAAAGAAAGAAAGAAAGAAAGAAAGAAAGAAAGAAAGAAAGAAAGAAAGAGAAAAGAAACAAAAAAGGCTCCTTGTTGAGCCTACCTGTTTCAGCACCCCCCACACCCCCGTGGTAGGCTCTCTTGGGTTGTGGGGGGTCCTAGTATCCAGGCTCGTGGGTAGCCCCTACCACCCTGACTCTGGGCTTGACCGTGGGACCCGTTTTGGCCAATGAGACATGAGCAAACAGAGGCCATCAGCACCTGCATGCTGGGACTGGCCCTCTTGGATCATTTGTTTTTTGGTTATAGCTTCCATGTGAGAAGCTGGGCTGGAGCACGGGTGAGGACACTTTCTCTATAAAGGGCTGAATAGTAAATATTTTCAGCCTCGTGGGCCTTGCAGTCTCTGTTGAAGCTACTGGACTTTGCCATTGCAGCTTGAGAGCTGCCACGTACAATATGTAAAGAAATGGAGCCTGGGCAACATAGGAGACTCCGTGTCTACCAAAAAGTTAAAAAAAAAAAAATTTAGCTGGCCATGGTGGTACACACCTGTGGTCCCAGTCACTTGGGAGGCTGAGATGGGAGGATCACTTGAGCCTGGGAGGCTGAGGCTGCAGTGAGCCACGACTGGCAGCACTGCACTCCAGCCTGGCCAACAGAGGGAGACCTGTCTCAAAAAAGAAAGGAAATGAGTGTGTCTGTGTTCCAACAAAACTTCATTTATAAAAACAGAATTTGGACCTTAGGCCAGAGCTTGTCAAGCCCTGGGCTAGACAGACTACTGAATGATGAGAAGCCGTGTGGGGAGACCCTGCAGAGTGAGAGGCTCTAGCAGGTGGAATAACGTCCTCCCCCAAAACTTCAAGTTTATCCACAGCCTGTGACTATGATTTAGGCTGCCAAAACACAGTTCCTTAGACTGGGCATTTACAGATAGTAGACATTTATTTCTCACAGGTCTGGAGGCTGGGTAACACAAGGTCAAGGCGCCCACAGATTTGGTATCAAGCAAGGGCCTGCTTTCTGCTCTTGCTCCATAGACGCTGCGCCCTCACATGGCGGAAGAGAAAGGCAGCTCCCTCCAACCTCTTTTATGAGGACCTTAATCCCATTCATGAAGGCAGGACTCAATCACCTGCCAAAGGCCCCACCTTTTTTTGGGTGGGAGTGTTGGGGGGACAGAGTCTCACTCTGTCACCCAGGCTGGAGTACACTGGCACATCTCAGCTCACTGCAAACTCCACCACCTGGGTTCAAGCAATTCTCCTGCCTCAGCCTCCTGAGTAGCTGGAATTACAGGCGCCCGCCACCACGCCCGGCTAATTTTTATATTTTTAGTAGAGATGGGGTTTCACCATGTTGGTCAGGCTGGTCTCGAACTCCCGATCTCAGGTGATCTGCCCGCCTCAGCCTCCCAAAGTGCTGGAATTATAGGTGTGAGCCACCATGGTCAGCCTATCAGTTTCATCCAGTCTCCTACCTTTGCTTTTGAGATCAGTACCTTAAGGAGACTCATTCAGCCAGTTAGAAATCTACCCACTTGCTTTTCCATTCAAAGTGCGGAAGAGAAATCTCCATTTCTCTCCTAGCCCCGAGAACTACCTAAGAGGCTCTGGCAAATGCTGTGCTGAAATCCATTCTCTCCTCAGCATTTCCCTGACCACCAGGTAACAAGACAAGCAAACAACAAAAACCCCGGTTAGTCAGAGAATTCCAGGGTAGGAGGTGTGGGACTTTACTTCCCAGGACTTCACTTCAAGGGAACTGTAACGTGTTTGTGCGAAATCAGAAAGTCTCTTTTGTTTTTGAAACAGAGTTTCTCTCTTGTCACCCAGGCTGGAATGCAGTGGCGCTATCTCTGCTCACTGCAACCTCCACCTCCTGGGTTCAAGCGATTCTCCTGCCTCAGCCTCCTGAGTAGCTGGGATTACAGGCACCCGCCACCACACCCAGCTAATTTTTATATTTTTAGTAGAGACAGGATTTCACCATGTTGGTCAGGCTGGTCTCGCACTCCCAACCTCAGGTGATCTGCCCTCCTTGGCCCCCCAAAGTGTGGGATTACAGGTGTGAGCCACCGGGCCCAGTCAAAAATCAGAAAATTTCTACCCCTTTGCTTAGGAAATGCCAGAAAACATCAACCTGAGTATGGGGTTGGGGACATTTTATCATTGGAACTCCAATGCTGACACAGCGTAACTGGCATCTCTGACTGCAAGCTGCCTCTCCTTCAGACTGCAAACCTGTTCTAGAGAGAATACAGAATCCGGCAGGCCCGAAAGCTTCCTAAGTCATGTTTCTCAAATCCTGAAGCTGCTACAGCTAAATTCTAGGTAGTTGTGGTACAGACATACAAATCAAGACAAGGCTCCTTGGACTAAGGGTGGTGGTGTAGCATTTTACTGGAATCCGAGGACTAGGGGGACAAACAATCTTCATCTTAGAGGAACACAATGCTGAGGTTGGGGGCGAGGACTGGGGACCAGGCTGCCTGGGTTGGTCCTCTGGCACCTCAGCCACCAGCTGCTGCCTCTCTGCCCCTTGCAAGGTGGAGACCATCAGATGGAGTGTGCTGATGGATTTGCTTACAAGATTAAATGAGTTATACGTACAAGCATCCTGGTGTCTGGCAGGTAACAAGGGCCTCAGCAACATTATTTTATTTATTTATTTATTTAGACGTAGAGTCTCACTGCGTTGCCCAGGTTGGAGTGCAGTGTGGCACGATCTCGGCTCACTGCAACCTCTGCCTCCTGGACTCAAGCAATTTTCCTGCCTCAGCCTCCCGTGTAGCTGAGATTACAGGCATGTGCCACTACGCCCATCTAATTTTTGGTTTTTTGTAGAGATGGGGTTTTGCCATGTTGGCCAGGGTGGTCTCGAACTCCTGACCTCAGGTGATCTGCCCACCTCGCCCTCCCATAGTGTTGGGATTACAGGCATAAGCCACTGTGCCTGGCCCAGTAACTTTATTGGTCTTTGATATACGCAGGGAGAATTTTCTCATTATCTTGTGGTGTGCCTGAAGGCGTGGCGAAACCCTGCTCCCCACGCCTGAATCACTCGGGACTACTACCTTCTGAAGAACCCGGCTCCTGATTTTCCTTCTGGAACTCAGCATCGTCATCTGACCTCTCCTCCTCTCAAGACAAGGGCCATCCCAGGGCACAGGGGCCAGCACTCCTGCCTCTAAGTGACGCTGTGACAACCTTAAGAAACCTCAGCGGCCAGACACGGTGGCTCATGCCTGTAATCCCAGCACTTTGGGAGGCCGAGGAGGGCAGATCACCTGATGTCAGGAGTTCAAGACCAGCCTGACCAACATGGAGAAACCCTGTCTCTACTAAAAATACAAAATTAGCTGGGTGTGGTGGCGCATGCCTGTAATCCCAGCTACCAGGGAGGGTGAGGCAGGAGAATCGCTTGAACCTGGGAGGCAGAGGTTGTGGTGAGCCATTGTACTCCAGCCTGGGCAACAAGAAAACTCCGTCTCAAAAAAAAAAGAACCTCGGTAACAACCTTAAGAATTCTGTGAAAAAGAGGGAGGGAACAGAGACACGTGAAAAGAAAACTGGTTGGATAACTTCCTGCAGATACTATTTAGGGATATTAGTGCCTTCTAGGCGTCCATTCTAGCTTGAAGCAGTAATTCCCAGACTGGCAACCTCCCCGAGGCTATTATCACACCCATGCCAAAGATAAAGGCGCTGGGGCCCTGAGAGAGGCCATGCTGAGCTCTTTGATGCCAAATAGAGATGCTTTCCTCTGATGCCTGCTGAGACAGACTTTCCAGAAGTTGTTCTCCCTCACCTCTCACTTGGGTGCCCCTTCATGACCTCTGCTCAGGGGAACTCTGCTCCCAGGGTGCCTGCTCCTGGCTTCCCCAGCTCCCCTGGGCCTTCTCACTTAATCACCTCCCCTTTACTTCTCTCTTTTGGGCACCCTGAGGAGTGCCAACCTAGCATGACTGAAAACTCGGCAGCACACATACTAAAAAAAAAATTGGAATGATACAGAGAAGATCAGCATGGGCCCTGCACAAGGATGACATGCAAATTCGTGAAGTGTTCTGTATTTCTAATTTTTTTTAACATATATTTAAAAATAAAATATGGCCGGGTGCGGTGGCTCACACCTGTAATCTCAGCACTTTGGGAGGTCGAGGCGGGAGGATCACGAGGTCAGGAGATCAAGACCATCCTGGATAACATGGTGAGATTCCACCTCTACTAAAAATCAAAAGATTAGCCCGGCGTGGTGGCACGAGCCTGTAATCCCAGCTAATCGGAAGGCTGAGGCAGGAGAACTGCTTGAACCCAGGAAGTAAAGGTTGCAGTGAGCCGAGATCGTGCCACTATACTCCAGCCTGGGTGACAGAGCGAGACTCCATCTCAAAAATAAAACAAAATAAAATAAAATAATATAAAATAGGCCGGGCGTGGTGACTCATGCCTGTAATCCCATTACTTTGGGAGGCCGAGGCAGGTGGATCACTTGACATCAGGAGTTCGAGACCAGCCTGGCCAACATGGTAAAACCCTGCCTCTACTAAAAATACAAAAAAAATGAGCCGGGTGTGGTAGTGGGCGCCTGTAATCCCAGCTACTCGGGAGGCTGAGGCAGGAGGATCACGTGAATCCAGGAGGCAGAGGTTGCAGTGAGCCGAGATTGTGCCAGTGCACTCCAGCCTGGGCAAAAAAAGTGAGACTCCTTCTAAAAAAAATTTTTTTTAATCATTTTTAAAAAGCAAAGGAATAACAAACCACAAAATTTAGAATAGTGGCTATCTCTGGGGTCAAAGAACATACAGGGAACCTAAATGACATTACTAATGTTCCATTTCTTTTATTTATTTATTCATTTATTTATTTATTTATTTATTTTGAGAAGGAGTCTTGCTCTAGCGCCTGGCTGGAGTGCAGTGGCACACTCTTGGCTCATTACAACCTCTGCCTCCTGGGTTCAAACGATTCTTCTGCCTCAGCCTCCGGAGTAGCTGGGAGTACAGGTATGCACCACCACACCCAGCTAATTTTTGTATTTTTGGTAGAGACAGGGTTTCACCATGTTGGCCAGGCTGGTCTTGAACTCCTGGCCTCAGGTGATCCACCTGCCTCGACCTCCCAAAGTGCTGGGATTACAGGCATGAACCACCACACCCGGCCTCCATTTCTTTTTCTTTCTTTCTTTTTTTAAAACTTTCCATTTCTTTTTCTTTTTTTTTTTTTTTTTTTTTTTTTTTTTTACTCTTGTTGCCCAAGCTGGAGAGAAATGGCACGATCTTGGCTCACTGCAACCTCTGGCTCCCGGGTTCAAGCAATTCTCCTGCGTTAGCCTCCTGAGTAGCTGGGATTACAAGTACGTGCCACCACACCTGGCTAATTTTTTGTATTTTTAGTAGAGATCGGGTTTCACCATGTTGGTCAGGCTGGTCTCAAACTCCTAACCTAATGTGATCCACCCACCTCTGCCTCTCAAAGTGATGGGATTACAGGCATGAGCCACAATGCCCGGCCCCATTTCTTCTTTTGAGACAGGTCTTTACTCCCACGCTGGAGGGCACTGGTACAATCATAGCTCATTGTAGCCTTAACCTCCTGGGCTCAAGTGACCCTCCCACCTGAGTCTCCCAAGTAGCTGGGATGGGACTACAGGCATGTGCCATCACATCTGGCTAATTTTTTATTTATTACAGAGAATGGGGTCTCCCCCACGTTGCCCAAGCTGTTCTGGAACTCCTGGGCTCAAGCAATCCTCCTGCCTCAGCCTCCCAAAGTGCTGGGATTACTGATGTGAGTCACTGAGCCTGGACTCTAGGGTTCCATTTCCTTTTTTTGGAGACGGAGTCTTGCTCTGTCGTCCAGGCTGGAGTGCAGTGGCGCGATCTCGGCTCACTGCAAGCTCCACCTCCCGGGTTCAAGTGATTCTCCTGCCTCAGCCTCCTGAGTAGCTGGGACTACAGGCGCCTGCCACCATGCCCAGCTAATTTTTATATTTTTAGTAGAGACGGGGTTTCACCATGTTGGTCAGGCTGGTCTTGAACTCCTGACCTCATGATCCGCCCGCCTCGGCCTCCCAAAGTGCTGAGATTACAGACATGAGCCACTGCGCCTGGCCTAGTGTTCCATTTCTTAAGCGCAATGTGGGTACACAGACATTTATATACACTTCATGTAGTCTCTGGTGTACGTGAAATACTAAGTGATACACAAACACCAAAACCTTATGAACTGTTATGAGGAGGGACCATCCACCTAGATCCGCTTCTGCACTCATCTGGTATCTTACTTTGCCAGAGTTCCTTCTCCAACCCAGAAGTTCCCTATCTGGCTGGAGACCTTCTTTCATAAAGATCACTTTCTCAAGCTGACCAGTGGCTTTTACATACGTGTCACAGACAGAATCAGTAATTCAAGCGAGTTACAGGTCATAGCAGATTCACTTTCCCTTGATGCTGGCCACCTGCAGACACCGTGCATGTACTACCTACAGTGCTTCAAGGTGTGGTATTCCGATAGCTTTGGACAGTTATTCCCCACCTGCCCACCACCAATAGACCTGCTCAACAAGCTTACAGCAAGTGAGAAATAATAACTAAATGCAATGCCCTTGTGCTGACTACAAGCAAATGTGAACCCCAGAGCCTGCTAACAAAGCCTAAGGAGCTATGGAAACAGGGAGGGCATTTCGCAGCCTGTGAATTTTGAAGAAGATTTCAGGCCATCTCTAGTAATCATTAACATTTTAGCTACAATGGGAGGTCGAAGTGCTGCCTCAGAATGTGGTGCTGCAGCCTCCAAGAATCTTGCAACAGCAGCAGTCTGGGATCATGTTCTGCCTCTCATTTCCTGCTAGATTTACTGGTTCTGGACACAGCAGAGTATCTTTATCTCTCTAACCATTTTAATGTAAAATAAGATTGTTTGGAGCCCTTTCAGGGCCACGCCTTAGAATTGCTCTGAAAGTAAGAGTACCAAGTGCCTGCTTAACAGCAGGAGATGTTGGCTGATTTAGCTGCTGAGTCATGGGGCTGGAGATAGTGGTTTTCAGTAGCCAAAAACGTTAGTGTATTGCTGGTGAAATCACAAACTCTGCTTGCAAAATTTTATTATTATTATCATTTTGCTGAATTTAATCCTAAAGTTCTTGCTTCTTACCCACTGGAAAGTAAATACTATGGACTTAATAGGCCTTCACTTTTAACCAACGCCATGGAAACCTGTCAGTAGCTAAGAGGACAAAAACGCTAGGGGTTAAGAAAGAAAAGTAGTTTTTGCAGCGGACCAGAAGAAATAATTAAATTCAAGTACATATTTGAACATCTCTTTGCAAGGAAATGAGGAAAATCAGGAGATGTTTTAGTTCTCTTAGAGACCAGCAATAATGTTGAAAAATATAAAAGTCACCGTAACAGAAAACGAAGTGATCATTTCAGCCCTCCCTTGGAGTGGGGGGGATATATTGCGGAGCTGAGTTTTAATGGCTATCAGTTCTCGATCAAAAAGGTGAAATTACTACACCAACTCCTTCCATATTCCATGGAATATGACCCGTCTTGAACTTTGAGAAATTCCCCGGGTCTATGTGAAATTCCAGTTCCAAATAATTTACATGAATGGTTCACAAGAATCCAGGTAGGTTTGATCTAGTTCCCTAGATGGGAATGAGGGGGATGTGAAATTTCAGATGCAACATTAACATGGGCTAGAGAATGAATTAACACTGGGGAAGCATGTGGTGGCGCGACAGATACCTAGGAGGCACTCAAGAAATATGAGGTAGAATTAAAGGAAAGTGAACCTTCCTTTGGCTGTCTCGGCCTGATTCTCACCGCAGCAAAGAGAAAGGGACAGGGTCACCTTGGCGGGTGCCAGGCGGAGCCCGGCCGGACGGGCGCGGCTGGGGGGCAGTGCGCAGGCGCAGGCGGCGCACGTGGCCCCGGGGGCGCACCGCTGCGGCGGGGCCAGCGACCCGACGCCGGAGTGGGGCCGAGGCGCGTAGCCTCTCAACGACTCGACCCCAACGGGGTCTCCCGGATCGCGGCGCAGGACAAGAGGGGCGGAGCAGGAGGGCCGGGGCAGGCGCGGGCAGCCAAAGTCGTCAGCAAGGTCGAGGGCAGGACGCGCGGCCTCGGAGCGACGCTGAGTGCGTGCGGGACTCGCAGTACGTGACGGAGCCCCCAGCTCTCATGCCCGCCAGGCCGCCCCGGGCTCTCACCCGGGACCCCGGCTCCGCACACTCCAGTTCGGCTTACGGGTCCTATCTGGGGCTAGAGTTTCGCTCGCACCACAACAGGGCCGCTGGGTAGTCGGGGCACCCTAACTCCGCCCGCCTCACGTCCGCGGATCGTCACCCCCCTTTCCCGGCTGCTGGCCGCAGTCCCACCCCTTTCCGGGAGGTGAGAGCATGAGTGACGGCTCTCCCGACCAATGGCGAGGCGGCCCTGAGGAGGCGTGTCTGGAAGGCGGGAAGTGGGTGGGGCCCGCCTTAGCTGGGCAGGAAGTCGGCGTGCGCCGCGGACAGTAGGTGTGGAGACCCGGAGCGCATAGACCTCGTAGACCTCGCCGGCTTCACACTCACTTCGGTGTCTGCTGCACCCGCCGCTTCTTCTCTTAGGCCACGAGACCCAGCGGCTAGGTAATGATTAGGGAAGGGCTGAGCAACGAGCAGGTGGCGCAGGGCTTTTCTGGGCTTGTGGGGCTCTTTCCCCTTAGAGGGAGGCTGTGCGCCAGCAGGCCCGGCGTGGCGGGGTCAGGGGCGCGTGCGAGCACCGACTCCCTGGGTGGGAAGTGGCACCCCCGCTCACCCCGAGGCCCGGGACGGGGGCGCAATGCCAGGCGCACGTACTGGGTCCCGATTTCTTTGGAGGGGAAAGTGCAGATCAACACGTGATTACAGACTGCGGGGCAGGATCACCGTCAGGGGAAGGTCGGGAGCTGCACACGCGAGCCGCTTAGCACAGCGGGAGTTGGGAGTGGAAGTTGCTTTTCCATCGTAGCCAAGTGTAAGGTTTTTGGGACGGACGCAGACAGAGCAGTGGTGCCCACTGAGGCCAGGCCTTCCCTAAAATGGAGGAGGGCGGCGAGAGAGGAGATGCCCACGAGGCTGCAACCCCCTCCCCCACCGGCAGCCCCCGCCTCCCGCCTGCACTCGCGGCCCGCGCTTCGGCCCAGTAAGCGGTGACTCATTTCGAGAAGGCACCTCTTCTTGAGGAATCTGCCGCAGAGCCGTTAGATCATTGGCAAGCCCTCCAGGCGACCTCGCCCAAGTTGGGCAAGAGCGGCTGCCCGGCTGGCCACCAAACGTCGGGCCCTGATCTGAGAAGGATTTCCTTTTTTTTTTGCTCTTGTTGCCCAGGCTGGAGTGCAATGGCCTGATCTCCTCGGCTCACCGCAACCTCCGCCTCCTGGGTTCAAGCGATTCTCCTACCTCAGCCTCCCGAGTAGCTGGGATTACAGGCATACGCCACCACGCCCGGCTAATTTTGTGTGTCTGTGTAATATATATATATTTTTTTTTTAATTAGAGGCGGTGTTTCACCGTGTTGGTCAAGCTGGTCTTGAACTCCCGGACTTCAGGTGATCCGCCCTCTTCGGCCTCCCAAAGTGCTGGGATTACAGGCGTGAGCCACCGCGCCCGGCCAAGAAGGATTTTTTTTTTTTTTTTTTTTTTTTTTTTTTGGTGAGACGGAGTCTCGCTCTGTCGCCCAGGCTGGAGTGCAGTAGCCAGATCTCAGCTCACTGCAAGCTCCACCTCCCAGGTTTAGGCCATTCTCCTGCCTCAGCCTCTGTAGCTGGGACTACAGGCGCCCGCCGCCTCACCCAGCTAGTTTTTTGTATCTTTTAGTAAAGATGGGGTTTCACGTGTTAGCCAGGATGGTCTCGATGTCCTGACCTCGTGATCCGCCCGTCTCGGCCTCCCAAAGTGCTGGGATTACAGGCATGAGCCACCGCACCCGGCCAGAAGGATGTATTTTAAGAAAGCTTCCTGTTTACTGTTCCCCTGCTCTGTGGCTTCTCTGGGCTGTAGGGTCCATTGCTTCACTTGTCTTTCGGGCCCACCCGGGCCCTGACTGCTGCATTCATTTACTGTGTCCCTAATTCAGGGTTCCATCCAGGCAGCTAAAAAAGCTGTGAATGGTCCGGGCGCAGTGGCTCCCGCCTGTAATCCCATCACTTTGGGATGCAGAGGTGGGCGCATCACCTGAGGTCTAGAGTTCGAGACCAGCCTGGCCAATGTGGTGAAACCCCGTCTCTACTAAAAATACAAAAATCGGCCGGGCGCGGTGGCTCACGCCTGTAATCCCAGCACTTTGGGAGGCCGAGGCGGGCGGATCACGAGGTCAGGAGATGAGATCATCCTGGCTAACACGGTGAAACCCCGTCTCTACTAAAAATACAAAAAATTAGCCTGGCGTGGTGGTGTGCACCTATAGTCCCAGCTGCTTGGGAGGCGGAGACAGGAGTATGGCATGAACCCGGGAGGAGGAGCTTGCAGTGAGCTGAGATCCTGCCACTGCGCTGTATCCTGGGTGACAGAGCGAGACTCTGTTTCAAAAAAAATCATCTGGGCATAGTGGCAGGCGCCTGTAATTCCACCTACTCAGGAGGCTGAGAGAGGAGAGTCGCTTGAACCCAGGAGGCTGAGGTTGCACTGAACCCAGATGGAGTCATTGCATTCCAGCCTCGGCAAGAACAGCCAAACTCCGTCTCAAAAAATAAAAAAAATCACTTACACTTTATTTTCACATCCCAAGGCTTTTGTCTTGTCTCTAAAATGAAAACAAAAATGCCGAAGTGCCCTAATAAAATTGCCTTTAAAAGTATGACTGAAATACACAAAGTACAGTGGTGGCCTGGAGATGGGGCGGGGGAATATTAACTAGAAATGGCCTGAGATAACTTAGCAGTGATGGAAATGTTACTCGGGTATGTAATTTGCCAAAACGCAAAATTAACTTAAATATGTTTAAACAAATTTGCCTTTTTGGAACCTAGTAGATAAAAACTAAGTACCTTTTCCTTGGCTAATGAATAAAACTCCATTGTTACGTAGACAACAAAGCCACAGAAGTGACTTCAGTAAATGATTTTGCAAGTTAAAAATCTGCCATTTGCCGCCTCAGGACATTTCAGAGAAGATGTTGGAGGGTTGCCCAGCTAGATAATGGCTTTAAACACTAAGTTCCTCTCACCCACCTCAGTTCTATAAGTTGTTCAGTTAGTTTCTTTGGAGAGCGCCAAGGAAAAAAGTAAGAAAGGATTTTTCTTTGAGGAATTGCTATTTGTTTTTCATTGCTGCAAATTTTTGTGGTGTTTTGTTTTGGTTTTGGTTTTTTGTTGTTGTTTTTAAGGTGTTGTCAAAGGAAGCCCCTTCCCTTGAAGTATCCTGGTGTTCAAAGACTTTCCTCTATTTACAAATTATAAAACCCCCTTGGGAAGAAATTAGATGTCGTTATTGGCTGCTCCTGGTGGCTCACCCCTATAATCATCCTAGCATGCTTTGGGAGGCCAAGGCAGGGGAGGATCACTTGAACCCAGGAGTTTGACACCAACCTGGGCAACATAGTGAGACCCCCATCTCTTAAAAAAGTAATTAAAATAAAGATGTTGTCATTAATGACATAACAATACTGAAGACCGGAGTACTGTGAAATTGGAAAGTCCCAGGAAGTGGCGTTAGCCAAGATCGTATGGTCCAAGGACTTCATTGTTCCTGACTTCCAAACTCAGAATTTCTGATTATTAAATAACTACTAAGTGAATATTGTGCTGCTACTTCAAATTTAATCTGAAGAATGTTGTCCAAACTTAATTCGCTATTTTGTTTTAATTCTGCTGCAAGCCAGATTTTCCCCTCGTCCCCCCACCCTCTTTTCGGCCTCGCCCTAGGTGGTTTTGCTTGTGACCTTCATGTCTGTTCTTGGTTCCTTTCCATTCCCATGCCAGGCCTCATTGTTCACTCATGACAATAGCCAGTTTCAGACAGTTCCCTGGCTGCTCTGCATCCAGCAATACATTCATCTATTTGGATTTGATTCTCCCTGGGTACACACATTTGTGGGCTTTCTCTCCCTCTCTTTTTTTTTCCTTTTTGCTTACAGAACAAGACCTCAGTTGCTGCGGTTTAACCCATTTATGCCGGAAGTTGCAAATCTTTTTTGTGAAAAATCAGGCCTTGGTGATGACTTGAGCAGTCAGATAAAAATAACTCCCACACACTTAGCGTTCCAGTAATGGAACACTAGGCATAAATAGGTTAAGGCCTTCCAGAGCTTGGCCCTAACTGCTTACTTAGGAGAATTCCCACTGCTTTCCAGCAGGCTTTTTCCCCCACCCTAATCAACTTTCCTACATCCAGTATTTAGTCCAATGCCGATTGTTTGTAGTCCATGAACCTCGGAAGTGATTCCTTGAATGAGTGAGCAAATGCAGCATTATGGCTTATGGAAAACATGAACTGTGTGTTTCTCCTACAGAAATTCACCATGTCTATTCTCAAGGTCCATGCCAGGGAGATCTTTGACTCTCGTGGGAATCCCACTGTTGAGGTTGATCTCTTCACCTCAAAAGGTATGTGCCACCTTCGTTTCCAGAGTTCCTTCTACCACGCTTCATTTTACAAATTTTCTACAAATGCTGGAGCCTTAGGCAAAAAAAAAAAAATTATTTATATATATATATATATAAGCTTTTTTTGTATCTGCACATGCTAGTAGGTTGTGATTCCTGACTCTGAGGGTTGGGGGATTTTCAGGCATGGAGCCAGTGTCTTGCTGCTTCCTGGCTTTTTGTTTGTTTTTTGAGATGTCTTGCTCTGTCACCCAGGCTGAAGTGTGGTGGCATGATTTCAGCTCACTGCAACCTCCACCTCCCGGGTTCAAGCAGTTCTTCTGTCTCAGCCTCCCAAGTAGCTGGGACTACAGGCGTGCACCACCACGCCCGGCAATTTTTGCATTTTTGGTAGAGACGGGGTTTCACCATAGTGGTCAGGCTGGTCTCGAACTCCTGACCCCAGGTGATCCGCCCGCCTTGGCCTCCCAAACTGCTGGGATTATAGGCGTGAGCCACCACGTCTGACCCTGCCAGCTTCTTGGCTTAAAACCACATAAGTTGACTCCTAAGTCAGTTGAGGTGATAGCTCACTGAAGTAAGGTGATACCATGAGGGAAAGAGATGAGGGGAGGGCGAGCAGGCGTGAATGTAGCACCCTTATCTCTGTGTCTAGAAATCACTCTTTAGCAAGGATCAAGGACAGTTTTTACCTGTGGGCTCTGGAATAGTGCAGAGGCTCTCATTTTTGCTTGGCTGTCAGTCCCCATAGGAGGAGTTTTCTTATGAAAAAATAACAGAATGGTGAAACTCCTCCTTTTAAGAAGAAAATCCAGTGCCTCTGTAGCCCTGTGTTACTTTCAGCACATGGTACAATGGACAGAGTGGGTGAGGTTGGCAAAGGAGCTTCAGGCAGAATCATTCAGTGGTGCTAAACTCCCAGAGAACTGCCAGTCGGAGCTGAGTCATCGTCTGTGAGTCACAGGCCTGGCAGTGGAACCCCAGCCCTTCCCTTCCCCTTGCACCTCCCCTACCCCTCAGGAAGAAAGGATCCTTGAGGCCCGACTTCATTGGGCAGAAGAATGCCTGTGTTCTGCCTTTGGCTGCTTGCTGTGTGGGCTCTCAAGCACAGTGGGTTTTCTCCAGGACACTCGCTTTATGGGGAATCCTGAGGGCTCTCACAGGATGCTGAGAATTCCCTTCATCCAATAAGATTGGTTTGCTTAGTGAATGGGTGGAACTTTCTGCTTAGATTAATGAACATTAAAGCAACAAAAGACCCCAGACGCTAAAAGATTGTTGGGAGGCGGACATTTTGAAATTGAAATGAATGGAACTTTCTTACATTTATTAAACTGCATTTTATTATCTTTATTCCTTCCCCCCACATCCATCCTGTTTGCCAGTTTCCAGTTGGGCATAGAACTCCCAAAATAGGATTTAGCATTGTCCAAACTGAAGCAAATGAGCTAGATACTCCTCCTGAACCAGTTAAATTCCCCTGATTTTATGCTTAACATCAATGTAGTACCTGCCTGGGTGTGATGCTCATTCCTGTAAACCCAGCATTTTGGGAGACTGAGATGGGCAGATACTTGAGGTCAGGAGTTCAAGACCAGCCTGGCCAACATGGTGAAACGCTGTCTCTACTGAAAATACAAAAATTAGCCGGGCGTGGTGGCGTGCTCCTATAATCCCAGCTACTGGGGAGGCTGATGAAGGAGAATTGCTTGAACCCAGGAGATGGAGGTTGCAGTAAGCCGAGGTCACCCCATGCACTCCAGCCTGGGGGATACAGCGAGACTCTCAAAAAAAAAAAAAAATACCAGAACATCTTCGGTTCCCTGTGTGGCTTGCGTTGGATTTCTCTTGGGCAGTGCTGCTGGGGTAATCCACAGGGCACCAATGCGAGCTTGTGAGGTACACATATTTTCCTGGGTCGGAATCTACATTTTAACAAGACCCCCAGCTGGCATGTAGGCTCTGCTATAGAGCACTTTCTTTCTGCTAGAGGAATCAGTCATCTTTGCAGTAAAGTCTGCAGTACAGGATCATAAATATGTGAGAGGCACGAAGAACAGACCAGAGTGTTTAATTCACGCAGTTGGTAGGAGGAAGAAACAGCTCCCTGATGACAAATGCATTTGTGGGCGGGAGGGGACTTGGGACTGTGCTGGAACTGGATTTCTGAATTGCTACTATGTCTTTTTTTCTTCTCATCCAGGTCTCTTCAGAGCTGCTGTGCCCAGTGGTGCTTCAACTGGTATCTATGAGGCCCTAGAGCTCCGGGACAATGATAAGACTCGCTATATGGGGAAGGGTAAGCCTTAGAACCCACAGCCCATGGCCTCCCTGCCTCCAGCCCCACTCCTGGCCTTGCCCAGTCCTGTCCTTCTCTCTGGGTGGGGCTTGCATTTGCAGGTTTATGGCAGGTAAACCTCCCGTAACCCATGATGTTGATGGAAGCAGTGCACCACCACGTGGACAGGAAAGTTGGTGTGTGGATTACAGGGTTCCTGAGCCTGCATGCTCTGGGTCGAGAGTTTCAATGCTTGTTTCTATTGCAGTTTGTCCCCAGTCTGTGAAATACTCCTTCATGATTAGGACAGGAATCCAAGGATGAGAACAGGGCCTGTTAACTAAAGAAAAGTTTCCCCATCTCCCAGGGGGTTTCTGTGGGCCCTCCAGATCATCAGCCTCTTCAAGGGCAAGAAAGTATCCAGGGAAGGTCTAGCCAATGGCTTACCCTTAATGGTGAGCTACAGATGTGTCATTTAGTCTGATTTTCCTGTTGACTGACTCACAGGAGCCCTCTCTGTGGCAGAGCCAGCCTCTGGCTGTATTCAAATTGACTTAGTGTGTGTGCAACATTGACCTTTCTAGAGATAGTACATGTGGCCAAATTACAGAAAAGCACGCAGGGCTAGATCGCACATTCTCCGTGGGGGACCCGGAAAACTCCAGAGAGGCTGCAGGGGAGGGACAATGATGAAATCAGGTTGCGAAACACTGGGCTGGTGTCGCAGTGGTGGTGCTGGGTGTTCAGTCCTGCTTTAATGCTGTAAGAATCAGTGTCCACACACCAACATGTTACCATGTCACTGTTGTTTAATGGCCTGTGTGGGGATTTACCCAGAGCAGGATGGTGCTGTGCCTTGATGGTAATGAGTGCTCAGTAAGTCAGCATTTGTGGAAGATGTGGAAGATTGAACTCATGACCCCCTAAATGCTCTCCTCTGCTTTCCTGTTCCCTTGCTGTCTCTCACTCGCAGTCCTTAATCACTGGTTCTCTTCTGAGTCTCTCTCATTTTTCCTTCTTCATCCTCCTCTGCTGGGCAGGCATCTCCAGACCTGTTAAGTATATTAATGAGTTCCTGGCACCAGCCCTGTGCACTCAGGTAACTGATTGGACAGCCTTTAGTCTGCGGCTGGTGTTTCCAGTGCATGGTCTTGCAAACTAACCGGTCAGATCACTGAGCCAGCTGCTGTTTGTGTGGCTCTAACACTCTGGGGTCCTAGGTAGGAGCACTCAGACTAGGCCGGAAAGTCCTCCGATTCTGGGGGGAAGGGGAGAGGGGTAAGAGGTCCCATGGAAGGTCCCTTGGTGGGCTTCCGGGTCAGCCTTAACAGTGGCTCTCTCTAGCAATGCTGCTCAAGCCTGGTTTTAAAATTAATGTCAAGTAATTTGATTTGATTGTTCCTTCTAGGTGTCTCAAAGGCTGTTGAGCACATCAATAAAACTATTGCGCCTGCCCTGGTTAGCAAGGTAGGACCTGCCTCCTGATAACTAATGTGTCTAATGCCACCAGAGCGTCTCCCAATCCCAGGGGCTTTCCTGTTTATGGAAGAGCTTATTCTGAGAGCTACAGAAGCCGATTGGATTCCGTGTCATGCATGAGAACAATCCGTGCATGACATAAGTCTAACCTGCCTGCTGCCTCACAGTCCGCTTATGGGAGCAGATGGAATCGCATCAGAAGAGTGAGGCACTTAGAGCCCTGAGGTTCTTCGCCTCTGCAACTCTCTGGACCTTTGGGGAAATCAAGATCCAGATTTTAAGAATGCTTTCTCAGGGGTGTTTGTGGTAGTGTCCATAGTGACTAATTTCTCATGGATGTTGGAATTATTTACTATAATTCTACTGACTTTAGCAGTGGAGTTCCTTCCTGTTCAGTGAAATCATCCGGGAAACCTCAATATGTCAAACGTAAAAGTAGAGCTGCTGGAGGTGAAGTGGGGCTGGGGACCTAGCAACCCACCTGACTCAGCAGGTTTTTATTATCATTTACCCTCCCTTCGGCCCGTCCCTCCGTAATTCCTGTGGCACTCATCAGATGGGACTGATTTGAAAAGCCCTGTCTAAAAATGCTCTGGGCGAGGTACAGTGACTCACACCTGTAATCCAAGCACTTTGGGAAGCCGAGGTATGTGGATTACTTGAGGTCAGGAGTTGGAGACCAGTCTAGCCAACATGGTGAAACCCCATCTCTACTATAAGTACAAAAATTAGCCCGGCGTGGTGGCGCACCCCTGTAGTCCCAGCTACTTGGGAGGCTGAGACATGAGAAACACTTGAAGCTGGGAGGCAGAGGTTGCAGTGAGCAGAGATTGCGCCACTGCACTGCAGCCTGGGCAACAGAGTGAGACTCTGTCTCAAAAAATAAAAATAACAAAACTCTCTAGGCCCAGTCCAAGCCCAGCCACAGCCTCCATCTGTTCTTGAATCTAGTCCCTCTCCTCCATGAATTCATTCTGTACAGGGAAAAGGAGGAGCTCCTTTGTTGTCTCTGTCCCCCACTTGTTGGTTTAAGCCTGGGTTTTGTGGCACTCTGTAATTACTCCCTGCCTGACCGGCCCCCAGACGAAATTTCTCGTTACTGTTTTGCCTGCAACACCCTCTGCCAGTCTCCTGGAAACCTCCACATGTACCTTGTTCTCTGTCCCTTCATATCCCTACATAGTGTGACTCACACGATGAGCAGGACATCCCCCGGCATATTCTTCCCCCTGGGAGAAACATACCATACCAACCTGTTGGTGAGAACTGGCCTCTGAGGCTGTGCCTGGGTAACTGCCTGCCTGTTCCAGTGATGCCTTGACAAAGCTGCAAAAGACACCAAGTTGCTAGCACAGCATGATGGGATCAAAGCTGATTTTCTTTGCATATTTTTTATACCAAGAATATTATAGATAAAAATAATGCCTTGTTAATATATTAGTAAGTTTAAAATGTAATGCTGATTTTTGGTTGGGTGCAGTGGCTTACGCCGGTAATCCCAACACTTTAGATGGGCAGATTCCTTGAGGTCAGAAGTTTAAGACCAGCCTGGGCAACATGGCAAAGCCCATCTCTGCAAAAAAAAAAAAAAAAAAAAAAGTACAAAACTCAGCCAGGCATGGTGGCGCATGCCTGTAGTCACAGCTGAGGTTGCAGGATCATTTGAGCCCAGGAGGTGGAGGTTGCAGTGAGCTGAGATCATGACACTGCATTCCTGCCTAGGCAACAGAGCGAGACTCTGTCTCAAAAAGTTAAAAAAAAAAATTTAAAAAGTAATGCTGGTTTTTATTGGATTACTTTGAGCCAGTTCTTAGTACATCAGTTTTGTTACTTTAACTCATTTTGATCCATTATTAGACACTCTGCTAAGTGATTTCAGACTACCTGCAGAAATCATGCCTCCCATCAGAGGATGGAGATTTGCAATCTTTGAGGTTAGCCAAGAGTGAGCAGCAGAGCCCATCTTTCAAGGGCTCAGCCTGCTTGAGTGAACAATGAGCTTTGCTTATTTATTGCCCATGAAAGCCATGTTCCTTCGTAGCAGTAGTTTACATAGCACATACCTGACAATTCTCTTGGGTGTAAAGTCACTTTGGACTCCCTGGGTAGACCATCACCTTTGTGACACAAGCATTGTGTCTGAGAGCGTCCATCTCTTTCATTGTTGGGTGAATGAAACACCATCAAAGCAAGCAGAAGGCAGTGTTTTGTCTCACCATTGATTTTTGTCCCCCACTTTTTTTGCTTATAAAACAAACATCACAGAATTGATTTTTATTTTACATAGTTCCAAAGTCAGATTCCATGGTAGGGGGGAGCAAAGGCTGTGCAGATAAGAGTGACACCAACCCCTCATTCTCCCCTCTCCCTCTTAGAAACTGAACGTCACAGAACAAGAGAAGATTGACAAACTGATGATCGAGATGGATGGAACAGAAAATAAATGTGAGTGGCCCGAGGAGGCATCTTTACTGGGGAAGATCGTGAAGTCTCCTAAAGACTTTAAAAACTTTCAGGAAGAGGTCCATGATCTTAGTGACAAGCTAATGAGCCTGTCGTCCCCTCCCATTTCTTTGCGTCACTCTTAAGAAATCACATTTTTGGCCAGGTGCGGTGGCTCACGCCTGTAATCCCAGCACTTTGGGAGGCCGAGGCGGGCAAGAGATCGAGACCATCCTGGCTAACATGTGAAACCCCATCTCCACTAAAAATACAACAGTCCCAGCACTTTGGGAGGCCGAGATGGGTGGATCACGAGGTCAGGAGATCGAGACCATCCTGGCTAACATGGTGAAACCCCGACTCTACTAAAAAATACAAAAAACTAGCCGGGTGAGGTGGCGGGCGCCTGTAGTCCCGGCTACTCAGGAGGCTGAGGCAGGAGAATGGTGTAAACCCGGGAGACAGAGCTTGCAGTGAGCTGAGATCCAGCCACTGCACTCCAGCCTGGGCAACAGAGCGAGACTCCGTCTCAAAAAAAAAAAAAATACAACAAATTATACAGGCCTTGTGGCTGGTGCCTGTAGTCCCAGCTACTCGGGAGGCTGAGGTAGGAGAATGGCATGAATGGGGGAGACGAGATTGCGCAACTGCACTCCAGCCTGGGCAACAGAGCAAGGACTCCATCTCAAACAAAAAAAAGAGAAATCACGCTTTTGAGTATCAGGAGCAAAACCAGGTGATAATAGCCTGTCAGTTCGGTTACTTGGAACAGCTTTGCTCCTTATAATGAATTCAGCAATTCCTATAGTTGGCCAGAGCTGGGCTCTGTCTTAGAGGGGAAAAGCAGTGGTGAGTCCACAGGGAATGCTATTTGCATTTCTAGTAACAGTGTGATGGGGGAGGAGATGGCAGGAGAAAAGCTGGTGAGTCAGAAATGACTCCATTCCACTCGGTTCTCTTCTGTTCTAGCTAAGTTTGGTGCAAACGCCATTCTGGGGGTGTCCCTCGCCGTCTGCAAAGCTGGTGCTGTTGAGAAGGGGGTACCCCTGTACCGCCACATTGCTGACTTGGCTGGCAACTCTGAAGTCATCCTGCCAGTCCCGGTGAGTGGTTTATTGCAACTTCCCAAGCAAGGAGTTGGGAGTTTCAGCTTGCTGTTGGGGACCCAAGACCTCCTATGCCTTGATCTCTTTAACACATGTGACTCTCCCAGCACAGCTCTGCCCCTTGTTAAGTGTGACCTTGAGCAGGTAATTCAACTTGCCTGTGCCCCAGGTCCTTTATTGGCAGTGGAGGCTCGGGTAGGAAATGACAGCAGTACTTTCCTTGCTAGGCTGTGAGCATTAGCTGACATAGTCACTAGCGTTTCTCCTGATGATCATGAATTTGCAGTTATCAAAATAGACCTGGTATGAACTGGTTGCAGTAGTGCACACCTGTAGTCCCAGCTAATCAAGAGGCTGAGGCAGGAGGATCACTTGAGCCCAAGAGTTTGAGACCAGCCTGGGCAAGACCAGTATAGTCAGATCCTGTCTCTAAAAACATGAGTCAGAGACCTGGTGAGCATTTCATGGCCACCCTGACCCCACTGATGCTCCTCAAGGAGCAAGTCTTGGGCTCATCTGTGAGCTAGATGGGGATGGTAGGACCAGAGGGGCCTGCTGCCCTGTGGGGCTCTCTGGGCCTGGTGCCATGCTTCTCTGTTCTCTCCCCAGGCTTTCAATGTCATCAATGGCGGTTCTCATGCCGGCAACAAGCTGGCCATGCAGGAGTTCATGATCCTCCCAGTCGGTGCAGCAAACTTCAAGGAAGCCATGCGCATTGGAGCGGAGGTTTACCACAACCTGAAGAATGTCATCAAGGAGAAATACGGGAAAGATGCCACCAATGTGGGGGATGAAGGCGGGTTTGCTCCCAACATCCTGGAGAATAAAGAAGGTAAAGGCGCTGGGGAATCCCCACCCACCCACCCACCCAGCCCTGCAGCACCAACTCCCTCTGTGCGGGGGTTGTCCACACCCGCCTCTGTGCAGGGGTTGTCCACACCTGCCTCTGTGGAAAAGGTTTTCATTCCACCTGTAGTTTGTAAAGATCAAGACCCTTCAAACAGGGTTTTAAGGAGGGAAAGGGGAGCTTCGTTTGATTTTACTTATTTTTTTCTTTCTTTGAGACGGAGTCTCTGTCGCCCAGGCTGGAGTGCAGTGGCGCAATTTCGGCTCACTGCAACTTCTGCCTCCTGGGCTCAAGCAATACCTAATAGCTTGGGGAGCCAGGTGTCTGTCCATCTGTCCTGCTGGCAGGACAGCTTAGCCATGGACGGCAGACCCTGAGCCTGAACTCTCAACGGCACAGCCTGGCAGGAGGATCCTGCCACCCAGGGCTGCCTCTACTGGGCTTTCTCTTGGATCCTGTTTCAGCTCTATTTAAGGCCTGTGCCTTGGGAGAGCTGATCTCAGCTGGTTACTGTAACTGTATCTTGGCCAGGACAGCTGTTCCTGGGCACTGAATTTGGGAGCATTTATCAAGGAGAAAGGCTGCTTTCTTGGAAGCTGTGCTGAATTTCCCATTTAGTCTACACCAGGAGCTCCGGCCCATGGTTTCTTGCCCCAAAGCAGGAAAAAAGTAACTGACGTTGTTGAAACTACTGGTTGGGGCCTGAATACCTCTTGACCTTTGTGTTACAGTCCATGTGTAACAGCTGTTGAAGGGAACCTACCTGTTTTCCAAACCTGTTGCCACCATCTCTTCCCAGGCCTAGAGCTGCTAAAGACTGCCATTGGGAAAGCTGGCTACACTGATAAGGTGGTCATTGGCATGGACGTAGCAGCCTCCGAGTTCTTCAGGTCTGGGAAGTATGACCTGGACTTCAAGTCTCCCGATGACCCCAGCAGGTACATCTCACCTGATCAGCTGGCTGACCTGTACAAGTCCTTCATCAAGGACTACCCAGGTGAGTGTTCCCGGAGTGCCGTCTTCCTTTCCTGCCACTGACCTGCAGCATGGCAGCTGGAGCATCTGGCTGGCTGGGGATGGGGAGCGTGTGTCTGGACCTCTGGCTCCCGTGGGGGATTCATCAGGGGGCTTCCCCCTAGTTGTACATACACAGGGCTTCACAGAGGTTCTTGTGTAGCTAAGGAGCTCGGGTGCCAGCAGCGGTCTGTGCTCCATTAGACAGGCGAGGGAACCAAGCCTTCAGAATTAGAATAGCCACTTGTTACTGAGATGTATTATGCTTCCTGTGAGCTGGAAATATTCATTTTAGGCTCTGTGTGTACACAGGATAGGGACTGTGACTTCTACAGGAGAGGAAACTGATGGGCTGGTTGAATAATCTGCCCGAGAGCACACAGCAAATAGTGGGGCAAGAATTCAGACCAGGAAATCTGACTGCAGAGTCTGTGCATTTAACCACTACCCTAAACAACTTAGTCAAGGTTGAGCCAAGACCCAAACTCAGGTCTTCTCACTTCTGAGTCTGTGGCTCCATTCTGATTTTCAGTGGCACTAAACTCAAACCACCCTAGACAAATAAGTGTTCTCTTCTTATACAGGCCTTAAAAAGTTTTTTTGACACTGGGCATATAGTGGCTTACGCCTGGAATCCCAGCGCTTGGAGAGACTAAAACGGCATCACTTGAGCCCCAGGAGTTTGAGATCAGCCTAGGGAACATAGCAAGACTCCATTTCTGCAAAAAAATTAAAATAAATAGCTGAGTGGGTGGGAAACCCCTGTAGTCCCAGCGACTCAGGAGGCTGAGGTGGGAGAATCATTTGATCCCAGGATTTCGCAGCTACAGTTAGCTATGATTGCACTCAAGCCTGGGTGACAGTGAGATTTTTTGTTTTAGATCTATTGACCCAGGATTGTGGGTGACTTGTCCTCTGCTGCAGGAGTAGGTTGGTGGGGCACATTGTTTCAAGGATCAGTTGGGGAGCCATCCCTGTCCTATAATTTTGGGCAGTGTGAGGCCAGGCGAGCAGCAAGTCTAGGGGGAAGCAAGGCTGGGCATTGCAGAGGAACACATTGGAAGGATCACACTGATGAAGCGTGTCCCTCCTTTCCTTAGTGGTGTCTATCGAAGATCCCTTTGACCAGGATGACTGGGGAGCTTGGCAGAAGTTCACGGCCAGTGCAGGAATCCAGGTAGTCGGGGATGATCTCACAGTGACCAACCCAAAGAGGATTGCCAAGGCCGTGAACGAGAAGTCCTGCAACTGCCTCCTGCTCAAAGTCAACCAGATTGGCTCCGTGACCGAGTCCCTTCAGGCGTAAGTGTCTTCCCGGGCAAGCAGCTTTCCCGCAGCTACGGCTTGTGAATCAGAAAAGGGCCCTTTTGTTCTGTCGATGGGGAATCCTGCTGGCCAGAATGTAGGACACCTTGGAATTTTAACGGTTTTGTGTCTGAACTCGGGAGCCTTTTAAATTACAGGTCCAACATTTTGGGCCTGTAATCCCAATGTTTTGGGAGGCCAAGGCAGGAGGATCACTTGAGCTCAGGAGCTCAAGACCAGCCTGGGCAACATAGCAAGCAGATGTATTCTGTGAAGAGCTCAGTGAGAGAACACTAGTCTTTCTCCCATCAAGGGAGGCTGAACCCAGTGTTTCAACTATGAAGAGGGCTAAGAAGGTCCTGGGGGTGGAAGAGTTCAGAGGAGGGTGAGGGTTGTCCTCTGTGCTCTTGATAGAGCCCAGGCATGGAGAGCCTTAGCCATTAACAGCCCCTCCACTGCTTTCCTGCTGGCACCGAGGGGTAATGGCATTGGGGTTTGTGGCACCAGAAAATGGGGTCATGCCATCCGGGTTGTCTCTTGGCTTCTAGGTGCAAGTTGGCCCAGGCCAATGGTTGGGGCGTCATGGTGTCTCATCGTTCTGGGGAGACTGAAGATACCTTCATCGCTGACCTGGTTGTGGGGCTGTGCACTGGGCAGGTAAGAATGAGCGTCTCCTCCTTTCTTCTCTCTGACCTCAACTTCCTGGAAGACCCAAAACCAGTGAAGCTCCGTGTCTGTCCCTGTTTTGCTCATGTCCCCTGAGTTGCTGCCCTGGTTTCTGAGCCTGAACAGAATGGGGGCATGAGGGCCCTGCTTGTATGTTGTAGCCCCCCTTTCCTAGGCTCAGATCCTCTAGAAATTCTCTCTCTGACATCACACCCTCTCCCTGCCAGAAATGCCTGCAAAGCCTGTCCACTATAAGCAAATGGCCTTTCTTTTCTCCTAGATCAAGACTGGCGCCCCTTGCCGATCTGAGCGCTTGGCCAAGTACAATCAGCTCCTCAGGTAAGGAGGGCTCTGGAGAACAAGGGGCCTGTGGTTCACCAGCTGGGGCTGCACTCAGTGTAGGTACTGCCCTCCCCCAGGAGCTCCTGGCTCTGGGAATGGGTACAGGGGCAGGTGCACAGTGCAGACAGCCAGGCCCTGAGCAGGCCTAGACCCCACCCCCTGCAGTGCCATCAGAGGCAGAAACCTGCTCCGCACAGTGCTGCCCTCTTCCTGTAAGAAAGAATGGGACCCCCTGTGACAGCTGATCCATGACTTCCTTAGAGCTTTCAGAGAGCCCCTTCATGATCTGTTTCAGCACATTTAACCAGTTTGTGGATATGGAGCCAGGGCTCGGAGAGAGGAGGAAAAAGTCAAAGGGCACATGGCTGGGTTTCCACTTCTCAGCGCTGTGGGGATGTTCTGGTCTCCCTTTCCTGTCTGTGTCCTTGAGAAGCCTCTGAACACCAGGAGACTTGTCCCCCCGTCCCCCCGCCACCCGCTTTTTGTTTTTGTTTTTTTGAGATGAGGTCTCGCTCTGTTGCCTAGTCTGGAGTGCAATGGCACGACCTCAGCTCACTGCAGCCTCCGCTTCCCAGGTTCAAGCAATTCTCCCACCTCAGCCTCCCGAGTAGCTGCAATTACAGGCGTACCACCACACCTGGCTGATTTTTGTATTTTTAGTAGAGATGGGGCTTCACCATGTTGGCCAGGCTGGTCCCGAACTCCTGACCTTGGGTGATCCACCCACTTCAGCCTCCCAAAGTGCTGGGATTACAGGTGTGAGCCACTGTGCCCGGCCAATAATATACCACTCCCCCACTGACTCAGGCACCACTGGGATACAAACCCCCTTTTTTAGTTATTTTCTGGACTTGTAGGGAAACAACACCCATTTCCTAAGTTCTCCCCTATTACCCCTTCATTAAAACTGTATCCTGGGAATTTTCATACACACACAAAGGAGCAGGTGAAGAGTAGACACAGGGCTTTTTGTTATTTTGTTTGTTTGAGACAGGGTCTTGCCATGTCACTCAGGCTGGAGTGCAGTGGGGCAGTCATAGCTTCAAACTTCCATTCTTTTTTTGCTGCGGAATTTTATTTATTTTTATTTTTTTGAGACGGATCTCGCTGTGTCGCCCAGGCTGGAGTGCAGTGGTGCAATCTTGGCTCACTGCAACCTCTGCCTCCCAGGTTCAAGCAGTTCTCCTGTCTGAGCCTCCGAAGTAGCTGGGATTACAGGTGCCCACCACCATGCCTGCCTAATCTTTTTTGAACGTTTAGTAGAGACGGGGTTTCACCATATTGGTCAGGCTGACCACAGGTGATCCTCCCACCTTGGCCTCCCAAATCTGGCTTCTCAGAGAAGCACAAGTTTAGAGGGTTTAAAGAAGGTGGACAAATTCTGTGTTCTCAACTTCCCAGGAGTGGGGCTGTGTCTGACCACATCTAGGATGGGAAAACTTACAACTTGAGGTCTGACTTTTCTTTTTTCCTCCCCATCTTTTTATCTTTCTCCTTCCCAAGAATTGAAGAGGAGCTGGGCAGCAAGGCTAAGTTTGCCGGCAGGAACTTCAGAAACCCCCTGGCCAAGTAAGCTGTGGGCAGGCAAGCCCTTCGGTCACCTGTTGGCTAAATAGACCCCTCCCCTTGTGTCAGCTCGGGCAGCTCGAGGCCCCGACCAACGCTTGCAGGGGTCCCTGCTAGTTAGCGCCCCTCACCCACCGCCTTGGAGTCCGTGCCGCTTCCTTCGAACTTCTACAGAACCAAGCTCCCCGGAGCCCTGTTTGGCAGCTCTAGCTTTGCCGTCGTGTAATTGGCCCAAATCACTGTTTTTCTCGCCTTACTTTCCACCAAGTGTCTGGAGTCATGTGAGCCTCGTGTCATCTCCGGGGTGGCCACAGGCAAGATGCCCGGTGGTTTTGTGCTTAAAATAAAAAGCCTCAGTGACCCATGAGAATACTCCGTGTGCCTATGTATGTTTGGAACCATCTGGGTCTGTCCTTTATATTCAGGGGGCCTGGCAAAAGGGTGTTGGCCTTTGAGAACTAAGGTTTGGTGTCGGAACAGCAAGGGATGAGGATCCATTGAGGACATTTTCCTGGGTCCTTGGGAAGGGAACTAGAGGCAAAGGCAAGAAAAGAGACATACGCGGTCCCTCTAGGGTAGTGGGGTCACAACAGGGAGTCTGAGCTGGGAGGCAGAGCCCACACCTTGTTTGGAAGAAACTTCAAATGCAGGCCTATTTGTAGATTATCTTAAGGATGGTAGCTACTAGGTTACACAGCCATATTGTTCAGACCAGAAAGACTCGGGTAAAGGTGACCATCCTGGGAAGAGCTGGCATAGGGTCTCTTCCTGGGGAAAGCAAGTGAAAGAAGGATTAAAAGGGAACTCTGGGCAGGAAGGTAGAAGGGCATCGAGAAGACCCCAGGACCCGATTTGAATGAGTGAATTCCACTCCTCGGTTTCTCGAGCTTCGGGTTTCAGGTGCTCCGAAGCTGTCATTTGTAGCTGGTGCCGCTGCATTGGATTATGCAGATGGAAAACTTGCATGTTGGAGAAAGTACTGTTCTAGGGTAATGCTGAACACAGGGTGCGAAGAATACGTTTATTTAAAAGTGAGAGATAAAGCCAGGTGTGGTGGGTGGCTCATGCCTATAATCCCAGCACTTTGGGAGGCCAGGGCAGACGGATCTCCTGAGGTCAGAAGTTCAAGACCAGCCTGGCCAATATGGCAAAACCCCGCCTGTACTAAAAATACAAAAATGAAGCTGGGTACAGTGGCTCGCGCCTGTAATCCCAGCACTTTGGGAGGCTGAGGCTGCTGGATCACAAGGTCAGGAGTTCGAGACCAGCCTGGCCAATATGGTGAAACCCTGTCTCTACTAAAAAATACAAAAATTAGCCAGGCATGGTGGCAGACGCCTGTAGTCCCAATTACTCAGGAGGCTGAGGCGGGAGAATCACTTGAACCCAGGAGGCGGCAGTTGCCGTGAGCCGAGATTGCGCCACTGCACTCCAGCATGGGTGACAGAACAAGACTCCGTTTCAAAAGAAAATAAAAAATTAGCCGGGTGCGGTGGCATGTGCCTGTGATTCTAGCTACTCAGGAGGCTGACGCATGAGAATCGCTTGAACCCAGGACATGGAGGTTGCAGTGAGCCAAGATCACGCCACTGCACTTCACCCTGGGCAACAGAGTGAGACTCCATCTCAAAAAAATAAAAGTAAAAGAGATGAGAAACTGGTTGCCATCTGCACCTTGAAGAGGTCTCATATTCTATTACTTGATTTTTCTCCTTAAAAGAAGTATCTTGGCCGGGCGCGGTGGCTCACGCCTGTAATCCCAGCACTTTGGGAGGCCGAGGCGGGCGGATCACAAGGTCAGGAGATCGAGACCATGGTGAAACCCCGTCTCTACTGAAAAATAGAAAAAAATTAGCCGGGCGCAGTGGTGGGCGCCTGTAGTCCCAGCTACTCGGGAGGCTGAGGTAGGAGAATGGCGTGAACCCGGGAGGCGGAGCTTGCAGTGAGCCGAGATTGCGCCACTGCACTCCAGCCTGGGCGACAGAGCGAGACTCCGTCTCAAAAAAAAAAAAAAAAAAAAAAAAAAAAGAAGTATCTTAAGTTGCACGTTTCAATGCACAGTCAGGGATCTGGGGAGCCCTCTTGTGGACATTCTTGTTTATTGTTTATCTCAGGATTTAACCTGAGAAGCAGAACCAGTAAGGGGAGGTACGGATATGAAGAATTGGTGGTCTGGTGCAGTGAGTGGTTCATGCCTGTAATCCCAACACTTGGGGAGGCTGCAGCAGGAGGATCACTTGAGCTCAGGAGTTCAAGACTGGCCATGTGCAACATAGTGAGACCCTGACTCTTCCAAAAATAGAAAAGTTAGCCGGGCATGTCGGCGTGGTCCCAGCTACTCAGAAGGCTGAGGCCAGAGGATTGCTTGAGCCCAGGAGATCAAGGCTGCCGTGAGCCAAAATCGCACCACTGCACTCCAGTCTGGGTGACAGAGTGGAGCCTTTCTCAAAAATAACTGGCTTCTGTGATTGTGGAGCCTGGGTAAGCATGTCTGAAATTCACAGGGCTGCCCGTTGGGAAGGGATGATGGCCAGCAGCGGGCTGGAACTCCAGGGACTTGGGTGAAGCTACCATTTCACAGGTGAAATTTCTCTTGAAACCTCGGCTTTGAAGACCACCTCACTGGCCGGGCGCAATGGCTTACACCTGTAATCTCAGCACTTTGGGAAGCTGAGGTGGGTGGATCACCTGAGGTAAGGAGTTTGTGACCAGCCTGGCCAAGATGGCAAAACACAATCTCTACTAAAAATACCAGAAAAATTAGCCTGGAGCAGTGTGTGCCTGTGGCCCTAGCTCCTTGGGAGGCTGAGATAGGAGAATTGCTTGAACCCGGGAGGTGGAGGTTGCAGTGAGCTGAGATTGCGCCACTGCACTCCAGCCTGGGTGATGGAGTGAAACTGTCTCAAAAAAATAAAAAACACCTCGTTTATGGAGTTGGGCAGATCTAGAGTGATTAGGATAATTCCTCAGCATCTAGTTATTAGTAGCTTTGATTACCTCTGCAACATAGCTTCACAGTAATACCCGGATTAGTATTTGATTGAATAACTGGTGACTTGTGAAATTGACATATCAAAGCCGTCGTGGTTCCCCCCTTGTCCGCTCTACACCCATACACATTTCCTTAAACTACACGTAATCTCCAGATGATGACAGGAACAGTCATTCTCCTGCCTACCTTAATGCAGTCATCCCACATAAAACCCCAGACACTAACCCTTTCCAGGTTTTCATGACCGGCATCTGAGAACTGATCCTGGAAGGAAGTAAATCATGGAACTGGGTCTGACAGTTACTGGCATGTCCTACATCTTGTTTATCTCAACTCGAAGGCCTCGAGTTTGCATGAGTATTTTTCAGTTTGGTTTAATGTCAACATTTCCTGACTGTGAGGTAAACCTCATTTATCACTCTTGAGGTTAGATGGCAAACACAGGTAGACAGGATCCCTTCCAGTCGGCACCACCCTGAAAGGAGGCTGCTGGACTGGGGTTGGAGCTATTGCCATCGCAGGCTGGACTGAGCGGTTTACCACATTGACCCTGGAGACACAGAGGCCCCAAATAAGGAAAGCCAACTGTGACTAACCTTCCTGACCCAGCAGAAACGAAGCACATTCCTGACGCTGACTGGCAGATGTGAGCCGAGCAGAAGTGCAGACCTCTGGGTCCTTTCCGGTGGAGCCTGTCGGAAGCAGGACAGGCAACATGAATAAGTTTCGAGAAAGCCATTCTCAGTGAAACATTTAAGATAGGTCCGGAGTTAGCCTGGGCTGAAAAAAAAAAAACTATTTATATATATATATAGTTCGGTTTTGTTTTATTTTGTTTTTTCTGAGACAGCATCTCACTCTGTCATCCAGCCTGGAGTACAGTGGCATGATCTCAGCTCACTGCAACCTCCACCTCCTGGATTCAAGTGATTCCCGTGCCTCAGCCTCCAGAGTAGCTGGGATTACAGGCGTGCACCACCACGCCCAGCTAATTTTTGTATTTTTAGTAGAGACAGGGTTTCACCATATTGGCCAGGCTGGTCTTGAACTCCCGACCTCAGGTGATCTGCCCGCCTTGGTCTCCCAAAGTGCTGGGATTACAGGCGTGCGCCACTGCACCCAGCTGAAAATAATAGTAAAAGAGTAGCTGGGCGTAGTGACATGGCCCCTGTAGTCTCAGCTACTCAGGAGGCTGAGGTGGAGACACTGCTTGGGCCCAGGAGTTGTGAACTGTGATCACTCCAGCCTGGGCAGCAAAGCGAGACCGTCTTCAAAAAAAAGGTAAATTGAAAGTTTAAAGCAATGATTCTGAAACATGGTCACATTAGAATCACCTGGGAGGCTTCTGAAGCGTCTATAGCAGGACTCGCCCCAGGTCAATTAATTCAGAACCTCTGGGTGGAACCCAAAGCATCAGTATTTTTTAAAGAACCCCCAGTTGACTCCGGTGTGCAGCCACACTTGAGAACCACTGGTGTAACAAGTAAATGAATTTCAGAGGTGGTGATAACCAGGCAGGGCTAGAATGCCAAGCTTTCAAGGACACAATGAGAGGCAGCCAGGCTTTCCCTGAAAAGCCCAAAGTCCTGGTAATTTTCATTTGAATGAATGCAGCCGAGGCAGGAAGGTGGCCTCTGAATGCCACCAACACAGTCCACGGGGCTGTTGTAGGAGCCTGCTTCTTAGCAATGTGTTCCCTACTAGGGCCTGTAGATGCATCCACACCAGCTGTCCCCGAAGCAGCGGGTTCCCAGCACCCGCTCCCCGATAGCAGCCACAGTGCAGGCAGCAGTGTCAGAGAACACAGAGCCAGGCTGTGTGACTCTGGATTCTGGCTTTGCCCCCAACTGTGCTTCAGTTTCTCCAGCCATAAAAGGGAGCTAAAAACACAATAGTACGACCACTCAAGGATGAGCACACATAGTACTATAAATGATCACACTAACTCGGGCTCCCGTGCAGAATAAAATGATTCAGCTGAACAATCAGGTGCTGATATACTTAGATAAGAAGAGGTGCGGGACACGGAAAGGGGAGGAAGGTGTTTTGGCCTGTAATCCCAGCACTTTGGGAGGCTGAGGTGGGTGGATCACTTGAGGCCAGGAATTCGAGACCAGCCTGGCCAACATGGCAAAACCCCATCTTTACTAGAAGTCTAAAAATTAGATGGGTGTGGTGGTGTGCGCCTGTAATCCCAGCTACTTAGGAGGCTGAGGCACGAGAATCACTTGAACCTGGGAAGTGGAGGTTGCAGTGAGCCAGGATTGTGCCATTGCACTCCAGCCCGGGCGATAGAGTGAGACCCTGACTCCAAAAAAAAAAAAAAAAAACCCTTGTAAATTGATTCTAGGTTCCAACACTTCTCCTTGGGCTTCTGTGAGTTTCCCATTCCTAATTACCTTTTCTGTTTAATTAGCTTTATTGAGGTATCATTGACATTCAGTAACAGATGTCCATTTAAAGTGTATGGTGTGTGTATTAGTCTGTTTTCATACTGCTATAAAGAACTGCCCAAGACTGGGTAACTTGTAAAGGAAAGAAGTTTAATTGACTCAGTTTAGCATGGCTGGGGAGGCCTCAGGAAACTTACAATCATGGTGGAAGGCAAAGGGCACAGGCACTTTCTTCACATGGCAGCAGGAAGGAGAAGTGCCCAGCAAAGGGGGAAGAGCCTCTTAAAAAACCATCAGATCTGCTGGGCGCGGTGGCTCACGCCTGTAATTCCAGCACTTTGGGAGGCCGAGACGGGCGGATCACCGGAGATCAGGAATTCAAGACCACCCTGACCAACATGGTGAAACCCCATCTCTACTAAAAAGTTAGCCGGGCGTGGTGGCAGGTGCCTGTAATCCCAGCTACTCGGGAGGCTGAGGCAGGAGAACTGCTTTAACCAGGGAGGTAGAGGCTGCAGTGAGCCGAGATCGTGCCATTGCACTCCAGCCTGGGCGACACAGCAAGACTCCATCTCAAAAATAATAATAATAAATAAAAATTTTAAACACCATCAGATTTTCTGAGAACTCACTCTCACGAGAACAGCATGGAGGAAACTGGCTCCATGATTAATTACCTCCACCTGGTCTCTCCCTCGACACGTGGGGATTATGAGAATTATGATAAGATTTGGGTGGGGACACAAAGCCTAACCATATCAGTGTGACATATTTTAACAAATACACTTGGGTAACCAGAATATTTCTAGCACTTACAAAAGTTCCTTGGGCCCCTTCCCACTCAATCCCTACCCAATCCCTTCCCCAGGCAGCCTACTCTGTGTGTGTGGTTTATTTTAATTAATTGCCAATATCTAAAAAAAAAAAACTGACTTCATGTAAAATTGTCCGTTTCTGGGGGTTTTTTCACTGTGTTACCCAGACTGAGTGCTGCGGCTTATCAGGACTCACGGCATCTTCCGCCTCCTGGGCTCAAGCGATCCTCCCACCTCAGTCTTTTGAGCAGCTGTGACTACAGGCACATGCCACCATGCCTGGCTTATTTTATTTTATTTTATTTTTTGAGACAGAGTCTTGCTCTTGTCACCCAGGCTGGAGTGCAATGGCACAATCTTGGCTCACTGCAACCTCTGCCTCCTGGGTTCAAGCGATTCTCCTGCCTCAGCCTCCTGGGTACCTGGGATTACAGGCACCCGCCACCACACCCGGCTAATTTTTGTATTTTTAGTAGAGGCAGGGTTTTGCCATGTTGACCAGGCTGGTCTCAAACTCCCGACCTTGTGATCCGCCCGCCTCGGCCTCCCAAAGTGCTGGGATTACAGGCGTGAGCCACCGCGCCCAGCCAATGCCTGGATAATTTTAAAACTTTTTGTTTAGAGACAAGGTCTTGCTGCATTACTCAGGCTGGTCTCCAACTCCTGGGCTTAAGCAATCCTCCTGCCTCCCAAAGTATGGGGATTACAGGCATAAGCCACCGTTCCTGGCCCTAGTTTCTGGATTCTGAGGGATTGGAAAATGGACGACACTGCATTCCCGGAAGGCAGCAGGTGGCCACCCCCTTAGGCAGCTGGAGTCCCTCCTGCCTGCTTCTCTTCCCTCTCTGCCCAGCCCCCAAGGTTTTTGGGTCTGCACCCCTCATCCATGGCCTCTTCTTCAGGTTGCTGGCTTCCCAGTTCTTACCTTTTGTGTAAAACTCCTCCATACCCAGGTACTCATGAATTCAGGGCTTCCGGGGTTTCTCCACCATTGACAGCTGGTCTCCCCGTGCTTTAAGGATCAAGGACTCCCCTGGCAACCTTGAACTCTTCAGTTCATCTAGACCCAGCACAGGGGGCATCACCTTCATCGGATTCAGCTCTAACAGACCAGCCTGGCCAGGGGCACTGCAGCTTCTTCCCGCCGGTCTTGCTGCAATGTGCAAGGGCTGGGTAATCCGGGCTGCTGTCCACTGGGACCAGGAGTGATGGCAGACTCATTTGCATATGTGACCTAAGACAGTAATTAAACCCAGGCGCCCCAGGGGTGAGAAGTAAGCACATTAATTCAGGAGCAATTAAAAACCCTCCATCGTCACCCGTGCACAGTCACCACTTCTGAGACTGGCGCTAACTGAAGACGGTTACTTCCAGGCTGTCTCCTGGCCACCCGACTGCCACCATGACTGCACCTTTTTAAGGAAAGACCACAGCCCCGCCACCATCTCAGCCTTTCGCCAGGTTCCTGATGCTGTTATGGAAAGGTTACTGAGCAAGACAATGTCCTTGTCTTTTAATTGTAGTAAAATAAGACAATATTTATCATTTTAACTTTTATTTTTTTCTTTTTGAGATGGAGTCTCACTCTGTCGCCCAGGCTGGAGTTCAGTGGCGCGATCATCTCGCTAATTTTTAAATATTTTATAGAGACAGGGTCTCCCTATGTTGCCCAGGCTGGTCTAGAACTCCTGGGCTCAAGGGATCCTCCCGCCTCAGCCTCTCAAGGCGCTGGGATTACAGGCGTGAGCCACTGCACCTGGCCCCTGCTTTCAGTTCTTCAGGGTCAATACCTATGAGTAGAGTTGTTGGGTCTTGTGGGGATTCTATGTTTAACATTTTGAGGAACCACCAACCTGCCTTCCGCAGCGGCTGCACCATTTTCCATTCCCACGAGTAATACAGCAGGGTTCCCGTTTCCTCACATTCTCATTACTTGCTATTTTGCATGTGTCAGTTATGGCCAACCTAGTAGGTGTGAAGTAGTACCTTATTAAAAAGGAGACCCTGCAGCTGTTTGGCTGTGGCTTTGGCTCAGCCACAATGCTAGGGAGGTCTTGACTTCTGCAGAGTTTCAGTGTATCTGCTGGTTAATGGGTTTCCAGACTATTAGGATGCTGGGGCTTTGATGCTTTGAGAAACACTTTCAAGGCAAAGCGGTGCTACCATCTCCCGAAAATGCACATACATACACCCCAGCCCTTCCCCAGCCAATGCTCTACCCCATACCCTGCTTTATTTTCTGCAAGGTACTTAACACCACCTGAAATGTTATATATATATGCTTTTAATTTTTTCTTCCTTAATTATACTGTAAGCTCCATTAGACTTTATTTTGATGACTGCAGTGAATCCTGCACCAAGAAAGGTGCCTGGTACACAACAGGTGCCCCAGGCATGAAATGAGCCCCATGGTCCACACCGTGTGGTTTTAATGTACCTCACATAAGACACACAGCAACCTACCTCTGAGTTCTGACGTTTTGGTGCTCAGGATGAAGAGGAGGCCAGGCATGATGACTGACGCCTGTAATCCCAACACTTTAGGAGGCGAGGCTGGAGGATGCCTTGAGCCCAGGAGTTCGAGGCTGCAGAGAGCTATGATTACCGCTGAAATGCAGCCTGGGTGACAGAGACTCTGCCTCAAAAATAAAAAAGAAAAAAAAAAAAGAAAGAAAGGAGAGAAGTTGGTTTTTTTGTTTTTTTTGTTTTTTTCCCAAGATGGCATGATCTCTTTTTTTTTTTTTTTGAGAGGGAGTTTCACTCTGTCACCCAGGCTGGAGTGCGGTGATAATCATAGCTCACTGCAGCCTCAAATTCCTGGGCCAAAGGCATCCTCAGGCCTCAGCCTCCAGAGTAGCTAGGATTACGGGCGCATGCCACCATTCAGTTTTATGGACATCTGTGTTGTTCTCATTTTAGGGATGTTATGAATAATGCTCCCGTGAACACTTGTGTATAAATTTGTGTGTGAACATACGGCTTCAGTTCTCATGGGTCTACACCTAGGTGTGGAATTGCTGGGTATACGGCAACTCTATATTTCAGTTTTTGAGAAGCTGCTGAACTGTTTTCCAAAATGGCTTTACCATGTTACTTTTCCACCAGCCGTGTTCACAGAGTCCAGGTTTCCACATCCTCACCAACAATGGTTATTTTCTGGGTTTTTTATTTTTTATTATTTATTTATTTATTTATTTATTTATTTATTGGCGGGGGGGGGGGGGGGGGCGGAGTTTCACTCTGTCGCCCAGGCTGGAGTGCAATGGCGCGATCTCGGCTCACTGCAAGCTCCGCCTCCTGGGTTCACGCCATTCTCCTGCCTCAGCCTCCCGAGTAGCTGGGACTACCGGCGCCCGCCACCACGCCCAGCTAATTTTTTGTATTTTTAGTAGAGACAGGTTTCACCGTGTTAGCCAGGGTGGTCTCGATCTCCTGACCTCGTGATCCACCCGCCTCGGCCTCCCAAAGTGCTGGGATTACAGGCGTGAGCCACTGTGCCCAGCCTTATTTTTTATTTTTTTAGACAGAGTCTCACGCGGTCGCCCAGGCTGGAGCGCATTGATGCGATCTCGGCTCACTGCAGGCTCTGCCTCCTGGGATCAAGCGATTCTCCTGCCTCAGGCTCCTAAGTAGCTGGGAGTACAGGTGTGCGCCACCACGCCCGGCTAATTTTTGTAGTTTTAGTAAAGACTAATTTTTGTAGTTTTGTAGTTTTAGTAAATTTTGTAGGTTTCACCATGTTGGCCAGGCTGGTCTCAAACCCCTGACCTCAGGTGATCTGCCCACCTCGGCCTCCCAAAATGCTGGATTACAGGTGTGAGCCACTGCGCCCAGCTGTTTTCTGTGTTTTTAAATTCCATCCTAATGGTTGTGAAGGGGTATCTCATTGTGGGTTTGATTTACATTTCCCTAATGGCTAATGACGTTGAACATCTTTTCATGTGCTTACTGTCAGTTTGTTTTTGTTGCTCTTGTTTTTGAGACAGGGCTTCTCTCTGTCACCCAGGCTGGAGTGCAGTGGCTTGATCAGGGCTCACTGAAGCCTCGACCTCCTGGACTCAAGCAATCCTCCTGCCTCAGTCCCCCAAGTAACTGAGACTCCAGGAGAGCGCCACCATGCCCAGCTAATTTTTTTGTATTTTTTGGTAGAGACGGGGTTTTGCCATGTTACCCAGGCTGGTCTCAAACTCCTGAGCTCAAGCAGTCTTCCAATCTCAGTCTCCCAGTGCGAGCCACTGTGCCTGGCCATCAATTTGTAATCTTGGAGACATGACTATTAAGTCCCCTTTTTTTTTTTTTTTTTTTTTTTTTGAGACAGGGTCTCACTCTGTTGCCCAGGCTGGAGTGTGGTGGCACACTTGTAGCTCATTGCAGCCTTGATCTCCCACCTCAGCCTCCCAAGTAGCTGGGACTACAAGCATGCACCACTACACTCAGCTAATTTTTTTTTTTTTTTCCTGTGGAATTGAGGGTCTCACAATGTTGCCCCAGCTGCTGGTCTCAGATTCCTAGGTTCAAGCAATCCTCCTGCCTTGGCTTCCAACGTGTTGGGACTATAGGCATGAGCCACTGAACCTAGCCCTTTGCCTTTTTTTTCTTTTTTTTGTGAGACAGAGTCTCACTCTGTCACCCAGGCTGGAGCACAGTGGCACGATCTCGGCTTACTGCAACCTCCACCTCCCAGGCTCCAGCAATTCTCCTGCCTCAGCCTTCTGAGTAGCTGGGATTACAGGCGCCCACCACCATGCCCAGCTAATTTTTTGTATTTTTAGTAGAGACAGGCTTTCACCATTTTGGCCTGGCTGGTCAAGAACCCCTGACCTCAGGTGATCTGCCCGCGTTGGCCTCCCAAAGTGCTGGGATTACAGGCATGAGCCACTACACCCAGCCCTTTGCCCATTTTTGAATTGAGTTGCTTACGTTTTTTTGTTGAGTTGTAGAATTCTATCAGTTACATGATTTGCAAACATTTTCTCCCATTCTGTAGGTTGTCTTTTCACTTTCTTGATAGTGTCTCATTTAACTTTTAATTTACTTTTATTTATTTATTTTTTTGCAGTGGAACAGTCATAGCTCACTGCAACCTCAGACTCCTGGGCTCAAGTGATCGTCTCACTCAGACCCCCAAGTAGCTGGGACCACATCCAGCTAATTGTTCAAATTTTTTTTGTAGAGATGAGGTCTCACTATGTTGCCCAGGCTGGTCCTGAACTCTTGAGCTCAAGCCATCCTCTTGCCTTGGCCTCCCAAGGTGTTGGGATTACAGGCATGAGCCACCATGCCCAGCCAATAGTGTCCTTTGATGCACAAGAGTGTTTACTTTTGATGAGGTCCACCTTGTCTATTTTGTTGTTGTTGCTGTGGTTTTGGTGTTGTATTTAAGAAACCATTGCCTAATCCAAGCTCCAAAAGGTTTGCACCTATGATTCCTTCTACGAGTTTAATAGTTTTAGGTCTTTCATTCAGGTCTATGAGCCATTTGAGTTCATTTTTATATAAGGTTGCATGTGGATATCCAGTTGTCCCAGTATTGTTTGTTGAAAAGATGTTTTTTTTAAAAAAAAAAAAATCTAAGTCTTAACTGCCAACAGATCACCTTAAAAACTGTTAAAGGTTGGGCACAGTGGCTCACGCATGTAATCCCAGCACTTTGGGAGGCTGAGGTGGGCGGATCACCTGAGGTCAGGAGTTTGAAACCAGTCTGGCCAACAGGTGAAACCCGTCTCTACTAAAAATGCAAAAATTAGCTGGGCGTGGTGGCGCGCGCCTGAAATCCCCAGCTACTTAGGAGTCTGAGGCATGAGAATCGCCTGAACCCGGGAAGCAGAGGTTGCAGTGAGCAGAGATCGCACCATTACACTCCAGCCTGGGTGACAGAGTGAGGCTCTGTCTCAAAACAAAAACAATTGTTGAAATTGTGGTGTTTTGGCCGGGCGCGGTGGCTCAAGCCTGTAATCCCCGCACTTTGGGAGGCCGAGACGGGCGGATCACAAGGTCAGAAGATCGAGACCATCCTGGCTAAACCGGTGAAACCCCGTCTCTACTAAAAAATACAAAAAAACTAGCCGGGTGAGGTGGCGGGCGCCTGTAGTCCCAGCTACTCGGGAGGCTGAGGCAGGAGAATGGCGTGAACCCGGGAGGCGGAGCTTGCAGTGAGCTGAGATCCGGCCACTGCACTCCAGCCTGGGTGACAGAGCGAGACTCCGTCTCAAAAAAAAAAAAAAAAAAAAAAGAAATTGTGGTGTTTTCAGAGAGTGTGCTCAAAGGTCATGGCCACTCCCAGTACACAACCACCCCCAGCTGTCCTTTTTGTTATTATTAAGAAAGGGCACCGCTGTGCAGTAGTACTGTTACAACTGCCGCCTTCCCCGAGCTAACACCAGGCTAGGCTAGGGCTGTGAAAATGGAAGCTCTAGGTCGGCCGGTGTACAACCAGGACTCCTGGCCAGAACATGCAATGCCTGAGGGTGAGGGCCACGGGGCTGGAGAGGAGCTCTTCTCTACGGGGGATTCGAGGGGGGTAATCCTTCCCCCAACCTTCTCCAGGTGCAGCTCAGCTTTCCCTGCCATGAGAGCAGGACGCCCCTGCATCCGCCTGCTAGGGGTGGGGTGAGACACAATATGTAAGGAGCCCTGGTCAAGGCCCTCGTCCTAGCTACTCCTCCTGGCTACTCTATTTATTTATTTATTTATTTATTTATTTATTTATTTATTTATTTATTTCTGCATATGAAAGCCAAGTCACAGCTACTCCTTAACTGTGCAGAAGGTCAGCTGGTGGTCCAGGCGCGCCCAGGAGCTTTCTTCAGCCACCAGGGGGCGCAGTGGGGCTGCCCCGAGACCCTGGGCCTCCATGGCCTCCCTGCTGCCCAGCTGGGCTGGCTGCCATCCCAGCCCTTCCTTCTCTCCAGCCCCAGCTGGCTGGCACAGGTTTACTGTTGCAAGTGGACCGTACCCTGTGGCTCACAGGGACTCAGAGCCAGAGTGAAGCCAGCCCAGAGCTCTGGGCAAAGCTGGGCGAGATGAATGGAGCTGTCTCTGGATAAAGGGAGATTCCTGGACAGCACGTCCTTGTCAACACTCTCCTGTGTCACCGCAGATGCTGGGATAAGGCACAGCAGAGGCCATGGAACCTGGTCAAAGCTAGACTTCTTCCTTGGCCTACTTTGATTTCTTTTTTGTTGTTCTTGTTGAGATAGAGTCTAGCTTTGTCGCCCAGGCTGGAGTACAGTGGCAGGATCTCAGCACACTGCAACCTCCACATCCCGGATTCAAGTGATTCTCCTACCTCAGCCTCCCAAGTAGCTGGGATTACAGGCACCTGTCACCACACTTGGCTAATTTTTGTATTTTTAGTAGAGACGGGGTTTCACCATGTTGCCCAGGCTGGTCTCAAACTTCTGACCTCAGGTGATCCTCTCGCCTTAGCCTCCCACAGTGCTGGGATTATAGGCGTGAGCCACCACACCCAGCCTCCCACTTTGATTTCCGAACCTTTTGGGTAGCATCTCCTTCCCTCAGATTTCTTGTGTGTTGAGGTCTTTTGTTCAGACTTTCAGCGAATGAAAGGACAGAGGAGGAAACAGCTGTGGGAAGAACGGCTGCTGTGCCTGCCTGCCTCTCTGCTTGGCCACAGCTCCCCTCCCTCTCTGGCTGCCCTAGCACTGAACTCTGATCTTCAGCAGCAACACCTGGTATCTGCCTCTGCCTCACTGGGAAGCAAAGCTGCGGGGCAGGTGCAGCTGTGTGTGGCATGGCCAGCCACGAGCCAGAAAAACCAGCAAAGCAGGGGTGGGAACGGGACTTCCTGGGACCAGTCCCGGGGGCCACTTTGGAAATGAGCATGGCAGAGTCAGCCACAGGGTGAGTGCCCAAGCCCACGTGCACCTGCTTTAAAGGGCACCAGTGGGTTCTATGCCAAGTACGTATTTGGAGGGCACCTGTGGTCAGGCTGAGACTTCAGGGGATAATTTGCACAGGTGTCCTGCACTGACTTCTGTCACTCTGAGTGACAGCACCTGTTTGAGGAAGTGCTCTAGGGCCATTCGGGGAGAATCAGTGACTCCACACAAGGTAGGGGCCCTGGGTGCCTGGTCTGGGGAAGGGCATCCCGAGGCGGGGTCAGGAGTGATCAGATCCTTGGGTCTCTCCTCTTGGTCATCTTGGTCACACCTTTTCCCTGCTTTTATGGAATGTTGGGCCTCATCTCATCCAACATCAAAGCCAGCCAGCCAACCTCCGTAAGAAACGGGCTGCAGTATTTGGAGAAAGAGCTTGCAGTGTTAAAAGACCCTTGTAAATCTCTAGCCAACACCTTCCTAGGGCCTAGACACTGCAGAAATACGCCTCGTACTAGAGAAATATGACTTCCAGAGCAGAGAGGCAATTGCTGAAAAAACAAAGGTTTGACCAATCCTACTCTGACCTAAGGGGAAGCTATGTGTTGGGGCATCTCTCAAAGTAGGCAGTGGCCCCCTCCTCCTGAAAGAAGGCCACTCTCAGTTTACTTCACCGATAAACAGAGGTGATGTCTCCACACTAATGTCACCCCAACCCGGAATTATCAAGACCTAGGGCTGGCACAGTGGCTCAACTCTGTAATCCAGAACTTTGGGAGGCGAAGTCTCATTTGAGGTCAGGAGTTCAAGACCAGTCTGGCCAACATGATGGAACCCTGTCTCTACTAAACAAACAACAAAAAAATTAAGACTAGACACAGTGACTCACGCCTGTAATCCCAGCTCTTTGGGAGGCTGAGTCAGGCGGATCACTTGAGATCAGGAGTTCAAGACCAACCTGGCTGACATGGTAAAACCCTGTCTCTACTAAAAACACAAAAAAATTAGCTGGGCATGGTGGCAGGTGCCTGTGATCCCAGCTATTCAGGAGGCTGAGACACGAGAATCACTTGAACCCAGGAGGCGGAGGTTGCAGTGAACCGAGATCACACCACTGCACTCCAGCCTGGGTGAAAGAATGAGACTTTATCTCTAAAACAAACAAAAAAAAATTACCTGGATGTGGTGGCGGGCGCCTGTAGTCCCAGCTGCTCAGGAAGCTGAGGCAGGAGAATCACTTGAACCCGGGAGTTGGCTTAGAAATTAACTGCTGACCTCAAATGTATGAGTCCCCAAAAAAGTGTGCCCTGGCCTGCCTGGGTATCCTTTGTCCTAACTGATCCCTGCAAAATAACAGTGACAGCCTACTTATTAAATCTTGCCTGTACCTAAGTCCCACTCACATGGCAGGGTGGGGACCAGGTCTCCTCAGGGTTATTGGTACATGAGGTTCGGAGAGCACAGTCCCTCAGGAGCTACACACGGTGATGTGTCGTCAGACCGCACTTGAGACCTTGGGATGCAGCTCTTGCCAAAAACATTGTCACACATGAGCCAGGGGCAGAGCAGCTGTATTTGTCAAACCAGCGGTGATGCTGGCAATCCATGCAGAGGCTGGCATAGGCAGGCTCCCCACTTGGGCTCTCTTTTCTTCATGAGAGCTTTCTTTTTTTTTCCTGGACACCATGAGAAAGCATCCCTGGGATGACAAGAATAACAAAAGTATGCCAGATACAAAGCTTATCAAGTGTCACGTTTGGGTCCTGATCCATGTTCCTGTCTCCTTTGAGATGGTGGATGGAAGCTTACGTTTCGCTGGTCTCTAATTGCCTCCTTCCTAGAAAGGAGGGAAGATACAGCAGGTGACTGGGACGGACGCAGAGGGAAAGCTGCGGAGAGCTCCCTGGGCTCTGCTGTGCTTCCCAAGTCCCTGGGGCTGGTTTGATCCAAAGGCGAAAACAACAGCAAAGCCATGGCCATGTGTTCGTCTGCTCCCCGCGGGGAACAGGGATGGCGAACCTTGTCTGGTGGACCTGGGCTGATGGCAACTTAGTGTCGGAAGAGGGCGTGGGTTTGGGGTCTAGTTGGTTCAGCATCTTTCATTTGCGGAACCAACAGCAGTGACCAATTCAAGGAAGTTTAAACCAAAAAGGACATGTGACTTCAGGCACAGCTGGGTCCAGAGACTGAGACGATGACATCAGGACTCAGCCTCAATCCATCTCTCTGGTTGGTGGCCCCAGCACCTCTGTAGGTTCAGCTCAGCACCCCTAGCTTCTTTCTCTCAATTGTTCCAAAAAAACCCTAAGCCGGACTCTCATAGGCTCAAAATGGGTTACATGTGTATCCTTGAACCAATCACTATGGCCAAGGGAGATGGAATCACTGATTGATTATGCCTGGGTCACACGGTCACCCTCAGATTCTGGGGATAGCTCCTCGCCCGACAGCACGGACTGAGACTGGGAGGGCGGTGTTTCCCACCAGAAGAATGGGATGCTGTGACTAGAGAAAGGGGGACTGCTCAGAGCACTGATTCCTGCCACCGCTGGCTGTGTGGCTTTGGCCAGGTCACTTAACTTCTCTGAGCCTCAGTTGGAAACACAACGTGGTTCAGTCTTAATGGTTCCTTCCTTTGTAAAAACAGGAGAGGTTGGAGGTGTTCTGGGGTTCCTACTGTATCTGGAGGTTTCGTTAGAGTAGATTACAAGGTGACTTATTAAGAACTCAGTTACCTTGGCCCTTAGAAGCAGAGGCTGTTCCTGCCAAACAATTATTTTGGCAAAGGTAAACCTTTTGGGATTCACTTTCCCTTCTCTCTCCTTCAAAGTTCTCAGCAAAGGGAAGGGGGATGTGGAGCTCCTAGGAGGAGCAGCACCAGTTCAAGGGCACGGGCAGGAGAAGGCTGAGGTCCTGACCAGTCTTCATTTGTGTTGGAGCCATATGTTCTCCCGCTGGGGCCTCAGAGCAGTCGATGCTGAGTGCAAATGGGAGCTGGCACTGCCATCTGGCCCTGTGTTCTTGCTGTGTAGACCTGAGCAAAGGGGTCTGGACATATTGTTGCATCATCTGATCAAGGTAGCATGTTGATTTCAGGGAACAGCCACAGCTGGGCCCTAAGCATAGCTTGAGAGGAAGACTCTTTTCCCTGCAGCCCTGGGTGAGCTCCCGGACACTAGCCTGTGTGCAGCTGTGATCTGGCCTCTTTATGGGTAGCCTTCCTCCTCCATGTCTCTACCAGTGACCAGGGAGGCAGGGAGATGACCCAACGCTCCTGATTCCCGGTGACTCTAAGCTGGTTTGCCTCAAGCTATGCATAAAGCCCCAGGTCCCTCCAACCACTGCTTTTTCTTCCTGGAAACATTTGTAGGAGGGTTTCTTTGTTGTTATGCTTCTTAAGGTTTCCTACAAAGATTTATACTCAAAGTATACTCAAAGTTGGCCAGGCGCAGTGGGTAATTCCAGCACTTTGGGAGGTCGAGGTGGGTGGATCACCACTCGAGGCCAGGAGTTAAAGACAAGCCTGGCCAATGTGGCGAAACTCTGTCTCTACTGAAAATACAAAAATTAGCCAGGCGTGGTGGCAGGCGCCTGTAATCCCAGCTACTCAGGAGGTGGAAGCAGGAAAATCACTTGAACCCAGGAGATGGAGGTTGAAGTGAGCTGAGTCCATGTCAGTGCACTCCAGCCTGGGCAATAGAGGGAAACCGTCTCAAAAAAAAAAAAAAAAAAAAAGGAAGAAAGAAAAAATAATAATAGAATGTAAGGGTCAAGAAGCAATATCTGCTTTTTTCACAACTCAACAAGGAAAGCCTAGGGAAGCAGCGGAGTCTATGTGACACTGAGAGAATTGGGAAGAGAACTGGGAAGGAAGGCATCACCCTGTGGCCCTGCCCAGACTGTGGGAGAGTCCTCTCAGCTGGGGCTGTGGTGACCTGAGAGAAAGGTGTGGAGCAGAGACACAGAACCCTCCCCGCAAGCCCCCTCCAAGTGGTAGTAGGAAGCATCTGACATTGAGGGGAGACCTCTATTAGTTTATTGTGGCTGTTGTAACAAATGACCACAGACTGGATGTCATAAAACAACAGAAATCAGGCCAGGTGCAGTGGCTCACGCCTGTAATCCCAGCATTTTGGGAGGCCAAGGTGGGCGGATCACCTGAGGCCAGGAGTTCGAGACCAGCCTGGCCAACATAGCAAAACCCTGTCTACTAAAAATACAAAAATTAGCCGAGTGTGGTGGTGCCTGCTTGTAATCTTAACTACTTGGGTAGGCTGAGACACAAGAATCACTTGAATCTGGGAGGCAGAGGTTGCAGTGAGCCAAGTTCACGCCACTGCACTCCAGCCTGGGCAACAGAGTGAGACACCGCCTCAAACAAACAAACAACAACAAAAACCAGAAGTCACCCTCTCACAGCCCTAGAGCCTAGCAGTCTGAAATCAAGGCATCAGCAGGCGCTGAAGGCTCTCGGAGGATCTTTCTTGCCTCTTCCAGCCTCTGGTAGCTGCTGGCCATCCTTAGGGTCACTTGCCTTAGGGTTACAGCTGTATCACCCCAATCTCCACCTCCATCAGTTCATGGCCTTCTTTTCTGTGCATCTCTTCTGTGTTTCTCAATCTCTCTCCTTAGTAGATCACCATCATTGGATTGAAAGCTCACGCTAATCCAGTATGACTCCTCTTAACTCGATTACATTTGCAAAAACCTTATTCCAAAGTGTCTTAGTCCAGGCCAGGCATGGTGGCTCGCACCACCTGTAATCCCAGCACTTTGGGAGGCTGAGGCGGGTAGACCACCTGAGGTCAGGAGTTCGAGACCTGCCTGGCCAACATGGTGAAACCCCTTCTCTACTAAAAATACAATAAGTTGGCTGGGTGCAGTGGCTTATGCCTGTAATCCCAGCACTTTGGAAGGCTGAGGCAGGTCAGGAGTTCAAGACCATCCTGGCTAAACGGTGAAACCCCATCTCTACTAAAAATACAGAAAATTAGCCCAGCATGGTGGCATGTGTCTGTAGTCCCAGCTACTCGGGAGGCTGAGGCAGGAGAATCGCTTGAACCTGGGAGGTGGAGGTAGCAGTGAGTTGAGATCGCGCCACTGCACGCCAGCCTGAGCAACAGACCGAGACTCCATCTCAAAAACAAAACAAAACAAAAAATAAGTTAGTTGGACGTGGTGGCATGTGCCTGCAATCCCAGCTACTTGGGAAGCTGAGGCAGGAGAATCGCTTGAACCCAGGAGTCAGAGGTTTCAGTGAGCTGAGATTGCACCACTGCACTCCAGCCTGGGTGACAGAGCCAGACTCCATCCCAAAAAAATAAAAAAGTCTTAGTCCATTCGTGCCGCTATAACAACATACCGGGCCGAGCGCGGTGGCTCAAGCCTGTAATCCCAGCACTTTGGGAGGCCGAGACGGGCGGATCACGAGGTCAGGAGATCGAGACCATCCTGGCTAACACGGTGAAACCCCATCTCTACTAAAAAATACAAAAAACTAGGCCGGGCGTGGTGGCTCAAGCCTGTAATCCCAGCACTTTGGGAGGCCGAGACAGGCGGATCACGAGGTCAGGAGATCGAGACCATCCTGGCTAACACGGTGAAACCCCGTCTCTACTAAAAAATACAAAAAACTAGCCGGGCGAGGTGGCGGCACCTGTAGTCCCAGCTACTCGGGAGGCTGAGGCAGGAGAATGGCGTGAACCCAGGAGGCGGAGCTTGCAGTGAGCCGAGATCACGCCACTGCACTCCAGCCTGGGTGACAGAGCGAGACTCCGTCTCAAAAAAAAAAAAAAAAAAAAAAAAACCCCATACCTTAGACTGGGTAACTATAGACAACATACATTTAATGCTCACAGTTCTGGAGGCTGGGAAGTCCAAGATCATAACACTAGCAGATTAAGTGTCTGGTCAGAGGCTGCTCCTGATAGATGGCGCCTTCTATGCATCCTCACATGGTGGAGGAGGGGGCACACAGGTTTCTTGGTGCCTCTTTTTCTTTTACATTTAATTTTTAACTTTTATTTTAAGTTCTGGGATACATGTGCAGAACATGCAAGTTTGTTACCCAGGTATGTATGTGCCATGGTGATTTGCTGCACCTATCAACATATCATGCAGGTTTTAAGCCCCACATGCATTAGGTCTTTATCTTAATGCTCTCCCTCCCATCCCCCACCTTTTTTTTTTTTTGAGACAAGAACTTTCTTGCTCTGTCACCCAGGCTGAAGTGCAGTGGCACAATCTTAGCTCACTGTAGTCTCAAACTCCTGGGCTCAAGCAATCTTCCCACCTCTGGCCTCTTTTATGATGACACGAATCCCATTCCCAAGGGTGGAGCCCTCATGACCTGTCACTTCCTAAAGGTCCCACCGCTTCATACTATCACACTGGGGATTCAGTCTCAACATCTGAATTTTGAGGACTAAGCATTCAGACCACAGCACCAAATAAGGCTATGACTTGGACATAGCTTTAGTAGGGGACACAGTTCAACATACAGCAGGGCCCTCAGGCAGAGGCTGGTAATGCCAATGTCCTGGGGTGCTCAGTCCAGGCAAGGTTTATGTGAATAACACCAGGAGATCAATGAGGCTGGAGCACAGTGGGTCAGGACAAGATCAGTGGGGAATGAGGTTGGAGAAAACACATACAGGACCGCATCACGTAGGGCTCTGTGAGTCCCTGGTGACGTCCCTGGGTTTTCCCTGAATGAGATGGGAGCCAGTGGAGGACTCTGAAGTGAGGAGGGCAAAATGTGACCTCAGTTGTCATTTTCTCATTTTTTTGATTGTTTGTTTTTTTTGTTTTTGACACAGTCTTGTTCTGTTGCCTAGGCTGGAGTGCAGTGGTACAATCTTGGCTTACTGCAACCTCGATCTCCCATGTTCAAGCGATTCTCCTGCCTCAGCCTCCCAAGTAGCTGGGATTATAGGCGAGCACCACCACACCCCGCTAATTTTTGTATTTTTAATAGAGATGGGGTTTCACCAGGTTGGAGGGACCTGGGGCTTTATGCATAGCTTGAGGCAAACCAGCTTAGAGTCAACAGGAATCAGGAGTGTTGGGTCATCTCCCCGCCTCCCTGGCCAGGCTGGTCTCAAACTCCTGACATCAGGTGATCTGCCCACCTTCGCCTCCAAAGTGCTGGGATTACAGGCATGAGCCACTGGGCCCAGGCCTAAGTTGGAAAATAATTGCTATCCCTGGTGAGAACAGCTGGTGGGAGGGTGGGAAGACAGATGAGGAAGCATGTGCTATAAGCTGGGTGAGAGACCATAGCAATCTGAACCAGGGCAGTAGCCCCCGAGGTGATCAGGAGTAGTCAGGGTCTGGACCTATTTTTAAGGTGGGGTTTGCGGATGGCTTGGATGCAGGCTGTATAAAAGAGGGGGATCAACAATGATGATGAGGTTGTGGAATAACTCCATCAACTGGAAGGAGGGAGCTGCCATCCACCAAGATGGAGAAACCCAGGGAAGGAGCAGATTTGAGAGGGGGAAAGCTGGGCTTTGGTTTTAGCCTTAATCAATTTAAGATGCTGTATTAGTCTGTTCTCACACTGCTACAAGAAATACCCAAGACTGGATTATTTATAAAGAAAAAGAGGTTTAATGGGCTCACAGTTCCACATGGCTGAGGAGGCCTCACAACCATGGTAGAAAGTGCAGGAGGAGCAAAGGCATGTCTTAGATGGCGGCAGGCAAGAGGGCGTGTGCAGGGAACCCCCCTTTATAAAACCAGATCTCGTGAGACTTATTCAGTGTCACGAGAACAGCATGGGAAAAACCCAACCCCATGAATCAATTACCTCCCATCAGGTCCCTCACATGACATAGGGGATTATGGGAGCTACAATTCAAGATGAGATTTGACTGGGGACACAGTCAAACCATATCAGACGCCCATCAGACTTATATGTAGGCATGTAGATCCATGAATCTGGAGTTTGAGGAAGAGGGCTAGAGATATATACTTGGGAGTTTCAGTATATAGCTTTATTTAAAGTCATGAGTATGAATTTGGCATCCAAGTTGCAAGTGTAGAGAAAGAAAAGAAACCTGAGGACTGGGCCCAGGGCCATTCCAACCTTTGGCAGTTGGAAGACTGAGAAGGTAAGCAGTCACCTAAATTTCACCCATGTTTAGAGATTTTGTTATATTTAACTGTTTGTTGTTTTTTTGTTTTGTTTTGTTTTGAGATGGAATCTGGCTCCGTTGCTTAGGCTGGAGTGCAGCTTCAGCTTACTGCAACCTCCATCTTTCAGGCAATTCTCCTCCCTCAGACTCTGGAATAGCTGGGATTACAGGTATACCACCACGCCCAGCTAATTTTTGTATTTTTAGTAGAGACGGGGTTTCAGCATGTTGGCCAGGCTGGTCTTGAACTCCTGATCTCAAGTGATCCGTCAGCCTTGGCCTACCAGATTATAGGCTTCTATTTTTTTTTTTTCTTTTTTTAGACAGGGTCTCGCTCTGTCACTGAGGCTGGAGGCTAGTGGCACAATCATAGCTCACTGAGGCTTCGACCTCCTAGGCTTAGGCAGATCCTCCCACCTCAGCCTTCCGAGTAGCTGAGACTATAGGCATGTGCCCTTACACCTGGCTAATTTTTTTTTTTTTTTTTTTTTTTTTTTGAGACGGAGTCTCGCTCTGTCGCCCAGGCTGGAGTGCTGTGGCGCAATCTCGGCTCACTGCAAGCTCCGCCTCCCGGGTTCACGCCGTTCTCCTGCCTCAGCCTCCCGAGTAGCTGGGACTACAGGCGCCCGCCACTGCGCCCGGCTAATTTTTTCTATTTTTAGTAGAGACGGGGTTTCACCATGGTCTCGATCTCCTGACCTTGTGATCCGCCCGCCTCGGCCTCCCAAAGTGCTGGGATTACAGGCGTGAGCCACCGCGCCCGGCCACACCTGGCTAATTTTTTAATTGAAAAAAAATTGTTTTTGAAACATAGTCTTGCTATGTCACCCAGGTAGAGTGCACTGGCTCAATTTTATCTCACTACCTCTGACTCCCAGGTTCAAGTGATTCTCCTGCCTCAGCCTCCTGAGTAGCTGGGATTACAGGCATGCGCCACCATGCCCAGCTAGTTTTGTGTTTTTTAAAATAGAGATGGGGTTTCTGCATGTTGGCCAGGCTGGTCTCAAACTCCAGGCCTCAAGAGATCCGCCCACGTCGGCCTCCCAAAGTGCTGGGATGACAGGTGTGAACTACCACACCTGGCTAAATTTTAAAAATTTTTTGTAGAATTTTAGAGCCGGGCGCGGTGGCTCATGCCTGTCATCCCAGCACTTTGGGAGGCCAAGGCAGGCTGATCACAAGGTCAGGAGATCGAGACCATCCTGGCTAACACAGTGAAACCCCGTCTCTACTAAAGAATACAAAAAATTAGCCGGGCGTAGTGGCAAGCGCCTATAGTCCCAGCTACTCGGGAGGCTGAGGCAGGAGAATGGCGTGAACCCGGGAGGTGGAGGTTGCAGTGAGCCGAGATTGTGCCACTGCATCCCAGCCTGGGCGACAGACCAAGACTCCGTCTCAAAAAAAAAAAAAAAAAAAAAAAAGAATTTTAAAACTGTGTTGCCCAGGCTGGTCTTGAACTCCTGACCTCAAGAGATCGCTCGGCCTCCCAAAGTCTTGGGATTACAGGCGTGAGCCACTGTGCCCAGCCTATTTAACTCTTCAAGTAACTGAAGTTTTGTGTACTGCGAGAAGTGATATTCTACATTGACCTCCCCCTCCCACCACAGTCATGGCAGATAGCTACTTTATCTGGAAGGAGCCTTCCTGGTCTAATCCCCAACTTGATAACTGTGGATTCACCCTCTGCTGTGCCTCCATGTCTTTGTTGGGAAAACTGCAGTACTAGACTGAAGTAATTCGGGATGACCCAGTCGATTCTAGTTAGAAATGCAGCAGTTTACTTACCAACCGCAAAGGAATACCAGGGAGCTAATGAAATCCAGTGTAAAGCATCCTGGGGGCTTCCAAGGCCCTTGCTAAATCCACAGTGATTCTCTACTCCCAGAAAACAGTCCTGTGTAGGAAGGGAACAAATATTTGTGTGATAGACCTATTATGGATAGTTCTGATGTTCTTACCCTTTGTTAATAAATTATATTTTTCACTTAAGATGTGAATCAAGGCCGGGCGCGGTGGCTCAAGCCTGTAATCCCAGCACTTTGGGAGGCCGAGACGGGCGGATCACGAGGTCAGGAGATCGAGACCATCCTGGCTAACACGGTGAAACCCCGTCTCTACTAAAAAATACAAAAAAACTAGCCGGGCGAGGTGGCGGGCGCCTGTAGTCCCAGCTACTTGGGAGGCTGAGGCAGGAGAATGGCGTAAACCCGGGAGGCGGAGCTTGCAGTGAGCCGGGATCGCGCCACTGCACTCCAGCCTGGGTGACAGAGCGAGACTCCGTCTCAAAAAAAAAAAAAAAAAAAAAAAAAAAAGATGTGAATCAAGGAATCACTTTTTTTTTTTTTTTTTTAATAAGCATCAAAAATCGACTTCTGTTTCTCTATAAGAAATGAAAAGAGGCATTGGCTAGAATTCCAGTGATCTGGCTAGTGTCCCTAGTGTATTTCCCCAGCTCAGAAAACAGCCCTATAAACATTACATGCATTTCAGTCTTTAGGATAATTTATTGCATGTATATGAAACTTTTAGAATTTTCGTACTTTTAGTTTCATTAGTAACCCAAAATGTTTTATTATGAAAAAGATCTTTTGTTATTTTTTCCATTTTTTTAGCTTTCTTTTTTTATATGATGGCTTTTATTGTGCATTAATGAGCAGGAAATACAACTTAGATTATTGATCTCTGAAAGTTATAATGAAGGAAAAGTTGTTTAAAAAATCAGTTCACCGGCCGGGCGCGGTGGCTCAAGCCTGTAATCCCAGCACTTTGGGAGGCCGAGACGGGTGGATCACGAGGTCAGGAGATCGAGACCATCCTGGCTAACACGGTGAAACCCCGTCTCTACTAAAAATTAAAAAAAACTAGCTGGGCAAGGTGGCGGGTGCCTGTAGTCCCAGCTACTTGGGAGGCTGAGGCAGGAGAATGGCTTGAACCTGGGAGGCGGAGCTTGCAGTGAGCCGAGATCTGGCCACTGCACTCCAGCCTGGGTGACAGAGCAAGACTCCGTCTCAAAAAAAAAAAAAAAATTCAGTTCACCACATTATGAATGTGTATTGCATTTATTTGACAGAGTGGTCATTATTTGTCATGAGGAAACCATAAGGGGCATCTGGTTAAACCAGTGAAGCGTTTATAATGTAAAGATTCCATACTCTCGATCAGATCTTTGTGGACAAATAACAGTGACAAAAAGATATTTGTGAAATTATTTGTAAATTAGCCAAGTTAAGAATCAGCCAAATGATCCTATAAAGACTTTAACCTTTGAGATAAGCACTGTTAAATAATGAACTGTAAAATATAGATGAACATGATACATGGGTGTACAATCATCATAAAGTGGGCTTAATGGTCTTGGCATCCATCAGAAAACCTGTAACTTTCGGGACACTGTGGAGAGACTGTTTTGGACTCAGACCAAAATAATTTAATTAAATTGTGATATTTTGCCAGATAAAAACCAAGAATGAGCTACTTTTTATTGCTGCAAGGTAAAAACAGAATACAGCACTAGAGATCTGGGGGGATATGGAATCCCACTCAGAGGAAACACTTTCGTTGGTCATTAGCAGTTTCAGCACTTGTGAATTTGAAGGTCAGCACACATGCCTCTTGGCAGATAAATCTCCTTTTCCAGAAATGGCCATGACATCTTTTCATTGTGTCACGAAATATACAAAAATAAATGATAAGTTATTTCAAACATTTGTTCAATTAAAGTTATTTTTAACTGTATTTCTGCTGCATATTTTTGGCATTTAGATGAGACATCAAGCTACTAATTTTCACTACTCAGAATCCTCCACTAATAATATGATTTTGGAAAGTACAGCTGATTAATAAACATGAACCTGCAAAGACAACTGAATGAAAGAACTTGGTTATCATGGTATTGAACTTTAGATGGTTAGAGGAAAAAAGACGAAATTTTATTTTTCTGAAATATAATTTCTTTCTTTTCTCTCTCTCTTTTTTTTTTTTTTTGGCAGAGTCTTGCTCTGTTGCCCAGGCTGGAGTGCAGTGGCACGTTCTCAGCTCACTGCAGACTCTGCCTACCAGGTTCAAGTGATTGTCCTGCCTCAGCCTCCTGAGTAGCTGGGACTACAGGCGCCTGCCACCAAGCCCAGCTAATTTTTGTATTTTTAGTAGAGATGGGGTTTCACCATGTTGGCCAGAGTGGTCTCAAAATCCTGACCTCAAGTGATCTGCCCACCTCGGCCTCCCAAAGTGCTGGGATTACAGGTGTGAGCCACCGCAGCACCTGGTCTCAAATATAATTTCTTTTACTATTTATTTCCAATTAGAGAAATCTTTTTTTTTTTTTTTTTCCCTAGAGACCGAGTCTCGCTCTGTCGCCCAGGCTGGAGTGCAGTGGCACGATCTCAGCTCACTGCAAGCTCTGCCTCCCAGGTTCACGCCATTCTCCTGCCTCAGCCTCCCGAGTAGCTGGGACTACAGATGCCCGCCACTACGCCCAGCTAATTTTTTGTATTTTTAGTGGAGACAGGGTTTCACCGTGTTAGCCAGGATGGTCTCGATCTCCTGACCTTGTGATCCTCCTGCCTTGGCCTCCCAAAGTGTTGGGATTACAGGCGTGAGACGCCGCGCCCGGACCAATTAGAGAAATCTTTAGCTACCCAGATCTGAAGTTAGTCCAGCACTATCCATCCTATATATGTTCAAGGATTAAAATATTTGGAGTTTCAAATGCTATGTTTACAGGGTTCATATTTCTATGAACATTTGGTCATTCTTAGCCAAACTGCGAGAACGAAAAGACAAATGAGCTCCGCATCTAGATGTCCCCTCCCTGCCCCTCCAGCCCTGAATTATTCTGTTATTTGATGACTTCCGCAGGCGGAGGTCATTCTTCACGTGATTCTTTTAACGAATGGGCTGTTTCGTGCGCATCTGTTTTCGCGTCATGAGACAGTGGAGCAAACGGCTCCAGCTGAGAGAAGTCTCCACCCTCGCACCAGTGGAGAGCATGCGGAAAGACAGCCTGCGAGCAGAGAAAGCAGCGGCCAGATTCCCGAGTCCGCACACAGTGGAGAGAGGAAAGCTCTAAGCAGCCGTTCCCCGGATGACCTTGCCTTCAGAGCAGTGGTTTGTAGCCATCTTCTGAGACATGGACTCCCTTTGAAACCCAATCAAGTTGGCCGGGCGCGGTGGCTCACGCTTGTAATCCCAGCACTTTGGGAGGCTGAGGCGGGCGGATCACAAGGTCAGGAGATCGAGACCACGGTGAAACCCCGTCTCTACTAAAAATACAAAAAATTAGCCTTGCGCGGTGGCGGGCGCCTGTAGTCCCAGCTACTCAGGAGGCTGAGGCAGGAGAATGGCGAGAACCCGGGAGGCGGAGCTTGCAGTGAGCCGAGATCGTGCCACTGCACTCCAGCCCGGGCGACTGAGCAAGATTCCATCTCAAAAAAAAGAAAAAGAAAGAAAAAAAAAAGTGCACCACTCAAGCCTGAACAACACAGTGAGACCCTGTGTGTTAAAAAAATTTTTTAAAGGCCAGGCGTGGTGGCTCACGCCAATAACCCCAGCACTTCGGGAGGCCAAGGCGGGTGGATCACCTGAGGTCAGGAGTTTGAGACTAACCTGGCCAACATGATGAAACCCTGTCTCTACTAAAAATACAAAACAATAGCTGGGAGTGGTGATGGGCGCCTTATAATCCCAGCTACTCGGGAGGCTGAGGCAAGAGAATCGCTTGAACCCAGGAGGCGGAGGCGGCAGTGAGCTGAGATCTTACCATTCCACTCCAGCCTGGGCAACAAGAGTGAAACTCCGTCTCAAAAAAAAAAAAAAAAAAAAAAAAAAAATTAAAATAGGCTGGGTGCAGTGGCTCACTCCCGTAATGCCAGCGCTTCGGCAGGCCGAGGCGGGCGGATCACGAGATCAGGAGATCGAGACCACGGTGAAACCTCGTCTCTATTAAAGATGCAAGAAATTAGCGGGCGTGGTGGCGGGCGCCCGTAGTCCCAGCTACTCCGGAGGCTGAGGAGGAGAATGGCGTGAACCCGGAAGGCGGAGCTTGCAGTGAGCCGAGATCGCAACACTGCACTCCAGCCTGGGCAACAGAGCGAGACTCCGTCTCAAAAAAAAATAAAAATAAAAATAAAAATAAAATAAACTGTGGACAACACTTTTTTTTTTTTTTTTTTTTTTTTTTTTTTTTTTTTGAGATGGAGTCTCGCTCTGTCACCCAGGCTGGAGTGCAGTGGCAAGATCAGGGCTCACTTCAGCCGTAAACCCCCGGGCTCAAGTGATCCTCTCACTTCTACCTCCCTAGTAGCTAGGATCACAGGCATGTACCACCACACATGACTAATTTAAAAATATATATATATATATTTTTTTTTTTTTTTTTGAGAGGTTTTGCTCTTGTCACCTAGGCTGTTGTGCAATGGCACGATATCAGTTCACTGCAACCTCTGCTTCCCAGGTTCAAGTGATTCTCCTGCCTCAGTCTCCCAAGTAGGTGGGACTACAGGCACCCACCACCATGCCTGGCTAATTTTGTATTTTTAGTAGAGATGGGGTTTCACCATGTTGGCCAGGCTGGTCTTGAACTCCTGACCTCAGGTAATCCACCCACCTTGGCCTCCCAAAGTGCTGGGATTACAGGCGTGAGCCACTTGTACCTGGCAAATTTTAAAAATTTTTTCATAGAGACTGAGTTTCACTATGTCGCCCAGGCTGGTCTCAAACTGCTGGCCTCAAGTGATTTTTCTGCCGTGGCCTCTAAAAATCTGGGATTACAGGCATGAGCCACTGCACCTGGCCACATCACATTCTTTAAATGACTTTTTAAAATAAAAAAATGCGGCTGGGCGCGGTGTTTTCCCAGCACTTTGGGAGGCCAAGGCAGACAGATCACGAGGTCAAGAGATTGAGACCATGATGGCCAACACGGTGAAACTCTGTCTCTACTTAAAATACAAAAATTGGGCCGGGCGCAGTGGCTCACTCCTGTAATCCCAGCACTTTGGGAGACCGAGGCAGGTGGATCACGAGGTCGGGAGATTGAGACCATCCTGGCTAACAAGGTGAAACCCCGTCTCTACTAAAAATACAAAAAAATAGCCGGGCGCAGTGGCGGGCGCCTGTAGTCCCCAGCTACTCGGAGGCTGAGGCAGGAGAATGGCGTGAACCCGAGAGGCGGAGCTTGCAGTGAGCCGAGATCGCGCCACTGCACTCCAGCCTGGTCGACAGAGCGAGACTCCGTCTCAAAAAAAAAAAAGAAAAAAAAGAAAAAAAAAAAAAAAATTGGCCGGGCGCAGTGGCTCAAGCCTGTAATCCCAGCACTTTGGGAGGCCGAGGTGGGTGGATCACGAGGTCAGGAGATCAAGACCATCCTGGCTAACACGGTGAAACCCCGTCTCTACTAACAATACAAAAAAATTAGCTGGGCATGGTGGCAGGCGCCTGTAGTCCCAGCTACTCGGGAGGCTGAGGCAAGAGAATGGTGTGAACCCGGGAGGCAGAGCTTGCAGTGAGCCGAGATCGCACCACTGCACTCCAGCCTGGGCAACAGAGCGAGAATTGGCCTCAAAAAAAAAATAAATAAATAAAATAAAATAAAATAAAATACAAAAATTAGCCGGGCATGATGGCATGTGCTTGTAGTCCCAGCTACTAGGAAGGCTGAGGCAGAGGAATCTCTTGAACCCGGGAGGTGGAGGTTGCAGTGAGCCAAGATCACTCCAGCCTGGTGACAGAGAAAGATTCTGTCTCAAAAAAAAAAAAAATGCAGTGCACAAGCCAATAAAAAAGACCTGTGCTTAATGATGTCACACGGTCTATAGCAGTGTCTAGTTGAGACTCACTAGTTGGTTTCATGTTAGTTACTTGCCCTGCTGTTCCCTAAACATTCATTCTGTGGCTCTGTGGCTTTGTGGCTCTGTGATTCTAGGAACCTCACAACCAAGTCAGGAAGCCAGGACTCCAATTAGGCCCCAACTGGAAGGACAACTTCCCATTGTTGAGCTTGATTTGGATTAATAGTTCTCAAGTGAGGTTTGGGGACCCTTTCTCAGGGTCTGTGAGGTCAAAACTAATTTCATAATACTAATATATTATCTGCCTTTTTCACTTATTTATTTATTTTTGAGACAGAGTCTCATTCTGTTGCCCAGGCTAGACTACAGTGGCACAATCTCGGCTCACTGCAACTTCTGTCTCCTGGGCTTCAAGTGATCCTCCCAACTCAGCCTCCCCAGTACTTAGGACTGCAGGCGTTTGCCACTAAGCTGGGCTAATTTGTGTATTTTTTGTAAAGACAGGGTCTTGCCATGTTGCCCAGGCTGGTCTTGAACTCCTGGGCTCAAGCAATCTGCCAACCTTGGCCTCCTAAAATGCTGGGATTACAGTCATGAGCCACTGCGCACAGCCTATTTATTTATTTTTTTAGAGACAGGTCTCACTCTGTAGCTCAGGCTGGAGTGCAGTGGCATGATCACAGCTTACTGCAGCCTCGACCTCTTGGGTTCAAGCAATCCTCCTGCCTCAGCCTCCTGAGTAGCTGGAATCACAGGGCCATACTACCATGCTAGGCCACAGCCATCTTTTTTGTTTTTTGAGACTCACTCTGTCACCCAGGCTGGAGTGCAGTGGCGCCATCTCGGCTCACTGCAAGCTCCGCCTCCTGGGTTCACGCCAGTCTCCTGCCTCAGCCTCCCGAGTAGCTGGGACTACAGGCGCCCACCACCACGCCCGGCTAATTTTTTGTATTTTTGTATTTTTTTTTTTTTTTTTGAGACAGAGTCTTGCTCTGTCACCCAGGCTGGAGTGCAGTGGCCGGATCTCAGCTCTGCAAGCTCCGCCTCCCGGGTTTTTATGCCATTCTCCTGCCTCAGCCTCCCGAGTAGCTGGAACTACAGGCATCCGCCCCTCGTCCAGCTAGTTTTTTGTATTTTTTAGTGAAGACGGGGTTTCACCGTGTTAGCCAGGATGGTCTCGATCTCCTGACCTCGTGATCCACCCGTCTCGGCCTCCCAAAGTGCTGGGATTACAGGCGTGAGCCCCCGGGCCCAGCCTGTTTAGTATGTTTTTATAATTCATATGAATGGTACCATTCCATAAATGTCTTTTTGTGTGTTAACTTTCTCCTTCAACATATATTTATTCCTTAGATTTTTTGTGTCACTTCATGTAAAATTATTTTATCTTCACTTAATCCTTTTCTAATGTTCCTCCTTTCTTCGTGCATTTCTGAGTTTCTGACCAATGTCATTTTTCATCTCTCTTAAAAACTTTTTTTAATTTTAATTTTTTATTTATTTTGTTTTTGGAGACAGAGTCTCACTCTGTCGCCCAGGCTGGAGTGAAGTGGCTCAATCTCGGCTCACTGCAACCTCCTCCTCTTGGGTTTAAGCAATTCTCCTGCCTCAGCCTCCTGAGTAGCTGGGACTACAGATGCACGCTGCCATGCCTGGCTAATTTTTTGTATTTTAGTAGAGACAGGGTTTCACCATGTTGCCCAGGCTGGTCTCTAACTCCTGAGCTCAGGCAACCTGCCCGCCTCAGCCTCCCAAAGCGCTAGGATTACTGACATGAGCCACTGCGCCTGGCCTTATTTTATTTTATTTTATTTTATTTTATTTTATTTTATTTTATTTTATTTTATTTTGAGACAGCATCTCACTCTGTCACCCAGGCTGATGTACAATGGTGCAATCTCATCTCACTGCAGCCTTGACCTCCCGAGCTCAGGTGATCCTCCCACCTCAGCCTCCTGGGTAGCTGGGATTACAGGTGTGCACCACCACATGCCGCCAATTTTTTGTTTTTTTGTTTTTTTGTTTTTTTTTGTTTTGTAGAGATGAGTTTTTGCCATGTTGCCCAGGCTGGTCTTGGACTCCTGGGCTCAAGCGGTCTGCCTGCCTCAATCTCCCAAAATGCTACGATTACAGGCATGAGCCACTGTGCCCAGGCAAAAAAGAAAAAAGAAAAAACTTTAGGGCAGGTGCAGTGGCTCACATCTTTAATCCCAGCACTTTGGGAGGGCGGGCAGATCACCAGAGGTCAGGAGTTCGAGATCAGTCTGGCCAACATGGTGAAGCCCTGTTTCTACTAAAAATACAAAAATAAGCCGGGTGTGGTGGTACGCGTGTACAGTCCCAGCTACTTGGGAGGCTGAGGCAAGAGAATCACTTGAACCGGAAGGTGGAGGTTGCAGTGAGTCGATATCATGCCATTGCACTCCAGCCTGGGCAACAGAGTGAGATTCTGCCTCAAAAAACAAAAACAGAAACAAACAAAAAAACTACTTTACACATTTTTTGCAAACCAGGTCTGCCGGCAAAAATTTCCTCAATTTTTTTTTTTTTTTTTTTTGAGGCAGGAGTCTTGGTCTGTCACCCAGGGTGGAGCGCAGTGGTGCAATCATGGCTTACTGCTGTCCTGACCTCCCTGGCTTGTGTGATCCTCCCACCTCAACCTCCAGAGTAGGTGGGACCACAGGCATGTGCCACCATGACTGGCTAAGTTTTGTAATTTTTTGTAGAGGCTGGGGTCTCACTGTGTTGTCCAGGCTGGTCTTGAACTCCTGGGCCCAAGGGGGCCTCCCTGCCTCAGCTTCCCAAAATGGTGGGATTATGGATGTGAATTTTCTCAATTTTTGTTTGTCTGATAAAGCTTTTTTCTTCTGTTTTCTTTCTTTCTTTCTTTTTTTCTGAGACAGAGTCTTGCTCTGTCTCCCCGGCTGGAGTGCAGTGGCCAGATCTCAGCTCACTGCAGCCTCCACTTCCCAGATTCAAGGGATCCTCCTGCCTCTGCCTCCCAAAGTGCTGCTGGGGGATTACAGACGTGAGCCACTGCACCTGGCCTTATCTAAACAAATCTAAACATTAAAAGGGTACAGTAAAAATATGGTATTTTCTGGGACGATCATCATATATGTGGTCTGTTGTTGACCAAAACGTCTTATGCAGTGTATGACTGTAGTTTCCTTTCAGGGCAGGTCTTATTAAGAACAGTGTTCTGGGTCAGGTGCTGTGGCTCACGCCCGTAATCCCCGCACTTTGGGAGGCCAAGGCAGGCAGATCACCTGAGGTCGGGAGTTCAAGACCAGCCTGACTGACATGGAGAAACCCCATCTCTACTAAAAATACAAAATTAGCCAGGCATGGTGGCGCATGCATGTAATCCCAGCTACTTGGGAGGCTGAGACAGGAGAATCGCTTGAACCCAGGAGGTTGCAGTGAGCCAAGATCACGCAATTACACTCCAGCCTGGGCAACAAGAGCAAAACCCTGTCTCAAAAAAAAAAAGAAAAAAAGAAAAAAAAATATCCCCCCAAAAATCAGAGTGTTCTGGGTGTATTCCAGAATGGCTGCTTTTCCTCTCCCCCTACTGGAAGTGTGAGGGGATGTTTTTTCAGATCTTCACTGTGAGAACCCGGTTGGGTTTCTGGAGATAAAACTCACAAAATGGCAAGAGCCCCTCTGGCAAAGAGGAGGCAGGAGCAGTGATTAATTGTATCAGATAAGAATTAGCCAGCTGGACTCAGTTTAGATGATCCCAATTTTGTTGGCAACATTCAAAGCATCATAATCAGAAGCCAATCAAACATATGCCTTCTTCTCTCCATCAGGCCGCATCGGGGTGTTGGCCTTGGCCACATCCACATCCTAGAGCTTCTTCACAGCCTGTGTGACTTGCTGTCGTTGGCTTTAACATCCACAGTGAACACAAGTGTGTTGTTGTCTTCCATCTTCTTCATGGCAGACACAGTGGGAACTTGATGATGACATAGTGGTCAAGCCTGGGAGAGAGGCAAAATGGGGTCACCCGGCCCAGGCTCAGTAGAAAGATGGACTCTCTTTTGGAGTCCAGCTGGCTCTCCTTTTTCTTTTCTTTTTTTCCTTTTTTTTTTTTTTTTTTTTTTGAGACAGAGTCTCTGTTGCCCAGGCTGGAGTGCAATGGCACAATCTCAGCTCACTGCAACCTCTACCTCCCAGGTTCAGTTGATTCTCGTACCTCAACCTCGTGAGTAGCTGGGATTATAGGCATGCGCCACCATGCCCAGCTAATTTTTGTGTTTTTAGTAGAGATGGGGTTTTTGCCATGTTGGGCAGGCTGGTCTTGAACTCCTGACCTCAAGTGATCCTCCTGCCTCGGCCTCCCAAAATGCTGGGATTATAGGTTTGAGTCACTGTCTCTTCTTTTTGACAGGAAAATTTTGGAGGAGAGATTGAGTTAGAGTGAGATTGGGGTGGATTTTACAGAGAATAGGAAACAAATTGGATACAGCAACTGTAGATAATTCTTTCAAAGGTGTTTTGCTGGAAAAGGGAGCAAAGAAATGGGGCAGTAGATAATATCTAAAGCGTAGTTAAGAGAAGCCTTATTATAGGGGAATAAAAAAACTTATGTATATTCTTTTTTTTTTTTTCAAGATGGGGTTTCACTGTTGTTGCTCAGGTTGGAGTGCAATGGCACAGTCTTGACTCATTGCAACCTCAGCCTCCCGGGTTCACGAGATTCTCTTGCTTCAGCCTCCCAAGTAGCTGGGATTTCAGGCATGTGCCACCATGTCTGGCTAATTTTTGTATTTTTAGTAGAAATGGGATTTCACCATATTGGTCACACTGGTCTTGAACTCCTGACCTCAGGTGATCTGCCCACCTCAGCCTCCCAAACTGCTGGGATTACAGGCATGAGCCACGGCGCCCGGCCTATCTTATGCACATTCTAATGGCAATGATCCAGCAGAGAGAAAAACAAAAACAACAATAGCAAAAAACCCTGATGTAGCAGAGAGAGGGGAGAATTTCTGAGTGATACCTATGAGTAATCAGAGGGGACTGGATCAAGTGCACAGGCAGAGGGCTGGGCTCTGGTAGCAGAGATACTTCGTCTATAATAGTAGGCAGGAGCCCAGAGGGTGGGGATTTAGAGACGATAGATAGGTGTGGGGAGGGGGAGATCACACAGCTTCTCTGCTGATTGTGTCAATATTCACAGTGAATCGAAAGAAAGCCATTAACTGGGAGTTAACTCACAGTGAACCGAAAGAAAGCCAGTGACTGGGGAAGGGAGGAGGTGTTGGAGGTTTGAGTAGAAAGGAGAGGTTATAAGATAACTGGTTGGGGCCGGGTGCGGTGGCTCAAGCCTGTAATCCCAGCACTTTGGGAGGCCGAGACGGGCGGATCACGAGGTCAAGAGATCGAGACCATCCTGGCTAACACGGTGAAACCCCGTCTCTACTAAAAAATACAAAAAACTAGCCGGGCGAGGTGGCGGGCGCCTGTAGTCCCAGCTACTCGGGAGGTTGAGGCAGGAGAATGGCGTAAAGCGGCGGGCGGAGCTTGCAGTGAGCTGAGATCCGGCCACTGCACTCCAGCCCGGGCGACAGAGCGAGACTCCGTCTCAAAAAAAAAAAAAAAAAGATAACTGGTTGGAAAATGAGGGGAGAAATTAACCTGGATAAGCATTGTATGATTGCCAAGGGGCATGAAGACTCCACATGAGGTTTGTGGTTGTGAATTTGAAAGTGAAACTCGTCAGTGTGATGCCAGCCTCATTTGGCGGGACAGGTGCAGGTGCCTACCAGGCAGCAAATTGGAATTATCACCAGGGTTGTGTTTTTGCCCAGGGAGTGTGAGGAAGTGAGAGGGGGAGGTTGCTAAAAGTGTACACACGGCAGAGAGGACTCTGACCATGGAATCTAAACAGGGACGAAGGGGAGGGAGGAGATCAAGTCATGGATGATATGATCTTAGACTGATTCAGGTTTGTCTTAGGAAGTCAAGAATCTACCTCTACGGGGAGAATTCTTCACACACACACAGATACAGACCATTATGTAGATATAATCTAGTCACAGGTTCTTGGGAAATATTTAACATTTAAAACAGTCCTGGCCAGGCACGGTGGCTCACGGCTGTAATCCCAGCAATTTGGGAGGCCCAGGCAGGTGGATCACTTGAGGTCAGGAGTTTGAGACCAGCCTGGCCAACGTGGTGAAACCCCATTTCCACTTAAAAAAAAAAAAAAGGTTAGCCAAGTGTGATGGTGTACGCCTGTCATCTCAGCTACTCCGGAGGCTCGAGTGGGAGAATCACTTGAACCCGGGAGGCGGAGGTTGCAGTAAGCTGAGATTGTGCCACTGCACTCCAGTCTGGGTGACAGAGGGAGACCCAGTCTCAAAAAACAAACAAACAAACAAAAAACACGTTTAAGATGGCAAATTTTATGTCATATGTGTCTTACCACAATGAACACACACACATACACATGCTGCTAAATTGTTGTGTAATGAAACTATGAAACTATCAAGAATTAAGACATGGGCCGGGCACGGTGGCTCAAGCCTGTAATCCCAGCACTTTGGGAGGCCGAGACGGGTGGATCACGAGGTCAGGAGATCGAGACCATCCTGGCTAACACGGTGAAAACCCGTCTCTACTAAAAAATACAAAAAACTAGCCGGGCAAGGTGGCAGACGCCTGTAGTCCCAGCTACTTGGGAGGCTGAGGCAGGAGAATGGCGTAATCCGGGAGGCGGAGCTTGCAGTGAGCTGAGATCCAGCCACTGCACTCCAGCCTGGGCGACACAGCGAGACTCCGTCTCAAAAAAAAAAAAAAAAAAGAATTAAGACATGGGCTGGGCAAGGTAGTTCACACTTGTAATCCCAGCACTTTGGGAGACTGAAGCAGGCGGATTGCTTGAGCTCAGGAGTTTGAGACCAGCTTGAGAAACTTGGAAAAACCCTATCTCTACAAAAAATACAAAAATAAGCCAGGCGTGGTGGTGTGCACCTGTGGTCCCAGCTACTCGGGAGGCTGAGAATTTAGACATGAGTGAGTAGGTTGAGCATCTTTTGTTTTTGCTGGACATACAAAATCTTCTCCTGTGGTTGCCTATTCTTACCCTTTGGCCAGTTTTCTATTGGGTTACTTGTCTTTTTTGCATAGATTTGTAAATTTTTTTTTTTCTGAGACAGACACTTGCTCTGTCATCCAGGCTGAGTGCAGTGGTGCCATCTCGGCTCACTGCAACCTTCGCCTCCTGGGTTCAAGCGATTCTCCTGCCTCAGCCTCCCGAGTAGCTGGGATTACAGGCGCATGCCATCTGTTTGGCTGATTTTGATATTTTTAGTAGAGATGGGGTTTCACCATCTTGGCAAGACTGGTCTTGAACTCCTGACTGCATGATACACCCGCCTTGGCCTCCTGAAGTGCTGGGATTACAGGCATGAGGCACCGTGCCTGGTCTGTAAACTTTCTTTATGTATTCTGATCACTAACCCTTTCATGGTTATGGAAATTACAATGATCTTATCCCAATCTGTGACTTTCACATATTATAACGTCATATGAAATCTTTAATATTACTTTAGCCAAAAGAGTCTTTGAACAGCTCGTGTTTTTTGGGTCTTGTTCAACAATGTCTCATATATTTTATTCTGAAATGTCTTTAGTTTTGCAATTCACACTTGAGTCTATGAGTCACGTTATTTGTTTTCTACATTGGGTTTGCAAGTGCATTTTCATTAGTATATTATCACAGGCTCCTGAAAAGAAGTTAAAAAAATTCTGTTAGATTTTATAAAACACAACTGGGCTAGGGTTAGTGTTAGTGTTTAGTTTTCTCTATCATAATATGTCACTCTGTGGATGTGTTAGGTTTTTTGTTTTTGAGACGGAGTCTCGCCCCCAGGCTGGAGTGCAGTGGCGCGATCTCGGCTCACTGCAAGCTCTGTCTCCCGGGTTCAGGCCATTCTCCTGCCTCAGCCTCCCGAGTAGGTGGGACTACAGGCGTGGCTACCAGGCCCAGCTAATTTTTTTTTTTTTTTTTTGTATTTTTAGTAGAAACAGGGTTTCACTGTGTTAGCCAGGATGGTCTCGATCTCCTGACCTCGTGATCCGCCCACCTCGGCCTCCCAAAGTGCTGGGATTACAGGCATGAGCCACCGCACCTGGCCTTGCTTTTGTTTCTTAAATTGAGACAGGGTCTTGCTCGGTCACCCCAGCTGGACTACAGTGGTGTAATCTTGGCTTACTGCAGCCTCCACCTCCCAGGCTCAAGCGATCCTCCCATTTCAACCTCCCTAGGACCACAGATGTATGCCACCATAACCAGCTAATTGTATTTTTTGTGGTGACGGGGTTTCACCATGTTGACCAGGCTGGACTTGAACTCCGGGGCTCAAGTGTTCTGCCTATCTTAGCCTCCCCAAGTGCTGGGATTACAGGTGTGAGCCACAGCACCCGGCTTATTTTATTTTTATTTATTTATTATCATTATTTTTTGAGACAGAATCTTACTGTGTCGTCCAGGCTGGAGTGCAGTGGTGCGATCTTCACTCACTGCAAGCTCTGCCTCCCAGGTTCAAGGGATTCTCCTGTCTCAGCCCCCCGAGTAGCTGGGACTACAGGCATCTGCCATCACGCCCAGCTAGTTTTTGTATTTTTAGTAGAGATGAGGTTTCACCATGTTGGCCAGGCAGGTCTTGAGCTCCTGACCTCAGGTAATCAGCCCTCCTCACCCTCCCAAAGTGTTGGGATTATAGGCGTGAGCCACTGTGCCTGGCTTTATTCTTAATTATAGAGACTGAAATTGATTTCCTTTATTTGTGGTAATCAACTTAAAAGTTTTTAACGTCCTGGAGAAAGTCATTTTGTCACCTCTCCCTGGCTCTCTAGCTCTGGGCTATTTCTTACACCCTAGGATGAAAATTAGAGTTACATAGGCCGGGCGCGGTGGCTCACGCCTGTAATCCCAGCACTTTGGGAGGCCAAGACGGGCAAATCACGAGGTCAGGAGATCGAGACCATCCTGGTCAACACGGGACTACAGGCACCTGCCACCACGCCTGGCTAGTTTTTTGTATTTTTAGTAGAGACTACAGGTGTACGTCCCCAGATCTGGGTAGCTTTTTGTATTTTTTGTAAAGACAGAGTCTCACTTTGTTGCCCAGGCTGGTCTCAAACTCCTGGGCTCAAAAGATCCTCTCACTTTGGCCTCCCAAAGTGCTGGGATTACAGGTGTGAGCCACCACACCCCAGTGCTCTTGTTAATCTTTTACTGTGCTTAATTTTTTTAATTGAAATTTTTTTTTTTTTTTTTTTTGAGATGGAGTGTCACTCTCTTGCCCAGGCTAGGAGTGCAGTGGCACAATCTCAGCTTACTGCAACCTCTACCTCCTGGGTTCAAGCAATTCTCTTGCCTCAGCCTCCTGAGTAGCTGGGATTACAGGGACGTGCTACCACGCCCAGCTAATTTTTGTATTTTTAGTAGAGACGGGGTTTCACCATGTTGGTCAGGCTGGTCTTGAACTCCTGACTTCATGATCCGCCCGCCTCGGCCTCCCAAAGTGTTGGGATTACAGGCGTGAGCCACTGTGCTCGGCCTACTGTGCTTAATTTATAAATTAAACTTTATCTTAGGTACGAATGCCTAGGAAAAATCATAATAGAAATAGTTTACTATCCAAGGTTTCAGGCATCCCTGGGGATCTGGAATGTATCCCCAGCTAAGGGGATACTCTGATATTTGTGTGACACATTAGGAGAGCTGTCACGCCCCTGGGCCTATCTGCAGACAAGCTGCACTACTGAGCCTTTTCGACAAGCAGCTCCCTGGGACAGCCTGGCTGTGCACTGACCAACGCCTGACAGCCTTCAGTGGCCAGGCCAGGGTGGGGCCTGAAAGCATGACCTGGGCCAATTAGGTTTCTCCCTCTTAGGAATTTTAACCAGGAAATACTGAAGTCATGAGGAGCTGGCAGAAGCGGCCCAAGCCGCTCAGTCATAAGCCACGGAACAACCGGAGAGGCTGTGAGGAGCCACATGCTAGCCGCAATTACGAGGGAGGTGCTCGTAGGAGAAGGCTCTGAAGTCAAGAAAAGCCACGCGGTGCAGGGTGAGGAGGCCGGTGGGTGGGAAGATGAGAACAGGGGGCCAGTGACATTAACGCTGGGGAGAGAGCTGCAGTCCCGACCTTCCCGTGGCCTCACTTCTGTCTCTTCTCTTCCTGAGGTCAGATTGCTCAGCTTTGCCTGGCTTCCACGTTGGAACCTCCTTATGCTAAATCCGTACTTCAGATGTTGAGCAAGTCTCCATTCTTCACCATAAAAAGGACAGAACTCAAATGCTCTTGCTTTTTTAATTAATAGACTTTTAATTTTCGAGATGGAGTTTTGCTCATCTTCTCCAGACTGGAGTGCAGTGTCGTGATCTTGGCTCACTGTAACCTCTACCTCCTGGGTTCAAGCAATTCTCCTGCCTCAGCCTCCCGAGTAGCTGGGATTACAGGCGCCTGCCATCACGTCCAGCTAATTTTTTGTATTTTTAGTAGAGATGGGGTTTTACCATGTTGGCCAGGCTGGTCTTGAACTCCTGACCTCAGGTGATCCACCTGCCTCGCTGGGATTACGGGTGTGTAATCCCTAAAGTGCCGGGATTACAGGTGTGAGCCACCACGCCCAACAGACTTCATTTTTTAGAGTGGTTTTAGGTTCACAGCAAAATTGAGCCCAAAGGACAGAGTTCCTATATACCCCTCACTCCCCGCTGCTGCCCATTATTAACATTTCCCATCAGTGTGGTCTCTTTGTGACGACTGATGAGTCAATGTTGATACACTCTTATTCACTAAAGTCCATGGTTTATTTTATTTAATTAATTAATTTATTTATTTTTGAGATGGAGTCTTGCTTTGTTGCCCAGGCTGGAGTGTAGTGGTGCAATCTTGGCTCACTGCAACCTCTGCCTCCCAGGCTCAAGCAGTTCTTCTGCCTCAGCCTCCCGGGTAGCTGGAATTACAGGCATGTGCCACCATACCAGGCTACTTTTTTGTATTTTTAGTAGAGATGGGGTTTCACCATGTTGGCCTGGCTGGTCTAGAACTCCTGACCTCAAGTGATCCTCCTGCCTTGGCCTCCCAAAGTGCTGGGATCCACTGCACCCAGCCTCTTTGTTTTTGGTGACAGAGTCTCCCTCTGTCGCCTAGACTGGAGTGCAGTGGCGCAGTCACACTCACTGCAGCCTTGAACTCCTGGGCTCAAACGATCCTCCTGCCTCAGCCTCCCAAAGTACTGGGATTATAGGCGTGAGCCACCACGCCTGGCCCATTCTGTGGGTTTTGACAAAGCATAGTAACATATATCCACCTATAAAGTATCATACAGAATAATAGTTTCAGTGCCCTAAAAATCTCCTGTGCTCCACCTAGCTATCCTTCCCTCTGTCAAAGCCCTCGCAACCACTAATCCGTTCACTGCCTTTCCCAGAATATGCCTTTCCTAGACATAGTTTTGCCTTTTCCAGAATGTCAGATAGTTGGACTCATATAGTATGTAGCCTTTTCACATTGGTTTCTTTCACATAGTAATATGCCTTTAATGTTCCTTCACATCTTTTCTTTATTTTTTAATTTTATTTTTAAAGATCATTACTATTTTTGTCTCACCATGTTGCTCAGGCTGGTCTCTAACTCCTGACCTCAGGTGATCCACCCGCCTTGGCCTCCCAAACCACTGGGATTACAGGTGTTGAGCCACTGTGCCCAGCCATAGCAGAATTTATTCTGGAAATTGGAGTAGTAGGAGACATTTGGCGTTGAAAGGAATGGGAATGTGGATAGTTTGAGATTAGGGTGCCTGGAAAAGTTGAACAAAGAGGAGGGAAGCACTAAAATGAGTGGTCAGTCATGTCTCATGTCGACACCGGAGCTTGGATGGCGGAGGGGAATTTTTCTGTTTTTTTCTGGGTTACAGAGTTTTCCCTCTTTCTTCTGTTTGTATAGATGCCTTGGATTGAAGAAGTGAGTTTTGGTGGCCAAAAGCAGCTGCCACATCAGTGTTACACAATTAAATTCTGGACCCCCTAAAGACAATTTTAGAATCTAAAGTATATTTTCTTTAGTGAGGAGATTTCTTCCGAGGGCCCTTTGTGATCAATGTTAGTCTTCTTTGTTTGGCATTTAGACAAACTAGGGTTTGTGGATAGTTCTCAACTCCCCATTATTATGCCCTTCTTATCCCTAGAAAATAACACCTTTCCTCCAAGGTAAACCTAGGTAATTTACGAGTAGATGTGGAGGAAAGGTTTATTTTGAAATGCAGCTTCCCCTAGGGTGGAATTCACTGGCTCTCTGGCTCACTCAGTTAACAGTGGACAGCTGTTTATAACAGGAAGTGTGGAATTGCCCAGTGTCTCAGTGAAATGGCAGGAAGACAGAGGGAGGAGGACTCCTAATTATCAAACTTGGAATTGGGCCAAGACAATGAAAATCAGTGTCTCCTCCCTTTAATTCTTTCACAAGCCCTAGGAAACTTTTAATAACCACAAGTGGTCAGGAGTCAGATGTTGGGTTTAGATCTCATCGAAAAGGCATCGTACTGCCCCAGACAACATGCTGTGGCACTGGCTAAGTGTGACTCAAAGGGAAGGGCATCCCTCCCCTGAATCCGACGGTGCTCAGTGAAGCAGGGTTTCTTGAGATCTGTCTGTAAGTGTATTGGTAATCAGACCCACTTCTACCTTGGTGGAAATAAAATTCAATAGGGTCTGGAGTTGAATTGGAAATCTTTTTTTTTTTTTTTTTTTTTGAGACGGACTTTTGCTCTTGTTGCCCAACCTGCAGTGCAGTGGCGCCATTGCAGCTCACTGCAGCCACCACCTCCTGGGTTCAAGTGATTCTCCTGCCTCAGCCTTCCGAGTAGCTGGGATTACAGGCATGCACCACCACGCCTGGCTAATTTTTGTATTTTTAGTAGAGACAGGGTTTCACCATGTTAGTCAGGCTGGTCTCAAACTCCTGACCTCAGGTGATCCGCCCACCTTGGCCTCCCAAAGTGCTGGGATTACAGGCGAGAGCCACTGTGCCAGCCAGAATTGGAAATCTTAATTGCTCATCCACAGTAAATCACAGCCAAACAAAGGAAAAAGGGTTTCTGATATTTGATCCTTTGTTTTGAAAAGCTGTTTCACCTCTCTCTGTATTTGCTCACACATGTGCTCTGAAATATCAACCATTTCTCCATTCCAATTCAGTGCAGAGACTTTCAAAGGCTACCAGAGGTTACTTACCTGGCCCGAGGGGAAAAAACTGGAGAGGGAGAAATTTTGATTTACAATAAATTATAAAGTGAAAACCCGCTGTGGGTAAATGCAAGGTGAGCTCGGAGAACTGGCAGTGGGGAAGAAAGAAGTGTTGCTGGAGGCTCAACCTGAAAAAGTGCAACGGGAGATATAGCTGAGGCTCGTTATTGGCTTGTATTTGCACTACATAAACTTGGAAGCCAATTTCGTAGAAAATGCCTAGAAACAAGCTTCAGTCTGTTACAAGGCTTGCTAAAGCACCCTGGTTCTGCTTAAGGCATTTTAGGGGAAAATAATTTACATGTTCTAAAGCTTGAGTACTTCTGGTGAATTATGAAGACTAGTTACCAGCCATATGTTCAAAGAACTTGAATGGTTTTTTTTAATTATAAGAATTATCCATGCTTGATATGAAAAGAAGAAAGTCAAACAGAACAGAGTCGAATGAAGTCAAATGTCAGCCTCCTGTTCCTTCCTCACTCCCTCTTCCACACTCAGTGGGCTCAATGTACACAGTTTCTTGGAGGATATGCTTCTACGCATTTTGGAAGCACATACACATTTGTCCTTTTAGAAATACAAATAGAATTATACTTTACATAATGATTGTATGAATTGCTTTTTTCATTTAACTAAATTATGGCTATCATTCTTTAGCAATTCAGATTTACCTCATTCTTTTTTATTTTATTATTTATTACTTTTTTTGAGACAGAGTCTTAACTCTATTGCCCAGGCTGGAGTGCAGTGGCTCGATCTCAGCTCACTGCAATCTCCGCCTCCTGGGCTCAAGTGATTCTCTTGCCTCAGCCTCCCGAGTAGCTGAAATTACAGGTGCCTGCCACCATGCCCAGCTAATTTTTGTATTTTTAGTAGAGGTGGGTTTTCGCCATGTTGGTCAGGCTGGTTTTGAACTCCCGATCTCAGGTGATCCACCCGCCTCGGCTTCCTAAAGTGCTGGGATTACAGGTGTGAGTCACCCCGCCCGGCCCCAGATGGATTTTTTTTTTTAAATCTTTTAAATTTTTTAGAGACAGGGTCTTGCTTTGTTGCCCAGGCTGTTCTGAAACTCCTGGCCTCAAGTCATCCTCCCTTTTGGCCTCCCAAAGTGCAGGGATTACAAACATAAACCACTGTGCCTGGCCTTGAATATTTTTAAATGTAAAAAAATGAAAGTAATAAGCCGGGAATGGTGGCAGGTGCCTGCAGTCCTAGCTACTGGAGAGGCTGAGGTGGGAGGACGACTTGAGCCCTCCTACAAGATCAGTCTAGCAACATACCAAGTCCTTGTCTCTAAAAAAAATTAAAATAAATGATTAAAAAAGTGAAATCACTAAACCACAATTTCTTAGGGTGAGTTTACTGGTGTTTATTATTATCCCCCTCAGCCTATGTACACATAATGTATATTCTTTTGTCTATGCCAAATTTTTATAATTTAAAAAAATGAAATAAAAGATATTAGAATAATACTAAAACTTTTTCAAATCATGGATTGAAGAAGCTCTTTCTAACATGGCAGGAAATCCAGACGCCATAAAGGAAAAAACACCAATAAATTTTACTGCATAAATATTTTACATCTCTATGAGGTATAAAAACACCATAGCAATGCAAGAAACAGGCAGACTGGCTGAGCGTGGTAGCTCACGCCTGTAATCCCAGCACTTTGGGAGGCCGAGAGGGGTGGATCACGAGGTCAGGAGGTCGAGACCATCCTGGCTAACACCCTGTTTCTACTAAAATATACACACACACACACAATTAGCCGGGTGTGGTGGCGGGCGCCTGTAGTCTCAGCTACTCGGGAGGTTGAGGCAGGAGAATGGCGTGAACCTGGGAGGCAGAGCTTGCAGTGAGCCGAGATCGTGCCACTGCATTCCAGCCTGGGCGACAGAGCAAGACTCCGTCTCAATAAAAAAAAAAAAAAAAAAAAAAAAAAAAAAAAAAAAAGAACCAGGCAGACTGGGGAGAAACATTTTCAACACGTATAAGCAAGGGCTAACTTCTTTTTGTTTTTTTCCTTTGAGACGGGGTCTCACTCTTGTCACCAGGTGGGAATGCAGTGGCATGCCTCAACCTCCCAGGCTCAAACCATCCTCCCACCTCGGCTTCCCAAGTAGCCTGGATTACAGGCATGTGCCATCACACTCAGATAATTTTGAAAATTTTTTGTAGAGATAGGGGTCTCACTATGTTGCCCAGAGTGGTCTCGAATTCCTGGACTCCAAAAAAAAAAAAAATAAAAAAATTAAAAAAATAAAAAAATCCACCTGTGATTTTGGGGGTGGGGTGTGTTAGGAGTAATATGAATCTAGGGGGTGTGTTGTTGTTGTTTTTTGTTTTCCCATATGGCTATCTTGTTGCCCCAATATCATTTATTAAATAATCCCCATTTCCATCTTATTTTTTTTTTTTGAAAAGGAGTCTCTCCCTGTCGCCCAGGCTGGAGTGCAGTGGCTGGATCTCAGCTCTGCAAGCTCCGCCTCACGGGTTTACGCCATTCTCCTGCCTCAGCCTCCCGAGTAGCTGGGACTACAGGTGCCTGCCACCTCGCCCGGCTAGTTTTTTGTATTTTTTAGTAGAGATGGGGTTTCACCATGTTAGCCAGGATGGTCTCGATCCCTTGACCTCGTGATCCGCCCGTCTCGGCCTCCCAAAGTGCTGGGATTACAGGCTTGAGCCACTGCGCCCGGCCTCCATCTTCTTTTAATACAGCTCTGATGTGATCTCTGTATGTTAACCTGTAGTAAGATACATAAAATAACTAACAAAAGTCCTTGATATTTTCAGATTCAAAAACTATTCAATAACTATTATTATTCAATTACTTTTATTTACTTAATTTCCACTTTAAAAATATTGCTGAAAAGAGAATAAAGAAACTTTAAAAAATTTAATATGGGAAAAAAATCCCAGTCGGTATTTTATGTCTTTAATCTTCAGTTATTTAACCTCCATAAGCCCCAGTTCCTTGACTTTTAAAATGGAGATAATAAGCCAGGCGCAGTGGCTCATGCCTGTAATCCCAGCACTTTGGGAGGCCGAGGCGGGAGGATCACCTGAGGTCTGGAGTTCGAGTCCAGTCTGACCAACACGGAGAAACCCCGTCTCTACTAAAAATACAAAATTAGCCGGGCATGGTGGCACATCCCTGTAATCCCAGCTGCTCGGGAGGCTGAGGCAGGAGAACCGCTTGAACCCGGAGGCGGAGGTTGCAGTGAGCCAAGATTGGGCCAGTGCACTCCAGCCTGGGCAACAAGAGGGAAACTCTGTCTCAAAAAAAAAAAAAAAAAAAAAAAAAAAAAAAAAAAAAAAAAAGAGATGATAATAACACACTTCATGGGGAGAAAAAGTGGGCTAAAGAATGTAACATGTTTCTTAGGGCACTGGGAACATAATAAGCTTTCAATCAGCAGTTTAATAGTGGTTCTTATTATGAAGATTATTTTACTACATTATCAGCTTCTCAGATCCTTGGAAGGAGGTCCATTACTCTTCGGCTTTATGGCTGGACCACAATTCTTGCATGGGACTGTTACAGTTAAATGGGTTTAGTTTGCTAATTTTGTGGTCTGATACCGTATATTATGCTTCGTAATTACGTGGCATTTCTAAACTTCCAAATTTACATTTTTATAGATAAATGAAAATGACAGCCAATCCCTAATACCACAGTAAATGTTATTTCCTAACGTGGAGAGCTTCTCTCCTTCCTGCTGGATGGCAGTGCATTGCCCATTTGTCTACCACAGAGCTGAATCTTTATTGGAAATAATGCTCCTGTAAGTTCAAGACCAGCCTGGGCAACATAATGAAACTCCATCTCTACTAAAATTACAAAAGTTAGTCGGGCGTGGTGGCACACGCCTGTAATCTCAGCTATTCAGGAGGCTGAGGCAGGAGAATCACTTGAACCGACGAGGTGGAGGTTGCAGTGAGCTGAGATCCTGCCACTGCACTCCAGCCTGGGCAACAGAGTGAAACTCTGTCTCAAAAAAAAAAAAAAAAAAGAAAAGAAAAAGAAAAAAAGAAAAAAAAAAAGAAGAATGCTTTTGTAGATAAGAGATTTTCATGGAAACTGAAGCCATCTAACTGATATACTTTATCCCTCATCATTTCCAAACAGTAAGTCAAATAGCTCTATCCATATGTAGAATGTTGGAAGCAGTTTATTGAATTTATTAGGTTTTAAAATTCAGTTCTCACATTATTAGATATATAAAGAGATATTAACTAGTTTCCCCATTTTATAACTCCAGCAAAGAGGATTTTTTCTTGCTGAAAGTTACTCAGAAAGGTGATGGCAAGGATCTATCGCTTTCTTTCTTTTTTTTTTAGATCTCTTGGGTCATGGTCCAATAGCATCTGTTAGTCCAAATTATTCTTTTTTTTGTTTTGTTTTTGTTTTTTGAGACGGAGTCTCGCTCTGCTGCCCAGGCTGGAGTACAGTGGCCGGATCTCAGCTCACTGCAAGCTCCGCCTCCCGGGTTACGCCATTCTCCTGCCTCAGCCTCCCGAGTAGCTGGGACTACAGGCGCCCGCCACCGCGCCCGGCTAATTTTTTGTATTTTTAGTAGAGACGGGGTTTCACCGTGATAGCCAGGATGGTCTTGATCTCCTGACCTCGTGATCCGCCCGTCTCGGCCTCCCAAAGTGCTGGGATTACAGGCTTGAGCCACCGCGCCCGGCCAGTCCAAATTATTCTTTAAAGAATAATTGAATGTGGGAATTATAATCTGAATAGATACTCCAAGGATAAAATTATCACTTCATTTGAAATAGATGAGTGAATTATTTTGTGCTACGTTTTCTACCCCTTATTATTATTATTATTTTTTTTTGAGACGGAGTCTCACTCTGTCGCCCAGGCTGGAGTGCAGTGGCCGGATCTCAGCTCACTGCAAGCTCCGCCTCCCGGGTTTACGCCATTCTCCTGCCTCAGCCTCCCGAGTAGCTGGGACTACAGGCGCCCGCCACCTCGCCCGGCTAGTTTTTTGTATTTTTTAGGGGAGACGGGGTTTCACCGTGTTAGCCAGGATGGTCTCCATCTGCTGACCTCATGATCCGCCCGTCTCGGCCTCCCAAAGTGCTGGGATTACAGGCTTGAGCCACCGCGCCCGGCCTCTACCCCTTATTTTATTTTATACAGACCTTAACCCCTTTGGGAAGAGTGTATGGTATAAGGACACCAATAAGCATTTACAGAGTATTACCAAACCAACATTAGGTTGATGATTCACCCTGGATTCGTGCCAGGCTCTGTGACAGAACTCAATAAACATGATGTGCATTTCAAAAATTGCTAATCATAATTGAAATTTCCAAACCCCTCAATCCCATAAATTACATTAACTAGAATATGATCATTTGGCCTGCCCCTACTCCCTTTACAGCATGATAGACCCTGTGATTATCAGGCTTTCGGGAGGTGGGACACAATATTTTATTCTTCAAAGAAAAAGAGGTGATGTTTGGTCTTTTCTCTTTTTAGATTTTTTTTCACACTTACCCTATAGAGTTGTACACTGCTCTTTCTAAAATCCCTTCTGTACCTGTACAGTCTCTCCTTTATGCCTTCATGACACTTTTTATTCTTTTCAAATAAGCAGTGCGACTTATCACTTTTTTCTTTCTTAATTCATCTTTTGTCATGTACACTATTTGAAAAATATTATGAGCTGCTCATCAGAATTTCGAAAGAGTCCCTGTGCGAATCGTTTACACCCACTCTGTAGCCCGCAGGAACATGGATCCGCTTCCTAATGACTGAAAAGGCCAATTAAGACCCGGGTAACAGCAGGAGCAACCGGACTCCCGCCCACCCCAACCGGGACCTGCCCGCCCAGCTAGCCCGGCCCCGCCCGGGGGGGCGCGAGGGGCGGTCCGCGGCGGAGGAGGGCCGGCCTCGCACTCTCACAAAGACGCGCCCCCGGCGGGAGCCCAGCCCACCGCCCCGGGCCGCCGCCTGCAGCGCGCGCCCTGCAGCCCCCGGCCGCGGCGTTGTCAAGGCTTGGCCTCTCCCATCCTTCATCTCTGCTCATTTTATTAAAAAGATTAAAAAAAAAAAAAAAAAAAAAAAAGGAAAAGAGATCCCGCCTTCTCCGCCCGCCCTCCGCCTTCCATTGGCCGGGCCTACGGACGCGTCACGCCGCGCTGCGCCAATGGGGAGGTGCGATACTGCGAGGTGGGCCGGGCCCGAGCGGGGAGTGGGCGGCGGGTCGGTGCAGCAGCTCCGCCGCGGCTCCGCCACCATCGCGGAGGTGCCGCTGCTCCCACAGACGCTCGCGAGCTAACCCTCCGCGCTCCAGAGCCTCCTCAGCCTCCCGAACACCTCGAGACGCTCGCCCCGCTGGGCCTCGGTCCCCGCCTCCTCCCCCCTCCTCTTCCCCTCTCTCGCTCCCCACATTGTCTCTGCCTCATTTTCTCTCCTAGTTGAGGATTAAAAAAAAAATCACCATCATCCTCAGGGAGCCCCCCTCGCCCTCGGAAAACAAAACCAGACATGATCCTGGGCTCCCGCTTCTGAAAGATCTGTCCGACCGAGGAGGAGGGAACCTAGGTTCAAGTCGCAAGAAAGGTCACGGCAGGGAAGCCCCCTCAGCCCCTCCGCGTCGCCTCCCCGCGGGCCGCCCCTCTCGGCCCTGCGCCCCGCGGCCCCGCAGCCTCCGCGCGGCCTCCCGCCCCGTCCCCACCACTTTCCCCGGAGCTGGGCCGCGAACACCTCTCTATTGATGGTGTAGCGCTTTAGGGGAAGGTAAGTCTCCAACTTGCCCGCGCCGGGTCGTGTGCTTTCTTTTTTGGTCCCTCGTCCTGGTGGTCAGAGAGGGTCGGCCGTGAAAGCAGTCCTTCGCCCGGGGGGAGGCAGAAAGAAAAGGCTGGGGTCGAAGCCGAAGTCGAGGGGAGCCGGACGAGGGCAGGGCACTTCTTTGGTCATGTCCGGGCCAGGTGACCGTTACTGCGTGCCTTCTGAACCATGCTCTCTCTTGGCCTCTTATTCATGCTCTTGTTGTACTTGTTTGAGGTTAAACTATTTCATGTGACTAAATTATTGGCTGAAACTGGAAGAGAAGGAAGTCAAGGACTGGAACTGTGAATTTCTTGAATGTTTGTGGATTTCGGGGTGCTGGGGGGAGGACTTTATTATTAAAGTATCATTTTCTCATTAGGGGGTAGATTTCCTCTTTGTGCTCCCAATCTCTAGTTCTCAGCTGTATGTGATTAGAGAATTAGGAAACCCAAAGTCACTTGCAGCAGAATGGAATTCTTACTATCTTGTTTTAGTTCTGCTCTCTGAAGGAGGGTGGCTTCTATTTATCATTAATTTTTAAGGTGATGGAAGGATTCGTAGTTTTACATAGGATAATGTATGTATGTGTGTCTGTTGGAAAGGGGGAAAAGTATTGCAGGCTTCCTTTGAAACTGGTTGCTTGAGAAGTTGTTGAAAGGAAAACAAAATGATTCATTGTTGAATTGTCATTTTCCTCTGTCTCTTTTCCAAGGTTTGCTTACAATTTTTCTGGATTACAGACTTCAAACATTGATTTCAGCAAAATGTGTCCTTGAGAAATTGGGTGCTTTAAATGTTTCAGTATGTGTTGCTATTTTAAGGTACATTTAGAAAGTAGTTTTGTATGAATCCTGAAATAGCCTTCTTCAAAGCAATTTTTTAAACGCAAAAAAAGCTAACTAGTAAGAGGACGAACTTGGTGAATTAGAAAACAGACATTTTAATATAGCATGAATTGATGCACCGAAGATTTGAGACAGTTTTCATAATTGCTTTCCATTTAAAGAGGGACCTTTTTGTCTAGTGTACACTGGTCTCTTTAGTCTCAGTCTGTTGGGGGAGGGGAGAGAAGCTGGATCTATACTATAATAAAATCATCTTTGGGTTGATATTTTGTTCCATGGATTTGCTTGTTGAGTTAATACTACTGTAAATTATCAACCAGTTTTGATTTTGATGGCCTGGGATGGGTGGAAAACTGGCTTGCAGCTCTCCCTGTTGTTGTTGAGGTCGAAGGGAAAAGAGGCAGAGGCAGACAGACACACACATACACGCACACACACACATACACACACAATACCAAGCTGAGGGCTCATTGTTCTTCCATACACACGTTCATTCTCTCTCTCCCATATTTGGGACTAGGTTTGCACAGACAAACACAGCTCTTTTTGGGAGAGAAGAGAGAAGATGGGGGAAGGGAGGGTGCTTTTCTGTTTCAGCTTTCTTCCACCCATCTCATGCCTGGCCTTTTTTGCAACCTTGTGAGGCAGAAGAGTGCATTGGAAACTGAAGGACACCCAAAAACATGTTCAGAGACTCCTCTTCTCTCTGCCTCCCTTTCTTCCCTTTGCAGCCCTGGTTTCTGCTGCTCTTTTTTGTGTATGTAAAGATAAAATCCCTCTTTATATGTTGTGGCCTTATGTTCAGCTCTCATTGCTTTCGTATTTCTCATTGACCCTGATTTTGTTGGGGACAGTGATTTGTTCACTTGACTCTTAGTAGTGAATGTGAGCAGAGTCTTTCTAGGTAGAAATAGATTTTATTGGTTAATATTATAAAGATTGTGTTGAGGTTAATATTTAGCAAGATGATGTTTGCATGTTTTTAGTGGTGTGGTGTGTCAGGTTTCCTGGCAATTGAGCTGTCAATGTTGTTTTTGTAAATAAGGGTTATAAGAAAAGATCTGGCTTTCTGTTTAGGGGGCTCCTTTGAATACTGGACAGGGAATAGGCTAGTCCACCTGCGGTAAACCCAGCTGTGGCCCAAGGATGGAGGTTGGTGTGAATACATGTGGGTTGCAGAATAGCACCTTCTACTGGTTAATTGCTTGGAAAGACCCAGACGAAGAGGATGGGGGAGGGGATTAACGGCTGAGGCTTAATGATTTTCTTTTAAGCACAGTTGTTGTGCCTTTCTGCAAATGCCACTTCCCCGAGCTGCTAATACAGATGTCCTTTGACAGGCACGGTTGCATTGAGGCATTATTATGTTATTGGTTGTGCCTCGACATTAATTTGTTCTGTTACCAGAAGTATTTACACTTTGTGACTTCCCAGGACTCCTTTGAATTGATACCTTCTCATCTTTTATGAGACAATTTTTCTTGAAATATTACACAAGGGGGTTTATTTCTGTTCCCAGTATTGGAAACCATATACACCAGCAGTCTTTTAAAAAAGTTTTTAGTATCATTAATAAAAAATCAAACCTACTCTATGGAAAGTAAAGTTGTAGCACTGGACAGAGGTTTTTCTCGAGATTTAACCCAGGTAGAGGGGTGGAGGAGGAGTTGAGGGAGGGAAATCTCACTAAAATCGGCAATTTTGCAAATGTAGTAGCCTTGCATTGCAGTAGTGTTGTTTTCAGTAGTCTTATAAAGTCTGATAGGGTGACTTATTGTATGGATTAGATAAAAAAAAAATAAAATTTGGAAGCCAGAGAAAATGTGAAATGAGGGTGTACACGGATTAACATACAAGAAGGTCGAATTGCTACCCAAAGGCTTGTAAACTAAGGTACAGTTTCAGAGATAATCTGCTTAATAAATGTCTCAAAAGGATTTTTATTTTCACAAATCCTAACCCATCTCAGTTGTTCTAATGTAATGAACTATTAGAGAGTTTTGCAGTGGTAAAGGGGACTGGGTGTGTAGGATAAACATCTGTTCCAGACTGATTGCTTCTAGAAATATGACTTCCGATTCACTTTACTTTCAGAACTTCAAGAGTAATCTCTAAAGTTGTGTATCTTTTACAATGAAATGTGAACAGTTCAAATGTATTATTTTCTCGGTGGGAATAGATTCAGGGGATTTCAGTTCAATGTATTCTCCATCAGTGTTTTGTCACAAGGAAACTAGAACTGAGAACCAATTCATGACAGAAAGATAATCCAAATCAAGAAATAAAATGTACCAGTTGCCTTTTCAACTTTGATTTACTGGTCAGTCAAAAAAGCTTTTAAAAAATAGGACAGTAAGGCCTAGTGCGGTGGCTCACGCCTGTAATCCCAGCACTTTGGGAGGCCAAGGTGAGTGGACCACTTGAGGTCAGGAGTTGGAGACCAGCCTAGCTAACACGGTGAAACCTTGTCTCTACTAAAAATACAAAAATTAGCTTGGCACTTTGGTGCGTGGCTGTAATCCCAGCTACTTGAAGGGCTGAGGCACGATAATTGCTTGATCTCAGAGGCAGAGGTTGTAGGGAGCTGAGATCGGCACCACTGCACTCCATCCTGGGTGACAGAGCGAGACTCTGTCTCAAAAAAAAAAAAAAGAAAAGAAAAAAATAGGACAGTAAACGCTGTCAGGTCCTGAAATAATTATGTGTAATATTGAACAGATACTGAACGGAAATGTGCCAGGTGCTGTAAAAACACACATATAAGAATATAATCTGTGCCCTTCTAAAAACCTGTATATGCTGAGTATGATAGTGGATTTAGTAAGCATTCATTACTTAAAAATTAGTTTCAAATCTCAGTGATCAAAAAAAATTTAAGTAGTAAAATAAGTTGGACATACCAAGTTCTTTTGGGAGTAGTATGCTTTCCTACTAAACTACTTTTGGCAGCTACTTTTGCAGTTGATTTAAAGGTTAAGATAGCAGAAAATTCAAATGTTTAAGTGAGTCATTAGTGTAACCTAGCTGTGAACTTTGTTACACACACACACACACACAGAGAGACATCCTGAAAGAAAAACTGTTGTTTTACATAATCAGTTTCTGATAATGCTGTGCTCTAGTTAATCACAGGATTTCTTTTTTTACTACCAGGAATTCCTCTTGAATCATATTTAAGTGATTGTTGAATCATATTTGTGTGATTGGTATCCTGATAATTATTCTGGAGTTGAAACTTTCCTTGTCCTATTTAAGTGTGATTTTGCTGAGCCTGTTGGCTTATGTTTGGTTTCTTATCTTAACAGAGTTATAGTCGGTGTTTTTTTGTTTTTTTTAAATAATGGAGGAGAAATGAGCATTTTAAATATGTGTTAGAACATTGTTAAGATTGCTTAGACCAATTTAATGAACATTTGAACACAAGTAACTCAAGCTCAAATACTAAATACATTTACTAGCTTTGAGTTTGGGTTGGAATTGTGATTTGTATGGCTAACTTGTTGGTGTGCCAAGTAATATAAGATATACTGTGTGTCTGTACATTAGGTAACTAGGTCAGAGTGTACAGTTAATATAAGATTTTTTTTTTTTTAATAAAGTGACCTGTTTGTGCCAGTGTAAAATTATTATTATTATTATTTTTTGAGACGGAGCTCGCTCTGTCACCCAGGCTGGAATGCGATGGCACAATCTCGGCTCATTGCAACCTTGCCTCCTAGGTTCAAACAATTCTCCTGCCTCATTCTCCTGAGTAGCTGGGATTACAGATGTGTGCCATCACACCTGGCTAATTTTTGTATTTTTAGTACAGATGGGGTTTTACCATGTTGGCCAGGCTGATCTTGAACTCCTGACCTCAAGTGATCCACCCGCCTTGGCTTCCTAAAGGGCTGGGATAACAGGCACGAACCACTGTGCACGCCATATTTTTAATTGGTAAAATTTGCCACTATGTCAGCAAGTGTGAGCAATATGTTTAACTGTGAAAATTTTCCTTGTATGGTTAGGTTATAAAAGGATGTGACCTCTAATTCATAAACCACTCGGTATTTGAGGAATCCTCATAGCCTATTTGTCTTGGGTTTTTGCATCGGAAGTCGAAGCCATGGGTTATATCTTAATTTTAGAGTAGTTATACACATGACTTTTAAGGACTTTGGTTAGGCTGTTTTTCATTGCAAGGAACAGGAAGTCTTCCAAGTCATCTCAAGTTGGGGAAAAGTAGAATAGAAATTTAAGCCATACGAGTCAGGCCTCACCTAGGAACAAAAACCCCGGTTCCGCAGTGCCTCATACATACTGGAATACTATCAGGGATATGGATCCCACGCAGCTTTAGCAACCAGATGCCTTGTTGCCTCCTCAGCAGGAGGAGTTTGTGGCGCCTTACCCTAGTGCCACGGCCCTGTATATGAGTGTCCAGGCTGTGTGTTGCAATAAATATACCACCCTAAGGGGGACAGTATTGACATTGTTGGCCTGGACTAACCTTAAAAGAGAACTTGTGAGGAAGCATGGCTGTGCAGCATCTTTAGACAGTCCTGAAGCAGCAGGGCAAAGCTCCTGCTACAAAAACCCATTCTAGCTCACACAGCCATGCACACATTCAGCAGAGCATGCATGGACACATTCATTGGCACCTACATATGTTCCCTAGGCTCCCAGAAGTCTAATTCTTTTTTGAGAGAGGGTCTTTTTCTATTGTTCAGGCTGGAGTGCAGTGGCATGAGCATGGCTCACTGCAGCCTTGAACTCCTGGGCTCAAGTTATCCTCCCTCCTTGGCCTCCCGAGTAGCTGGGACTGGGACTAGAGGTGTGCACCACTACACCTGGCTAATTATATTTTTGTAGAAATCAAGTCTTGCTGTGTTGCCCAGGCTGGTCTCGAAGTCCTAGGCTCAAGCGATCCTCTCACCTTGGCCACTCAAAGTGCTAGGATTACAGTTGTGAGCCACCATGCCCAGCCAAAGGTCTAATTCTTTGACCTTCTTCCTGCTTCTAGGGTGGGGAGCAAGGGAGTACAGTGATGGAGGCACTCAGTGTGTGTGGGGTGAGTACAGTTCAGGCGGAGTGTGAGCAGATGAGCATGTCTGTTTGTTTGAACTGCCTGGGGAGGCACTGGAAATCTCTGGCAGGACCTGGCTATGCTGGGGAAGTATATCCACCCAAGTGGATTCTAGGCATGAGCCACTGCACCTGGCGGCTATTGTTGATTTCGATAGCTTATTCTAACAGCTTATTTTCCTTCAAGAGACTTCATTGTCGTAACTCATAGTTATGATCCTTTTTTTTAGGTGGTATCATTTTATTACATTTGTCTTATTCTCCTTTTATTTTCTGTGACTCTACCATCCACTGACTACCTGCCTACCTACCTGCCTACCCAAGTCAGTGTTTCCCAAACTGTATTTATGGCTTACTAATATGCTGCAAGTATTTTAAGTATGAAGTGAAATAAGTTTATAATGCACATGAGCTCTTTAAAGCCTCAGAAACATTTTATACTATAGAGGGTTTTTGTTTTTCATTTTCCTCCCTTACCCCAAAGAATACCTGTTTCTTTCTCATGAGATACTCATGGGATAGATACTACTATTCTAGTTTAATAGAACAATTTGAGATGCACCTGTAAAATTAATTTTTTTAAAATTTAAATTTAAGTTTTTTGAGGAAAGGTCTTACTCTGTCATCCAGTCTGGAGTGCAGTGGCACAATCTCTGCTCACTGTAGCCTTGAACCCCCGGGCTCAAATGATCCTCCTGCCTCAGCCTCCTGAGTAGCTGGGACCATAGGCATGCGCCACCACACCCAGCTAATTTTTATATTTTTTGTAGAGACAGAGTTTTGCCATGTTGCCCAGGCTGGTCTTGAACTTCTCAGCTGAAGTGATCTACCCTCATTGGTGTCCCAAAGTGTTGGGATTACAGGCATGAGCCGCTATGTCCCGATTTATTTTATTTAAAAATAACTTTAGGCTCACGCCTGTAATCCCAGCACTTTGGGAGGCTGAGACAGGCGGGTCACCTGAGGTCAGGAATTCAAGACCAGCCTGACCAACATGGTGAAACCCCGTCTCTACAAAAATAAATTAGCCGGGCATGATAGCGGATACCTATAATCCCAGCTACTCAGGAGGCTGAGGTGGAAGAATCGCTTGAACCAGGGAGGCGGATGTTGCAGTGAGCAGAGATGGTGCCACTGCACTCCAGCCTGGGGAACAGAGTGAGACTCCATCTCAAAAAACAAAAACAAACAAACAAAAACTTTAAAAATGTTTATATTATTTTGTTTGAAGGGAGGAGTATCAAATAATTTTTTTTTGCAGGGAGGAGTATCAAATAATTTATCGATTTATTAAGTTTAATTAATTAGCTCAATAATTACTTTAGAGACAAGGTCTCAGTGTCCAGCTCAAGCTGGAGTGCAGTGACATGTTCACAGCTCACTGCAACCTTGACCTCCCAGGCTCAAGTGATTCCCCCATCTCAGCTTCCTGTGTAGCTAAGACTACAGGCGCATGCCACCACACCTGGCTAAAAAAGTTGTTGTTGTAGAGATGGTGTCTTGTTATGTTGCCCAGGCTGGTTGCTCAAACTCCTGGACTGAATCATCCTCCTGCCTTGGTCTCCCAGTGTTGGGGTTATAGGCATGAGCCACCAATCCCAGTCTGGATTTATTTTAAAACTGCCACAGTAGTTCAAAGGAGGGAGATGTGACATTTAAAAAATGTTTTTCCTCTTGTTCTTAATACCTTGAAGCAATGCTTTACTTTGACTGGAACATAGTTGCTGGTTCTTAGAGGAGAGTGACATGACCAAAACCTCATGTTATTCATCTTCCCTATCTGTGTTGAGATAGCTTTTATTTCCTACCTTCTTTCTGTTCTTACATCAGATTTAATCTGTTTCATTTAAAACTGTGCTCATGGCCAGGCACGGTGGCTCATGCTTGTAATCCCAGCACTTTGGGAGGCCGATGTGGGCAGATCACCTGAGGTCAGGAGTTTGAGACCATCCTGGCCAACGTGGTTAAACCCCATCTCTACTAAAAATACAAAAATTAGCTGGATCTGGTGGCGGGCGCCTGTAGTCCCAGCTACTCAGGAGTCTGAGGCAGGAGAATCTCTAGAACCTGGGAGGCAGAGGTTGCAGTGAGCCGAGATTGTGACACTGCACTCAAGCCTGGGCAACAGAGTGAGACTCTGTCAACAACAACAACAACAACAACAAACTGCTCAGGACACAGTGCCTGAAGTTTTTTTGGTTTGGCCACTTCTATTTCCTACCACTTAAATACCTTTTCTTCAATTCTTGTTATAACCTTCTCACTCATTTGATCACTTCATATCTTGTATTAATGTTTATTACTTCCATTTATATTTTAGAGCAAATTATGTTCTCTTTATTAGATTATACATCTCTTGAAGGCAGAAAGTTTTCCTTTGACTACAGCAGTATGTGTGCTCACACTTAGAATTACATGTATTCTGAAAAACACATTTTATTGACTCTAAGATGCCATCATTTGTAAAATGCACTATTATTTTATATACTGCTAAGAATGAAAAAAATGCTGCCAGTTAACCTCTGTGAGACCTTTCCTAATTCCAGTGGTATATAAATGTAAAACAAGCATTATGAGTCTTAGAGTCATTGAAATATGGTCCACCTCTTTAGGCTGACTTTCTTTTCACAACTGTCTGTTCCCTGGAAAGCATGTCTGAAGAAAGATTTTAAAGCAGATTATTTTCTTTCGTAGGAACAGTATGATAGGTTGTGTTCTTGCCTAAGGATTTAGCATGAAAAATCTTAGCTACAGCCAACAGAGATGCTACCATAAACCTGAAGTAATTATAGTTAAACTATGTTCTAGTTCCTAAGGAGTAGGTATAATTATTATGTATTTTGGTTTGTAATACATGTTGTATATCTATAATATACACAAATACTACCCTACTGTATTATCATTTTGATCTAAAATGTGCTGGGTTTATGTTAAATATTGATGTTCTTCATGATTCTATCCATTAACTTCTCCCTCAGTACTACTTTTTTTTTTTTTTTTTTTTTTTTTTTTTAAGACGAAGTCCCACTCTGTTGCCCAGGCTGGAGTGCAGTGATGTGATCTCAGCTTACCGCAAGCTCCGCCTCCCGGGGTCACGCCATTCTCCTGCCTCAGCCTCCCAAGTAGCTGGGACTACAGGCGCCCGCCACCACACCCAGCTAATTTTTTGTATTTTTTAGTAGAGACGGGGTTTCACCATGTTAGCCAGGATGGTCTCGATCTCCTGACCTCGTGATCTGCCCGCCTTGGCCTCCCAAAGTGCTGTGATTACAGGCGTGAGTCACCGCGCCCAGCCCTTCCTCAGTACTTCTTTAACACCAGTTTGGTCCAGCCTAGAAGTTTGAAAATCTCTCTCTTGAGATGCAGATCTGTGTTGTCTTTTGCCTCCTTGAATATCTTTTTGGCCCTAAGTTTCAGAACTTACCAAGCTGTAGTATTTATCTGCCATTAACTATTATGCTATTGCAGAAAAGTTGTTAAGAGCTCTAGACTCAATCTGCAGCCCACTGCTTATTAACTCTGTGACTTCAAGCAGGTTATTTACCTTTTTGGGTCTCAGTTTCCTCCTCTGTAAAATAGAGATAATAATACTCATGGGTTTGTTGTGAGGACCAAAGTAATTAATTCATATAAAGTATTTAAAAAAGTCCCTGGCACATAGTAAATGGTCAATAAATATTAGCCTGTTTTTATTATTATTGTTATTGTCATCCAGAGATCTAGCTTTGCAGTATGTTCTCTTTGTTATTTATAATAATCAGGAGATCTGCAGGAGACAATGGGTGAACACCAGATGGTCTGAATAAATTCTCTCTGAGGTATCAATTGTAAAATGTTTGCTATTCCTTGATATAGGAAATGCTAAAAAAAAAAATGTGATTAAATACCAAGTGAATAGAGTGATAGTACAGTTTGAAGTTTGGGGTGTTAATAAATGATCAGAATGTCATGGCTTAGCTGTTCCTCTTGTTTATTATGTTCCCGAAGGAATGTTTTTTTAGACAAGGTCTTGCTCTGCTGCCGAGGTTCTGGAGTGCAGTGAGTGGTGCATGATCACGGCTCACTGTAGCCTCGACCTTGAGGGTCCAAGTGATTCTCCCACCTCAGCCTCCCAAAGTGCTGGGATTACAGGTGTGACTCACCACGCCTGGCCTCTGAAGGAGATTTATGTGAGTAGAACAATGGCAAGTGGGAAATTAGAAGTGTTACTTTGTTATTAATTTGGGCTTTTGGCCAAAATACCAATGTAAATTTGTGTAGTAAACAGGGTGAGAGCATATTACTTAAGCTTCAGGACTAGTCAGGGGCTCTCTCATCCTCCTCAATTTCACTGTCTTATTACTCTTTGGTTGATGGCTTTGCAGAAGACCCAACGATTAGTGTGTTAGAGTGTGTAAGAGTGAAATGACCAAGAACAAGAACGCAAACTCTCACATGTATATGACTTTTTTTCTGTCTTGCACTTGAATCAAGATTTGTGTGACTTTTAATCTTTGTTGATCTTCATACTTGTAAACAGGGTTCAATCAGTATTGTGGACTCTTGACCCAATCAGATTAGTGTTCCATCCTCTTAGAGCGATTCAAGAAGGAAGGCGATTGAGGGAGAGAGCAAGACATCTTGTTGGTCCGGCTTCAAATCTCTAGTGAGGTTGATGTAATGGCCTGTGAGGAATAACTAAAAATATTTGGCTATCTACCGAAGCAATCTTACCTTCTGACGTTTTTCAGGATAGTCCCTGGGACTGCGGGGGTGGGGGGTGGCGGAGCTGCAAAGTATTTTTCAAATTTAAGGATAAGGCTAGATGTGGTGGCTCACAACTGTAATCCTAGTGCTTTGGGAGGTCAAGGCAGGAGGATCACTTGAGACCAGGAGTTTGAGACCAGCCTGGGCAATGTAACAAGACCCCCGTCTCTGTCAAAAAAATTAAAAATTAACCAGGCGTGGTAGCACGTGCCTATAGTCCTAACTACTTAGGAGGCTGAGGCGGGAGGACTGTTTGAGCGGACAAGGTCAAGGCTGCAATGAGCCAAGATCGTGCCATTGCTCTCCAGCCTGGGAGACAGAGTGAGATCCTGTCACAACAACAGAATTTAAGGATAAGAGAACCCCATAAGGTACAATTAGGGAAAAATATCTTGTGATAAATAAGATTTGCCGTGTGGAGAACTGACCCACCATCAGTGATGGCTGCTATGGCATTTTGGTAAGATGCCGATGCTAATTTTGGTAACAGCAGTGTCATCTTTGGGGAATATGGTTATGTGTGATTATATTAGCAGAGCAAAGCTGAAGTCTAGTCATATTGTACTCTCATATTGTAGCCTGAAGCAAGAATATGACAGCAGGGGAGTGATGAACTTGGAGGCTAGAGAAGAGGGAGGCAGAGGGTTTCACTCAGCTTCTACAGCCTTGGCTGCATTGATGCTGGCTTGTCAGCTCCTGTAGGAAGAGGCTCGTCATCTGCTTTGGTCACTTCAGTGCACCTTTCATGCGAGGAGTATAGTAGGCATTCATTTGTTAAATAAATGAATAATATTACCGTATGGTATTATTGAGGTAGAGATAAGGGAGATGTGGCTTAATCACTTGACCCCAAGGCATACTTAGGAAGTTGTTACTATTATTTTTTGAGATGGAGTCTCCCTCTGTCACCAGACTGGATGATCTCGGCTCACTGCAACCTCTGCCTCCCGGGCTGAAGCGATTCTCCTGTCTCAGCCTCCCAAGTAGCTGGGATTACAGGCGATCACCACCATGCCTGGCTAAATTTTGTATTTTTAGTAGAGACGGGGCTTTGCCATGTTGGCCAGGCTGGTCTTGATCTCCTGACCTCCGGTGATCCGCCCACCTCTGCCTCCTAAAGTGCTGGAGGATTATAGGTGTGAGCCACTGCGCCTGGCCAAAAAATGATTGATAATAACAATTTTATACCTCAAATATAGTGTAGAAAAAACATTTTAGAGCTTAGTTATTTGAATCATCAAAAATAAGTTTGTTGGCCGGGTGCAGTGGCTCACGCCTGTAATCCCAGCAGTTTGGGAGGCTGATATGGGTGGATTGCTTGAGGTCAGGAGTTTGAGACCAACCTGGCCAACATGATGAAACCCCGTCTCTACTAAAAATACAAAAAATGGCCGGGTGTGGTGGCAAACGCTTGTAATCTCAGCTACTTGGGAGACTGAGACAGGAGAATCTCTTGAACCTGGGAGGCAGAGGTTGCAGTGAGCTGAAATTGCACCATTGTACTCCAGCCTGGAAAGCAAGTGTGAAATTCTGTCTCCAAAAAAAGTTTGTTTATTTATTTATTTTTTTGTTTTGTTTTGAGACGGAGTCTCACTCCTGTTGCCCATGCTGGAGTGCAATGGCACGATCTTGGCTCACTGCAACCTCTGCCTCCCAGGTTCAAGTGATTCTCCTGCCTTAGCCTTCTGAGTAGCTGGGACTACAGGCACGCACCACCGTGCCCGACTAATTTTGTATTTTTTTTTTTTTTTTTTTTGAGTTGGATTCTCACTCTTATCACTCAGGCTAGAGCACAATGGTGCAGTCTCTGCTCACTGCAACCTCCGCTTCCTGGATTCAAGTGATTCTCCTGTGTCAGCCTCTTGAGTAGCTGGGACTATAGGCGCCAGCCACGATGCCTGGCTAATTTTTGTATTTTTAGTAGAGGTGAGGTTTCAACATGTTGACCAGACTGGTCTGGTACTCCTGACCTCAAGTGATCCACCCGCCTCAGCCTCCCAAAGTGCTGGGATTACAGGTGAGAGCCACTGCACCTGGCTTAATTTTTGTATTTTTAATAGAGATGGGGTTTCATCATATTGGCTAGGCTGGTCTGGAACTCCTGACCTCAGGCGATCTACCCACCTCAGATTCCCAAAGTGCTGGGGTTACAGGCATGAGCTGTCGTGCCCGGCCCCCCAAAATGAGTTTATTTTAATCCTAGTAAGTTTAAAATATGTATTCAAAATTATTTAATAGCTGAACATGGTGGCGGGCATCTGTAATCCCAGCTACTCAGGAGCCAGGACAGTCGCTTGAACCTGGGAGGCTGAGGTTGTAGGGAGCCATGGCACTGCAACCTGGATGACAGAGCAAGACTCTGGTTCAAAACAAACAAACAAACCAAAGCAAAGATAAAAAATCATTTGAAAGAGTAAAATTTAATAAATATAGTAGTCTTTCTCTATAATTTTGCCTTGTTTTAGATAGGATTAGATTCAGCAGTGAGTAGTAGAAACCAAAAATAACAATGGCTTAAACAAGATAGAAGTTACCTTTCTTTCATGTATCTCATAGGCAGTCCTAAACCAGTATGGTACCTTCATGCTCATTAGGGGACCCAGCCTTCAACATGTAACTCTTTCCTTTTAGTCAAAGGTGGCTTCTCCACTTTCTCACATTAGTTCTACATTCTCACCAGCAGGAAGGAGGAAAAGGCAAAAGCTGGGCATGCCCCCATCTTGTGAAGATACTTTCCAGGAATTGTACATATTACTTCTGCTGTGTCCCTTCGATTATAATAAGGTCACACATAACTGCAAGAGAAGCTGGAATGTATATTCTGAACTGGAAATTCCTATGTGCCTAGTCAAAAATCAGGAGTTCTCTTACTTTGGAAGGAGGGAAGAATTAGTATTGCACTACATCTGACAGTTTGTGCCATAAATGCCAGTGGAATGGCTAATGTAGTATTAACACATTTGATAATTTGACAGTATTGTTTGTAATCCTTCAGTATTATTTGTAAGAATAACCCCCCACCTCCAGTTCAGTATTCAGTATAGAATTTTCACTAAAATTTGTCTTGATCTAACGATGGCTTCAGATTTTTATTGCTGGATAAATTTTCTAACAAGATGAACTGCCTTCTGATTTGAACATTCTGATCCTGGTAGCATAATCTGTCATGTGTACATATATATATTTTATGTGATTCATTATTGTAGGAATAATTACTGAAATTTCCTAAGTTGTTATATACTTAGGATTATACACATATGATTAAAGAGCTTGTTGAGACTTAATTTTTAACATCTATAAACTGTAAAAATGTGCATACATGTTGTTTCTATTAATATATTGAGAAAAGTTTTCATTAATATTCATATTCCTTAAGAAATTTAGCTTTATAAAACATCTACATGTTTCTTTCATATTTTGGTTGGAATGGCTTAGCACCTTTGTTTGCATAGCTTAGTGAGAATTTAGTCTTTGTGGAATCCTTAAACACTTTTGATGCCACAAAAACTTTAGTTGGCTGGGCACAGTGGCACATGCCTGTAATCGCAGCACTTTGTGGGGCTGAGGCAGGCAGATCACTTGAGCCCAAGAATTTGAGACCAGCCTGGACAACATGGCAAAACCCAGTCTTTCTGGGAAAAAAAAAAAAAAAAAACAAAAGCCAGGCATGGTGGCGTGCACCTGTAGTCTCAGCTACTCGGGGTGCTGAGGAGGGAGAATTGATTTAGCCTGGGAGGTCAAGGCTGCAGTGAGCTGCGATTCAGCCACTGCACTTCAGTCTGGGCAACAGAATGAGACTCTGTCTCAAAAAAACAAAAAAACAGACCAACCCTCCCCTTCAAAACTTTAGTAACTTGGGGTTATATGTAGACTTGGAATATTTATTCTGTAATGGTTCTGATAATGAACAGTGAACTTCTTTTTTTAATTTTTTTTTAATTTTTGAGATGGAGTCTCACTCTGTCCCCAGGCTGGAGTACAGTGGCACAATCTTGACTCACTGCAACCTCCGCCTCCCGGGTTCAAGCGATTCTCCTGCCTCAGCCTCCCGAGTAGCTGGGACTACAGGCGCGTGCCACCATGCCCAGCTAATTTTTGTATTTTTAGTAGAGACGGAGTTTCACCATGTTGGCCAGGATGGTCTTGATCTCTTGACCTTGTGATCCTCCCGCCTCAGCCTCTCAAAGTGCTGGGATTACAGGTGTTAAGTCACTGCACCCGGTCGAACAGTGACTTCTTTTCACAGCTCAGATAGCTTTAGTTTCATACAGTTTATCTTTCCATGTATTGAGTGTCATATTTTGTTTGCCTCAGCATATAAACTGTGCAATTGTATAATTGTCATAAATAAACTTACTTTAAAATATAATTTATAAATTCTTTTCATCAACTTAGACCTAATGTTCTGAATGTGTTAAGAAGTTATAGTGTCCAAGGACTTCTTAGAATCCATAGTTGCCTTTTCTGGAGGCATACCAGGGCCCTGGGCAGCTGGATGGAGAGGGAGGGATCTTACCTTTTGTACTTTTCTTATATAGTGTTTGTTGCAGGTAAACAAGACCTAATTCAAATGAATGCATAATAAAAGCCTGTTTTTTTTTTTTTTTTTTAATGTTTAGATTCTTGCCCCTTTCTTTTTATTATATGCTTTAGTGAAATATGAGTTTAATTAATGTAGCAGAATAGGGCATACAAAATGACCAAGACAGAGATTGTACCCTTGTTGATTTTCTCACTAATGGGAAAGATGAGACATGTACACAACTGAGTACTAGGTAGAAGAAAGTGCCTCAAGAGGTGTTGTTACTATGGTTTAAGAAAGAGAATCAGCTCTGGATGGGGGCATTAGGGAAGATCTGGTGTAGGAGCTAGTGTTTCACCTGTGTTTTGAAGGATTGGCAGGATTTGGACATGTGATAAGTAACTAAGAGGATTTCAGGCAGGAAATTGCATGAAGCAAAGGCACAGAGCCTGGAAAGCTTGGGAAATGGTGAGTACTTTTGCTGCTTCTATGATGGGGATTATTAAACTGTGTTTCGATTTTCTTTTTTAAAAAGATATCTTTTAAAATGTTCTATAGCAGATGCAGGCAGGCATAGTTTTTTCAACTCAGGTAATTTGTGTTTGAAGCTGTAGCTGGTAGCTGTTCAGATCACAGAGTAAGAGCATTTTGGAGAGGGAGTCCTTGGGACTGGTTTCTCAAAGAAGGAACAGACTGGTTTGACCAGAACCATAGAGCGTTGGAAAGATAGGTTGGGATCATAGCATAGGCAGATTTAACACCAGAGTTAAATGATTTTATTTGATAGCTTCATGTGTTCAAATGAAATACAAATTGTAATTATAAAATTAATATATACTCATTGTAATCACTTTCACACAATTTAGTATTCCTCCAGATGTTTTCCATGCATATATAAGCACACTGTACATAGCATCTTGAATTAAAAAAAAATCCAAACATATATTTTTCAATTCAATACTTATAACTCAGGTTTGTTTTTGAAAACAGCTGCATAATCGGACACTGTATGGATGTATACTTCACTTTTCCCATTGATGGATGGTTAAATTGTCTCAGACTGGTTTGCATCCTCATATCTGTACTGTTGTACAATTATACAAGTATGTGTATAGGATAAGCTCTTAAGTGGAGTTGCTGAATCAGTGGGTTATATTTACTTTTTATTTTGAAAGCTGTGAATAAATTGCCCCCAAAGATTTGCCTGTGTACACACAGAATATTTTAGGGTTTTGATTTCCTTCTCACCAACCCTGGATATTGTAAAATTTCATAATCTTTGTTAATCTGATAGGTAGAAATGTGTACAGTGCTCTTATCTTTTTATTAAAAAACTTTTTTTTTTTTGGCTGGGCATGGTGGCTCACACCTGTAATCCCAGTACTTTGGGAGGCTAAGGTGGGCGGATCACCTGAGGTTGGGAGTTTGAGACCAGCCTGAACAACATGGAGAAACCCCATCTCTACTTAAATTACAAAATTAGCCTGGTGTGGTGGCACATGCCTGTAATCCTAACTACTTGGAAGGCTGAGGCAGGAGAATCGCTTGAAACTGGGAGGTGGATGTTGTGGTGATCCGAGATTGTGCCATTGCTTTCCAGCCTGGGCAACAAGAGCAAAACTCCGTCTCAAACAAAAAAGAACAATTTTTTTTGAGACAGGGTCTTGCTTTGTCATCCAGGTTGGAGTGCAGTGGTGTGATCATTGCTCACTGCAGCCTCGATCTCCTGGGCTCAAACGATCTTCCCATCTCAACTCCCCCAAGTAGCTGAGGCTACAGGAATGCACTACCATACCTGGCTAATTTGTGTATTTTTTGTAGAAACGGGGTTTTACCATTGCTCAGGCTGGTCTCGAACTCCTGGACTCAAGCACTCCTCTTCCCTCAGCCTCCCAAAGTGCTAGTATTACAGGCGTAAGCCACCAGGCCTGGCCTTACAATTTTTTTGAGACTGAGTCTTGCTGTATTGCCCAGGCTGGAGTGCAATGGCGCAATCTCGGCTCACTGCAACCTGCGGCTCCCAAATTCAAGCAGTTCTGCCTCAGCCTCCCTAGTAGCTGGGACTATAGGTGTGCACCACCACGCCCCGCTAATATTTGTGTTTTTAGTAGAGATGGGGTTTCACTATGTTGGCCAAGCTGGTCTTGAACTCCTGATGTCAAGCGATCACCTGCCTCGGCCTCCCAAAGTTCTGGGATTACAGGCCTGAGCCACCGCGTCCGACCCTTAAAAAGTGTTTTTAGAGACAGAATCTCTCTTTCTCAGGCTGCAGTGTGGTGGTGCAGTCATAGCTCACTGCAGCCTCTAACTCTTGGGCTCAAGTGATCCTCCTGAGTAGCTGGGACTACAGGTGTGTACTACAGTGCCTGGCTCCTGCAATATCATTTGAATTTGCATTTCTTTGACCATGAATGAAGTTGATGATCTTTTCATATATCAGAATTTTAAGATATACTTTTGTGGCCTCTCAGTCATAGAGACAGGTGGTTTATGTTATATGGAGTACTTTGTTCTGAGTGTAATTTATTTTAAAAACACATTTAAATAAAAGCTTCATTGAGATCAGTCACATGCTGTAAAATTTACTCTTTAAAGACTGCAATTTCTGGGTTTTAGTCATTTAATTAATTAATTTTATTTTATTTTTTGACATAGAGTCTTGCTCTGTAGCCCATGCTGGAGTGCAGTGGTGTGATCATGGCTCACTGCAGGGGTGTCCAATGTTTTGGCTTCCCTGGGCCACATTGGAAGAAGAAGAAATGTCTTGGGCCATACATAAAATACAGTAACACTGGCCAGGCGCGGTGGCTCACGCCTGTAATCCCAGCACTTTGGGAGGCTGAGGCGGGCAGATCACCTGAGGTCAGGAGTTCGAGACCAGTCGTCTGGCCAACATGGTGAAACCTCATCTTTACTAAAAATACAAAAATTGGCTGGACGTGGTGGCAGATTCCTGTAATCCCAACTACTTGGGGGGCTGAGGCAGGGAGAATTGCTTGAACTTGGGAGGTGGAGGTTGCAATGAGCCCAAATTGTGCCACTGCACTCCAGCCTGGGTGACAGAGCGAGACTCCGTCTTAAAAAAAAAGCAAAAAGACCAAAACCAAAACAAAACATTAACACTAACAATAGCTGATGAGCTAAAAATAAAAAAATCACAAAAAAACTCATAACGTTTTAAGAAAGTTTACAAATTTGTTTTGGTCTTCATTCAAACCTGTCCTGGGCTGTGGGTTGGACAAGCTTGACTTACTGCATCCTCAAATTCCTGGTCTCAGGTGATCCTCCTGTTTAAGCCTCCTTCTGAGTATCTGGGATTACAGGTGCGTGTCACCATGCCTGGCTAATTTTGATTTTAATTTAATTAATTAAAATATTTAATAACCTAAATGAAACATCTAAAACCACAGCTTCTGGAGGAACTGCTTTTTCTTGACTGTCTTGTACCTCTCTTTGAACTTGACCCTGGCCTCTCGTTAGCCTTGCATTTAAGAGCAGCGTCTCTGAAGATATCCTTGTTGATGAGAGTTTTCTGCAAGGGGATATCCACAGAACACCTTGTGGGCATGAGATGATTGTAGTTACAGACTTTCACAGAAGACCTGATCTTTGGCTGGGCGTGGTAGGCTCACGCATGTAATCCCGGCACTTTGGGAGGCCAAGGCTGGTGGATCACCTGAGGTCAGGAGTTCGAGACCAGCCTGGCCAACATGATGAAACCCCGTCTCTACTAAAAAGACAGAAATTAACAGGGCGTAGTGGCATGCGCCCGTGATCCCAGCTACTCAGGAGGCTGAGGCAGGAGAATCACTTGAACCCGGGAGGCAGAGGTTGCAGTGAGTTGAGGTCTGCCATTGGACTCCAGCCTGGGTAATGAGCTAAACTCCGTCTCAAAACAAAAACAAAAACAAAAAGGCTGGACGCAGTGGCTCACGCCTGTAATCCTAGCACTTTGGGGGGCCGAGGCAGATGGATCACCTGAGACTGGGAGTTCGAGACCAGCCTGTCTAACATGGTGAAACCCCATCTCTACTAAAAATACAAAAATTAGCTGGGTGCGGTGATGCACGTCTGTAATCCTAGTTACTCAGGAGGCTGAGGTAGGAGAATCGCTTGAACCCGGGAGGTGGAGGTTGTAGCCAAGATTGTGCCACTGCACTCCAGCCTGGGCGACAGAGCAAGACTCCATCTCAACAACAACAACAGCAACAACAACAAAAAAGACTTGATCTTTGACTCTTCTTCATCTTCTTCTTGCCCACAACAGCTGTCAGTTTGCGGGAATAGTGGTCAAATCCAGCCACCAGAGCATGGCTGTGAGGGCGATCTGAGGTGCCATCATCAATGTTCTTCATGATGATATCTTTGCTTCCTGAGTAGCTTGTGGCATAGCGTCTGGCCAGAACAGCACCACTTTCGTGAATTTGCCCATTTTTACAGCAACCACCCAGGCCTATAGCAGAAAGCCTGGGTAATTTTTTTGTTTTTGAGACAGAGTCTTGCTCTGTCACTTAGGCTGTTGTGCAGTGGCAGGATCTTGGCTCATTGCAATCTCTGTCCCCAGCTGGGTTCAAGCAGTTCTCTTGCCTCAGCCTCCTGGGTAGCTGGGATTACAGGCGCTCGCCACCATGCGTGGCTAATTTTTTTGTATTTTTAGTAGAGACTGGGTTTCGCCCTGTTGGCCAGGCTTGTCTCTAACTCCTGACCTCAGGTGATCCACCTGCCTTAGCCTCCCAAAGTGCTAGGATTACAGGCGTGAGCCACTGTACCCGGCCTAATTTTTAAATTTTTTATATAAGTGGGATCTTGCTATGTTTCCCAGATTGGTTTCAAACTCCACGCCTCAAGCGATCCTCCCACCTTGGCCTTCCAAAGTGTCGGGATTACAGGAATGAGCCACTGCACCCGGCCTAGTCATTTATTTTAAAATTGAGTGCCAACCATTGTCTTATTATTTGTAGTAAATGCCTGTTAGGCTGAACTTGAAGTTCTCTCTTTCTTCATTCAGCATGTAGGCCCCAAATTTGAAATGAGAAAGTGCAACTTTTCCTGTTATTTTTCCAGTTAGAGGCGTCTCTTACTAGAGACTGCAGTCAGGTACCTGGATTCTGAAATGGAGTTAATGTGACAACTGCTTTGGAATCTCAGTGCTTTGGTACTGGATGGGGAGTGATTTCTTTTAAATAACTTGTAGTTGAAACTGATTTCCAACTGCAGGAGGTGATATAAATTCTTACTTTTTTGGAAAATGTTTTAAATATAAAATCTGAAATGAAAAAGGCTTTAAAGTAAAAAGATTTTAAAATATGGTAAGTGCTTTAAATTTAGTAAGTCCGTTTTTCAGGTGGGTGATTCAACTGCTTTCTAGTTAATCTGGTCATTTTTTATTCCAGAGATTTCTTAATATGTCTACTAAAGCATGTGTGTGTTTACGGTAAGATGACTAAATTGCTTCACTTTAAGAACAATAGTGATAGGCCGGGCGCGGTGGCTCACGCCTGTAATCCCAGCACTTTGGGAGGCCGAGACGGGCGGATTATGGGGTCAGGAGATCGAGACCATCCTGGCTAACATGGTGAAACCCTGTCTCTACTAAAAACACAAAAACTAGCCGGGCGTGTGGTGGGCGCCTGTAGTCCCGGTTACTCAAGAGGCTGAGGCAGGAGAATGGCGTAAACCCGGGAGGCGGAGCTTGCAGTGAGCTGAGATCGCACCACTGCACTCCAGCCTGGGCGACAGAGCGAGACTCCGTCTCAAAAAAAAAAAAGAACAATAATGATCTGGTGTGTATTTTTCTTTTGTGATTCATTCTGATTTTTTTTTTTAGACGGAGTCTTACTCTGTCACCCAGGCTGGATGGAGTGCAGTGGTGCGATCTTAGCTCACTGCAACCTCCACCTCCCAGGTTCACGTAATTCTCCTGTCACCCAGTTATTTTTAAAGCATACCAGTAATTTGCTTGACTGATTTGTTTTCAGTTAAAACAACTGTTAATTTTTTTCTAGGGTCTCCCTGTGTTGCCCAGGCTAGTCTTGAACTCCTGGCCTCAAGTGATCCTCCTGCCTCAGGCTCCCAAAGTGCTAAGATTACAGCATGAGCCACTGTTCCTGGCCTTGACTGATTTTTTTTTTTTTTTGAGGAAACTAGTTCTGCCTTCTAGCATTGGCTTCCATCTATTGGGTCCTCTGACAGCCCTTGTCTGTTGCCCAGGGATGATTACAGACTAGTAGGTCTTATCACTGGCTAAGTCTGTGAACCTCATCTGTATTGTTTCACTTGGGAGAAGATGTCAACAGAGGTTCATAGTAGATGGTTTTCTGTTGATTTGATAGAGCTAAATGTATTGTTTCCTTCCTTTTGCTTTTGTATATATTTAAACATTCAGTTTCCTGTTCTTCGTAGTAAAATATTCCTAAAATTGTGGTTCTCTGTATTTTAACCCTTCATATTTCATTATTTTTCTATAGTTTTATGCCTTTTCTGTTTGGAAAGTCATTTTTAATTGGCTTGCTTTTAGTCATTTAAATTGCAATATCAGGCTGAAGTTAGTGGTTTATCTGAATTGATGGTTACAAATCAAACTCCTTATTCTACTCTTTCCCTCTTCTCACTACTGTATTTGACTAGTCTAAAAAAAAAAAATTGCAGTATCTCCTCTTTTTCCCTCTTGACATCCTTTTTTTAATTCCTAATTTTTTCATGTCTTAAGTTTTTTTCCTACCTTAAAGTCCCTTGGCCTTTTAGTTGTAGTTTTGATTAAAGTGGATTTTTTCTTGGGCTTTTAATTAGATTTTCTTTTCCTTCAGCTCTCCATAGGGAGATTGAAGATGATGCTGACTGACACTGGGTCAGTGGCCTGATTACTTAGAATGAGACTGTGAACATTGAGTGGCTTGAATATAGCATTTAACTTAGCCTGTAGATGTTTCCACTTCCACTTGAAGGCTATTTCCTGGCTTAGAGGCACTGTCCTGAAAAATAATAAAATGAATGTAAATTAAACAACCCATGTATTCTTGTGTAGTGCCCATTTGAATCAAGATGAGATCTGAGATCTGGGTGGCCTATGGGGGAATACTATTTATAACTCTAGAAACAATATTTTGCTAAGAGATATGTTTATTACATTGGAGAGAGCTCTCCAAGTATTTAAAACATACTTTATATGTGCTACATAATTCCTGGTTTTTTTTTTTTTTTTTTTTTTGAGACGGGGTTTCGCTCTTGTTGCCCAGGCTGGAGTGCAATGGTGTGATCTCGGCTCACCGCAACCTCCGCCTCCTAGGTTCAAGCGATTCTCCTGCCTCAACCTCCCAAGTAGTTGGGATTACAGGCATGTGCCACCACGCCCAGCTAATTTTGTATTTTTGGTAGAGACGGGGTTTCTCCATGTTGGGCAGGCTGGTCTTGAACTCCCAACCTCAGATGATCTGCCCACCTCGGCCTCCCAAAGGGCTGGGGTTACAGGTGTGAGCCACCACACCAGGCCACGTAATTCCTGTTTCTTCTGGCTTCACTAAAATGTCCTGAAATGTGATAGCCTCTGTGCATAAGAAAATTAAGTCATGACTCCTGGTTGGCATGAGAAGACCTAGAGTCCACTTCCACCTGAACTGTGGGCTTGAAGTATGATTATGTGCCCTACTTCCTTAGCTGTCACATAGGGGCAGTAGTACGTAAACTGAAGTGAACAAATAGATATGGAAATCCCTTGAAAATATAAAAGTGCATGCTGGGCATGTGGCATGTATCTGTAGTTCCAGCTACTTGGAAGGCGGAGACCAGAGGGTCGCTTTGGTCCAGGAGTTTGAGGCCAGCCTGGGCAACATAGAAAACTTTGTCTCTTGAAAAAAAGAAAAAAAAAAAGAGGCTGGGACCGGTGGCTCACACCTGTAATCCCAGCACTTTGGGAGGCCGAGGCAGGTGGGTCACAAAGCCAGGAGTTCGAGACCAGCCTAGCCAACATGGTGAAACCCTGTCTCTACTAAAAACACAAAAATTACCCTGGCATGGTGGCGGGCACCTGTAATCCCAGCTACTTGGGAGGCTGAGACAGGAGAATCACCTGAACCCGGGAGGCGGAGGTTTCAGTGAGCCAAAATTGCACCACTGCATTCCAGCCTGAGCGACAGAGCAAGACTCCGTCTCCGGGGGGAAAAAGACAACCTGGGTAACATAGGGAGACCCTGTCTTTACAGAAATAATAAGAAATATTAGCTGGGTGTGATGGTGCATTCCTGTGGTTCCAGCTACTTGGGAGGCTGTGATGGGATGATCACCTGAGCCTGGGAAGTTGAGGCTGCAGTGTGACATGATGGCGCCACTGCACTCCAACCTGGGTGACAGCCGTCCTCACCTCAGCCACCCCTCCCTCCCCACCTTCTGGCAGTAGCTGGGACTAAAAGTGCATGTCACCACACCTGGCCAGCTTTTTTGTTTTGTTTTGTTAAAGATGGGGTATTGTCATGTTGCCCAGGCTGGTTTCGAATTTTTGGGCTTATGCAATCCACCCACCTTAGCCTCCCAAAGTTCAGGGATTACAGGCATGAGCCATCTTGCTGGGCCACCTTTTTCTTCTCTTTTAACAAATTCAGCAATTTTTCAGTCCCAGAAATTTGTAAGTATATTGTTTGTGGAAAAATACATTGGGAATGTCATCAAAAGATGGTTTCTATTAGAAATGGGAACAGGTAGCAGTTTTCCCTGCTACCTCAACAATCACAGGTCCAGGACCCTTTAATATAAAGATGTAGAGAGAGCCAGAATTAGCTCTAAGTTCCTGAAATGATTTCAGAGGCCCTTTTTTTTGGATACGAAGTCTCACTCTGTTGCCCAAGCTGGAGTGCAGTGGCACGATCTCGGGTCACTACAAGCTCTGCCTCCCGAGTTCATGCCATTCTCCTGCCTCAGCTTCCCGAGTAGCTGGGACTACAGGTGCCCGCCACCAGGCCGGCTATTTTTTTTGTATTTAGTAGAGATGGAGTTTCACTGTGTGTTAGTCAGGATGGTCTCAATCTCCTGACCTCGTGATCCTCCCTCCTTGGCCTCCCAAGGTGCTGGGATGACAGGTGTCATCGCACCTGCCCTCAAATTGTTTATTCCAGTTTAATCATTAAGGAAATAAGCTCTGAAGAGTCAAAGAGTAACTTGTAATTAGAACAGTTAATATGGGTCCTTTCTTTCTCCCCGCTAAACTGTCTGACTCAGAATTTATCTGGTTAAGTGCCTCTTCCCATGAGAAGTTAATATAATTTAGGTTTTCTCACTTTTGGTTTGGTTATTTGGCATTAGTTTCTTCCTGTAGGAAGTGGCCATATTTTTACCGCTTCTTAGGAGAATATAGGTGCTGACAAATACCTTGCATCCCCAAGTCCATTTTGCTTGGGTCTTAACCTTCTTGCAGTTTTCTGGGATGCTGATTGCCAGCCTTGTTGATGTGGGACTGGCTTTGAAATCCAGGACATCTTTTGAGGATATCAAAGTACTATAAAGGATGGAAATGTTAAGGTTGCAAAATGCTTGGAGAGTATCACATGCTGTTGATATGCTTACTGTAGTGATTTCTGAGCCTTGGAAATTTAGGCCTTTGATATAGCTGTCATGAAGGTGAGCCTCAGCCCCGTCTGTGAATTTCTCCAGAATCATTCAGTTTAGACTCCCAGTATCAAAATAGATCCTTCTTTCTTTTCTTTTTTCTTTTTTTTGAGATGGAGTCTCATTCTGTCTCCCAGGCTAGAGTGCCGTGGCGCGATCTCAGCTCACTGCAACCTCTGCCTCCCGGGTTCTAGCGATTCTCCTGCCTCAGCCTCCCAAGTAGCTGAGATGACAGGTGCCTACCACCATGCCCAGCTAATTTTTGTATTTGTAGTAGAAACGGGGTTTCACCATGTTGGCCAGGCTGGTCTCAAACTCCTGACCTCAAGTGATCCACCCACCTCGGCCTCCCAAAGTGCTGGGATTACAAGTGTGAGCCACTGTACCCGGCCTCCCTGCTTCTTTATGTTCCACCATCCTCCCATCCTCGCAGCTTCTTTAAACCTTCCTAATGTTGAGAAACATACCCGATGTAAGACACCATTAAAAAGAATCCAGCATTTGGGGGAGGTGTTAGGGAGTTGAATGTTGCTAAAGCACCAAGGAGAGAGGAGTTTGACCTATTTTGAGCTCATCTGTGACACCAGTTTCGTTTGGAAAACGCTAATGACACTAGTTGGCAGAGCTGCATTTTTGAAGTTGTTTCATTTAGACACAGTGATAGTCATCTGTCTTCTTTTAGGAGGTGATTGTCTAGGAGTAACTATATGTGCACTCAGCACCGTGTCACAACCACCGGGGGATCCACTTACAGAGAAGATTTGTGGAGAGCTTCAGCCTGTTTTTGTGGCCATTTGGTATAATTCTGGACAGAAGACTTCTTGTTTGTATTACATTGAATTAGAGGTCAGTATTTGAAATTTTCTCTTTGAGTGGCTATTATAAGAGGATCCCATAAGAATTGATTATTGTGAAATGAGCCAACTACATAGTGTATTTCAAAGATAAAGTAAACTGTTGGACTTGTGATTACCTGGTTTCTGGTATGAATTACTGGACTTATGTTTGTTTTTATGTACAGAGATAAAGCTATGTGCTTGATACTCTTTCAATTATAAACTTAATGGGTTATGAGAATTTATAACTTGGGCTTCATTAAGTGAAGGCCAGGCACTCTTATACTTTATGTTTTTTTTTTTTTTTCTTCTTTTGAGATAGAGTCTTGCTTTGTTGCCCAGGCTGGAGTGGTGCAATCATAGTTCACTGCAGCCTTGACCTCCTGGGCTCAAGCGATCCTCCCACCTCGGCCTCCCAAAGTATTAGGAGTACAGGTGTGAGCTATCATGCCCAGCTTAATTTATCTTTCTTTGTTAAGCTTCACCTGTTCTGTTGATGATAAGTTCTGGGAGATGATGGTGTCCTTTACTTGTCTTTAAATGGTTTCTGACAAGTTTTCTTTTCTTTTTTTTTTAAGATGGAATCTCACTCTGTCACCCAGGCTGGAGTGCAGTGGCCGGATCTCAGCTCACTGCAAGCTCTGCCTCCCGGGTTTATGCCATTCTCCGGCCTCAACCTCCCGAGTAGCTGGGACTACAGGCGCCCGCCACCTCACCCAGCTAGTTTTTTGTATTTTTTAGTAGAGACGGGATTTCACCGTGTTATCCAGGATGGTCTCGATCTCCTGACCTCGTGATCCGCCCGTCTCGGCCTCCCAAAGTGCTGGGATTACAGGCTTGAGCCACCACGCCCGGCCAAGTTTTCTATTCTTAGTATTTTCTACTTTTGTTTGGCTCTAAGAGACTTACAGGTTTGAAACTAACGTCTACTGCCTCTCCCTCTTCTTCTATGATTCCTATGGGTGCCTGGGAGCTATGTGTTTAGTTTGAAAAGAAGAGATTTCAGAATAATCATGCTTGCCATATACTTACACTGATCATGAACAGTAAAATTTATTCTGAAAGGATAGACCAGTTGCTTAGTAAGTGAAATGTAACGTGTTATAGAAATGATCTGTAATTTCAGGTCATGTTTTCTAGGAAGCTGCTGTCATTCAAGTCTCCCTTTCTCTGGGCAATTAGCTGTTAATAAGGGATTATCTGAGTGACATTTTGAGCTTGCCCATTCATTTGGCAGTATTTTATTTTTTTAGTGTCTCTTGGAAGATACAGTGCTAGGCATTGGGGATATAAAAATGAGTAAGATGTGCCCCTACCCTCCTGGAAGTCATGACGAAAAGTGGGGAACAGATATGAAAAAAAAAACCCCACTAAAATGTAGGCTGAAAGAACTGTAGTAATAGTAGAAACATGATGCTCCAACAACCTAGAGAGTCATTAAGTGTGCATATACCTTGGGCATCTGCACAGCACTTAGGGAGTTAACAAGTTGGTGTTTATCTTGACAGACCACCTTCAGGCAGCTACCTTTATTGTGGATGTGTGACCTCAGGTAACTTGAGTGGGATTTTCCATGTTATTAATAGTTCCTAGGGAGTAGAGAGTAAATCTCTTCTTGGAAGAGGTTGTATTCTCCTGGATCCAAAATACCTTTCTGTATGTTTTGTTGTCTTTTAAGAATGTTCTCTCAGATGTTATATAAATAATTTCATCTTTTCTGAGTCCCTTCTTTGGAAAAGGAGTTCTTGCCAAATGAAAGGGACACAGTATTTGGTTTTTCAGTTCATTCTGAAACCCCTGCCACCCTATCTCCCGAAAGAAGTAAAGCCTGGGCTGGGTGCGGTGGCTCACGCCTGTAATCCCAGCATTTTGGGAGGCCGAGGTAGGTGGATCACTTGAGGTCAGTAGTTTGAGACCAGCCTGGCCAACATGGCCAAACCCCATCTCTACTAAAAATACAAAAAAATCTAGCTGGGCGTGGTGGCACATGCCTATAATCCCAGCTACTCGGGAGGCTGAGGTACGAGAATTGCTTGAACCTGGGAGGTGGAGATTGCAGTGAGCCGAGATCGTGCCACTGCACTGCAGCCTGGTTAAAGAGCAAGACTCTGTAAGTAAAGCCTGACCTTTTTTCTTCCTAGAGAATGGCTTAGTTTATTTCTGGATTTGAAAAAATGTAAAAATAATTCATTAGCATCTTTTAAACTGACACAGGGATTACCTTGGAGCTTTATTAATTAAACTCTAGGCTGTTGGTTATACCTATTACCTTCATATTTCTCTTACTGGTATTAAATCTATTCATTTATCAAATAGATTAGATTTATTATTTATTTGTATTATTAGCTACACAGTATAGAAGGTACTGGGGAGACTTGTAATATGGTGGGGTTTGCCTACATTAGGAACACGTTTTACCTCATGTTTAATTTTTTTGGGGGGGTGTCCTTTAACTATCTCGCATTTTTAGTGTATATGCCATTTCCTGTCCCAAAGTAGCACATAAGTCTAGTCCTAATCTTGGTGCTTGAACCTACAGTTCCAGAGAAGAGCAGCTGGCACTGAATGCTCTCTGGCTCATCTTTCCACCCAGGATCTGTCCGCTAGCCAACAGGTGTGGGAGGTGTGTTTTCCAAGTTTAATGTTGCTGTTAGTGGGATACAAAAGAAATAGAAGTTACTACCTTTGGCGGCAGAATTTAGGAGGGAAGCCTTACAAGAATACAACATTTAGAGATTTCTAGAACAAAAGCGAAATTTAACCAAGTACTTACTGTTTAGCATAACAGATATAGTCCGGTTTCAGGTTAGAGATTAAAGAAGTTAACCAAAGATCCATTAAAAAGCTGAGTGGGCCATTGAAGAATGGGTGCTGTTTGAATAGCAGACTGGGAGAGCAGGTTAGGACAGTCCAGGCAGGGGTCGGCCTAAGGCAGGAATGCATATGGTATGGGCAGCGTTCAGTAAAGAGAACCTGGTTGAAGTACAGAATTTGTGGGGAGGAGTGGTGCCAGATAAGTTAGGTAGACCAAGGAAGACAGGCTTGGAATGCTAGGCACGGAGTGTCTGTTGGCATCTGAAGGGAACTGGGGCGAGGTAATAAGAGAGCACGTCAGCCAGAGAGACTGGAGGGTACACGTCTGTCTGAGTAATTTTGGCCCCAAATTTGTAATGTGGGGATAGGAAGTGTGTTGGTCAGTCTTTAAAGAGTTATGTGTGCACCTGTGTGATGTGTTAAAATTGCTTCCTGCCACTGCTCGTTTTTGGTCAGATAGTAGGTTAGGCTGAAGGAAAGAGAGGTAGTAGCCACAGGACAGATAAACTTTGAGAAGCCAGAGTGGTTGGTAAAGTATCACTGTTGGCTTTCATTTAATATCTCATATATATGTATGTGTATATATATATTTATTTATTTATTTTTTGAGATGGAGTCTCGCTGTGTCTCCCAGGCTGGAGTGCAGTGGCGCGATCTCGGCTCACTGCAAGCTCCGCCTCCCGGGTTTATGCCATTCTCCTGCCTTAGCCTCCCAAGTAGCTGAGACTACAGGCGCCCGCCACCACGCCCAGCTAGTTTTTTGTATTTTTAGTAGAGACGGGGTTTCACCATGTTAGCCAGGATAGTCTCGATCTCCTGACCTCGTGATCCACCCGCCTCGGCCTCCCAAAGTGCTGGGATTACAGGCTTGAGCCACCGTGCCCGGCCGTATATATTTATATATGTGTGTGTGTGTGTGTGTGTGTGTGTGTGTGTGTGTATTTTTCTTTTTTATTTTTCGGTAGAGAGGAGGTCTTGCTATGTTGCCCAGGCTGGTCTTGAACTCCTGGGATCAAGCAGCCCTCCTCCATTGGCTTCCCCAAATGCTGGGATTACAGGTGTGCCCAACCTAGTATCACTGTGCACCACTGTGCCCAACCTAGTATCATATTTTATATAAGATAAATTTTACCAAAAATTCTGCCATCAAATATAGAAGTTATTTTAGGTTTTTAAAAAATAATTGCCGGGCGCGGTGGCTCATGCCTGTAATCCCAGCACTTTGGGAGGCCGAGGCGGGCGGATCACAAGGTCAGGAGATCGAGACCATGGTGAAACCCTGTCTCTACTAAAAATAGAAAAAATTAGCCGGGCGCAGTGGCGGGCGCCTGTAGTCCCAGCTACTCGGGAGGCTGAGGCAGGAGAATGGTGTGAACCCGGGAGGCGGAGCTTGCAGTGAGCCGAGATTGCGCCACTGCACTCCAGCCTGGGCGACAGAGCGAGACTCCGTCTCAAAAAAAAAAAAAAAAAAAAAATAGTTCACATATTCTGTTTCATGTCTTCTCTTGCCTCTCACCCCAAGCACCCACTGATTCATACCTGTTTATCTTCCCCTCCTTTTGCTTCTTAGCTCCTATTTATTTTTCAGGTCTCAGTTTAGGGATCATTTCATTTGGAAAGCCTCCCTCAGTTAGGGCTGTGCCCAGGGTGCTCTCCCTGGCACCTGTACTCCCCCGAACCATCTCTTATTGTGCCTCATTGTAATTGCGCCTGTACTTGTCAGTGGGTTTGCTGCCCTGTGAGCTCTGAAAGCACAGGGACAGTTCTTGTTTGCTATTGAATCCTCATCTGTCAGGGCTGGTCAGGCACATACATGCTACATGGTTAGTAAATATTTGTGCAATATAAAGGTTGGACTTCTTTGTCACTATCATTACAGCTTAAAAAAAACAACACTGGTTGGGCACAGTGGCTCACGTCTGTAATCCCAGCACTTTGGGAGGCTAGGGCAGGCAGATCATGAGGTCAGGAGATTGAAACCAGTCTGGCCAACATGGTGAAATCCTGTCTGTACTAAAAATACAGAAATTAGCCGGGTGTGGTGGTGCGCATCTGTAATCCCAGCTACTCAGGAGGCTGAGGCAGGAGAATCGCTTGAACCCAGGAGGTGGAGGTTGCAGTGAGCCGAGATCACGCCACTGCACTCCAGCCTGGGCAACAAGAGGAAGATCCCATCTCAAAAAAAACCAAAAAAACCAAAAAACCAAAAAAACTCCTTAATAAACACCTTTCTGCTTCTATGTACTCATTATTAACATATATTAAAAATTAATACATTATTATAAAGTTTTGCTATGATAACTTATATTAACATGGTTGTATTATGTTTTTTTTTTCATATATATATTCCTTAAGTATTTTCCCGTTATTGGGCAGTTGGCGTATTTCCATTATTCTTTTTTCTACTCTATCTAGTACAATAATCATAAACTTCTTGTACATATAGCACTTCTTTTTAATGCTTTTATTTTTTTGAGACGGGGTCTTACTCTATCACCCAGGCTGGAGTGCAGTGGCACCATCATGGCTCACTGTAAATTTGACCTCCCGGACTCAAGCCATCCTCCCACCCCAGCCTCCAAAGTAGCTGGGACTACAGGTGTGCGCCACCATGCTGGGCTAATTTTTGTATTTTTTGTAGAGACGGGGTTTTCCCGTGTTGCCCAGGCTGGTAATACTTTTAAATTAAGAATGATAAAGGAAAACCATACACCAAAGCACAGTTTTTTGGTTTTGTTTTGTTTTTTGAGGCAGAGTCTTCCTCTGTTGCCCAGGATGGAGTGCAGTGGCACTATCTCGGCTCACTGCAATCTCTGCCTCCAGTATTCAAGGCATTCTTCTGCCTCAGCCTTCCGAGTAGCTGGGATTACACGCACCCACCACCATGCCTGGCTAATTTTTGTATTTTTAGTAGAGACGAGGTTTCACCGTGTTGGCCAGGATGGTCTGGAACTCCTGACTTCAGGTGATCCACCCTCCTCGGCCTCCCAGAGTGCTGGGATTACAGGCGTGAGCCACTGCGCCTGGCCAAAGCACGGTTTTTTTTTTTTTTTTTTAAAGGTGTGTATGTTTGTTTATATATTGTGTTTAACTTCAAAATGAGTGGCCTGTGAAATAGCATTTATTCTGCCCAGATTTCATTTTACAGGGAAATAAATGCTTCTGTTCTGACTCAGATTAAACAAATTATAAAATGAGGCAACCGTGATACTTAGACAGACACAGGGTGTACGGATGGTACCATTTTAAGTAGGTTATTCAGGGATGGCTTCTCTGAAGAGGTGACATTTGAACAAGGCCTTGAACAGGCTAAGGAACCGTGCAGAGGTATAGGAATAGAGCTTTCCAGGCAGAGGTAACATCAAGTGCAAAAGCCCCGAGGTGGAAGCCTGTTGGTTTGGTCAAGGAACAGTGGAAAAACTCTGGGAGAACAGTAGGAGGTGATACCAGGAAAGAGGGGCAGGAGCCAGGTCATAAAGTTCGCTGTGGACCATGCTAAGACTCTGGCTTTCATTCCAAGTATAATGCCACTGGAAGGTATTCATCAGGGTATGTGTGACAGAACCTGATCTCTGTCTTACAAAGATCACTTTGGCTGCTGTGTGAAAGTTAGACTGCGCTCTTTACCAGCTGGAACCGTGGAGGGTGTTGAAGAGAAGAAGGTTCCCGCTGTGCCAGAAACCCTTAAGAAAAAGCAAAGGAATTTCACAGAACTGAAGATCAAGCGCCTAAGAAAGAAGTTCTCCCAAAACATGCTTTGAAAGGCAAGGAGGAAGCAAAGCACTATCTATGAAAAAGCAAAGCACTATCACAAGGAATATAGGCAGATGTACAGAACTGAAATTCGAATGGCAAGGATGGCAAGAAAAGCTGGCAACTTCTATGTACCTGCAGAACCCACATTGGCCTTTGTCATCAGGATCAGAGGTACCAGTGGTGTGAGCCCAGAGGTCCGAAAGGTGTTGCAGCTTCTTCGCCTTTGTCAAATCTTCAATGGAACATTTGTGAAGCTCACCAAGGCTTCAGTTAACACGCTGAGGATTGTAGAGCCAATATTACATGGGAGAACCCAAATCTGAAGTCCGTAAATGAAATAATCTGCAAGCATGGTTATGGCAAAATCAATAAGCAAATTGCTTTGACAGATAACGCTTTGACTGCTCTATCTCTTGGTAAATATGGCATCATCTGCATGGAGGATCTGATTCATGAGATCTATACTGTTGGAAAACACTTTAAAAAAGCAAAGAACGGGCCGGGCACGGTGGCTCAAGCCTGTAATCCCAGCATTTTGGGAGGCCGAGACAGGCGGATCACGAGGTCAGGAGATCGAGACCATCCTGGCTAACCCAGTGAAACCCTGTCTCTACTAAAAAATACAAAAAACTAGCTGGGCGAGGTGGCGGGCGCCTGTAGTCCCAGCTACTCGGGAGGCTGAGGCAGGAGAATGGCGTGAACCCGGGAGGCGGAGCTTGCAGTGAGTGGAGATCGCGCCACTGCACTCCAGCCTGGGCGACAGAGCGAGCCTCCGTCTCAAAAAAAAAAAAAAGCAAATAACTTCCTGTGGCCCTTCAAATTATTTTCTCCACAAGGTAGAATGAAGATAAACCACTCATTTTGTAGAAGGTGGAGATGCTGGCAACAGGGAGGACCAGATCAACAGGCTTCTTAGAAGAATGAACTGAGGTGTCTACCGTGATTGCTTCTGTAGTCTGATCAATTTAAATAAACAGTAACTGCTCTCAAGTTGAAAGCAAAGTAAGTCAGACTGCTGCCAGTCAGAGTGGAAGCAGGCAGACTGATGGGGAGTGTGGCCAGACTCTGCAAGGGATATGCTGTGGGCCTGAGTTAGTGTGGTAGTGGTAGAGGTGATGAAGAGTGGTTGGGTTTGGGATTTGATAAAATGATGTGTTCTGAGAGGTGAAAGTCTTACCAGTATTTAAAAAAACAGCTTAAGGCAGGCTGAGCGCGGTGGCTCACGCCTGTAATCCCAGCACTTTGGGAGGCTGAGGTGGGCAGATCATTTGAGGTCGGGAATTTGAGACCAGTCTGGCCAACATGGTGAAACCCCGTCTCTACTAAAAATACAAAAATTAGCTGGGTGTGGTGGCAGGCACCTGTAGTCTCAGCTACTCAGGAGGCTGAGGTAGGAGAATTGCTTGAACTCGGGAGGCGGAGGTTGCAGTGAGCCAAGATTGCGCCACTGCACTCCAGCCTGGGGGACAAGAGCCAGACTTTGTCTCAAAAAAAAAGCAGCTCAAGGCAAACTATGAGTTAATTAGAGTTTAAAATGCCTTTCTCTTCAAAGTATTTCATAGATTCTGTATCCTTGAAATTCCTCTGTTGGGAGAATGGAACCAGAAAAGGTAAGGACTAGGACTTGGTTGCATTGTGAATCCACTTGCTGATGGAACAAGAAAGATTGCCTGACAGCAGATGTGCATGTTTTCCTCTGTAATGGTCATTGATTTAATATAAAAGATATGACTGAAGAATGTATGCTTGAATAAGTAATATGTTGAATTCTGGTGTTTGGTGTGATTGTGTTAGCCTAGACCTGTTTAGTAGTAACTGTGAAATATGTTGCAGGAATAGTAAGGAATGTAGGGGCTGCCTTTCTGCTGTTATCAGAATCCATTAACAGGTTTTCCTATGCTTGACTGCCTTTCATTGTTACACTTTATGGTTCATGCTGAAGGCGTGTGTAAATGACATCTCTTCTATGGTTTCTCAAGGTCTTAAAAAGTGTTGTATTTTGAGTAAACATCTGTTTATTCCATAGTAAGGATAGATGCTAGACAGGTTATGACTTACTTTGGTTCTGCTCCCCTACTTTGGATAGGATTTTACCTAGGTGGAGCATTGGATCATGTTCTTGAGCTGTATGGAACTTTGATTGGCTCATGTGAATGCTTCACACCGATGGCCACCCTTTGTTGCTTAAGTTGGTAGAGACGTAAGCTCATCCTGGGTACACCTTTTAGTGTACAAGGTTCTGTGGAAAGTGGGTGAGGGTACTTCTCAAGCCATTAAATTATAGTGGACTGTCTTTTTTTTCTTTAGCAAAATTAGGTTTTGGGAGTATGAAATTTAAACTTATATCTGCCATTTGTAAGATACGAAGTCATAGTATGAGTATTTTTGGGGTTTTGTTTGCTTTTTTTAGAGTTGGGGTCTTTTAGGATAGAATTCCCTTTTCCTTAACCACTTAAAGCTTGAGAACAAAGATTTGGAAACCTTTTTTGGGTAGCAGATCACTTTATTAATCTGATAAAAAACTGTGGTTTCTGTTTCCAGAAAAAGACAGATACATATACATGTTTGTTCAACAGATTTATTCAGCACGTATTTATTGAATAGCTACCATCTGCCAGGCATAGTTTATAGATGTTTAGGATATACCAGTGAACAAAAGAGAAAAAAAAAAAAAACCCAAACAAACCTAAAAACCCTGCCTCTGTGGGGCTTATATTCTAGTGGAATCCAGTGGGTAATAAACAAGAACGTAGTATATTAGAATATGATAAATGCTGTGGGAAAAAAATAGATACTATAAGGGAGTTGGAAAGAAATGGGAAGATGGTGGTTGTTGCAATTTAAATAGGGGAGTCAGGATAGGCCTCATAGAGAGGATGATGTTTGAGCAAAAGGCTAAAATGTATGGGAGTTAGCCCTGCGGAGTTCTGCAGCGTGAGCTTCCCAGACAGAGGAGAATAGTCAGTGGAAGGGTCCTAAAGTAGACACAAGGAAGACAGCGTGGTGGGAGCAGAATGAGCAGGGGCTAGAGTGGTGTGTCAGTTTCCTGGGGCTGCCATTACAAGCACATGCTTGGTGGCTTAACACAACAGACATTTATTGTGCCACAGTTGTGGAGGTCAGAAGTCTGAAATCAAGATGTCAGTTGGCAGGGTTACTTCCTTCTGGGGGCTCTTAGGGACAGCCCATCCCGTACTTCCTCCTTGCTTCTGGTGGCTCCTGGCAATCTTCGGTGGCAGTCCCCAGGAACGGGGGGTTAGGACTTGGACGGATCTTTCTGAGGACCTCCCATTCAGAGTTTACGTTGTCTGTTTTGACTTCTGAGGTACGTGTGCACCAGTAAGGGGTGGGGGCACGTAAAGGTGCTCCTTGGGGCCCTTTTAAGGACTTTGGCTGAAATTGAAATGGGGAAGGCACTGGATGGTTTTGAGCAAAGAAGTGACATGATGTGATTTGCATTTTCTCTTCTTTCTTTTTAAAAAAAATTTGATTTCTGCTTAGTAGAGACAACTCTCCCTGGGTTGCCCATGCTCTTCTCAAACTCCTAAGTTCAAACAGTCCTCCCACTTCGGCCTCCCATAGTGCATTACTTGCATGGTAAAAGGACAGAAGACTCCTTTGTGGACGGTAAATTGGGACAACAGGCTAGAAATAACGAGATAGGTGGGAGGCTATCATGCTAATTATTCATGTGAGAAATGATGGTGCTTACATCCATTTGCTAGTAGACTTGTGAAAAGTGTATGACTTCTGGATGTATTTTGAAGATACAGAGACGGTATTTTCTGATGAGTTTTTAAATTTTTTTAGTCAGGATCTCACTGTGTTGCCCAGGCTGGTCTTGAACTACTGGGCTCACGTGATCCTCTTGTCTTGCCCTCCCCAAGTGTTGGGATTATAGGTATGAGCCACCATGCCTGGTCTCTGATGAATTTCATTGTAGGATAGGGGTGAAAGAAAGGAGTCAAGGATGAATCCAAGGTTTGGGACTGCGCAGCTTAAGGGATGGCGGTGTCAGGAGCTGACATGGGAAGGCTGTGTTTAGAGCAGGTTGTTTGTTTGTTTTCTTAAGATTGAGTCTTACTGTGTTGCCTAGGCTGGAGTGCAGTGGCGCAATCTTGGCTCACTTCAACCTCCGCTTCCCGGGTTCAAGTGATTCTCCTGCCTCGGCCTCCTGAGTAGCTGAGACTACAGGTGCCTGCCGCCATACCCAGCTAATTTTTGTATTTTTAGTAGAGACGGGGTTTCACCATGTTGGCCAGGCTGGTCTCGAATTCCTGAACTCAAGTGATCTGCCCACCTCAGCCTCCCAAAGTGCTGGGATTACAGGCGTGAGCCACCCGCACCTGGCCTCTTGAGCTTAGTTTGGACACACTGAGGTTAACGCAGTATTAGATACTCAAGTGGAGATGCCAGGTAGACAGTTTTAAGATGGTGTAAGAGTCTGGAATTCATGTGAGAAACCTGGGTTGGAGATACATAGTTGTGAGTGTGTGGCAAGTGTAAGGAAAGTAAAGCTGGGAAACCAGAGGAGATTACCAGTGGAGTATAGGGGAGAGAAGAGAAAAGGTTCAGGGACAAAGTCCAGGGACATTAAAAAGTCTGAGACAACAGTCAGCAACAAAAGCTGATAAAGAGATCAGCAAAAAAGGAGGAAAACCAAGAAATCGTAGGCTATATTATATGGCATCCTGGAAGCCAGATGAGAAAAATATTCAAGCAGGAGGGGCAGATGAAGTGTGTCAAAAATCTGCTAAAAATCAGCTTAGGACTGAGAACGTATCATTGGATTTAGCAATGTGGAGAGATGATCTTGGCAAGATTAGTTTCAGTGGAGGGTTTGGTTCAACATTCTTACTGGAGTGGGTTTAAGACAGAATGAAAGCAGAATTTGAGAGAGCGAGTATAGCACCTTTGTGAGGATATTTGCTGTAAAGGAGAATAGAGAAATAGGGTTGGAGCTAGTGGAAATTCACTGAAGACATTTATAGAAGTAGCACGCTGCCTCAAAATCAGGTATAATTTCAGGGGATTAATGGGTACCCAAAATCCCTCTGTGAACCTGCAATTTAAAAACTGCTTGTCAGTAAAACCATGAGGCAGTAACTTCACTTCCTTCCTTGCGATTTTTCTTTTGTATTAAGATGTTGCATGGTTTGGTAATTAGATCAGTACAAGGAATGACAATTCCTATGTGTCTTCAGTTTTCTTTCTAAGGAATAGGCCTCAGTAGAAATTGGCCTTACATTTTTGGAAATCTATTTTATCCTAAGTATTTACCCAGGCATTCTAGATGAATTTAATCTTTATCACAATCCTATGTAACAGGTATTACCCCCATTTTATTATTGTGGGAAAATGGAGGCACAGAGAGATTCAATAACTTTCCCAGAGTAACTCAGCTAGAAAGTGGCAGAGCAGTTTTACTTTGTTTGTTATTATGTATTTGTTTTAAGGCACCGTCTCGCCCTGTTGCCCAGGCTGGAGAGCAGTGGGACAGTCATAGCTCACTGCAGCCTTGACTTCCCAGGCTTAAGCAGCCCTCCTACCTCAGCCTCTGGGAACACAGGCCTGTGCCACCACACCCAGCTAATTAAAACAAATTTTTTTTTTTTTTTTTGAGATGGAATCTTGCTCTGTTGCCAGACTCTGGAGTACAGCGGCACGATCTTGGCTCACTGCAACCTCTGCCTCCTGGGTTCAAGTGATTTTCCTTCATCAGCCTCCTGAGTAGCTGGGACAACAGGTGTGTGCCAGTATGCCCAGCTAATTTTTGTATTTTTAGTACAGACGGGGTTTCACCATGTTGGCCAGAATAGTCTCAATCTCTTGACCTTGTGATCTGCCTGCCTTGGGCTCCCAAAACCAAAGTGCTGGGATTGCAGGCGTGAGCCACCGTGCCTGGCCAAGAATTTTTTTTTTTTTTTTTTTGTAGAGACAAGATCTCACTATTTTGCCCAGGCTGGTCTCAACCCTGGGCTCAAGTGATCCTTCTACCTTGGTCTCCCAGAGTGCTGCGATTACAGACATGAGCTACCACGCCTGGCCTCATGGTTCTTTAATTGTGGATGCTGATAAAGTTTGTGAGTGTGGGGCAGAGAAGTAAGGTGTAGGTAGGTGTTGAAGGGCAAGTGGTGCTTGGGAATTCTTTGAGATTTTCTACTGAAAGATTCTCTGAAAGAGGAAGCATTGTCCTCATGGATTGCTCTCAGATGACATAAAATAGATATAGTAAGATTATAATAGTTTTTATTTTAAGGACTTGAGAATAGCTTCTTTTCCTCCAGCAGAGAGGTAAGCATCCTGTTCCATTGTGTGATAGTTGTTGGCTGGCACACAGATCTACTTTTTCTATTTCCAGCAGGTGAAATCACTTCCTCTTCACCTGTACTTTATTTTCTGGTCCTTTTGACAGTAGGGCTTGATATTTTGGTATACCCTGGATGGCATTGTTCTGTTGACTCAGATGACCTAAATTACTTGCTGTTTATTGTAAAGTGGTTCAAGTATGCTTTGAGGTCCTAGAGTTAAAAATGGATGATTCTGAGTCAGTGTGGCTTGAAGAGCAGATCACTAAGGATCTCATAGTCCAGTGGGATGCAGCATTTGATCTGCTCCAGGTCGCATCCCCTTTTTCTCTGCTGTTTGTGTTAGTCATTGCTTTCTGAGGTAACTCAGGCATGGACTCGCTGTAATGTCTACCCAAAGCCAGTCTCATTAAGACCAGCCAAGGCCAGGAAATGGAGAGGAAATAATACATACGAGGGTGCTGGAGCCCAAAAATGGGCTCTAAGTTAGTGACTTAGGCATTTTTTTTTGAGACAGAATCTTGCCACCCGAGTAGCTGGGATTACAGGTGCGCAACACCATGCCTGGCTAATTTTTGTATTTTTTTGTGGAGATAGGGTTTCACCATGTTGGCCATGCTGGTTTTCAACTCCTGGCCTCAAGTGATCCGCCTGCCTCGACCTCCCAAAGTGCTGGGATTACAGGCATAAGCTGCTCCTGGCAACTAAGTTAATGTTTTTTAAGTAAAGTAGTGTAAGCACTTTTATGTAATCATAAATTTTCATCATCGTCATAATGAATGCATAATGTATCATACGTGTTTTCTGTTTTTTACTGTTGTGACACTATGGATCTTTTTATTTTCATTCAGTAAATAAGTAATTGTCATTATTCTAGGCACTGAGGATATGATAATGAATAAATAGAAAAAGATCTCTGCTCTCATGGAGTTTACATTCTTTCTTTTTTTTTGAGACAGAGTCTTGCTGGAGTGCAGTGGTGTGATCTCGGCTCACTGCAGCCTCCGCCTCCCGGGTTCGAGCAATTCTCCTGTCTCAGCCTCCTGAGTACCTGGGACTACAGGCACCTGCCACCATGCCCGGCTAATTTTTGTATTTTTAGTAGAGGGGGAGTTTCACCTTGTTGGTCAGGCTGATCTCAAACTCCTGGACCTCAGTTGATCCACCCACCTCGGCCTCTCAAAGTGCTGGGATTACAGGTGTGAGCCACCGCGCCCAGCCTAATTTTTGTATTTTTAGTAGAGATGGGATTTCACCATATTGTTGGCCAGGCTGGTCTCGAACTCCTGACCTCGTGATCTGCCCACCTCAGCCTCCCAAACCGCCGGGATTACAGGCGTGAGCCACCGCGCCCGGCTGGAATGTATATTCTAGCAGATAAATGTCATCTCATATTTACAATTATTTCCTTAGGATAGAGTCTAAGTAATGTTACGCATAAAATTGTTTAGTAACTGGAGTGGGCGTGGTGGCTCACGCCTGTAATCCCAGCACTTTGGGAGGCTGAGGCAGGCAGATTTCTTGAGGTCAGGAGTTCGAGACCAGCCTGGCCAACATGGCAAAACCCCATCTCTACTAAAAATACAAAAATTAGCCAGGCGTGGTGGCGCATCCCTGTAATCCCAGCCACTTGGGAGCTGAGGCAGGAGAATTGCTTGAACCCAAGAGACTGAGGTTGCAGTGAGCCAAGATTGCACCACTGCACTCTAGCCTGAGTGACAGAGCCAGACTGTCTCAAAACAAAAACAAAACCCAAACTGTTTAGTAACTGTATTTCTTTTTTTCTTTCTTTTTTTTTTTTTGGGAGATGAGATCACAGTGGCATGATCTTGACTCACTGCAGCATCCGCCTCCTAGACTCAAGTGATCCTCCTTCCTCAGCCTCCTGAGTAGCTGGGACTACAGGCACATACCACCACAACTGAGTAGTTTTTGTATTTTTTGCAGAGAAGGGGTTTTGCCATGTTGCCCAGGCTAGTCTTGAACTCCTGGGCTCAAGCAATCCTCCTGCCTCGGCTTCCCGAAGTGCTGGAATTACAGTTATGAGCCATCACTCCCAAACCACTGTATTTCTGAACTTCAGAATCAACTTTCTTTTAAGCTCTGTAAAAAATGAAGTCTTTTATGGTGTTTTTCTTTGCTTAAAATGTATAGTGTTTGCTCTCTCACATACAAGTGTTATCACAAATTAAACTGAGTAGGGACCTCTAAAAGGAAGTTTAAGTATCATCAGTTCTTGGTAAGTAAAGAACATTTTCACTAGATTGCTAAAATATATAAATAGATCTTGTGATTTTTGGCATGCCTGAGAAAATTTTCAGGTAATTTATTGTAAATTTAACTGTACATCAAGAAACGTCTTCTTAGAGCTGAATACAGCAGAGAGACTTTAAGACAACAGTCTGTGTGGGGTCATCACAGTGAGAATTATTTGATACTTTGTCTAATACATTGGATAACTTTTATGTAATGGCTTGAGGTGAGTCAGTTCTTGCTGTTTGTTTAGTGTAGTGACTGTAAGAAACGGTTGGAGAAAAGGAATGATTGAGCTGCTGTATTCTTATTACTTCTAATTACCCATTCTTCAGGGTAGATAGTATTATTACTCATTTCCAGATGAGGAAATGGAGGTTCAGAGAATTAATTTGTGCAGGGTATCACTATTAGTAATATAACATTTGGGCTTCAAATTGAGGTCTGGGTAGTTAAAGGTTTTTTTTTTTTTTTTTACCATACCATATACTTTTATTAAAAGTATGACACTTTGGGGCTGGGCGTGGTGGCTCACGCCTGTAATCCCAGCACTTTGGGAGGCCGAGGCAGGCGGATCACGAGGTCAGGAGATAGAGACCATCCTGGCTAATGCGGTGAAACCCCGTCTCTGCTAAAAAAAAAAAAAAAAAATACGAAAATTAGCCAGGTGAGGTGACGGGCACCTGTAGTCCCAGCTACTCAGGAGGCTGAGGCAGGAGAATGGCGTGAACCCAGGAGGCGGAACTTGTAGTGAGCCGAGATTGGGCCACTGCACTCCAGCCTGGGCGACAGAGGAAGACTCCGTCTCAAAAAAAAAAAAAAGTATGACACTTTGTTTTCAGAGTGACCTGTCTAAAGCTACTGTTTTCTTTTAATTTCATGTAGAAAATATAATGTTCATTCTCTTCTGTTTTCGTATTTTCTTGATATTTTTATTCAAAAAATTCTAAAAATTAAACCTAGGTTTGGGTATTCTCTTTGTTCTTTCTCCCTTCACAGTCAGCTCTATTATTAAATTTTAATGGTATAAAACATAAGAAAAATATTTGGTGACACTTGATAGTATGTATTTTCTAGAAAGGCAAAGAGAAAATCTGGACTTCTTAGATAAGCCAATACTTTCCGGAAATGGAAGCACCCATATAACTTAAGTAGGTTGCAGTGTAAATGTTAGCAGATGAAATATTGATAACTTTCTTTCTTGTTCTACTTAGAGCTCCTTTGGTGAAGTGCTTATTGGCTTCACTCAGAATAAGTGGTTCTAATTTTTGACTTTGATACTGTTTTAACATTCAGTAAAAGAAAGTATTTAGGTCTGGTGTGGTGGCTCATGCTTGTAATCCTTGCACTTTGGGAGGTGGAGACAGGCAGATAGCTTTAGCCCAGGAGTTCGAGATCAGCCTGGGCAATATGGTGAAACCCCACCCACCCACACACACACACACACACACAAAATTATTTGGCCAAGGTGGCACATGCCTACACTCTCAGCTATTTGCAGAGGCTCAGGTGGGAGGATCACCTGATCCCAGGGAGGTTGAGGCTGCAGTGAGCCATGATGGTGCCACTGCACTCCAGCCTGGGTGACAGTGACACCCTGCTTCAAAAATAAATAAATAAGTAAATAAATAAGAGAAAAAAGAATTTAAGGGGAAGTTCAAACATTGATGGTTTTTAGAAGAAGGAAAGAGGAAAACTTAGTTACAAAATTTGGTAAGTTGTATATTACATGCTTAATAGAATGGAACAGTGTTTTGAGGCTAGGTGGTGGCGGCTCATACCTGTAGTCCTGCACTTTGGGAGGCCAAGCTGGGCAGATCACATGAAGTTCAAGACCAGCCTGGCCAACATGGCGAAACCCTGTCTCTACTCAAAATACAACAATTAGTGGGGCATGGTGGCGTGCATCTGTAGTCCCAGCTACTTGGAAGGCTGAGGCACGAGAATCGCTTGAACCTGGGAAGCAGAGGTTGCAGTGAGCCAGTATCATGCCACTGCAGTCCAGCCTGAGCGACAGAGGGAGCCCCTGTCTTAAAAAAGAAAAGAATGAGACAGTGAAGAAAGTAACCTGGTAACTTCAGGTGAGTGAAAAAATTAGAAAATTACTGAGCCATTTAAAGTGAGAGGAAATTTAAAGTTTAGGAAATTTATATAAGAAATGGTTTGTGAAAATAGGAAGAATATTACTGTGTTATGAATAATGAACAGATGAAGAATTTAGAGATTATTATAATTGGTATGGAAACTATGTACTAATTTGGTGTTTACTTGAATATATTTGAACTAATTATGAACCATGTTTTCAGTGGAAAGATGTCTCAGTTAAGCAAAAGTTTAGCCTGGGTTCGAGAGGCAGTGTGGCATGATTGCTAAGAACACAGATGCAGAATCCAAGACTGCCTGGGTTTAAATCTGAGCTCTACCACATAGAAGCTTTATATTAATGAGGAAGTTGCTTAACCTCCCTGGGCCTCAGCTTCCTCAATACAAAATGGAGATAGTAATAATACCTACCTCATAAAATTGTTATAAGAGTTAGATGAGTTAATATATGCAAAGCTTAAGTGATGAAAGAGGTAAAATATTCCAGTGTTTTATCAAACACCCACCATGTGTATTTTATGTATTTATTTTTTGTTTTTATGTTACTTGTTTTCTAGAAAACATGAAATAACCAGCATGTGTGTTTAATGTTAGGTGGTAGAAAATACAGTTAAGGGAAAAAATTGTTTTTTAAAAAAGTTTATTTGTTTAGTTTTTAGAGGCAAGATCTTACTGTGTTGTCCAGGCTGGAGCACAGTGGCGTGATTGTAGCTCACTGCAGCCTCTGCTTCTGGGCTCAAGAGATCCTCTCATCTCAGCCTCCTGAGTAGCTGGGAGTGTGCCACCACATCTGGCTAATTTTATTTTTTTTTTGTTTTTTGCTGAGACCGAGTCAGGGTCTTACTTTGTTGCCCATGCTGGTCTTGAATGTCTAGCTTCAAGAAGTCTTCCTGCCTCAACCTCCCAAATTGTTGGGATTATAGGTGTGAGCCACTGTTCCTGGCCCAGAAAAAATTTATGAAGAAAGAAGAAATGTGGCCAGGCGTGGTGACTCATGCCTGTAATCCCAGCACTTTGGGAGGCCAAGGCAGGTGGATCACAGGGTCAAGAGATCAAGACCATCCTGGCCAACATGGTGAAACCCTTCGTCTACTAAAAATACAAAAATTAGCTGGGCATGGTGGCGTGCACCTGTAGTCCCAGCTACTTGGGAGGCTAAGGCAGGAGAATCGCTTGAACCCAGGAGGCGGAGGTTGCAGTGAGTTGAGATCGCGCCACTGCACTCCAGCCTGCTGACAGAGCGAGACTCTATCTCAAAAAAAAAGAAAGAAGAAATGCTACTATGAAAGGAGATGTGGGGCTTTTCACATGATTTAATTCTCCTCAGCTGGAATAATGAAATAATTTTTAAGGAAAAGCAGATGAGGGTTGGACTATTGAGGAGTTAAAATATCCACCAATGAATGAGCACTTTCATGTTGATCATGTTTATGTCCTTGAGAAGATGAGATAAAGCATGGTTTTATTCTGTATAATAAGCTAGTAATTCTTGTTTGATTCTTTTAAGTCATTGAAATAAATTAGATTTCTTATAGGTTTTAATAGTTTGCCAAAATGATGGCCGGGCGTAGTGGCTCACACCTGTAATCCTAGCACTTTGGGAGGCCAAGGTGGGCGGATCACCTGAGGTCGGGAGTTTGAGACCAGCCTGACCAACATGGAGAAACCCCGTCTCTACTAAAAATACAAAATTAGCTGGGCGTGGTGACACATGCCTGTCATCCCAGCTACTCGAGAGGCTGAGGCGGGAGAATCGCTTGGACCCAGGAGGCGGAGGTTGCAGTGAGGTGAGATCATGCTATTGCACTCCATCCTGGGCAACGAGAGTGAAACTCCATCTCTGGAAAAAAAAAAAAAAAAAGTAGTTTGCCAAAATGAAGGAGATAATATTAAATTCCTACAAGCAGTGAGTGTAAACCAGAGAAAGTAGAAGTGAAGTCTGAAACATGCTGAAATGAGGAAAACTGAGAACCAAAGAAAGACAGTTTCTGTTGAGGCTGGAGAACAAATTCATCTGGAGTATTCAGGATTGCTGGTGATTATGGCCAGAGAATGGGATGACTTGATTGAATGGCTTTAGAGGTGGAGCAAGTTGTGGCTGCGTGTGTGGATTCGTGGAGAGAGGACACCTAGGAACCAGGTACCTGGTTAGATGAGTACATTTTTGTTGCCATCACCCTGAATTATGACAGGATCCCGTTGAGAAGGAGGGCTATGAGCTGATGTCAAAGACTTGAGTAAATGAGTGGGAACGATCACCTAGAGATCATTCTATTAAAATTCTATGGCAGTTCTTTTGTGACAGTTCTCCTTCTCGTTGTCTTTGACTATCATTGATATCAAATGTACATACGGCGTTGTAACTTGCTTTACATATAACTTTTTTTTGAGATGGTGTCTCCTCGCTCTGTCACCCAGGCTGGAGTGCAGTGGCGCAATCTCAGCTCACTGCAATATCTGCTTCCCAGGTTCAAGCAATTCTCCTGCCTCAGCCTCCCAAGTAGCTGGAATTACAGATGCACACCACCAGGCCCGGCTGATTTTTGTATTTTTAGTAGAGACAGGGTTTCACCATGTTGGTCAGGCTGGTCTAGAACTCCTCACCTCATGATTCGCCCACCTTGGCCTCCCAAAATGCTGGGATTACAGGTGTGAGCTGCCGCACCCGGCTAATTTTTGTATTTTTTTACATGAGGTTTTGCCATGTCGGGCAGGCGGGTCTTGAACTCCAGAGCTCAAGTGATTGGCACACCTTGGCCTCTCAAAGCGCTGGGATTTCAGGTGTGAGCCACTGCACCCGGCCAGCAACCTCCTTTCAGCATCTGCTTTCTTTGGATGAGAGTTGTTATGAAGACATATCCATCTGGTTATGATTTAATATGATTAAATATTATTGCCATAGCATTTCAAAGCATGAAATAGTTCTTGAACATCTCTATTTAGACAGATGTTTTGACTTTTAGATCTTTAGGTTAAGATGACAATAGTAACATTTTTGGACCTTAAAATTCTCAAAAACTGTCTTTGGTAATTCAATCAGCAATTTTTTTTTTTTTTAAAAATTTTGTTGATATTTTATTAAAGGTGCAGACCAGATACTCACTTCTTCAACAAAGTTTCTCTCTCTCTCTTTTTTTTTTTTGTTAAAGAGGTAAATTTCTTAGTCACCCAGGCTGGAATACAATGGCACAATCTCTGCTCACTGCAACCTTCACCTCCTGGGTTCAAGCGATTCTTGTACCTCAGCTTCCCAAGTAGCTGGGATTACACGCATGTGCCACCAAGCCTGGCTAATTTTTGTACTTTTAATAGATGGGGTTTTGCCATCTGGGGTTTTGCAGCCTGGGTTGACCCGGCTGACCTTGAACTCTTGGCCTCAAGTGATCCACCTGCCTCAGCCTCCCAAAGTGCTGGGATTACAGGCATGAACCACTGTGCCCGACCCGTAAATTTCTTTTTCTTTTCTTTTTTTGAGACTGAGTCTTGCTGTGTCGCCCAGGCTGGAGTGCAGTGGCCAATCTCAGCTCACTGCAACCTCTACCTTCCGGGTTCAAGTGATTCTTCTGCCTCAGCCTCCTGAGTAGCTGCTGGGACTACAGGCGCCCACCACCATGCCCAACTAATTATTTTGTAGTTTTGGTTGAAATGGGGTTTCACCATGTTGGCTAGGCTGGTGTTGAACTCCTGATTTCAGGTGATCCACCTGCCTTGGCCTTTCAAAAGTGCTGGGATTATAGGTGTGAGCCACCATGTTCGGCCAAATTTCTTCTTCTTAGAAACACTGATTTTCCTTGTTGAGTTCCTCAAAGCCATTGGAAAGTTCTTATCAGAGCAAGGTACAGTATTTTTTTTTTTTTCCTTGGTAGATTTCTAGGTTTACTTTGTAAGATTGTACTTAGAATGATGCTTCAAGAGGATAAAGTACAGAGTTTCATGTATCAGGAACAAATATCTCAAGTAGGGATAAGTTTCAGTCCAGTGTAGTGACAGGTTATATCTAGTAATTAAAAAAAAATAAGCATATGTTTGTAACTGAGTATATATTTCAATATAAAACAGTTGAAGCTCCTGCCTTCATGGAGTTTACAGAGATAACAGCTATCTGTATTTTGGTGTCTTTTCTTCCAGTCTGTTTTTCTAGTTATATGTATTATAAGATTGGGATTATTTTACAGAATTGGGTATATAGATATTACATATGTACATATACATATGACAGTACATACATACAAAATTTTATATCTTTTGCTAAACAGCATTTGCAGCAGTTTCTCACAAATCTCTAAAAACCTATTTTATCTTTTTTCTGATTGTGAATTAGTATATGCCAATTATAAACTTTACATAATGCAAAAAAATATTTAGCAAATAAAAGTTCCTAATGGTTTTTTTTTTTTTTTTTTTTTTGAAACAAGTGTCTCTGTGTCACCCAGCTTGGAGTGTAATGGCATAATCTCAGCTCACTGCAACCTCCACCTCCCGGGTTCTAGCGACTCTCCTGCTTCAGCCTCCCTAGTAGCTGGGACTTCAGGCGTGCGTCATCACGTCCGGCTGATTTTTTGTATTTTTAGTAGAGATGGGGTTTCATGATATTGACCAGGCTGGACTCGAACTCCTGACCTCAAGTGATCCACCTGCCTTGGCCTCCCAAAGTTCTGGGATTAGGTGTGAGCCGTAACCCCTACTAAGTTTCTAATAGTTCTAATCTCCAAAATGATAACTGTTAGGGGTTTCATGTTTTTTCTCTAAAAAACATTTATGCTATATGCATTTTCTTTTTCATTACATTGTTTTCCCCCAATAGGTGAGTTGTTACATCTCCTTAGTGGATTCTGACTGCTATTTTCTGTCTTTTTTTAAATAATAGAAATAGGATTTTACTCTACATACTGTACTGAGACTTGCTTTTTAATCTTAACCACAAATCATGAACATTTCCCCAAACAGGTGCACACATAGTCTATTTTTTAATAATTACAGGTATTCCATAAGAAAACATGTTAGTGTTATAATTTGGCCAGTTTTCAACTGATAGATGTTTAGATTGCATTCAGTTATTTGCTATTATGAATGATGCTGCAGTTAACATCCTTGTCAATATCTTTCTGTAAACCTGGAAATATTTTTGCAGGATGAATTCCTAAAAATAGAGTTACTGAGTCAAAGGTTAGGCATATTTTAGATTTTAGTAGAAATTGCCAAATTACCCTCTAAAAAAGATTGTACCAATTTACATTCCTGTGGGCAGTACATTAGCCATAGGTTTTTAAAATACAGCATTTTATTGAGTGCTTGCAGTTTGCCACAATGTTGTTCTACGTCACTGTACCCTTTCTTTGTTCTTCATGGAGTGTTAAGTGTAGTTATTTCCACAGATGAGGAAATTGAAGACAGAGCTAGTACGTAGTAGGGCTATAAGTAGACTGAGACAGTCTGCTTCTCAAGACTGTGCTCTCAATCAGTAGGTGACATTTTCTCTAAATCTAGTTTTGGCCAAAACATTCAGTGATGTTACAATATTGAAAATGTAGGTTTGCATTATTGAGAAAGTAAGGCCCTAATTATCCATAATCCATGGGGAATGACCCCTTACAGTCATCCTTTAAAAAAAAAAAAAAATTTAAATAAGTACCCGTTCTGTGTAAGGTACTGTAACTGTACCTCATGACAATACCTTACTTAACTATTTCAATAATATTCTGAAATAAGAATGTTTACTCCATTACAGGTGAAAACACTGTTCACTGGTATTGACTCTTTGTGTTACAGAACTTTTGGTGATAGTTGTTGTTTCAAGCTTTGTTTTAGAAAATTTCCAATATTATTAGTGTACTTAAAAATTAATGATGTTGGCCGGGCACGGTGGCTCACGCCTGTAATCTCAGCACTTTGGGAGGCTGAGGTGGGCAGATTACCTGAGGTCAGGAGTTCAAGACCAGTCTGGCCAACATGGTGAAACCCCATCTCTACTAAAAATACAAAAAATTAGCCAGGTGCAGTGGTGTGCACCTGGAATCCCAGCTACTTGGGAGGCTGAGGCTTGAGAATTGGTTGGACCTGGGAGATGGAGGTTGTGGTGAGCTGAGATTGTGCCACTGCACTCCAGCCTGGGCAACAGAGCGAGACTTTGTGTCAAAAAAATAAAAATAAAAATTGTGTGGCCTGGGTGTGGTGACTCGTCTGTAATCCCAGCATTTTGGTAGGCTGAGTCAGGAGTATCGCTTGAGTCCAGGAGTTCAAGACCAGCCTGGGCAGAGACCCCATCTCTACAAAAATAAAATAATAAAGTTAGCTGGGCATGATAGCATGAGCCTGTAGTCCCAGGTACTTGGGAGACCGAGGTGGGAGGATTGCTTGAGCCTTGGAGGTTGAAGCTGGAGTGAGCCATGACTGTATCACTGCACCTCACCCCAGGTGAGCGATTGAGACCCTGTCTCCAAACAAACCAAAATGATGTGTTTTACATCCTTTAAAGTGTTTGGAGTTTTACAACTTTAAAAATGGTTCAGAATTCAGTGTCTTAAGGTTGTCCTTCTGAATTAGGCATCTGCCTATCACTTTGTACCTGGACAGTCATTTATTGAGTCGGTGATTTTTTAATGGAATACTGTGGTTTGGGATTGGAAGTGCAGTATTTTAAATCTTCCATATATGATTGTTTTTTGTGTTTTCCTTGAAATTGCTTTTTTCCTAAAAATAAAATACAGCAGCAGTTTACCCCCCAAAACAAAGTTTTTTACTCCTTTTACTCAGATCATTGGGTAAAAACATTTACTCCAATCAATGATTTACTATGTGAGGTAGTAAACATTTTAGGCTATGTGGGCCAGATGGTCGCAACTACTCAACTCTACCCTTATAGCCCCAAAGCATGGATACATGCTTTTATAGCAAATGGGTATGTCTGTGTTCCTATTCAATTTATTTGTAAAAACAGGTTGTAGTCCAGATGTGGCCTGTGGGCCATCGTGTGCCAGCCGCTGGCCTCTAGAAGTTGCCTGATGAACGTTTTCCCCTAAGGATGATGAATTCCTTCTCTGAGTACACGGTTTCTCTTGGAACTTGGGGTGTGAAATGGATTTCCTTTGTCCTCCTAGTCCACACCCACACTTTTGAAACTTTAGAGCTCTTGCATTATGAGAATAGAACCAAAGGCTCTTGAGGGACAAGCGTCAGTGTTGTTACATGTATTGATAAGTGAGTGAATTCACATCTTTTGTGTTGTAAACAGAACTCTTGAACACCTAACTGGCCTGTAAATTTCTTCATTTTCTTTAACAGAAAAGTTTACTGTCCGGTTCTTTATGGTAGGCACTACCCTCATGTGACTATTTAAATTAACTTAAATAAAATTTAAAGTTAAGTTCTTCAGTCACACTAGCTGCATTTCAAGTGTTCGGTGGCTACACGTTGCACAGATAAAGAATATTTCCATTATTCCCGAAAGTTCTGTTGGACAATACTCGTCTAGAATTCTGACTGAAGGATTAGACAGAAAGGACATAGAAATGATATTAAAGTATAATGAATGAATGATACTTTGTCTTCTGAAATGGATATTGTGGTTTATACAACTTTCCTGGAAAGAATGTTTTTCCATGGTTAGAATTAGAGTGCAGAGTATTCCTGTGTAAGTACATAAATAATCAAATTTCCTCTTAGGTTTCTATCTTTAAGGTATAGCCGAAAATCAAGATTCCAGAAACACATTCTTTTTACATTATTTGGAAGAAAGTCATTATGCTACTAAGTAATTTTAAAGAAAAAGACATCATTCAGCTAATGGATGCCTCATGAAGTCATGGCCTTTGTATTCCAAATGGCCTGTGGCTATTTCAAGTGGTCCTTCTGTATCACTCCACCACATACTCTTTTCTCCATCACTTTTATTTATTCATTTTTATTTTATTTTATTATTATATTATATTTGGAGACAAAGTCTCGCTCTGTCACCCAGGCTGGAGTACAGTGATGTGATCTCTGCTCCCTGCAACCTCCGCCTCCCAGGTTCAAATGATTCTCCTGCCTCAGCCTCCCAAGTAGCTGGGACTACAGGCGTGCACCACCATGCCTGGCTAATTTTATTTTTATTTTTAGTAGAGATGAGGTTTCACCATGTTGGCCAGGCTGGTCTTGAACTCCTGACCTTCAAGTGATCCGCCTGCCTTGGCCTCCCAAAGTGCTGGGATTACAGGCTATTTAAAATTTTGTTTTTAATAAAGAAAGCTTTTTATTTAGAAATTCCATCCTTTTTGATAAGCAGCATTTTTGTTTGTTTGTTTTGAGACAAGGCCTCACTCTGCAGCCCAGGTTGGAGTGCAGTGGTGCAATCTTGATTTACTACAGCCTCAACCTGCTGGTTCAAGTGATTCTCCTGCCTTGGCCTCCCAGGTAGCTGGGACTAATACAGATGTGTACCACATCACCCAGCTAATTTTGACTTGCTTTTGGTAGAGCTGAGATCTCACCATGTTGCCCAGGCTGGTCTCAAACTCTGGCTCAAGCGATTCTCCTGTCCCGGACTGCTAAAGTGTTGGGATTACAGGCATGAGCCACTGTGCCTGGACTCCATTGCTTTTACTTCAATTATTTATTAAACCTTGGATTCCTGGTCTACTTTCTTACACCACCCATCCTTCTGTTCTGTTTCCTGAATTGATGACCTCATTTCCTATTTCACAGAGAAAACAGAAGCCATCAAATTAGAACCTCTGAGTTTTCAACCAGTAATGCTACATGCCAGTGATTCCCAACTACTTACAGTTTCTGGTGTAGAAAATGAATAGTCAATTTATTGAAGTTA